>NW_026262581.1:90251454-91451454 GCF_021869535.1 Mytilus californianus | reverse complement strand
TTGTCCGTATTTATCGAAATTATAGGAAGACCTTAACTCCTGGGTATTTGAGAAATAGAAATAGAACTTAACTTTAAATATAGATATGGTTTTATTTGGTATTCTAATGAAAACCGATAAAAATGACATAAGAAACTTAATTATTCTGTTAATTAAATTCTATATTTATAGAAGCAAATGATCATTGGAACAAACCAATATGATAGCGCTAAAAATGATTTAAAAGAAACTTATTAATAGAAAAATATATATTTTATAAAAATAAAAAACTCAGTAGGGCAGAGAACTGCTGGAATCCCTGGACTCCTTTATCGCCATAACATAAGATAAACAACAGACACCATATGTTGTATAAATCAAAAATATGTATTTTCTATCTAAGCAGCCTTTGTCTTGCAATCATATTCTGCAATGTATCAAATTAATTTAGCTGTGTCTTTTTAATATGTTGTATATCTTCTGCCTATACATTTTATTATGCATAAAATGTGTATAACTTACCATTATGTTCATGTGCAAATAAAAAAGAAATTCATTATAAAAAAAAATTAAAAAACGGGATGGTAACAACTAGCCTTGTAGTTGTTTTGTACTTGTAGTCAGGTCAAGGTCATCAGCTATCGCCTCGGACTTTACCTGACTACTCGTGCAGAAAAAACTATACGGCGACGGTAACCAGTCTGTTTTTTTTTTGTTACCTTTGTTCTGTATATAATACATATCTTTAGTAACGACTTTCATATACGTGGATTTTTTACACAAGGAAATTAGTTTATAGATTACAGTAAACTGATGATTAAATATTTACAAATAACACAAGGACAAAAAAGCATTCTCATACAATATATGCCTGCATATGCGACTATTTTATTTGCTATGCGGTGTGTAAAGATTTTTTTGAAATTTGTTTAGGTATAATAAAACACTTAACGACTGGATAGGAGGGTAAACATAATTGTGTTGTCCCTTAAATTATTATCTTCGCCTTGATAAATAATCCTTGTAACCAGTCAATAATTGTAGACTCATCGTCTGTTATCCTCCCTCGCTTCGTTTGTGATTTGCACATTTAATAAATCTGTTAATTACTGTTCCCATTTTTGTTTGGTTTATCGGGAACTTTCAGTTTGAAAAGCAGTTTGGAAAAGAAACCGATTTCTGAATCGGTCATCCGATTGGGATTAATACCGATATTTGGTTCCTATGTAAACATGTGATCAGTAGAAACACGAATAAAATCCAGCATCAAATCTTAGCAACAACACATGAAATGTTCTTGAATTAAAATAAAAATGATCTAAGACTATTAATTTGTGTATATGACAAATAAAATAAATCCATCGCATTTAAAGAAAATTGTTCTCTTATTTCTTTCAACGTTTGTAGTTGTTACTTGTACCTCAGTTAACAATGTGAATTAATTTTAAATTATATATTATAATTCTCATTCTCGCAATTCGCGGGTTTCAAATCATAATACAATGCACCACAACGTACCAAAATAAAAAAACCCAGTCCAATAACCAATAAAAAATTCCTAACAACTACGCACCACGGCTTTTTTAATGAAGATGAAGTTGGTTTTAGACTAGCAAACGCATGTCCTTGAAAAAAAAGAATGAAGCAATTGAATTTGCCAAACATAGATCACTTCTCTTTTAACATTAGTTATTATAACATGTACTATATCGGTTGACAAAGCAAATTTTGAAAATAAATACGGTAGGTTGTCGTTTAAATCACATGCTTCGGTTTCTCGAGTGTCTTCCAGAAGTACACATTTCCTTGACGACCTTATCTTCAGTTGTTATGAAAATGAATTATCTCGTATAACCAAACAATATCAAAACACAAGTTTGTAATTACATTTAATCGTTAAATCGCAAAAAGTTACCAGGTCTGTCATTCAAATCATGTCGGTGGTTATTTTTTTTATTTTTTTTTTTTTGGTATTGGAAAACTATTTCTTTCGATTAGATCTCTAGTATATGTTCCGACCTTCAATATAATTGGCAAGAGACATACAAAATATATTTCGAAAATAAAAGTCGTTATTTTCCTATTATTCTGATAACAGCAATTTCTTATTTATTTTTAAAACCTTTTTCCACCCGTGTCATTCCCGCGATGAAAATTACATGGATCATAATTTCTATTGAATTTGTACTAAAACATCACATTGACTTCTTCACAGACATGCAAGGTTATGCTAGGTACGTTGGAATCCTGTCCAATTGTTTTCTGAAAGGGTTTGACATAAAAAAAAACTTCCGGCTCAAATGTAGGAAGAAAAATATAAATATAAAAGAGGTGTATACACTTGTGATTATGCAATCCAACGACTAAAGTAATACCAAACATCATAGATGAACGTACTATGGTCTTCAACAATAGAACATTTTATATGCAATATGTCAAGCTCTAGATCGTCACGAGGAATAAAAGATACCATAGACTATCAAAGATCTGCCAAAACATCAAATTTCCTAAAGGACAGAAACATTCCGAAACGACTGAGATAAGACCACTGACAGGGAAATGACTTGGGACAGGCAAAAGAAAATAAAACGAAAAACGAAAACACCCGTAAAAGTAAAAATATAATAAATATTGTATTTATGAAACCACTGTATTTCAAATTAGATTACATACAACGCCAAGAACAGTGTGCACTCAGACGGTAAATTTACTTTTCATTTTAAGGACCACGATACATGTTCATGCAAAAATGGAAAAAAAGGAGTTATCTATATACATGTAGTGTATACGCATTTATTGATTTTTCTGCATTTTTAGTTTCTATTTTTTTAATACCTGCCTGAATTGTTAAATCTATATTTCTTGGATATTTCAATGTAGTACTTGGAATAATAAGAAAAGTGTAACGAAATTTTTTTCTTAAATTTTTCATCTAGTTAAATGGGTGTTTGTAAGATCAAGAGATTAAATAATTTTCATGTTGACTTTTGCGATCGTCTGTTAAATAACATTTTATTTAGACTGCGATTAATTATATCAATCATATTTTCTATAGAGGTGAAATAATATAAATGCATTTATCTTGATTTAAATGATACAAAGAAATAACAATTGCATTTCAAAAGGTTGCATATTTGAGATATCGAGTTATACCGAGCAAAAAAGATCGTCAAAAATTATCACTCCGTACATGTTCATGTAGGTGTAGTGAAACCAGATCGATTGATTGTTGGTGTGTAAGGCCACTTTCAGAACTCTTAAATTGACTTTTTCGTGGCAGCCTGTTTTTATTGGCGGAGGAAGCCGAAGTGCCCGTCCTCCTAGTCAATTAAGAGTCGGACGCACCTGCCAGTGTTGACAGGCTAGTGATATTGTAGATCAACTACTGAGACCACTCGGCCAACGAAGCCCCGAAACCAGATCGATGTACCTTTCATGTTTTATAGGTGCTGGTAATGAGCTACTATATGACATTTCAAAATATAAACTTGAAAGAGTTGTTGTTGTTTTTCTGAAATTGTTTAACATTTCACAGCGGTATAATACTGTTACTTTAATTATTCATCCCTTATTTATTTTATTGATTTTGTATTTACATTGTATCACAGATCATTTATTCGTTCAGTGTATGTTCACTTGTGTTAATATGTCTTTTGTTTGAGTTAAGCCATTTCAATTGATATTTTATAGTGTGTCTTTCTATCTTGTGATGTTACGCTATTGTTTCAAATAAGTATGAAGGTTTGGTACCATTAAAACGTTTAAACCCGCTGCAATTGTTTGCACCTGTCCTAAGTCAGGAATCTGATGTTCAGTATTTGTCGTTTGTTGATGTGGTTCATAAGTGTTTATCGTTTCTCGTTTTTTATATAGGTTAGACCATTTTTTTCACCGTTTGAATGGTTTTACACTAGTAATTTTTGGGGCCCTTTACAGCTTGCTGTGCGGTGTGAGCCAAGGCTCCGTGTTGAAGACCGTACTTTGACCTATAATGGTTTACTTTTATAAATTGTGACTTGGATGGAGAGTTGTCTCATTGGCACTCAAACCACATCTTCTTATATCTATGAAAGAATAATTGACCATTTTTATCAAGTTTCACATTATTCGACATCCCCATGAAAACTAAAACGATGAGATACATTGTAGATGTCTTTCTTTTCTCTGAAAATGATATTCTCCAAGTTTATATTCTTCTGTTTCATCTTTATATTTGTTGATAAACGGACAGCATTTCAAAAGAACAGAAGCTACAAGCATAGAATGTTAAACTGAAAAACTGAGAAAATAAATTTTATAGAACTATTATAGTACCGATTTTCGAACTCGTCCGAAACCTTGATGATATGCACATTTGAAATAGATATAAATGTTATGTAAATCTAGCAAGAATTGTACGTACAAGGGCGCTTAAAAGATCGGACTGAAGGCACGGACACTGTGAGGGACTACTGGTATTAATATGATCGCCTATCCCCCTCCTCACCAGCACCACCCGACCAACACAAAATGTCTCAACTAAAAGTAACATTTGTATCTTATTATTAGAAGATAAAGAATTAATCCAACCTAGATAATCATCGCCAAGTTTCTGTATTATAAATAAGCAGATATGGAAATATACAATGTCAGTATTCACCTCAAAAGCTAACAAAACCTTTAAACAGACTTATTAAGAAGGGATATAGTTGCGATACTGTTGTCAGGTCATTAAAGATTGCATATTTTGGCTTTAATATTAATTCACTTATAGGGTCTTTGCATCGGAATTAAACACATTTATTCTAAAACCAGTTGTTGGCATGACACGGGTTATGTTTTTCTCATATATTTTATGACGGTATAATACTAAACCCCTAACAGGAGGGATTGTGCCTGATATTCATATGATGAATACATAATCTTTTAATCAGTTTAATTGAGGTCTGGAGCTGGCATGTCAGTAACTGCTAGTAGTCTGTTGTTATTTATGTATTATTGTCATTTTGTTTATTTTCTTTTGTTTCCTATTCTGACATCGGACTCAGACTTCTCTTATACTGAGTTTTACTGTACGTACTGTTGTGCGTTTGTTTTTTCTACATTAGCTAGAGGTAAAGGGGGAGGGTTGAGATCTCAAAAAAACATGTGTAATCCCGCCGCATTTTTGCGCCCATCCCAAGTCAGGAGCCTCTGGCCTTTGTTAGTCTTGTATCATTTTTAATTTTAGTTTTCTGTGTATAATTTGGAGTTTAGTATGACGTCCATTATCACTGAACTAGTATACATATTTGTTTAGGGGCCAGCTGAAGGACGCCTTCGGGTGCGGGAGTTTCTCGCTGCATTGAAGACTCATTGGTGGCCTTCGGCTGTTGTCTGCTCTATGGTCGGGTTGTTGTCTCTTTGACACATTCCCCATTTCCATTCTCAATTTTAACATTTACCAAAAAGCCTCAAATTATACATTTTCTTAGAGAAAGAGGAGGGTACATGTAGTTGCAGATTCCGCAAAAATAAATAAATAGATAACACTTTTGGGCGTTTTCCAATAAATTTTAAGTTGTATGAACCTTTGGTATCTTACGCCTCGTTTGTTTAATATTTTTAAAAACATCAGAATTTTATGGTGTGTGTATTTTTTTGATACACATATACAAAATGATAAAAACATGTAAAATGCACTTAGTGCAATCCCTTAATCTACATGTTTTTTGTTGATTTCTTTTAAGAATGACAGTATCTGTTTTGATGATCGTTGCTGATATGATTATAAAGGTTCATTAGTAAAAATTGCTGTAAGATCGAAAAGTCTGTATTTTTACGGATATCTATTTAAAAAAACATTAAAAAATTGAAATTATTGTTAGTTTTCTTTTAATACCCACCACCTTGGACAAGTTGGAAAAAATACACTTAATACATTGATAAATCACATAAAAATTCATTTTACTATACTCTGTATGAAAGTTCAAAATATATTTCAAAATACAATCAAGACAGCACCTGTGTAAAGAAAACTCGACAGAAATATTTTCACTGGACTACCCTGTTCAATTTCACCTTAGACAGGATTAGTTGGAAAGGTCCTACTTGAGATAAATATAATTTTTTATCAAAAACGCTTTATCAAAATGTATATTTTTGAGGAGATTTTTAACTATTTTCTTTTTTAATGGTTTTAAATGATTGTAAAAATCAGCAACATTAGAAGCTTTTTACCTTCGTGTTTTTATAGTTATAGTATAAATGCCAATGAAAAAACACTCCGCCAGAGACCAAATGACATATAAGTTTACAACTATAGGTCACGGTACGGCCTTCAACAATGATCAGCAAACCATACCGCATAGTCAGCTATAAAAGGCCCCGAAATGACAAATTTAAAACAATTCAAACGATAAAACTAACGCCCTGGTTTATATACAAAACAATGACCGATAAACAAATATGATATACAGCAAGAAACGACAACCACTGAATTACAGGCTCCTGACTGTGGACAACCACATATAGAATGTGGCGGGGTTAAACATGTTTGTGGGCAACCAACCCTCCCCTAACCTAGGACAGCGGTGTAACAGCACAACATATTAACAAACTATAATAAAAGAACAGAATTCCAATGTCCCCCGCGTTGCACATATTTTATCTGTCCAAGGGCAATCACTAAAACTTTTTAAAATTATCTAAGAGTTGAAGACTTAAGAGCAATTTCTGATATATTTAATATTTCCAAGGGACATAACTCATTAAAAATATTTAATTTTTGACCGTGACATTGCTGATATTAACCTTTGATATGAATTTGATACAAATTTGGCAAAAATTGTACACATAAGAGCGCTGAAATGCAAATTTCCATATAATTAATATTTCTAAGGGGCATAACTCTTTTCAAAATGATTGATCGGAACTGATTTTCAAACTTGTCCGAGACATTGCTGATATAAACATATGATATAATCTTCATAAAAATCTGGCAAGAATTCTACACATGAGAGCACTTATATTGCAATTTTCCATGTAATTAATATTTTTAAGGGGCAGAACTCTTTAAAAAAAATGATTGATCGGCCCTGATTTTCGAACTTGTCCGAGACATTGCTGATAAACCTACAATATAAGATTCATGAAAATCTGGTAAAAATTGTACATATGAGAGCAATAACAATGCAATTTTCAATATTATTGATATTTCTAAGGGTCATAACTCTTATAAAAATTGTTGATTTGCACTGATTTTCGAACTTATCTGAGACATTGCTGATATAAACCTAAAATATAAGTTTCATAAATTCTGGCAAGAACTGTACACATGAGAGCGCGAACGATGCAATTTTCCACAACGCGTCGCGCGGGGGACAAAAAATAGTTGATGTTGCTTAACTCATCAGAACGATACAAAGCAGAACAAACTAGTAACAAAATCACAAAACGGACGTGGCAGGGAAATAATACATCCCCATTACAAAAAAAAAAGACAATAAGTACAGATATTAAGAGTACTCGCAGTTATTGACATCTAGTTCAAGGCCAATAACGACTAATACAAATATCATGAATCTAGGCTAAAATATCAATCAGTACACATCCAACATCCCATATTACAAATTACATTTACCTTACTTTTTACATGTAAATAAAAATTCGACATGTCAAAAGGTAGTATTATAGAACTAATATGAACGTAAACGGCTATGTTCAAGGTCGTATTATGACGACAGAATCGATATATTGCAACCTTAGCTTTACTTGCTTAAAAACGGTTCAATAGTAATTTCTTAATATTACATTTCCAAAATAACAGTTGCTGATTTAATTAACACATCCAATACTTCAAGAAACTTGAAAGGTACAAAACTTAAACGCAGTTCAATAGTTTTTGATGGGTCGAATGTTAGTACGTTCATGACAAGGATACAATTTAAAATAAACGCCTTTGTTTAGGACCAAGGCAAATATCACATTACAGTTACATGACGATTGAAAGAATAACAAGTGCTCAATGAAATGTTAATGAGTACATTATTATGTGCAATACCTAAACAGAGATGCAAGGCTTATGGTTTTGTACGCCAGAAGCAAAACACGAGTATGTTGTATTTGTATCCCTTTTTGGGGGTATGATATATTTGTATCCCTTTTTTAGGTATACATGTAGTAGATCTATTTCAAGAAATAAGGATCTTAAGCCCAGGAAGAGGTGAATGCTTCTGTGGCATCATGGCAGCTACGCATGCACTGTGTCCAGCGTTTTAGACAACTCGGCCAGCTCTGGAAACACCTTTCGTCGTTGGTTTCATTTTAATTTGTAAATTTAGGCGACTGTAATTCACAGATGTTCCGTGTTTGATTTCTTCAAAATTTAGCATAACAAAAAAATATTTTACTAATTTAGAAAAACGTCTTGTGTCCCTTACTAATTTCTATTCGACAATAATATTGGGTTTTGGTGTTTTTATTATTCACAGATTTGCAGTGCATGACGTACATGATGTATGGTATCATTTTATATCTTGCAAATCGGAACAATTTTTTTTTTAATTTCTAAATGTGTGCCAATTATATAAAAGACACCCTCATTCGAAAAACCCATGCTTTTACAGGGCTTACACCACAGATTACATATAATTTGTTTGAAATATTGCCAAATTATACTAGATCTGTTTCATTGTGGCATATTTTTGTCCATCCATCGTAGGGATTTGCATCCTTGATTCTGTGATATAGTGTCAACACCGGATGCATATATTTAACCTCATTGTGACCTGATTATTAAAATCGATACTCATGGTTAGCAATTGCAACATCGTCGTATGAAAACTAAACTCATCAAAGATAACGCCCTTATAATTTTGTTCGCCAGACGTACGTTTCGTCTTCAAAGGACACATCAACGACGCTATAATCAAACCAGATAGGCCAAAGGAAGATTGGTTAAAGACCATTGAGGTTGAAATACTCCGAAAGGTTTTGCTAAATACAGCTATTCTTAGTGTAGAAAATAATTAGAATCAAATTCATAACAGTGTAGACGAGACCATTCGTTGGCGCGCTCAATTCTCCAATTAACTGGATCAGATCAGGTAACCGTTTGTCTGTTACGCCTACTTAAAACGTTGTTTTCACAAGGGACATTTAAACGTACGGGGTCACCAAAGGTTTTTCAACCCCATTAAACAAGTAACTCGAAAAAAAACCAGACGTATTGATTAACATTGAATATTTTTACATTCTTCACCGACAATCGATAAACAAACTATTTCTCATACCGCACGTTCTTTAAACATTAAAATAAAATGTCACTAGCTTCACAAGTAGTAATGAATGTGTAAGCAATAACCTTTTTCGAACTTAAAAGCGATTTCACAATTGTCGCTTTCTAAAGTTTGTACTGGCTCTTCGTATCTTTTAACTTTTGTCTTGTCTAAAAGTATTCATTTTAGAACGAATGAATGATAACTTTAATTGTGCAATTAAACAAATATATATATATATATATATATATATTCGTATGGTCTTTTTCGTACTTGCAAACTATAGGGCAGTATAAAGCTACATGTATTTGGACCTAGCTTAATACAATTTGCATTTACTTTATGAAATAGTAATCTTTAAATTAAATATCGAAATATAACTAGTTCGTTTCTTATGAACATACAGGAACAATATTTGTGTCGTATTTCTTTTTATCCCTAATTCTAAATTGATATGAATTAGTTTTTAGGGGGGTAATGGAGCTTCATACATGGTTAATGCATAGACTTTTTACATGTCCCACTAACCGTTGTCTAGTTTGCCCCCCCCCCCCCACCTTTTCTCCCCTTCCCCCCCTTCCTCCCCTTCCCCCCACCCTTTTCCTTTTCGAAATACTTGATCTGTATCTGATTTCCTTATACAGATATGCAATATTTAGCATTCTAATGCTTCCGCCAATACATGTATCAGTGTTTGTTTACAAATAATGCATTTTTTTCTGGGCAATTGACCGACCAGTACACTGAATCCACTTTTCTACATTTGTTTTTACATTTATAGTACAAAATAAAAATCGACATGTTTTACATTTAATATATTTTTCTATAATTTAATGATATTAGCTTTGCACATTTATTGTTATTTCAAGTGAAACTGTTGGATGTGATGATCAAAAGAATGTTTAAAACAAATTCCTTTTAAATTTGTTGAAAGAAAGTTTAATTCTATGTTTCGACATGTGACACATGTGATTATTTAAATACCCACTGGAAGGCCTCTGACAGACTGAGTGAGCGTAAAATCATTGTTATCGATAGCCGATGACAAACAAGTTAAAGGTAAATGATTCGGTCTGAGAATTCGGTATTATTAAAAACATAATCATTACGGTTGTCCACACTGTTATGGGACTACCTCTAGTATTTCGAACAGTTCAAAGTTTTGTAAACTGTAAATTCATACATGACAATGATACTATTTTTCAACATAGAAGCGCTGACTACGGGGCTAGTGATACCCCTAGACAGGAAACCTTCACCAGCAGTGTTATCAACCCAATGGTTTTATATAAAACACACCAAAGATACCAGGCAAATGGTTATGTACTTAGCAAGCAGAATTAAAGTGAAAGAACCATTATACCTTACACTTTACAAATGGCGTGAAGAGTCTAAACTTAATCCTAAATAACAATTGTGTTCTCACTTCAGCACAATACTGTTCTGTTTTAACCTTTATGTGTTCACAACCATGTTCCTGTCCTAAACATGTTGAACCTCCATCCGGTTCTCATACTAAACATGCTTAAATTGCAAAATGACTTTTGTTTCCATCATTAACTATGCTGTTGTCAGATTGTAAATACCTGTCATGTGATATGCTTCATTTCATAAGTCACTGAAGACCTTAATTAAATTAATGTTCTAGAAATTTCATTGTTTTTTTTTACATCTACATTTGTAACATATACCTATAATTGTACTATATACAAAGAGACATGTTCATGAACATTGTGAAGTCATTTCCTATAATTTTTATTATGTCATTATCATTTAATTTAGTTTTAATGAAAGAGAGTGAGCTTGTCACATGTTGAAATAATGGAGAAATACGGGTTAAGTTATCTCAATAAATTAAACGGTTAAAATACATTAAGAAACTTATCTTTAGTCGATAATCGATTGTTTTAACAAAGCTACAACTGTTGCGTCAATAAAATATATTTGCATTTCTTTCATTCATACTTAAAGCATGCAACAATAATCATTCAAACTTGAAATGGGGAGTGACGTTCTTAAACTTGATTAGATACTCACTGAAGTATAACCGAGCTCACGTTTATAAACTTATGTTAAAGAAACATTTCTTGAAATATGTTGATTATTATGCACATTGTGAACTTTTGGTGGAAAATAGGTAAATTGGTCCTGCGTCTAATTACCTAATATTTCAACATCAATATTCATTAATCTAATCTACTGTGACAGGTAAGAATTTTTTTTCATTTTTGTTATTTATTTCACTTATCTTTATCTCATTAAAATGTAACTTTTCGTTCAAACTATCTATCATACTATACGTTATTGTTGGCCCGTATTGCTTTCTATGCAGATACGGATGTATAAATACTCATCCACGCCTGCTATTTTTATTATTGCCCCCTGCTATGGTTTTACTAAGATTTCTTACAATCTCTGTTTTTGCCCTGTGTTTGTTATATGTCAGTATTGTAATACTTAAGTCTTTACGTCGGGCCTTTTATAACAGTTTTTGTAAGAGTTCTATTACTGCTTTTCCTATTATTTCCTATTCCTTAATTGTGATCCTTATTCATTGTTACAACCTCCGGTCTTTTTTCTTTTTCTTATACCTCTATTTAATTATCATGATTTTACGTAATGGAAAGAAAACTATTAACAACACAACTTCTAGGATATCCACGTCTTAAACAAACGTATTTGTAATGCCTCTACAGCCAGATTGTTTAACAAAAATGCACGTGGATATCCACAAATTTAACCAAAAAATGCCAAAAAGTGACTAACCTGTTTTAGATTAACTTCACAAATTACTGTACGGTCAACAGTGAACGGGAGAGCTTTTTCGCTCTCCTTTTCCTGTGACATTACCTGAAAAACTCTAAACCTTATATATGTGGTAACCTGAACCCAACCTAAGTGTGATATTCAATATGTGGGACAGACGGGACGAGCGTATTACAAAAGAAATCAAGAACACCTTTACCGCTTTCGTAGACCTAAAAAATTCAAAAGTTTGATATATCAACATTAAGTTAAGCATAATCACAATCTAAAATTTATTAAATTCCAACCACTTGAAACCGTTCAGAAACAACCAGGAGAATCACACAAGCAATTTGAAAAATCACGTGAAGTTCGCGAATTATTTTGGATAAAAAGACTTCAAACAGCTTATCCTCTCGGTCTTAAGGGACTGTTCAATATTTATCAGATGGATGGGCCGGTGCAAAATGGGGCGGGGCAAGCACTTTTTTGTGGAAATATTTGGATGGGCGAGATCTTTTTTTTACATGTATAGTGGATGGGCCAGAATTTTCATATCAATTGTATTTTGACCTTATAGAATACCAGGTTGTTTGATAGTTTGGTGTATTGCTGTCAAATTTATGGATTTTACCAATAAGCAAGAAAAAAAAACTCAAACTTGCAGTTTAGGCTAAATTCAGATAGTCACCTTTAATTTTTTACAACTTTTTCAATTCAACTTGGATTTTCATAAAAACTCTACACCTATCTCATTCATATATTGATCTTACAGAATGCCAGGTTGTTTGGGAGTTTAGTGTATTGCTGTCATTTTTTATCGATTTCATAAATAGGTTAAAAAAAAAAGCTTAAATTTTCAGTTTAGGTTAATACCAGATAGTCATCTTTAAAATTTTTAATAACATTTTCAAATCAACTTGGATTTTCATATAACTCTACAGCTATCTCATTAACATATTGATCTTACAGAATGCCAGGTTGTTTGGTCCTTTGGTTTATTGCTGTCATTTTTTATGGATTTAGTTAATAGGTTAAAAAAGCTACAATTTTCAGTTTAGGCTAAATTCAGATAGTCACCTTTAAATTTTTTTATAACTTTTTTCAAATCAACTTAGATTTTCATATAACTCTACAGCTACCTCATTTATATGTTGATCTTACAGAATGCCAGGTTGTTTGGTAGTTTTGGTGTATTGCTGTCATTTTTTTATGGATTTAACAAATAGGTTAAAAAAAGCTTAAATGTTCAATTTAGACTAAATTCAGATAAACATCTTTAAAAATTGGTATAAAGTTTTCAAATCAACTTGGATTTTTATATAGCTCTACAACTATCTCATTAACATATTGATCTTACAGAATACCAGGTTGTTTGGTACTTTGGTTTATTGTTGTCATTTTTATGGATTTAGTTTAGGTAAAAGAAGCTACAATTTTCAGTTTAGGCTAAATTTAGATAGTCATCTTTAAAAATTGGTGAAACGTTTCCAAATCAACTTTGATTTTCATAAAACTCTACAGCCATCTCATTTATATATTGATCTTACAGAATGCCAGGTTGTTTGGTAGTTTGGTGTACATGTATTGCTGACAAATTTAGGGATTCAGTGGCGGATCCAGAAATTTTCATAAGAGGGGGTCCACTAACTGCCTAAGAGGGGGCCCGCTCCAGTCATGCTTCATTGATTACCTATATAAGCAACTAAATTTTTCCCACAAAAAGGGGGCCAGGCCCCCTGCCCCCCCCCCCCCCCCCACACACCCCTAATTTTGGGATTTAATTAATAGGTAAAAAAAGCTGCATCAAAGTCAAAAACATGTCTGCCTAAATTGCTATAAAAAGACCATAATTTCTTTCTTCAAAATTAAAATAGATAAAGGGATATTGTATATTTGAAATATAAGCATGCTCTATTATTAAGACAATAATTGGTTATTCAGCATATGGTAATGTTACTAGTCTAAGAGTTATTGTCCCTTAATTTAAATTATTCCCTTTATTTTAAATAAATATGGTATTTTTAAAATTGTATACAAATTGGATAGTTAGATAATATATGTTTGATTGTTAACAATAGTTTGAATAAATCTTTATGTCCTATGGTCACAAAAGGGGAAAAAGTGGTGACCCTCAATTATTTAATAGAACAAATACGTAAGAAGAGATACATTAAACTGTTTCAAATTTAAGATGACCTCAGATTTCAGAAATATATAAATTAAGTACGTTTAATAGTATGGTTAATATTTCTTCATATGTTTTATGACTTGCATGAATATTGTTAGCACTTCTTAAGCCTGTATGAAAGGCTGGCTGATATAGTATGCTATTACTTATGTCTTGAGATTTAATTGTGATGTTGTATCAGAGGCTGCACATATAAAATCAAATCTATAAATGTATATTCATACTGGTTTTAAAATTAATAAAATGTATGTTTATGATACACACATAAATATATATATATATGTGGAATTACTTGCACATTTTGAATTTTGTATTTATACACCAAGGTCTATTCTTTGATTTCCAGACATAAACATACAAATATTAAAATAGAAAAAGAACCTAAATCATTTTTTATTGTCTTTAAGTTTAAGAGGGGCAAGGACTCTTTTTATAGTTTTTTTTAGATGGGCAAGGTTGCAGAATTTAAAAGGATGGTCATTAACTTTTTTAATGAAATAATATTAAGAATGCACCGGCCCATCCATCTGGTAAATATTGAAGGGTCCCTAATGACAAAATATTAGGACAGGGGAACATAACTAAAACTTCAATCGATGTCATTAATATTGTCGATAAACGACTTAGAAATAAAAGGTCTCATGGCAAACGCAAAAACCGTAATCAACGTATTAAACATCGTATAAATTATACACTTGCTGATCTGTTATCTATAATAAAAAATAATGGCAGACATCAAGTATTATGCAAACTGGGTCAGATACCAATAAGTAAATAATATGCTAATTTTTCTGGAGTGTGATAAAATTCCCTTTTTTAGCCCAATGTATAAATACACCCGTATTATTACAGTTTTTTTTATCATCATAGGCTATTTTCTAGTATCGATAAACCTGAAAATCATAAACGGCATTTTCTTAAATTAAAATATATAAATAGAGGTATTGATTTTATTAACTTATCTAGTATATTCAATGACTCTACCATCAAAAGCCAAATACCTCCATATTTTGATAATATAGAACCACCTATTATTTCGTATTCTTATAAAAAAAAAACAGCAGAAGACAAGTTTGATTTTTAATTATACGTCAGTTACATCAGACGTCAATATAGAAAATAACGTTCCTTTCACTTGAGATTGTGAAACATCTAGTTTTAGATATGTTCCCTATGGTCATGTCCTTACAGGAGACCTCAACATCGTCGAAGACCGTGAGGTCATAACTTTTCTTAAGAAAGGACCGAAATATCGTCCTCCATCTAAAATAGATTGGAAACAGTGTCGTCAGGTCATTAAAGATGCTCTGTCTGTCTACTGTAAAAATTGGTGTAAACGTGAAAAATCTGATAAAAAATCTCTAGACAGTTATTTGAATAAAATTATGAATACTGTTAATATCCGTATATCTCATTTTGAAAACAATTCTGAAATTAGTAATAGGGTCCATGATATTCCCATTTCTTGAATAAAAAATAAACTCCAAGTACTCGCAAAGCGGTTTGTGTTCGTACCGACAGACAAAGCAGCACATAATGTAGTGGTGGTGTGACGCATATACCACACGGAAGTTCTCCAAAACGAAATTACAAATTCATCTACATTCAGGTCCGTACGCTCCACAGAGAGTCAAATTGTAAACAAGCATATCACTTCCACTACCCAGCTTAAAGCCTCTTCCGAACATTTGAAAGTCCCTACTACGTACTGGTTACCTAAATTACACAAAAAACCATTTAAATTCCGTTTCATCTCCGCATCTAGTAAGTATTCTACTACCAATCTATCAGTGCTTCTAACTACCTCCCTTACTACTATCAAAGAACTTGTTATTAACTTTTGTAATATAAAGCTTATAAAAATAATGGTATTAATTATTTTTGGAGTGTTAAAAATTCTTTAGAGGTTTTAGATAAAATACATGCTTTTGATGGTCCTTTTAATTCTGTTTACAGTTATGATTTTTCTACTCTCTATACTACACTTCCACACAATCTTATCAAGAAAAAGTTTTCATATTTGATTAAATGGTCTTTTGAAAAATCTCATTACAAATTTATTTGTTGTAACTCGTTTAAAGCCTTTTTTGTAACGAAAAAGGAAAGTATGCTAGATACACTTACTGGAAATGTGAAGATATGATTGACGCTTTAAATTTTCTCCTGGACAACATATATATACGTTTCGGCGATAAAGTGTATCTACAAGTAGTAGGTATTCCTATGGGCACTAACTGCGCCCCTTTAATAACAGATTTATTCCTGTATTGCTATGAATCTCAGTTTATGACCAAACTCAGTAAAGACTCGTCATTGTTACATTTGGTTGATACATTCAACAATACCTTCCGTTATCTAGATGATATGTTTTCGTTAAATAATCCGGAGTTCTCTAAATATACTACCGAAATTTACCCAATAGAACTTACTTTAACTAAATCTAACATAAACAGCAGTAGTTGTTCTTTCCAAGATTTGGACATTTTAATCTCTAAAGGAAAACTCCATACGAAAATTTACGACAAAAGAGACGACTTTTCATTCCCTATTGTAAATTTTCCTTTTTTAGACGGCGATGTTCCTTTGGCTCCATCATACGGTGTTTATACATCCCAACTCGTTCGTTATGCCCGTGTGTGTAGTGATGTCATAGATTTTAACGAACGTAATCAATGCATCACTGGTAAATTATTAAGTCGGGGATTTCGTTACTATAAATTACGTAAAACTTTTACTAAATTCTTTCATAGATACAAAGATTTGATTAGTAAATTTGGCTGTACTTGTAGAAAAACTGATTAAAAACGGTATTACACATCCTCAATTTTACGGTAATATTGTACTTAAAGCGCGGAAATCACTATGTGATCCGTGTAAACTCATCGAACCTTTAAACAAACTTATTAGTAAAGGTTATCTTACCAATGTTGTAATTAGATCTTTGAATATATTTTACATTGGCACTAATATCGATTTTGTCATCAGCAAATTAAAACATTACTAAATTTGTATTCTTTTCAAACGGGATGTATAAAGACACACCCACGTTCATTTTGATCTATAAAGAGGTTAAACTCCTAACTATCCTACTGCCTGTCGATATATTTTAAGGCATTGCACAAGTCATGTCTTCTTTGACTGTCCATGACGTTAAAATACTAAATCCCTGGGATGTGTTTTAGTTGATTTTAGTCTCTGATGCATGATTTTTTATTTTTAATTGTTTTTGGCTTTTAACTAGCTGTCAGTAACTGCGAGTATTCTCAAATTGTAGTTTCTTGTTTATTTGACCTGTTGATACTAATTGTAATGCTTTTTTGTTATTTAATGTTATTCAGGGTTATATCTGGTCTATATACCAGCTTTGATAAGTGTTTGGTATTACTATAAATTTTCACTTCGTACTATGAACATCAAAATTATTTATTTTGTAAATTCCTTTCTCTATTTGAACTGTACACGTATACCTAACAACAAAATTATTTTCATTTATCTGTGTTTAAAGTAATTGCAAATGGCTGATATTTTTGTTCCAGCATATTGTATTTCTTAAATTGTTTAACATTTCATTGCGGTATAACATGTTACTTTTATTATTCTTCCTTTTGTCTATTTATTTTGTATTTACATTGTATCATAGGTCAAATTTATTTGTTCAGTGTATGTTCACTGGTGTTAATATGTGCTTTGATTGAGTTAAGCTATTTCAGTTGATATTTTATAGTGTGTCTTTCTATGTTGTGATGTTTCACTATTGTTTCAGAAAAGGGTGAAGGTTTGGTACCATTAAAACGTTTAAAATTGCTGCAATTGTTTGCACCTGTCCTAAGTCAGGAATCTGATGTTCAGTATTTGTTGTTTGTTGATGTGGTTCATAAGTGTTTCTCGTTTCTCGTTTTTTTTTATATAGATTAGACCGTTGGTTTTCCCGTTTGAATGGTTTAACACTAGTGATTTTTGGGGCCCTTTATAGCTTGCTGTTCGGAGGGAGCCAAGGCTCAGTGTTGAAGACCGTATTTTGACCTATAATTGTTAACTTTTATAGATTTTGACTTGGATGGAGAGTTGTCTCATTGACACTCATACCACATCTTCTTATATCTATCTAGATACTTTGCAATAATAATCCACATAAATTTGATCATTTGAACATATGTAAAAAGTCATCAAGTGTTCATTTTTTTCAATTTTCATTCAAAAACACATTCAATTGCATGCAAAAAAGAATTGGTTCTTAATAATCGCATTTTTTAAAAGATACACGTTCTCATATTAAAAACACTGGTAAATATTGATGCAGAATAGGGGCATTTAATTAAAAATTACTTGCTACTATCTAAAATATGAAGATCTTTTATAGTCTTTGTTCAAATGTTTCACAACCGTTTTAGACTCGGGACGATTTCGAGCTTTATAAATTCTAAAGACACATGTTAGGTGATCATATAAACATTTCAGAATTATTATTTAAAAAAAATAATTCGCCTAAAATGATACCATGTCTTTAAAGATATTTTCAAACATACTTACACAAATAAAGACATATGTGTGTACGGTTATAACCTGTAGAGTGGTTGATTAAGAGTGGTTGTTTTGACTGTTCTTAGAAAAATCTTTACAGTCTAGCTAGTTTGCATTACCATTAAGCTTAAAAGGTCATCTTTTTTGGTTGCTTCAGACAGGTCAGGTTGATATTTCCTGTATACATAGGTAGATTTGAAGACTCGTTTTTAACAGTCAGACCAGACCACATCTGTTGACAGATTTGCTAGTTGGCCTGACGATCCTGTTGACAGGTCTGCTTTTTTGGCTCAGTCCTTTTTGGCGGTCTTTTTATTGAAAAGATTTGTGACAGATCTGCGTTTGACCAAACAAATTGACATGTGTACTGGTTGACATTTTTGGCGATTAAAATAATCATCCTTGATGTACAATATTTCAAAACGACTCACTTTTACGCTTTGATGTACTGTACTGACCAATAATGGGCAAAAATAAAATGCTTTGCAAAATCTTTATTTCTTTTGATATTTTATCAATAAAAAGTGAAGTCTATTTCGTTTCTTCTACGATCGAAAAAAATGCAATTTTGGAGTGCTGAAACATAGTTATCTGTGTTTCATGCAAATTGGTGGAAAAAAGTGTATTCTTTTCATCTAGTTACACATGTAGCACACTATATTTCGTAGTGCCCCAGAGCTGTAATCTCACTTTTCGACCCTCGTTAATATCGCGGAAATTTGAAACATTGCATGATCACAAATCATTTTGAATCAAGTTAACTTAACCATAGAGCATACTAAACCAAATATGACTATAAACCGTATATCGGGGTTTTTATCGTGTGTTTAATTTTCACTTTGTTCATGTGCACGGCACCTAAAAAACGCAAAAATTTGACCCCGCATAAATTTCCTTGCATATTTCAAGATTTATTGCTGTTTAAACGTTTCATACATAATATACATTTAGTTATTGAGTATACACGGAATTCATATGTAAACTCTTTTCACCCTAAAGGTGAAATAATATAATACTCTTTTCACCCTATAGTATTATAAAAAATATCAGCCTTTTGGGTTGATCGACAAATCTCAAGAATGTGCATATCTAATTTAGATCTCTGTTTTCATAATTAAATTACACATGTATTACTTTTTGACTACACAGCAATCAATGACATGTTCAAAAATGTTAATTAGCGACGATCTATTGATTCTTGTCACAGCCCGAACACGTTGCGTTAAATGTAAAAATGAAATTAAAAAAAAAAAATTTACACGCATATTTGCACAAATATGCTCTAAAAATGTTCTGTTCTACCATAACAAAAGTGATCAAAACTATCTAATTTTTTGGCATGCCGCAGAAATATAATACACCTTATCGCTATTTAGTCCAAATTTGGAAAAAAAACGTCACTTAGACACCTTCTGTTTGGGGCAAGTGTCGCAAAAACAAAGGTCACCAGTAACGAAATGAGGAAGAAAAAGTTTCGAAAGCGAACATTTTGAGATTTTGATAGATCATGATCCACTTTTTTAAAACACAAATTAAAATCTTAAAAATGCTTTGTTTGAAGTGTTTACGACGGTTAAAAATGTCTCTTTGAAAAGTTTTATGCATAATACTTTGTTTAAACAGGGCCCCAGATAGGTTCAACTGGATGAAAAAGAAGTGTGATTTCAGAACTTATCCGGATTGGAATAAATAGTGATAAGGTGTATTTACTTTCCATGAAACATGATGTACACAGCGAACTGTGTGCAGAATTGGTTATGACGAAGTTAACATCAGAGGAACTACATAAACAAAGTCAAGTTGTTTGTCAGTCATAAAAAGCCATAGGAAAAGGTCTGCCTACCAGGTTAAAACTTATTTGGTCCATGGACAGGTCGAAGCAGCATAATTTAAGTTTGCGGACCGGTATAAAGTCTGGTCATCCATTGTACTTGCTACATAGGAAATAATCGTTCCCATCTTTCATTCAGATTATTTTCAAAATTAACCAATCGCATTATAAAATCTGAAGTTACTCTTACTTAAGTTATTATTTTCCGTTTAAGACCTGTATAGTTGAATTTGTCATTGTAATTTTCATACACAAATGTAAGACAAACGGTGCAACATTTCCTTTCCTTTTTCAATTTTTCTTTCCTTTATTAGGATCATGAATTGTTAGCCCATTCTTATTGATTGCATATTTCCTATTCGATTCGATATATACGCGTGTTTGCAGTAATGTATAAAGATATCAATGAACTCCATTCAAAAGATAAACAATATAATCTTCCTGTTTCAAAGAGTTATTGGATGACTTTTGGCGAATATCATTCCTCGTAGAATACTTATTGCAATTGCGAGCTTGTACAATATAAAATCTACGCGGGACAATATTCAAGTAATATTTCTACAATATAACGAATTTAAGAACGTTTGCATGGAGGATTTACATGAACATGTATACATACAGTGACATAAAAATTCAGGCTGGTCATAAACATATATAATTTATAATATAAAGACGTTTTCAACAGTGCACAATATGGATATTAGTTCCAAATTACGTAATCTTGATGCGGCGATCTTGGCTGATATGTTTATTCCTAGTAATACTACACGAGCCCAAAAATTAGTATAGTTGTGGGAAAAAATGATAAAAAAAATTTCACCTTCCTTTTGAAACTGACTTAAACATAGACAATACCCAATAAAACCCACCATTACGGAAAGAGGATGTTTGTTATTAAGTTTGAACCAGTCACTCTTGGAATGCATGTTGACAGGTTCTTTTGGTTTTATTTTCAGAGTCAATATGATGTTGAAACCATGGTAATTTTATAAAACTTGTATCTTATAAAATCTATGTTCATATTTCAAACTAAACAAAATGGATAAAGACGATGACGTGATAAAACTAATATCTCATATAATCTATAAGTTCATATTTCAAACTTAAACAAAGAATAATGAAGATGGCGGGAGAAGTTAAAAGATTTCATCCTGGTTGACCCAAGATTGTAAACAGTCTGTTAATCAAACGTTGGTATTTTTCTAATGTTAGTTTCTGATGACTCGTTATAAGATTGACAAGCTGTTCGTAAAGATAACAAAGACACCAATGAGAACATTATAAATAGTATATCAACATTTTGAATTATTTAAAAAAAAATCTTCCAAGTTCTATTACATAATTAATAAAATACAGCGTGGTATATTACAATGTACAACTATGCTTTAAACAATAAGTAATAGTGCTGTCGGACCTTGAGTGACAAATTCAATGATTGGGAAACATGAATCCCACCAAAGTGACCAATAACGTAAGTGTAAATTATTTATATTTTGAAATTAATTATAAAAATATGTTTAAAAGTCTTTGCTTACTCAATATGTAAGTCTTTGGGATTTATATTCTCTACTTATTATGTAATATGACACCTTGTTTTTTTTTTTTTCAAAGAGGTTCATGTTGCATAAAACTCATTAAAGATATCAGGCTTATTATTCGGTACGCAAAACTCGCGTGTCGTCTTCATAAGACTCATAAGTGGTGCTCGAATCAAAACAGTTGTAAAACTATTTTTTTTGTATTCTTGTCTTTCATTTTTGCTTATCTGCTTTGTCTATATTCCATTTTGTTTTTCTTTGTTGACATAGTTGTTTGTTTTATAGTGATTAAGATTATAACACCATGTTGATTGTTGTACCCCTATTTTCGACATTTTTACCTATTATGTCTGTTTTTTTTTTATCATTGTTGTCAATATAATGGAATTTATGCGACTGTCTTACAAGTGAGCTGAGGTTTAATCCTGGCGGAGGACATTTTAGCGCATTGATAGGACATTTTAGCGAAACAAATCGGACGTTTTAGCGAAAAGTAGAACCCATTTTAGCGTCAGATTTTTAACACATTTTAGCGAAAATTATAATTGTCAATAGATATAGGAAGATGTGGTATGAGTGCCAATGAGACAACTCTCCATCCAAGTAACAATTTATAAAATTATACCATTATAGGTCAAGGTATGGCCTTTAACACGGAGCATTGGCTCACACCAAACAGCAAGCTATAAAGGGCTCCAAAAAATACTAGTGTAAAACCATTCAAACGGGAAAACCAACGGTCTAATCTATATAAAAACGAGAAACAAGAAACACGTATGAACTACATAAACAGACGAATGCCCATTTTAGCGCCATATTTTTAATCCAAAGCTTAGGTGGGAACATAGAATCTTCAGTTACATAGTATTCGGTCAGATAATCTGTCAATTCGACACATCTCTTATCTGCTGGCGCAACGGACATGAACTCTTCTACAAAACAATCAGATACATTTGATCATCTAGAAATGTTATGCCGATTTAACCTTTTAGCCATTTGCCTTCATTTGACTCACCCCTTTGTATTCAGCACTTAACCCAACTTTTTTGAATTTTTCTCCACCATGCTTGAGCTAGATAAAATCTGCAACACTTTACAGTGATATTTGGGAAAAAGTCTTTCATAAATTTCATCACTTGTCCTCTTATAGTTGATGTGTTTCCCTCGGTTTTAGTTTGTAACCCGGATTTGTTTTCTCTCAATCGATTTATGACTTTCGAACAGCGGTATACTACTGTTGCCTTTATTTGCCTCAAAATCCACATGTACTATTTTCGGCTGAAACATGTAGCCTCTGTCAGAGCACAATTTAATAACAGCAGACATGCAGCTAATAAACACCTCCTCTGATTTTCCGGACAACAAGCAAAACACAAGCGGTATATAATGCCCATTTTTGTAGCCATGAATCGTATAAAACTTATTGTAGAATTTCGAGCAATATTTATAAGTTCCATCCATGAATATTTCTGACACATTGCATAATCATTCCAGGTTTGCTGAACATGTTAAGATAATTATCTCATTTTGATCATCGTTAACCTGTAAGAAATTCTCAAATTTATTTTGATAGTGCTTCATGCGTTTCTTGTCTAGATTTCGGAAGAGGAGGATGTGTTTTACGTCTTTTTCTGTAAATAGCTTTTGTAACACATTTTAGGTCCTTTGGTTGCAAATTTTCCTCATCCATACTCTATAACTCTGTGCGTATGATCTTCTTTGTGAATTTCATATAGGTATTAATTAATATTTACCGAACATCTCCATGCTATTTCTTGGTCTTTCAATATTCTTATGTGGTCTTATATCGGTATCCATAAAAAATTACACTTTTCTTTCCTCCATTCGTTTCAACAACTTGTATTTCCATGATGATATATATATTAAAAAAAGATATACGGAATTGTGTCCCTGCGCAGAAACTTGTATCCAATAATCTCAGTATCTGTGACCATACGGACTGAGTTTGTTTTAAAAATACAGCACCAGAGACATCAACTTATGATTGATCGGTATTATCCGTACAATATAGAATTTAGCAATAACAATTTTCCTCATCCATACTCTATAACTCTGTGCGTATGATCTTAGAAGGCCTTTGTGAGATATCATTGTCAGCTTTTCGTTTAGCTCGTGTACGAAGGATGTGGCGTTCAATCTGTCGTTCATCAGCTTCATGATTGTGGCTGTGCGTTTGCTTAATGATAATATATGCTTTCTCGTCTGTCCTTAATCTAGCTTTGCAGTCGTTTATCTGTAAATATAAGAGGTTTATAAAATTGATACTTGAGATGTCAGCAATTATAGGCCTTCAACAATGAGAAAAACTTCATCCTATTTATCCACTGTTGTGTGTATAATAAAATATTATATTTTTTGTTTCATTTATAGTCCTTTATCTGTAAATATAAGAGGTTTAATATAATTTTGTGAATTTCATATAGGTATTAATTAATATTTACCGAACATCTTCATGCTATTTCTTGGTCTTTCAATATTCTTATGTGGTCTTATATCGGTATCCATCACAAAGTACACTTTTCTTTCCTCTATTCGTTTCAACAACTTGTATTTCCATGATGATATATATATTAAAAAAAGATATACGGAATTGTGTCCCTGCGCAGAAACTTGTATCCAATAATCTCAGTATCTGTGACCATACGGACTGAGTTTGTTTTAAAAATACAGCACCAGAGACATCAACTTATGATTGATCGGTATTATCCGTACAATATTGAATTTAGCAATAACAATTTTCCTCATCCATACTCTATAACTCTGTGCGTATGATCTTAGAAGGCCTTTGTGAGATATCATTGTCAGCTTTTCGTTTAGCTCGTTTACGAAGGATGTGGCGTTCAATCTGTCGTTTATCAGCTTCATGATTGTGGCTGTGCGTTTGCTTAATGATAATATATGCTTTCTCGTCTGTCCTTAATCTAGCTTTGCAGTCTTTTATCTGTAAATATAAGAGGTTTATAAAATTGATACTTGAGATGTCAGCAATTATAGGCCTTAAACAATGAGAAAAACTTCATCCTATTTATCCACCGTTGTGTGTATAATAAAATCTTATATTTTTTGTTTCATTTATAGTCCTTTATCTGTAAATATAAGAGGTTTAATATAATTTTGTGAATTTCATATAGGTATTAATTAATATTTACCGAACATCTCCATGCTATTTCTTGGTCTTTCAATATTCTTATGTGGTCTTATATCGGTATCCATCACAAAGTACACTTTTCTTTCCTCTATTCGTTTCAACAACTTGTATTTCCATGATGAACATATAAACAACTTAAACATTAAACCAGTATAAATTACTGTTCATGGTTACAGTAAGGTGAGTTTTATTTAACCAGGTAAGTTTTTCGCTAAAATGAGCTATCGAAAATACAGGTGAACGGATTAATCCCGCGCTAAAATGGGCTCTAATGTCTGCGCTAAAATGTCCCTTAGTAGTTAAGAATTTTTCGCTAAAGTGTCCTGCGCCCTTTAATCAACCATTTTCTACACAAGGAAATGTTTATACCGAGTCAGGAATATGACAGTTGTTTCCCCTTCGTTTGATTTGTTTGGGCTTTCGATTTTGCCATTTGATATGGAACTTTTGGTTTTTAATTTTCCATGGAGTTCGGATTTTTTTTTATTTTACTTTTTTTAATTATTGCGAAGTTGAAGCATTAAAAAACGAAAATTCAGAAAAGTTGTGCCAAATACGGCTTATGCAATCTGTACCTGCTCAGGTGTCCTGCGTTGCTTTTTTTTGCTTATTTAACTGAATTTGAGACAGATTCACAGGCAAACTTATCTGTTGCCCAAACCCCGCAAGATAAGAAATCTGCTATCCCATGCGGCATTTTACTTTTCGAGGCAAAATTCACAATATGCAATAATCTCAGAATATGTGACCATACGGACTGAGTTTGTTTTAAAAATACAGCACCAGAGACATCAACTTATGATTGATCGGTATTATCCGTACAATATAGAATTTAGCAATAACAATTTCCTCAAAAAAGAAAACTTAACAGGCTTATTTACCTGGAGCATCTATTCTTCCCTTCGAAGCCGCCACCCCATGACATACATATCAAACACTCCGCATTGGACGTTCTTTATGATAGAACAGGCGTGCAATTTGATTGTGGTCAATAGATTAAAGGTATCATCATTATTCCATACATTTACAGTACTAGAGAGTATATAGGATAAAAACAAAATGAATAGAAACATCAATGATACATTTTGATTTTGATTTTATTTTGAAAATCTTTGAAGTTAAAAATTGAAAAGTAAATGACAACTAAAATAGAAGAATCAAGGTTTCGTGGAGCATTTGGCAATATAATGGTGAAATACAGGTATCAAGTAAAGTGAAGAAAGATAAATTTCATCTTTTTGAAATTCATAAAGAAAATATTATTAAGATCTTTGATTGGCTTTTATTTTGAAATATTCACATTTTGTTTAAACTCGAAACGATTTAGAACTTCATATATTGTATAGAAACCTGTCTTTGGTGAAAGACTATCTTTAAATGCATTTAGTAGTCGGTTCACCAAACAAAATATAATGATTAATCTGCAACAGACACGAAGTTGTCATAGATGTATTATGTAGCATGGTGTTCATAGATCCATTCAGTTTTTAAATTCTGATCTGGATCAACAACCTTACAACATTACCCATTTCAAACACTTCTCCACATTCTTGCCAATCCTCAGCTGAATCTACTAGTCAATTAAAGTTGTGTTTCTAGTTTATGGATTTCATCTAGCAATATGTTGGTCCTTTATCCTAGACTTTTTGTAGACAATGTAAAGGTCACTAGTTTTATCGTTGCCAGTTGGATTAAATATTAATGGGAACATTTTACAGTTCAATTAGGTTTGAACTTGAGAATATTTAAGTCACAACATGTACATGTATCGTATAGCCCTTTTTCTCTAAAATTATTTGAAGCAGGTTATTGCCCTTGAAGTAGAAATGCTTCTCTGCAATGTAGTTCTATGAAGAATCAACGATGAGCGGTTTTTAATCCCTGTTGATAGTAGAAATGTGTTAGGTTTATACAAATATAAAATTAGTTATGGTCTTTTGCCTCTCAACATTCTACTAATCAAACTAAGTTATAGAGCTTAAAATGTTTGTAAACTAAAGTAACACATAATTTTCTATTTACGTCTCACAAATGCCCTTTACTGCAGTGAACTATACATTTCTAGGAATATGATTGGTTAAAATCAACCGTGTGGAGACCGTGTATATTTCATATGGGTTAGTAGTGATGTTACGTCCCTTTGTAAAAGCAACACAGTGTTGAGGAAAATCTGAAAGGTTTCAACAGACGAAGAAATTGATGATGAACGATTGAAATAAATTCATAAAACACATTAAAAGCTAACAAGTTGTTATTGTTGGCATTTGTTTTTGTATAGACTAATGGAAGTAGGTTCTTAATATTGAAGACTTGATCACTTTGATATGCCACTAGTCTAAATACCACAAGTTAATAATAGTCGGTAAATAAATTCGTTTCACATTTCGCTCTCCCTCCTATGGAATTTACTGACCCCATATATATCGTATTAGGTCACTAGCACACTATGTAACTAATAGTATTCTTCCCAACAAGAACGTCGTATTCAATTCCAGTTATGAAATTATAATAGATAGCCTACTTTACGGTATGGGTCTTTTAGGATTGTTGTCACATTTTCAATCATACATCATCTCATCATTTAGTTAATTAATATATGACTAATTATATAAGATAAAAATCAAATATCTGACAGGAAGCTGCTTTATGAATGTTATTTGATATATTTATAATCATGTCTGATATTCGAGTTCAAAGGAACAAAACTATTTTAGCCTATCAATTAAATTGAAATGTTTTGCCAAAACAGATTAATATAATTATTGTACTTATAAAGTGTTATGTATATCTGAAGCGAATATCTACACGTAAGCTTTGTGCAGCGATCAACAGCTTGTTTGTCTATTTGCAACCTGGTACGACTTTATCTCATTTGATATTAGTTATGTAATTGGATGTCCTTTAGAAAAAACGATAGTGATCAAAGAAGATAATTAAAAAAATATGTAGTTAAAGCTACGTGAAACTTGTCATTCTGCACTGTTGTATAATAATGATCGTGTCAAAAAAGGCGACAGAAAGGGATAACCCGATAACCTTTAAAACCTTTGGTCTCATCTTGATCGTTGAAATCATTTTTATTCAAAATATACGTTTCCTCAATCTAACATTTTCCATCTAATTTAAAACAAAAATGTTTTGTCTGGTTAGTTTAATTAATGTCATCATGTATATATTAATATAAGCAGATGTTACATATGAAAGAGGAAGAACTCCATAGAATATTGAAATATTCATGATACTTTTTAACATCAGCTACACAAATTTGCAGGAAATCTAATGACATATAATGAATAAGTCTCTTCTGAAAACCTGAATTCAGTATTATTCTAAAGTATCTTTTTACAAATCATTTTTTTTCATCTTAATATTAAGCAATGGTTATTTAAAAAATCAAAAGTGTAAGAGAGAACAAGTATCGTATATAGCCAACAAATATTTGCTAAATTAGGACAAGAGACATATAAGACAAATCGGTCTTCGAATTTTACCAAATCTTCATCAAAATTGAAAATGACAGATATCTACGGAAACCCTATTTTATGAAACTAAGTTTCTGTCAGGAAATTTATATTTGAAAAAATCACTATTAAAGATTCATATTTTCGTCTGGTTGGTCTGATTTGTTAGTGGTCATGTCAGTCAAATACTAATTAAGGCAGATGTTACTTATAAAAGATTACGAGTACCATGGAAATCCGTATTATTTTCATGATAATATGGTGATATAATCTATCAATTTACAGGAAAAACCTATTTACAATTTAGTAAGAGTACAACTTGGTTACAGTTGGTAACAATCGGGTTATAGAGTTACATTGAAATTTACGAGATGACATGGATTAAACCAACATCAAAGCATTTAGATTGACTAGTTTTAAATATTGGATTCTCTATTGTATAATGAGAAATTCCCTTTAATTATTTCATTTTCCTTGTATATGAATGAAAGTTTATGTGGCATATACGCCAATAAGACATCACAACAACAGCAAAAGTCCAAAAATATATTGTGGTCAACATGCCGTCTTCAAAAATCGACAATTGTCTAATACAATATTTCACTCTAAATCATATTCAGTCATATAATGTTATGAATGAGTTTAACAGATACTATTAAGATCTACCATCAACACCCAACTCCTTTAATACACGTGACCTGCTTCTCGGTACTCAGTTTCCTCTTTAAATCACAATCAGTTGAATACTGCAAGTTTTATAGAAGAAAATACCACTTGCAGAAGTGTAGAAAAAACTGTTTAATCTATGATACCGGTATTAAAGATAACAAAACACATGCTTACGATAACGTTCTAACTATTAATTTTATATCGTATAAATAGGTATATTATCAATTATTTTACATGCAATTTTACACTCCATTATTGTAAATAAGCAACTTTGAGATATAGTTTTGGCCATCCTGCATTTTCTGATTGAATTAAACTAATTATCAGGTAATTGCAAATGAACATTTGTGAAGGTTTGTTGAATGTCAAGTTCTTCTTTGGTTTGCAGTATCAATATCTTTACACTGCAACAGCCATTTACCCAGTCAAAATACCGTATAAAAATTGGCATAATACAGTCATACCAATCAAAAAAGTCTTAACAGAAATACCGAACTCCAAGGTCAACTCAAAAAGTCTTGGTCTGTAAAAATGGTGGGTTAAACCTGGTTTTATAGCTAGCTATTATACTTCCCACTTGCTAACCCAAAAATATATAATAGGTTAATGTGACAATAATTCAGAACCAACACCTAAAACGCTGTAAACATACACCACAATTATCTTTGAAAAAAAATCAAACAAACATACAAATAAATCTAACAAAGACGCCAACAAAACAGTATTTGTAGTTGATAGTAAATTTGACCAAGACGCAAACAAAAAAGTTTTTGTAGGTGATAGTACTTACAATGTATAGTAAAAAGGAAAATAACAAAAATACCGAACTCCAAGGAAAATTAACATTAGAAAGTCCCTTATCAAATGGCAAAATAAAAAGCTCAAACACATCAAACCAACGGAAAACAACTGTCATATTGCTGACTTGGTACAAGCATCACAGTAAACACTTTCTCGATAAGTACAAATTAAGTAAAATATTAATACAAGGGTAAACAAAATGAAAACGACACTGTCAAAACCTCTTGTTTTCGAATCTCACCTCTAGACCCACATGTACCAGAAACGCCTAAAGCCGATAGCTGGATGCATAGATACCGAGTCACTTCAGAAGTCGTTCAACCAAAAAGAACAGAAAAGCACTAAAACAAATAAAGGGAAAACTTTAAAGTAAATAAAAAAAGATATATATATTTTTATATGTTCTGATAGTAATATAAAAATAAGATGTGGTATGATTTCTCATGAAACATCTATCCACCAGAGACCAACGGACAAAAAGATGAACATCTACATGTATGGGTCGCCGTACATTCTTTAACAGTGAGCAAAAGTTGAACCTATAGTAAGCTTTAAAAGGCATGTGATACCAATATGTGAAACTATTCAAAAGAGAAAACCAACTGAGTGATTTAGTCTTATATTATCAAACAACAAACAATTTTATGGCAAACTGCACTTCACGCCAACCACTGGACTACAGGCCCCTGACTTTGGACAGACAAATAAGGAATTTGACGAAATAAAAAAGATTTTTGTGAGGGATCAACTCTCCCCTTACCTCGGACAGTTGTATTATAGAACAACATAAAATCAACCTAAAATTGAGTATGAAACGGTTTGACTTATCAGATTAGTTCTAAGTACAACAACAACAGAAAGACACAAGACTAAGAGTACTCGCAATTACTGAAAGCTAGTGTAAAGCTTAATTTCAACTAAACGATAAACCAGGTTTTCTTGGACTAAAATATCAATCCGTACACCTTCAACAGATAAGTGCAAAGACGTCAAACGCAGTTTGATAAAAATTTCTATGACCTGGTGCAATGCCAAAATACTAATAAGTATCGACAGGAGGTAGGACCATAAGTATTAATATCCAGATAGCAATACATTGACTGTCCTTGTAATAGGTATGTATAAAATCTTTAAGAGCATGTAATGGTATTTCTTATCAAAACAATATTGAAAACGTTAAAAAATAAGTTTATTGAAAGGACCTATATAAGTTTACATGAAACACTAGAAAATCTCCTGACAATTTTATCGCGAGAACCGTTTTGGAAAGCTGTATCTATTTATATACAAGTAAATATATTTATTGTACTTTGTTTGAAATTTATCTATTTTATTTGTTTATTTTACATTATTTATTTATTTTTCAATCTATTTGACGTTATTCATTTATATATTTATTTTATACTATTTCTTTCATGTTATTTACTAATCTATTTATTTATTCTATAAAACTAATTGATTTACATATTGTCTATCTTTTCTTTTTCTTCATGTTTCTTTATTTTGTTAGCTGATAATTCCATCTTTATTATTAAAAAGTATTATTGAATGAAGCTTGGTACCAAACTTGGTATACAGTTGTATCATGAACTTGAGGTGTGTCATATACTACAGCGAAATCACTCTGATCTTGACTTTGACCTTTGACCCCTATGATAGTAAATCTGTCAAATATAACTGCCTCTGACTTCTTCATCAATGAGGACTGTTTTAAATCATTATCCGATAGCTGCTATAATCTTGTTTAGAACTGTATTATCTTTGAACAGAGTTAAACCGTTCTTCCAAAATAGATCTTGACAGTTCTATCTTAGAAAAGTTGTGGACGTTTTTACATAGAACTGATTCTGACAGTTTCTTTAGACAGTTCTTTAGAGAGATAAGAACTAATTCCAATTGTACGAGCTCTGTACGTTTAAAATAGAAATATCAAATTGTGACGAGTTATATCCTCGTTCCAGTGCTCATTTCATTTACAAAACAAACGTTTACCCAATACCCTTACTCCTTTTAAAGTAACAACAAATATATTGAACTGACAATTGTGGATGATGGATACAGTTTTTTTATAGTACATTCAAATGCATAAATAATTCTGCAATGAATTGAAATTTAATATTAAATTCTGTTTGCGTCTAAATCTAATTGGTTTTTTTTAAATTTCCCAGAGGATTCATACGACATTTAACAGCAGTCAGATATGCTTAAAAGAGAACGCTGACTTACATTTTAAATATTCAATTTTAGTTTTTCAATGATCGTAATTTCCAGGAACAATTACATACATTTGCACTTTTATTTTTTTATCGCAAATCATTGTAGACAAAATTAGTATTTTTTTCAGATACAAAGAGATATCATGATATGATATAACGGCTTTTGTAACATAATAACGGAAACGGATATTATGATTTAATAACTCATTTTGAAATTAAAAGTTATTTGCCGTATATAATTTAAAAAGTCGGAAATTTAATATGAAACATAGCAAAATAGTTTGCTTATTTAAAGATATTTCCCACGCATTATGCAAGTATAGCGACTAATTAATAATTAACAGTTTTATTTTGATTTTTTAAAAATGGGAGCGGAAGCTGTTTACATCGAGATCATTGTACAAATGTACCTTTATTTATATCAACAAACCGAGTAACTTTGGTATAGAGGTACATACATATTGTACTATATATGTAACATAACGCATACTTATGGACATACATAAATAGGACAGAGTTGAATATTTGTAAATAACAATAGAGATTACTCTAAAAAGGCATAGTACTTGGTTTACCCAGGAAAGCCTACACTCGTTTTAATTAACCTTATTGAATTGACACACGTTGTTGAAAGGAAATCAGATTTTTGCTGTTCATCAATTCATACAATTTCAATGAATTTGGTCGGTATCTATGTGAACTTCCCAATAACTGTTTACGGGTATCATTATACAGAACATTAAAACACATCTATTCCATCGAACTTGAAATAAAGGACGCAACACATACAGTTAAAGTCTGCATCATATCTTGACTTACATCTAGAAATTGACAATGAAACTTCGAAATTTAAAACTAAACAAATGGTATGAGCAATTACAGATTATTGAGTTTTGCCGAACCTTGTGTTGACGACTTAATGGCTATTTTTTTGTAAATGGGATTTCAACGGGGGGATATAGTATTTTTATCCGTCAGTCCGTCAGACATCTTGGTTTCTGTAAGGTAAATAAAATACTTTATTGAAGATTGCAAACATTCCTGTCTACGACATATCTATATTCCATGTACGAATTTGCCAGATTTTCCGTCACTAAAACTGAAAAAGATATACTGTAAATTCAGAAATTATTGCGTGCATTTATTTTTTTAAGATTTATGAAGAATGGGCAAAAATGCGAGATTAATTATTGCGATTTCAGGAAAATCTGCGTACAGAAAAATTATATTAATATGTATCATAATGCGAGCTCATATTATTGCGATATTCACCCAGTTGCACTATTCGCATTAATAAAAACCTCACAATAATTTCTGAATTAACAGTAGTTCAGATTGTGCAAATCGTTCTCACCTTTGCATATCTAATCTTAAAACATGTATTCATTTATAAATTTATTTTGTGTGCACTTTTTGTCTCGCCTGCGACAAAAGTCGCGGAAAGCGAGACATAGGAATTGCTTTTCCGGCTACGGCTGCGGCGTCAACAATTGTTAAGTTTTCTGATTAACCTAGTTCAATAGGAACTACTTGTGATAGATCATTGATATTTAATACAAAGTTGCATTACTATCAGTACACATCAGTTTGACGACTATTTCGAGGCCCTGCGCCCTTAGGTCATGGTCCAGTGACTTCGAATTAACTAGCAATTTTTGATTTTCAGTTTTCTGTTTAAGTTAGTTTGATAGGAACTACTTGTGTTGGATCATTGATATTTAATGTGAAGTTGCACTACTATCAGTTCATATCAGTTTGACGATATTTCGAGGCCCTGCCCCCTAGGTCATGGTCCAGCGACTTCGAATTAACTAGCAATTTTTAATTTTAAGTTTTTTAACTTTGAAGTTGACAATTCTCACCTCAAACATTAATTGGTTCTAAATTGACATTTTCTTTTCAAACCCTCAGTTTCAACTTGCCATATCTCATTGACAACTTGACATTTCTCAGTTCCAAGTTGACTTTTCTCAGATCCAATGTGACATTTCTCAGATCCAATTTCAGGGATAGTAACGGCGTCGTATCGAGGAGCGTTTTGTACAGTGATTTTGTCATAATTTGATTAAGTTGGACAAGATTGTGTTTTTAATGACAAACAATATCACAATATAAACATTCGGATTTTTTGCCAAAGGAACTTCTGAACATGAGTTTAAGCCCGTAAGTATCTTTGTCTATAGCTAATATATTAGTACATTAAAATATGTATCATATAGAATGAGTTAATGATTTAACACAGAATAATGCTTGCGTATGTTAAAATTTAAAAGTTGCTTACTCGTTTCTCATGCATAAACAAATTGATTTGTTTACTAACTGTTACATCACATATTTCGTTATAATACAAAATTGCCGTCAATTATTCCGATAAATAGCTACATTTGCACACAAATTAAGATAACTGAAAATACGGTGTCATGGTTTGGTTCAGTAGTGTCATGGTTTAGTTCATGTTGGACATTGTTCAGTTCTGTGATTCTGGTCGTGTATGGTGGAAGAGTAAGGATCAAAATAAACATTATACAACTATTGAAATACTGTTAAAAAAATTATTTTCGCCGTTACCTTTTTTTCTCTCGTTTAACCCATTCTATCCTATTATCGAGGCAATATATTGCCGCCATTTTCTAATGTTGTTGTTTTGTTCCCATACAAGTAGATCTAAGCTTCACATATTTAAGTTGATCTTCTACTAACGAAAATACATCGCTCGAGAAAATAACTCTTCTACAGTAAATTTAAGATATCATTATAGAACACGCATATATAAAGAAATCACGAAGATAATATATTAATGCATTTCAAAGGCAATTTTCTTTAAAAGAAGTTTTATTTGGAATACAAAAGGACCTAATAAAGCACATAGTAATATATTATAAGTAGATTCGGTGTGATTGCCAATGAGACAACTATCCACCCGAGACCAAATGACGTAGGTGTTAGCAACTATAGGTCGCCGTACGGCCTTCAACAATAAACAAAACCCATACCTCTTAGAAAGCTATAAAAGGTTCCGACAAATTAAATGTAAAGCAACCCAAAAGAGAAAACCAACGGCCTGAATCTTCAAAACAATAAACGAAAAACAAATATGATATACAGTAGCAAACGACAGCCATTGCATTACTCTGGACTTTGGACAGACACATATGGCATATGACGGGGTTAAACATGTTTGCGGGCTCCCAACCCTCTCTTCGCCTTAATATGGGCAGTGGTGTAACAACAAAACAAAGAAGAACAAACTATAAAAATCAGTTGAAAAGGACTCTACTCACCAGATCGACACAAAGCAAAAATAATCAAGTAACATAAACACCAAAGACACAAAGAACCGATATGTGAGTACTCACATTTTCCAAGCCAGTAAAAACTAATAAAAAAAATCATGAATCAAAGACAAGACGTTGCTTTTTTTTCTATTTCAGAATGGAATTCTGCTGCCAATATTCATCTTCATCCATCTCATTCTCTGCTATTAAGAACGATGATTTCTTGTTTTGTTGGGTCAAAAATAAGGTCTTTTACAGTTTTAATGTACCAAACAAAATAACACGTGTATTTTGAAATTTAAATTATTTTTTCAAAAATCACATTTAATAATGTACGATTTCTCATACTAAATACTAGATCGATAGAGCTTTTTTCTCATATTATCGAAATTTATTGGATAAAAGAAAACAGTTATACTGGTTAAGTGATTCTACAAAACACATTTATACAATATGACAAAAACATAATTCGTAATGATAATTGATAAAGATAGACATTATATCGACCTAATTCTAATTCGAAATTGTGATCTTTCTTATAATTAAATTCGGAACTTCGTAAGTAGTTTTCAAAGTAATTTCATTTATAGTTTATTAAAAAAATTAAGTATTAACAGTTGTCCATGTTAACATTTTGTCCTATGGAGGGTTAAAGACTGTATGGTGCCTTCTCGATATCGTTTGGGGTATTTTGTAGTTGAGTTACTGTATCATGGGCATACAACCCACACATCTCCTTTTATTCCTCATAGACATAATCTGGATCAAAATAAAAACAACACATGTATAGTTTGCTAGAAAAAAATGTTAAACAAAAATTATTTTTGACTAGCTGCTACGTTTTGCAACTTTAGGTAGACGTCTTTAACCATTTTTCTAGTGGCGCCGCTCACGATATCCGCGGGAGAGTCCATCCTGGACATACGGAGAAGAGATTGTAGGTGAAACAGAAGCAACGCTTTGGGTTTTTTTTGTAATGTATTTGATCGAATGCCAGTTAAAAAGATCAGTGGCTATATTAATTCTATCTTAGGCCATTGTTATATTATAGTTCGTTTCTGTGTGTGTTACATTTTAATGTTGTGTTTCTGTTGTGTCGTAGTTCTCCTCTAATATTTGATGTGTTTCCCTCAGTGTTAGTTTGTAACCCAGATTTGTTTTTTTCTCAATCGATTTATGAATTTCGAACAGCGGTATACTACTGTTGCCTTTATTTAGGAAACACAAGTAAAAATGTATAATGTACGGTTTCCCGATTACGCCTACCAAATTTGGTTAAAAGCTCTTCTTTTCTTTTTAGTCAGTTGGTAAATTGTGTAACTTCATGTTTTCGCAAGCACCTTTAAACAAACTATCAATATTAAGGTGAAACAAACACTTAGCTGAACCATGTCAATCGCCTAACCTAACCATGTCAATCGCCTAACCAAACCATATCAATTTCGATATTTTGGTTACCCTGCGTTAATTTCTTAAAAACAACAATTTCAATGTAGATCTTTTAACTTACAATATAGATTCCAACATCTTATTTGCTTTTAATTGCTTATTTGAAAAGAACTGAGGCAATATTTCTGGGAAATAACATAGCTATGACAGAATCACTGTACTAAACGCTCCTCGATATGACAACGTTACTACCCGTGAATTTGACATTTCTCAGTTCTAATTTGTCATCTCTCGGTTCCAGTTTGAAATTTCTTTAATAATTTGTCAACTTGGAAGTCAGAAATGTCAAATGTGAAGCCTTTGGGCTCAATGTGAAGTTGAAAGTCGGAAGAGAAAACAATCAACTTGGAAATCAAATAAATTAAATTGGAAGTAAGAAATTTTAACAAGAGGATATCAGTATCAATCTTTAACCGAGTTTACCAAAATACGAAGAATACGAAATGGTTATTATTGGTGGCTCCTTTGTTTCATTTTTTAATGTTGACATTCTTTTCTTTTAAATGAATGAACACTCTTACATGTACAGTCCATTTCCATTAAAGTTCTAAGTAAAGGTTGCATGAATACGGATTCAAATGATTTGACTTGAAAGATAATAATACATCATCAATGTGACGAATTTGACGAATTTGAGGTAAATTGACAGCTTATAGTTAAATATCATTTCTATATCCTGCTTTAATAAATGTTCGAAACAAAAACAAAAATCATATTCATTTATTTTTTTGTCTTAATTCGTAGCTAATACCCACTTTAATTGTTTTAATCCCACTTAATTTGTTTAAATCCTAAATTTTTTGTACTGAACTTAAATTCCACTAACTGACATTCCGTAGTCCTGATCTATGACATTAGTGTGCAATGCTTTTCAAGACAAAGCATGCGTTTAAGCCTATAAATTAATTCTTGCTTATGCACAAAGCTATAATCTAAAACACCTTAATTAAATTTCAATGCCAGAATTTGTCTTACGTGATCAATGATCATAACCATTCTGTATTGTCATTCCGATCTTCCTGCTGATCTAGGCCCTAATTGATATATATCGTGTTGACTTGTTTTCTCGGAAGGTGAATGCAATTATTGACTATCATTTTGGTTAGCTTACTTTTCTGTTATTTACTGTGTTTAAGATCTTTGAGATAATGACAATCATATCAACTTTGGATTTTATTTTTGCATTTAATTCATTGTGCAAAAATGTACATTACTTCGTGCAACTTAATAGGACTTCTTAAATGTAAGTATTTATTACTTTTAGGTATAATTTACTACTCTTCATAAAACATGGTATCCAAACGAAGACTTTGTAATGATCACGTAAGATCTTTATAAGATATCTGGTCTAAAGAGACAACAGTATATAACAGCGTTAAATGAGGATCAGTATATTTGTTTCTTCCATTGGTGATGTATTGAAATATCACACGTACTGATGGTATAGTTGTATCTGTAATTAAAACATAGCGGAAGTGGTCGAATAAATTAGATTTCATATTTGTGGTATGTTTAGTTCCAGAGTTCACAAGAATTATTTTCAAATTAACTTCCCTTTTATCACAAATACGAGTCTTTTAGAAATCATTATTAAACTAGGGATATGTAACGCTTTTTATTTAATTCATTCTTTAACGTTTCAGTATTACATATAAATCATCTTTGTAATAAAACCAAATACTTTAACAGATATTTGAAGCGTACGCTCGACGGTTAAAATATACCGTTGCCGTCTTCTCCCTCGTCCAAGCACGACTAGCAATAACTTATCCTCAACGAATACATGTGTACTAACCAATTTTTCACACAATTTTGGTTTTATAAAGGTTGTCTACCTTTTTATTTTGATGATTTGCAATTTAGTGTTTTAGAGTTATCGTGACAAATCAGAGTGACTTTCACTAAATCATATGACTTTTCCATTTTGATTTTCTTCTTTAGGTGTTAAATTTAAATACACACGAGCCAATTTTTTGTAAGTCTCGCGATAACTCGGAAAATATTTTCACGAATTAGTATGAAAGTTTTATACGCACTACTTTATTTTATTGTTTTAATGACATGTACTGTATAAACAATTCATACCCGTCCTCTCTCATGGATTGTGAATGGGCGTACTATGCGCCTCTGGTCTAGCTTTTATAGACTAAACTTTTGTTATAAATATTTGCATGTATGTTGAGGAAAAAAATATACAAATTCAGTTTTTGTAAAGAGTTTTTAACTGTTTTCCTGGATTACATGCACGTTAAAAAAAACGATGAATACTCGAACTTAAAAAAAAGAGGTAATTTTCAATATGTCTATTATATATGTAATATATTTATAACTTATAAATTGTTTAATCTTCTAAGATTGTTTTAGATCAAAGTCGCTGCACTAGTGTCATTTTGTAATAGAAATGTTCAATTTGCTCCTTTTTGTAGCGTTACGGTAGTTATTTACGAATAGCTTCTTAGACTCTAATAAACATATTTTCATCACCGATAAAAGTATAACAACAATTATAAATATTACATTAAATGAGAAAATATAATAAGATTATTTTAAACCACTTGAATTTATAACTCAGAAAATATTATAAAATTGTCAAAAATAATCTTTCAGGTGTTCAAAAGACATTAGCCAGTCAGATATAAGTATATACATTCTTTATTATTTTGTGTTAAATCATTTTATCAGGATTTCTACCTTCTCCGAAAATGGAAAGCTGCATAAACTGTCTTATTTTTGAATCTTGTCACTGATACTTAGATATGCGCAACGGCTTTTACTCAAAAAAGATATTTTGCTACAAAATATTTTATACAAAGATTATTTTTTTGTTTGGGTTGTGGCTCGTATTTAATTGTGCATAAACCCATGTGTAAAATTGCTAATAATAATAATTTTGTCTGTGTTTTTAGATGAAACCATGAATCAATTTTCTTACGCAATGTTTATGTCTTAATTGTGTTATCCACTTACTTCGGTTACGAAATTATTTCAAAGCTGAATTTTCCTTAAATGCAGTCTATTTTCTCATTAGAAAAATGCTCTCATAACAATTCACAGATTGCATATCACAATTTACCCAATCAACTCATTATGAAAAAAAAATCAGTTATTTTACAAAATGCAACCATAAATATTTTATTCTAATCTCAAATACAATGACATCACTTCTTTATTTTCTACTTACTTTCCGTTTTTGTAGAAATATTTCATATGAAGATATACTTAATTTATCAATTCTTGTGTAAATAGTGGTTTGTCTACTAAAACGATATCATGCAATTGTAACAGCATCCACTTTCATTCAAATTGACTTTTTCTTAAAAATGATGAACAAGTAATCAAAGTCGCGTAGGGTATAATTTTTTTGACCCGTCCGTCAGTCTGTCCGTCCTGTTATTGTCATCCCAATTCCTTTAGAACCATACAACTGAATTTCACGAAACTTTATTGATAATAAGGACATACTTTGTAGATGTGCATATCGACATGAAATTATGATTCTATTTTGATTCTTGGAGTTTTGTCCTTAGCACTTAGAATTTTGACCTAAATAAACTACTGCAACATTTTGTTAGCGCAACTCCTCTGAAACCATAAAACAGAATATCAAGAAACTTTGTAGTTAATTAGGACATTATCTGCGAGTACTCTAAGATCTGTAATTAGTGTCTTTTTTGTTGTGGGGATATATAAAAACCCTGCCACATCCGGTCTGTTTTTTTGTTACTTGTCTTTCTGCTTGAAAGGGTTGGGCGCCAGCAAACATGTATAACCCCCCCCCCCCCCCCCCTCCAACATTCTGTATGTGCCTGTCCTATTTCAGGAGCCTTTAATACACTGGTTGTCGTTTGTTGCTGTACATCATATTTGTTTTTTCTTCATGGTTTTGTGCATAAATAAGGCCGTTAGTTTTCTCGTTTGAATTGTTTTACGTTTGTCAGTTCTGTGCTTTTTATAACTGACTATGCGGTAGGAGTTTTCGCTCATTGTTGAAGGCTGTATGGTGCGATATAGTTGTTAACTTCTATGTCATTTGCTCTCATGGTGGAGATTTATCTCATTGGCAATCATACCACATCTTCTGATTTTTGTATTCTATGTAGAAACAAGAAATGTTTATCAGTTGATTTTTGTAGGATTTATTAGTCTTTGAACGTAGGAATCTGGTGAGATTTCGTTTGGCCAGTGAAAATGTGGGCGCGTGGGGTATGTGAGTGTTCTCACAAAGGTTCTTTTTTTAATTTTACATATATTAACAAAATATGCCTGTTTCGCTCACCTGGGAGTTTAGTTTAAACTGGCCACGTGGTTTCAGCATAGAAAATTTCAAAATAATGTTTGCCTACTTTGCATAATCAGTAAAAATTAGCAAAAAATCAGTTTTGTTTTCAAAAAGCCAGGAATATATGTTAAAGAACTTACAATTATGCATCTGTAATTCAAATTTGAATAAAATGTGTCTAAGAGTAAGGAAGTTTTAACCATTTGAAGAATATTTTTATGTTAGAGAGGCCATCTTGGGAGGAGTGCGGGGCTACCGGACATAATTTTGAACGGTGACCACCTAAGGACCACACAGGCCAAGGTTGGTTTAAATTTGCCCAGGGTTTACAGACTAATCAGCGGTTACAATAGGTGTTCATGAGACAAATATTTTACGTCAAATAGCTCGTTTGGCCTTGCATCTTTGATATGATCTACATGGCATCTTAAGTTAGTTTTATAATATAAGGCACTAGCCTTGAGTAATGGGTATAAAAGTACTGCCTGTAAATCAAGAGTCGCTATTTATACGTCATTGGATGTCTGTGCCCTAATTTTATCAGTGGTCTTTTCTGTTGTAGCCTTTTTCTTTATATCCAAACATTTTATATACTCTTCTTCAGACACAAGAGGGACGAAAGATACCAGAGGGACAGTCAAATTCATAGATCGAAAACAAACTGACAACGCCATGGCCAAAAATAAAAAGACAAACAGACAAATAACAGTACAGATGACACAACATAGAAAACTAAAGACTAAGCAACACGAACCCCACCAAAAACTGGGGGTGATCTCAAGTGCTCCGGAAGGGTAAGCAGATCCTGCTCCACATGTGGCACCCGTCGTGTTGCTTATGTTATTACAAATCCGGTAAATAGTCTAATTCGGTAAGTTTTCGCGAAAAGGGAAGGGTATTGTAGTTACGACATAAGGAACATATCCGATATCATCTGTGAAACGGTTATTCCATAACGGTCAACCAACTCGTGATGGCGTCCGTAAAATTTACGAAGGGATGATTTCAACCATTTGGAACTCTTGGTTTAATAGCTTCCTTGTGAGCAGCAATCCTCTATCAAGGAAATCATGATAGGAAATACAATAGGAATATCGTATCAATTGGGAGATATATACTCCGAATGCAGGCGCTGCTGGAATGTTGCTACATAGAAAGGGAAAGTTCACAATTGGGAAGCTGAAATCATCTCTTTTATCGTAAAGTTTTGTTTTCAACCGACCCTCATTGTCAATTTCTAGATGTAATTCAAGATATGAGGCAGACTTAACTGTATCTGTAGTATCCTTTATCTCTAGTTCGATGGGATAGATTCGTTCAACATAGTCACCAAATTTTGTATTATTTAGGGAGAGAACATCATCTATATAGCGTAACGTAAAGTTAAAGGATATTGCTAACTTCTTATCTTTCTTCCTAAGAAGTTCCTGTATGAAGTCAGCCTCATAATAATAAAGAAACATGTTGGCAAGAAGAGGGGCACAATTGGTTTCCATTGGAATTCCGACAGTCTGTTGAAAAACACGTCCTCCAAACGTAACAAATATGTTGTCAATCAAGAAATCAAGCATCTTGATAAAATGTCAGTTTCAGAAAAAATTTTGTTTGAATCAGAGTGATTCTTTACAAAGTAGGATTTATCCCCCCCTAAGACAAGATACTTGTATCTACGTTCGCCATTCTTTTTAATGAAACAAAGTAATACCAACTCTTTCAATTTGTCTTTTAGTTTGGAATGGGGAATACTTGTGTAAAGTGTAGAGAAGTCAAATATCTTAATACTATTGCAAGATGAGAGAGTCTTAGATTGAATGTACTCTAAAAGATCTTTAGAATTTTTTAGTATCCACATCTGATTCACGCCACCTTTTGAATAGGCAGTTTCACAATAACTTTGGAGCCCGACTTTGATTGCTGATAAAATAGATGTTAATAATTTAGAAAGAGGTTTCGTGGAGCACTTGGAAGACCCAGCAATATACCGTTGTTTGTAAGGACACTTATGTAGTTTAGGTATCAAATACAGTGATGGAAGATCCAGTTCTTCATCTTTGGTTAACATTCCAAAGGAACATAGAACAGACCTATGATTATCCAGGATTTCCTCTTTGGTAAGTGTCGTGAGGGTATATGTTGTTCATTTGTTCATTTTGGGTTGAAACAGCGACAAACTTTCGTCCTCAAAAATCTTAATGAAAACTTTAAGACTTATTTCTTTCTTTCCTCTTATGGTACAAAAGTTTTGATATTATCAGAACAGTTTACTAACGTTTGTGAAAATTAGTTCTAAATAAATCTTTGACGAACTTGCTAGGCAATAATGAGAAGGCATTTTAGGGCAACAATTCTAAAAATTCTTCGGCATGTGCATTTCCATCAGGATTTCGGAAAGTTAATGATCTTGGATTGTGCTGTTCATGAATACATCTTTACTTTTGTTAAACCATTTTTGTGACGTCAGCCTATTCATTTACCGTGGATTCTTTTTCTAGAATCAACGCTTACTAAATCTGTTGCTTAAATGGACTCACCAAGTTATATTCAATTGTTTCTTTTGTGTGCCTAATTTCATTAAGTTTGAATTGGCTAATTTACTGATTTCTGTACACTTAGAATATAGCAAAGTGCTCTCGACCAATGAAATTGTAGGACTTAATGCCTCTTAATTGTGAAGAATGAATGTAAATCATGTTCTTAGTAAGGGATTATCCTATTATTTGGGTTTATTTACAGTTCAAAACAAAGAGTTTCTATAAATGAGTTACAACTGCCCCGAAGCACATTTATCAGATTGAAAGGATTTATCACACAGTGATTGAAATGGACTTAAAGTTGAATTGTGAAACAAACAAAAAACTCAAAATAAGTTGAAGTTATCTGCAGTAAAATTGGTACCGTGAATGTTATGAAAATATTAATAACTTCAAATTACTAAAAAATTAAACAATATCAAAGCAATGCAAAAAAAGAAAGAAAAAAAAAGCTTTAAAATACAAAAATAACCTAAATCTTTAGCTTTCCATAACTTTGGTTACTGGATCAGCGGTTGGAAAGAATAGTTATTTCTAATATTCTGATAAAATAAAAAAAAAACAGGAATTGATTTAAGTTTTGGACATATTAAGAACTTTTAAAGGTAATTTATTTAAACATTTCCCTGACATAATGAAATAGTATTTGATGTAAAAAGCCGGAACAAAATATTGGCTGTGAAATAAAATTTAATTGTAACTCAAATGTATTATAAATTAATTTAAACTGTGAATAAAAAAAGGATAGTTCCTCACTAAAATATTACATGATTTACATTCATACACACAATCAGAAAACATATACAAATCCTACGTTTTCTTTGTACTGTTGTGTCACCTAATATCTATAACGCATTTTTTTTTTAAATATTTCTCAAATTACAAGAAAGTCCTTACATCACTAAAACTAATCCATAAATGACATGCCGAAAAAGGAAGTCATGCATCAATTATAAACATTGCACTGACAATGAAACTAATTCTTAAACACAACCAATCAAGAGATCATTTGAGCCTTGAGCACTTTACAATATTCTAAGTTTGTAAGAGAATAATAATCCCTTACTTCATGATAAGTACTCGCTAACGCTCGTACTTAATCATGAAGAAAGGGACTATCATTCTCTTACATATACTAATGGAATTAATTTAAAAACTTACCTTTAATATTTATATGCCTTCACTCAGAATCGAACACCTCCTTGCCATCTGTTATGAGTGACTGACATCAACACATCGACGATACCTCTCGTCTACCAATGGGTTGCAGATTATATGTCTATTTTATATATATAAATAAACATATGACACACATATGTACAACGGAAAATCGGGGCTTGTACCTTAATGTATACATAATAGACAATCGTATGGTATACGTTGGTAGCCACGAGGTTAACATGGTTAATAACAATGAGTTAAAGAGTCAATTTAAAGGTAGAGACTTGTCGGTTTAGGTTCGAATCCCTTTATTCTCTTTGTTGTCCCTATTCTTTAGTTTTTCCGTTTTTCTTATTTTGTATGTTACTGTGGATATTGTTGTAATAATAGCGGGTTTTCCCGTTTATTTTTGGATTATTATTGGCTATTTCACATATTTGAAAAGAATATGATTACATTCCATTTGTCCATTTTTGTTGTATGAATATAGTATGCTTTCGTCTGTTTGACTAAATATCTTTACAAATGTTTATTCACAAAGCCCTATTCGATTAAATCGTGACGTTCCTAATATTAGGATTATTGATAGAATTTTCAGTAGCATATTTGTTATATATTCATAGAAATAAGTTTGAATATATTTTATTTTGTAAATTACGGATGATATTCAGATGAATTAAAGACAGACGTGTTATGTCACATTTGAATTTTTCTAACCAATTGATGTGATTTCCGAGTATTATCACTCAATACTAATACTACTAATACAATTCAACGCCTCTAATTGTACTAACTTACCAAATATCCTCTGATATGTCTCTGGTAATATATTATTCGTTGCGTCCTTATTCCCGCCAATACGCCAACTCTCGTTACCTGGTAACTATCCGAGATCTTATCCTGAGTTAGGTAGTGTACAATGGATCATTCCGGGAACCGGGCTACGCGGTATATCTAACTACCGTAATGTCTACATAGTAATGTCACGTCCATTATACCATATTACACAACACTCCCCCCCCCCCCCCACTTTGAAAGGAGTGAGTTGACTTCCTATTCGAATATTCACTATCTTCCTTTAGTCCACCCCGTCTGGTCGCACCACGGGGATACAAATAAATCTCCATATATATAGTTATATATATTTTCCAATGTTGACATATTAACAACATACATATATTTCAAAATTCCACAATTGCTCCGTTGTCGCTCTGCGGAGTTAATTTATAACTGACATATCATTCCTTGATATATATATATAGATGTATTAAACACAATCTATTCACATCTGATGTAATTTCCAATCACAATTTACAACTGATTTCCTTCATTCTCTATGTACACACGAATCTGCTCTATATGTACATCATAGTATCCTTGTCTTATATTTTAAATTACCTTGCGGTACTGGAGTCCTGGCACCGTGGACATCTGAACTTTACCATAGTGTCTGCCAGCGCTGGTGTCAAATCTATACAAGCTCCATGGTACCACTCATCACAGAAATCACACTGTATCATAAACAGTCCATCATCTGGTTTTCTGCACAAACAGTACAAGTCTGGATTAGTCGCCTTGGTCACATCTTCACCGTCCTGTAACCGGTGCTGGCACTGTTTTAACCAGGGTGGTACTTCTCTGTCTTTACATGGCTTCAAACGGTCATGATTTATTGTCAGTACAGTTTTTTGTAATTTTATCTTGTACACATACGAAGATAATTTGGCACATACAAGTCCTGGACCTTTCCAAGGTGGGTCCAATTTCTTCGCTCTACCTTTAATTTTTGCCGTGTCTAAAACATAAACTAAATCTCCTATTTTGTATTCTCTCTCCAGAATACGTACATCATAATCACGTTTCATGGTATTCTGTGTAGTTTTTAGCGTGTTGCGCGCTATTTCATGTGCAGATGTTATGGCATCTCTGAGTCTTGTCACATACTCATCTTGTGACTCGTCTGTTTTAGCACCAGGTACGCTGTACAATAAATCAACAGGCTGGTTAACCTCTCTCCCAAGCATCAGCATGTTTGGCGTAAAACCAGTACTTCTGTTAACTGACGATCGAACAGCTCCTGCCAACTGTGCCAAATGTTCATCCCAATTGTCTTGTTGTTTAGACACGAAGCAACGGACGGCGTCCATTAAGGTTCTGTTGCAACGTTCTGCTTGTCCGTTTGATGATGGTCTGTACGGAGTAGTTCTCGCTTTGTGCATTTGCAAGATTTCACAGATGGATTTGAAAAGCTTGCTTTCAAAATTGCGTCCTTGGTCTGTAAAAACCTGAAATGGGAATCCAAAACGAAAGAAAAACTCGTTCACAGCAGCTCTTGCCGTATGTTCTGCAGTTTGTGCTGGTAACGGAATACATTCCATTCATTTGGAAAACTGATCAACCATAACTAGTACATGTGCATTCCCAAATTTCGTCTCTGGCAGTGGTCCTAGAAAATCCAAGTGGACACGCTCCATTGGTGCACCTGCATGAAACTTGGTAAGCGGACATTTAGCCTTCCTGTTTGGTTTCTTGTGTAAATTGCATGTACTACATGATTTGACAAATCCTAATTCGTTGTGTCATACCATACCATTGATATTTCGCCTTGATTCTTAATGTGGTCCTATTGATACCTTGGTGACCTGCAGCAGGAATATCATGACATAATGATATCACTTGTTCAACAAGATCTCTTGGTACCACAAGTCTTGGTGTTCTGTCTTTCTTGTCCACATTTCTCAATATTCCATTATCATCTAAATAGAACATATCTTTGTTTATCCAATATTTCTTAGCGATTGGACTGCATCTGAATATTGTAGCCTCTGATGGCTCTGTTTTGTCCCTGAACCATACCAGTATTAATTCCAAGTCTGGGTCTTTAGACTGATAATCTCGTAATTGCTCTGGTGAATAAGTACTAGCTTCTATACCTGTCTCAGTAATGGCATTTACATTTGGAAGGTCCAAATATGTCGCGTAAACTGACATACCAAGTGGTGTAGTGACAATTTCAACTGAACTGTGACAATCAGTTTGGTTCTGGCTTACTGTATCTTGATTGGTTCTGTCAAATACTTGTGGCTGGACCGGAGATGTACCTAAATTCTCATTCACGTGACTTGTCACGTTCTGGTCCCCGTCTTGTGATATTGAACTATTTGGTGTAGCATTGTCCTTTATAATCACATTTGTATGTTGTGCATTGTCCTGTTTCATTAATTTGTTCTCAGAAATCAAAGAACTCGGTAATACTGTAAGTGGTCCTGTATTGTGTGTTTGCTCAAAAGTTATACAGTCTTGATGTGAAGCTAAAGGAATAACGTTATCTACGTCTTCTTGAAAACCAAGCCAACTTTGGTGAGCACGAGTACAATAATCGCATGCTCCACAGGGTAGATTCTGTGTTAGCACGTTCCCAGCTGCTAATCTATTCTGTGAACAAGCTAAATCTGGCAGACGTGATAATGCGTCCGCATTTTGGTGTCTTTTACCTGGCCTGTGCTTTACTGTCATGTGATACTGGCTTAGCTCCTCTAATCATCGAGCTAGTTGTCCTTGTGGCTCTTTAAAGTGCAATAACCACGTTAAACTACTATGGTCTGTACGGACTATAAACTCTCTTCCTAAAAGGTAATGTCTATAATGTCTGGTGAATTTCACTACTGCAAGCAATTCTTTCCGTGTCGTGCAGTATCGTTTTTGCTCATGGGTTAATGAAAAACTTCCGTAGGCAACGGGACGCTCTACACCATCTTGTACTTGTATTAATTCTGCGCCAATTGCGAAATTGGAAGCATCTGTGTCCAAAATAAACGGATCTTTATTGTTGGGTAATGCCAATAACGGAGTTGTTGTCAATGCCTCTACAAGTTTGTCAAAGGCCTCTTGCTCTGAATCTCCCCATTTGTACGGTTTCTTACCAGTCAATTGATACAAAGGGTAGGATAAATCCGCAAAATTCTTGATGAAAGTTCTATGATAATTAGCAAAGCCAAGAAATTGTTCAACCTCTCTTGTTGTCGTAGGTACTTTCCATTTCTTAACAACTTCAACATATTCACTGCCAATTGCCATACCATCTCTATTGATTGTTCTGCCTAAAAAGTCTATTTCCTTTTTAAAGAAATCACATTTCCTGGGTTTCAATTTGAGCCCATACTCTCTGAAACGTTCAAAAACTGATCTCAAATTCTGTAAATGGTCTTCAAATGTCTTTCCCATTACTAGAATATCGTCCAGGAAGGCGAGTACAACATTCCATGTTAAACCTCTGAGAACGAGATTCATTACTCGTGAATATGTTTCAGGGGCATTGCAAAGGCCAAAACTCATTCGAACAAAGTGGAATAATCCGTATTTAGTGATGAAGGCAGTCTTTTCCTTGTCTGAGTCCTTCACTTTAATCTGATAATATGCACTATTAGCGTTCAATTTTGAAAACCATTCGTTTTCCGCCAAAGTGTCCAAACATTCGTCTATCAAGGGAAGCGGATAGACATCTTTTTTCGTCACGGAATTCAACTTCCGGTAATCAATGCACCAGCGCACGTTGCCATCGCGCTTGCGCACAAGTACTGGGGCAGATGCCCATTCTGATATAGATGGTTTTATTATACCTGCATCTAACATTTTCTTTAAATGGCTTTCTTCTTCGTGTGCAAAGCACATGGGTGTTCGTCTTATTCGTTGTTTGATAGGGCGCGCATCGCCTGTATCAATCTCGTGTTCAATGTGGTTAAATGTTCCCAAGTCAAAATCATCTAGTGCAAAAACATCAGCAAATTCATGAAGTAAGTTTGCAACTTTGGACTTTTGGTCTTCAGCAAGTGTACTGGATTTATCCAATATGTTCTGCAACTGTTCCGGTAGTGTATTGTTATCTCTGGCTATTCCAGTTGTTGCTACTGACGGGGTTGGCCCCGTTTCAACAACGTCAGCTTCAATTGCTTCGCCTAATAGAGTTCCCTTTTGCAAAACTATCTTGTTGTTCGTTACATTAAGTAAACTGACACATGGCAAAGAACTAGCATTGTAATAACCACGTGGGATTAACAAATCTATCTCTTTATTAGGTTCAACTATAAAATCAGTTAATTCCGCTGACAAATCTGACTCTAATTATACGACTGAATTAGGAGGTATGACTGTTCTATGTGGAACGGTAATTTTAGCTACTCTTGCTATCACGTTCACAGGCGGTACCAGTCCAACATGTCCATGTACCATAGGTAGTGCTTTTCCATTGATGAAAAAAATTAATTTTCTGCAGTCTAAAATTACTTTTGCTTTGACTAGAAAATCAAGTCCTAATAGCATGTCATTATCAATAGGCGCAACATAAATATCTGTCCTATATGTTCTTTCACCAATTTGTAATTCAACTGGTCCCACTACAAACGCATCCATGTGCATACCACGCCCTGCTGCATGCATTGTTGCTTTTCTTTTCATGGGTGGTTTTTTGCTAAGAGATTCATAAACTTTGTCAGAAATGATTGTTACTTCTGCTGCGGTATGTACTACCGAAATTACAGGCTGTCCATGCACTTTTAAAGTGAATCGAAGCATAGATGCTGAGCCTAACAGGCAAATAGTTCCTCCTAAGTGTACGGGATCTTGCAACTGAAGGTCAATTACTTTCTGTAAATCATTATCAGGCTCCGTTGTGTGCAATGGTGAATTAGACAGAGTATCTGTGGATGTTGACATGTCACATGTTTTTAACGGGGTAATCCCCGAAACAGGTGTCCTGTTTATTTCGTTTGAAATGGTGTTTAACGTTAGGCGGTTAGGTGTGGTCTGAGTCAGGGTTCCGCCCTTTAGCCCGACTCTTTCTGGTTTAAATGGTCTGTGTAATTTGTTCCTGTTGATGAATGTAAGTCAGGACAGTCCCGTTGTATATGTCCAAACTGGTGACAGAAATAGCAAGCCATATTTGCTAATTTTTCAGGTGGTATAGGTCCCCAGCGCCTTTTAAATGGTGATTGTCGCTGATTATCTTGCCTATTATCCCTGTTACGCCATTGTTGGCGATTACCTTGATTTTGCTGGCTGAATGGTTGGGTTGCTGGCTGGACTTCATTTTGTGCAGGAAACTGTTTTGCCTGCTGTTGTTTTTGAAGCTGCTGTTTAAGGTCTCCTATTTCCTGTTTATGAAATGCTTCCATAGTAGTCATCTTCTCTAGCAATGTTTCCATTTGTTTAGACAAATCAGACTTTGTGTCTGTCTTACCAATGGCGTGAACAGCTAGGTCGCTATCATAATCACTTGGTTCATCCTGATTTGGTGTTGGGTCACGTCTACCGGTTGGTTTATCAAATATAGCTGTGTGGTTATGTTGGAACCATTTTATCTGGTCAATTGCTGCTTCAACAGATGTTGGTCTGGCTGTGGCTCCATGTTGACCAGCTTCTTAATCTGAGCATCCCTGGCATATTTTCCAGATAGCTTGTGTATACATATAACTGTAAGTCTTGAAAATTGAACCTTTTCTCTAATTTGTGAATTAATTCAAAGTAATCCACACCTTGGTCTCTATCCAGTAAATTTGCATAGTAATCACCTGCTTTACCATGTAAACACCAACACAGTTGGTCTTTTCGTTCCGTGGTAGTCCACGATAAACGATCAGCATACCTATGAAACTTGGTGTAAAAAGTTTTCCAACTTGAGGAACCATCATACTTCAGTCCTTTAGGTATTTCTAGGTTCTTTGATTTTGGCTTTGCTGGAGGCATTAATTGCGGCGACTCCCCATAACTTAAATATGGTCTTGGAGGGTACATATTTCTGTTTATTGTAGAAGAGTATGTTGGATTTGGTGTTCTCAAGGAATATACTGGTTCCCTAAATATTTCTGGTGAAGGTATTCTGCGACGGATTTCAGGTGAAGGTATATGTGATTCTACCTGTTGGCGACGTCTAGGGACTGGAACTGGCCTTTCTAGTCTAGGTTCGTGCTCGTTGGGCCCTTGCTGCCATCCCAATTGTTTTGTCTGCTGTTGTGTATTTTGATTACGTGAATAATCACGTTTTTCAATGTGCTCATTGGGACCTTGCTGCCATCCCAATTGTGATATCTGCTGCTGTGTATTTTGGTTACGTGAATAATCACGTTTTTCAATGTGCTAATTGGGACCTTGCTGCCATCCCAATTGTGATGTCTGCTGCTGTGTATTTTGGTTACGTGAATAATCACGTTTTTCAATGTGCTCATTGGGACCTTGCTGCCATCCCAATTGTGATGTCTGCTGCTGTGTATTTTGGTTACGTGAATAATCACGTTTTTCAATGTTTTCCTCAACATTTAATCTGATATAGACATAATCTTGTCAGCTATGACATTTCCCACACCAGGTAACAATAATAATTCTTCATAAGTACAGCTATTAATCTTTGTACGCTCCTTCTGAAAAGCTAAGTCTGCCATTATGTTATTATAACACAAATACAATTCAATTTAATCACTGGTTGCTGAACCAGAAAAAAAAATTAATGTGTATGTGCTATGTGGCTAACCACACAAAAAACGGCAAATTTTTCCGAAAATGGCAAATTTTCTCCAAATTGCTCTGATAACGGCTAATTTGTCTAATTTCTACACAAAACGGCTAATTTTTCCGAAACGTGAAACAATTTTCGAAAATAAATTTGTAAAAAACTGTAATTAACGCAAGTTTTATGCTTATATTATTTCCGTGTTCAAACACTTCATAATATACCAAAAATAGCAATACGAACTTCGCAATTACACGTGACGTACTCACTTCTGTTTCTCGATAAATTCGTCTTTTTAACACAGGAAACCCTGCTCGCCAAGCGCCAGTGATGTGATTTCCGAGTATTATCACTCAATACTAATACTACTAATACAATTCAACGCCTCTAATTGTACTAACTTACCAAATATCCTCTGATATGTCTCTGGTAATATATTATTCGTTGCGTCCTTATTCCCGCCAATACGCCAACTCTCGTTACCTGGTAACTATCCGAGATCTTATCCTGAGTTAGGTAGTTTACAATGGATCATTCCGGGAACCGGGCTACGCGGTATATCTAACTACCGTACTGTCTACATAGTAATGTCACGTCCATTATACCATATTACACAACACAATCAATTGTGAACTTAGATTTATTAATGCATCGTTGAACATGATAACATGATTATTTAAACTCACTTACAATACCTTCTAATTAAAAAAAAAAGCTTTTTTGAAAAGATATCAACACAATAGTTTAAGTTAGAGATACAATGGATAAGTTATTTATTGTATCTTTAATACTTCACCCACTAGTAGAGTGTTCATTCTCCTATGGCGAAAGTAGACAAAAACGTTTTTTTGTACACCAATACTCTTTGTCCATCTTTCGTCACAAAGTATTTGAATGAGTATTTCCATGTACTATCATCCGCTTCCTTCTGTTTAGCTTCAGTATTGTCCACCATACTTGTGACAAAACCTTTTGGTCCCAGATCATGTTATACCAGAATCAATGAAATAAAGCTTACCTCTCATTTTCATTGAACAAAAACACTTTTTACACCGCTTTGTGCAATTCATTCACCAACTGTTCGCTTTCCTTTTTCCAATGAATATGAATACTTACCATCATCACCTTTCTATAAACCATTATACGTTTCATCGTCCTTTTGAAGCCTCAAGTGTGTTTTTCTCCCACTGATCGGTGTTTAGCTCGCTTTTCTTGACTATATTTTCTGTAGCATTTTCTCTAACTACCCTTAGTTCTTAAGTGTATCTTTTATAAAAAAATTTCGCTATTTTATTCTCGTCCTGTTCGTCATTATCGCTATTTTCATGTTCTTCTTTATCCTCTTGTCGAGGTACCCAATCGAGGTCCCGTGTAGAGTAATCTAAACCACCGTCCGATTCAAAACGTTCTTTATTGTCCCTTTGTTTTACAGACAGTTGAATCTTTAACGCACTTCAAATGAAAGCGTTTGTCAAATTTCGCGCAACGAACCCATTCCTCCTGATTTGAATCAAACAAAATTACTGTTTCATTATAGAGCAAGTGACAGTTTAATTTATAGGCATCGCATGGAGTTATGTTGTAAATGTCACAATACCATTTTTCATGGTTATCTTCTCAAGAATCTGACTCTGAAGATACATCTCGTTTCATCTGAAAAATAATTAGGACAAGTGTGAATGGTATTAAAATTTTGCTATGTTAGATTGATTGTTGGTTGCTCAACGTCCAGTGGAAAATATTTCATGCATGTCCAGGACGATGTTGTCATGTTAAAAGAATTCAGCGACACAACTTCATAAATCATAATTAAAACCAATAATTAAATACTTAAAACGTTGTTGATAAGGTTTTTTTTATAATTCAAACATGTCAAAGTGAACCATTTTAAAGGCACCATTGAAGCATGCATATTGTATTTATCGTTTCAGTATTTTACTTGTGTTTATATATTAAATAAGTAAGGAAATATGCTTTTGTTTGCATACATTGGTATGCCGTCTGATTGACAACTGCAACAATTTCTAACCTCTATTTTTACACGAATTAACGATTTAATTTTTACTGTATACTAGTTGCTTTTCAGTGCATAGTTCCTGATTGTACTTTTTCTCAAGTATCCTTGAATATCGAACAAAATGATAAGATTAATTACAATGTTAAGGATTTTTATCAAATTAATGTTTGTTTCGTGATCACAATAGCTTGTGTAATTAAGATATAAGACTTATTTTGTACAAACCAGGTTTCATTGATTCTCATAAGAATTTAATTAAATTGTGTAAGGTCTCATTTTCGCTATTTGTCAATGCAAAGCCAGATACATTAGCTCTTTCTGCATTTTTTTTAAAAAATATCATCAAAACAAACACCGACAAGTTTATCCAATCAGTGTATTAATAAGATGCCGTTTTACAAATTTCAGATTTACATCGGTAATATTTGTAGACTTGTCAGTGAGAGAATAAGCAAATGTGTTATATTTACCTGTGAAACAACTATCCAATAAAAAGGACAGGAAACAACCTTCAACATGAGCAAAACCCATACCGTATTCATGTAAAAGACCCTAGTATAACAAACTGTGAAACAATTCAAAAGAATTATGCTAATTATATTAAATGAAAAACAATTAAAGCAGAGACCAAACAGAGACAACAACTTGGGTAGATGCACTATAAACAACTGTCATAAAAATGGGAGGTTTAGCTAGCTAAAATCCAGGATTAACCCACCATTATCTTTGGAAAATGCCTGTACTAAATCAGTTGTTCACTTGTTCCGTTGATTGATAGCTTTTGGTTCTGTCAGTTTTTATGGACATCCCCATTTTGAATTTTGATTGGAGTTCGGCATTTTTGTTATACTTTTTTTCAGACTTTAAATATGAACATTGTGAATTAGGTTGGATTTAATATGTTTGAGAGCGCTCAACCCTCCCCTAATATTGGACAGTGGTATAAAAGAACAACATTGAAACAAATTTTAAAAATCATTTGAAAAGCACTTGACTCTTCAGATTGGTACTGAGCACACACAAATCAAACAGAACAAAACAAAAAAACATATCAGGTAGGTGGTAATGGAAGCCTTTTGTTCAATTTTTCTGCCCATCTCGTATTTAACAAAAAAGCCCTTTGTGATGCGGCAACTTCAGTTAAAAATATTTCTTTTCACAACAAAAACTCTCTGGAAGTTCAGTCCGTTGCAAATTAATAACTCCATAGTTTGTATGCCTTTATTCTATTGTTCTCTGCTCTTCAAATCAGCACAAATGTTTAGGCTCATTCAATTGATGAAAATAGCATGTCTAATATCCCTGCAGAGATTTTCTGTTTGCAAAATAAAATTGAGTACCTCGTTTAGGCGCATTAGGGATATTGACCCACATGAGTTGACACTCTTTATTTGGAGAGATCTTGTTGAATCGTTGGTTTTTCAGTGGTATTTTGTGGACTGTTGTTAATCTTTCCTTCGTTTTCTTTTGGCAATTGGTGCATGTCTATCTTCAAAATTTGTCTATTTATTGCCTCCATAGTAACTTCTTTCTTTTTGAAAGTTTTGGTTTATTATTTGATGTTGTTTCTTTATATGGTCGTATATGTCTGTGACTATATGCACGTTCTGTTCAATCTTAAGTTCAGCCGATCCACTCAACACTTCTAAGTAGTCTACAGTTACAATTATTTGAAGCCATATGGACTATATAGTGAAGATAACTGAAAGCGGGATTGGATGACTAAAAACTAGTTTAACCCCGCAATATGTTCATTTGCGTTTACCATGTCAGGAGCTTGATGTTGTGCAACATACTGTGATCGAAAATTTAACATTTCATTACCAAATTTAGTCTTACAACAGTTATGGAATAGATGTACTTAATTTAAGTACAAGAGGGAAATACTCGATTTGAAACCTTTCATCTCACTGTATTAAAACTTTGTATGAAAAATGTCAACAATTCTTTAAAAATTAAGTTCATAAAATAATGCGATAGCAGGAATCAAATGGAACGAAAGAAAATAGCCCGGTACATTATTGCTAAAAATGCACTTTTCAAACAAAACCAGGATTTCCCCGACTTTTTACTTTAGATTGGGATACCATTCATGCTTCTCAACCATTCTTCTGATCCGATTAGTCTCATTTTTAATGCAACCTTTAAGAAATACCACTTAAAACATTCTTTAATGTGTATTCTTATAACAATAAATGCATCTTTTAACACCTACACAAAACTTACTCATAGATTATGTTTTTATTTGTTGTTGTTGCATATGAATCAATCCTTTCAGTGCATTTGTTTGTAACGTTTAACAAGACAACCTAATTTTTACTTTTATTTCAAAGAAAAATAACGTAAAAGAAGTGAATGTTTATTTATCTATGAAGATTCCATTGATCTTATACTTTATCGAAGTTAACCATAATGGAAACTGTCAATTAAGGAAGTTCTATTTGAATATCTAAAGATCTTCTATCTTGCTTTTTAAAAGAGTTTCTCTGGGTTTCCACGCAATTTCAGAACTGTTATCATCACTTGTAACACAAACAAGAGTTGTACGAAATTTACATAATTCCTATGAAGTTGTGAAGCTACATTTACATTTCTTTAACTGAGATCATTATGAAAATAAAAATTATGTAAATTGTTAGGATCATTTGAAGACTTAAAGAAGACAAAGAAATCTGTTAGAAGCAAAAATATATTTTACCGGAAGTGTGGAATTTACTTGTCCTTTTTTAAATTTGAAACATTTCTTTTCCGTTTGAATGTTTCTCTATTATAACCATTATTAGCTTTCTAAATAAAGACAACAGTAGTATACCGCTGTTCAATAGTCATAAATCGATTAAGAGAAAACAAATTCGGGTCACTCACAAACCAAAACCGAAGGAAACACATCATCTATAAGAGGAAAATTTGTCTGCACTTTTCTGGTATAGATGAGGAACTTCCAATGACTAAATGTGGATTAGATTGAGTTTAAATTAGGGCTGTCTATTGCTACATTAACTTAATATAAATGTGTAATCATGGTTAATGTATCGTTTACAACAGATAACTGCGATTATAAACTGTATAAACTATAAAATTTGCTGTGATGAAGTTCTTATGGTGATTGCAATTTTGTTTTCTTAATGTTGAATGCTGTCGGTTATTTTCGACTATTGTATAAAATATACTATAAGAATAGTTTGATATACAAACTCTGTTCCTAATTGGACATTAACACAATTTGACTTAGTTGAACAATGCGTATGTCCAGGATAGTTTGAGAAGATAAAGTGATAAAGGGTCACATTGTATTACTTGAATTTCTCAATTACATTTCTTTATTCGGTAATATCAGGTTTTTGTATTAAGCAAACTACAAGTATTTTTTCAGCAGCCAGCAATAAATAACTCTGGTCATATCCCTAGATATTCTTTCGAGTATTTTCCCCCAAAATCAATAAGGTGGCAAAACAATAAAAAAAATAGTTATTGTCGAAATAATAACACTTTCAGTTGTAGGGATACGTGATTGTAAACAAAACTCATAAAAGATACCAGGCTTATATTTTGTTTTGGTTAAAACAGTTTTAACTATATTAATGATTTTAATAATAATCAAAGTACATACGATTCACCCATTTGCCAATATTGAATCTATGAATGAAACAGATACAGGGGAATTAGCCAAACTATTCTTATACAAACGAAAAAGCAAATATGTAATCAAATAAAAATGTCTAATTGAAAAACAATTCCGATAAGAAAACCGAAAACACCTATTTATTATTACAAATATATACTCACATAACAAAAAGGTAAAATCCTAGCTGATTTAGAAATAACCTGCCTTTCCGACGTTTCTATAATACATCACCTCAAAAAGAATATTTTAAGCTTCTAAAATTGTATTCCTTATTGTGTTATACATGCAAAAACTTGCTAATGAGTTTAATAGTATATATTGCACTAGGTGAGCGATCTAGGCTCTTAGGAGCCTGTATCTGTTTGTTAAATTGCAAATAGATTCAGTCTGTATTGTCTCAACGCATTTATTTCTATTTTTTTTCAATTCTTTTAATAAGTTCTGCGGCAATGCTGGATGAATTTTAGCGTCATCAGCCGTAATTCAAAAAGCGGATCATTATTCGATTATTTTCTGAATAGTTTCGATAAAAAACATGTTTGCTTTGTCAAGGATCTTACTGTATTCGAAACAGAATCTGTAATTAATCGTATAAACAAAACACTAAGAAAAGTAATATACGAATTATCATTGCGTTGTTTGCTTTGTTTTCGTGTGATTTTAAGTCATGTATCGTGTTATAGTCAGTCATATTTTATTAAATTTGTCCTACCATTTAATTTTATGTTCAATATAGTCTATGTACCATTTCAGATTACTTGTAAATGATGCAAGGTCTACAAAATACATGTGGTGCAGTTTAAAATGAACAACAGTAGTACGGATGGTATCAAATCAGAATATTTCACCGAAAATGGAAAACCTGCATTTTATGAATTTGTACATGGGCTTTATATTTACGTTATACCTATGATTGTGGTGATTGGAATGATCTGTAATGTTTTGTCTTTCAAAGTGTTTGTGTTTACCAGCTTTAGTCGCCATCCATCAAGCATTTTCCTGGCATTACTGAGCGTTTCAGATACTTTCTTCCTCCTTGCATTAATATTTACATGGATGGGAACATTGAAAAAAGCAAGAATTGACACTGGTGGATTATGTTTAGTAACAATATACATAACGTATGTCACGAGTTTCCTCTCTGTTTGGTGTGTTGTTCTGATCATGCTTGACCGATTTATTATAATTTGTTTTCCGTTACGACGACCACGAGTCTGCTCAAACAAAATGGCGAAATGCACTGGCATTGCCATTACAGTATTTTCCATCCTGATTTATAGCCATTGTTTCTTGACCATCGAGGTTGTACCTGTGCTTGGCTGTAGAGTTAAACAGGAATATTTCAGGTTCTTAGCAATGGTTACTTATATAGATACTGCTATCACGTTCATTATTCCTTTTATAGCAATTTTTGTTTTAAATATATATGTAATTGTGATAATACGGAAATTTAACTTCAAACACGCAAAACCACGGGCCATCAAATATTATTCTCCGACATACAATGTCTTATCTGTTGCACAAATGAGATTGACGATAATGTTGACTATTGTATCAATTGTATTTTTGGTTCTAAACTTACCGAGCCATGCTATCAGATTCTATATAATAGTTAACGATTTAATCGCAAACAACGATATGGCATTATTTTTAGCCCAACAGTTCTGTCAGATTTTGTATTATGTAAACTTTGCCATTAACTTTACAATTTACTTTGTGTCCAGTAATACATTCCGTAGATGTATAAAAGAAAGAGTCAGGTGTATGCGATACCAATAAATACGAAAAACTATAGTTTATAAATACTAACAATGAAAATTTCTTAACATTATCTGTATAACAAGTGGAAATTTTTAATTTCACATATCATAAGATGTACAAGAGTACAAAAAAATGGAACGAAATGTTCAAAAAGGCAATTCTTAGATTTCCTTTTCCGGAAAGCAACATTTGTATAGCTAACGAACGAGAAATGTGCAAATAAAGGCATTTTCATGATTGTTGTTAATATATTTCATTCTAAGATTTTTAATTCATTCATGGATGTAAACACCTAAATATATAGTTCAATAAATTGAAGAAAAGTCTCTGGTGTACAAGTTTCTTGACCAACCATCATTTGTGTCGTCTAGTCTTAACAGTAAGATGAAGTTTTCTGTCTCTTTGTAAATCAGAATAAAATACTGAATAGGATAAACGAAAAAGAAAGCTTTTCTTTTACTTCAGATGTAAATGTTTTTACGTGAATAATTTCAGCTTACTATTCGAAAGATATGTCCATTTCTATTGCGGATCCTTAACTTTATTGCAAAATCGAATTGTAATAGTGGCATTATTATCCATAAATTAACATTTACACTTGATAAACTTTGTTAACGAACTGGTTTTGAAAATAAACTCACCATATATACCAGGATTACAATTTATGCGCCAGACGCGCGTTTCGTCTATCACTCATCAGTGACGCTCGAATCAAAAAAGTAAAATAGGCCAAATACATGAGGACTCAAATGAATTTTGACAGTCGGTCATTTTAGTTCACACTAGACAACGTACACATATTTTTCAGGTAATAAGAAATAGAAGCAAATATTTTGAATCTTACAGAAATGGAGTAACAGTTTGAATGTAAATATATGAAACAGTAACTTGAGCAAAGCATTTGACGGGTTTAAAGTTATTATTCTTTTATGCTTTGATGAATAAAATCAACAGTAAACCTATATAAAATAGGAGGGATAGTATTTGTGTGAACATAAATGAGATACGTGTTATTTCATTCGGACAAAACAGGCTCTAAGAGAACTGTACCTTATTTCAAAAATTGTATAATGTAAGAAATGATTTTAACTAATCTTGAAGACAAAATACTCGGTTATTTTTTCAAGACTTTTAGTTATAAAAAGACATCTAAAACAATTTTGTTCTGGATATCGAGTTAGTGGTACATGTTGGAGGAATCAAGTATACTTCTGTAGTTCCGTAGCTATAAAATCATTGCGATGATAAATGGTAGACTCTCTTCTTTGAAAGTTTTTTCAAGTTACATGTTCATTTTATTTATTCTCCTGAATACTTCAATTTTATCATCTAGTGGTAGTCTTACACAGGTATTATTTGGTAGTTAAAAAAATCTCATTGCATTTTGAATTTCAGATATTATTATCGGTTCAAGGAAGAAGTCAGGTTAGTGTCAACCGACTAATTTTCGCGAACGATTTATTTTCGCGACTTTCGCAAGTAGAAAAATAACGAGAATATAAATCGTCGCGAATATGAAAAACTTGGATCTACCCTGATTAAAATACATCTAGTAAATTTTAAAATCGCGAAATTAAATCGCCGCGAAGTGGTCTAGAAAGGGATAAACGCGAAATAAAGTATCCGCGAAAATAAGTTGGTTTACAGAATTATGTATCTGTTTGAACCTTTGACGAAATTATCATTAATCCTGAAGGCCATTGGAATAACAAAAGAGGGACGAAAGATACCAGAGGGACAGTCAAACTCATAGATCGAAAACAAACTGACAACGCCATGGCCAAAAATAAAAAGACAAACAGACAAATAACAGTACAGATGACACAACATAGAAAACTAAAGACTAAGCAACACGAACCCCACCAAAAACTGGGGGTGATCTCAGGTGCTCCGGAAGGGTAAGCAGATCCTGCTCCACATGTGGCACCCGTCGTGTTACTTATGTTATTACAAATCCGGTAAATAGTCTAATTCGGTAGGTCACATTCGTGAAAAGGGAAGGGTATTGTAGTTACGACATAAGGAACATATCCGATATCATCTGTGAAACGGTTATTCCATAACGGACAACCAACTCGTGATGGCGTCCGTAAAATTTACGAAGGGATGATTTCAACTTCACCATTTTAAACTCTTGGTTTAATAGCTTCCTTGTGAGCAGCAATCCTCTATCAAGGAAATCATGATAACCCAAACTAGTACGAGTACTACAAAACATATACAATAACTTGACATTCCTTCATTTACAGTAATTGTATTTTTGTCTGAATATATTCCAGATATATAATTCTCAGTATCGTGTACATATGCAATGCATATAATGTTTGATCAAACTTGTTAAAAATTTATGTGTTTAGTGTTCTTTTCTAAGTACGCTCATTGGAAAAAAGTGAGTTCCCAAAATGACCGATGCATAGGTTGGGAATATTTTACCGAGTTTTTACCGATGCTTTTCTAAGAGTTATTCCTCTTTATATACTAAAAGTCGTTACTGACAGTGCCCGCTAGTGCCAAATATTTGGTAGATTACGTCATTTGTGTTGCACTGACGTAAATAAACAAATATTTCGTCTGCTTTAAAGATGGCACCCCACGGGAAAGAGATGACACCAGAGGAGAAAAAAATTGATTATAAGATTTTCAGAACAAAGGTATTCTGGGCATAAGATAGAGAAATGCTAGGAAGGAATAGAACCATAAACAAACTTTTTAAAGAGGTTTAGCGATTTTGGATAAAGGGAAAACAATGGGAGAAGTGTCCGGAAAAAAAATTAATCCCAGGGATGATCGGAAGCTTCAACGACTGTTGCGTTCGAACCGCCGACAAACTCTAGATGAAATCACTGATGCATTTAATGGTGAGACATTGAATCCTGTTTGTTCTGGGACAATCAGGCGGCAGCTACAGTTTAATGGTTACAGGAGGCACACCGTTTCGAAGAAAACAACGATTTCCCCTGGGGTATATAAATGTAGTCATCAGGTCTTCTCCTATAGAGCAGTAAAATCAAAGTGTCTGATTGTAAGAAAGATATAACGTGTTGTTTTCTTTTTTACATCACTGAGTCGATACCTCTGCTGGTGGACTATCAGTCCCCGAGGGTATCATAAGCTCAGTAGTCAGTACTTCGGTACTGACATGATTTATAACAAATCTTTCTAAATTAAAATTGTCCGTTTATAAATTTTGAAATTATGAAGACACTAAGGTTTCAACTCCCTCAGGCAAACATGACCTTAAATGGATTTTGCTACTTGTTTTATGTCCTGTTGGTTATATAGCTCTTCAATTGTTTCAGTTCTCATACATCCTTTGCTTTCAAATATTCGGCTTTGAGCGTCCCTGATGAAGTTAAATTCAGAAAGACGCTTCGGACGCATGAAATTTAGAACGTGTTGTTTTCATTTTTTAAGAGAAGTATCGTTTATAACGTGTGATTATGCATCAATAGGACATCAAATATTTCAAAGTCCCATTACGAGCGCAAAAATTGTCAATACTTATTGTACATTTTTCATACTGTCAAAATGTTCTACCCAGTATTAACGCTTGAGGGCACGGTCTCAGAGGAGCTGTCAAAACGTGCTATGCTACAATGGATCAAATACGTTAAATGTTTAATTTCTCATGCATATATTGTCAAATTAAAATGGCGTAATAGAATGCTCATCAACACAATGACAAACAATGCTACCAGGAAGTAAAGTTTTACAACATATATTCTAAGAGGCATAGCATTCACAAGGTGTTATTATGCTACCAAAGTCTGTAAATATCCCATTGATTACTCATATAAAATGTTACACCATTTATATTTACTAATTTCCGTTGCCACTTGTATGTTGAATAGCATTCATTAGGAACATTCGGGACCAAAAGTTCCGAAAACTAAAAATATAAATAGATGAGTGAATAAAAACAAAACAGGAATTATCAATTAAAAAGTTTTTTTTTTAAATAATATGTCATTTATTTACCACTGAAAGTTCCGTATAACTTTAAAAGAAGAGAAAAGAAATGAAACGCTTTTTAACATTTGAATAAAATTTCCTATCAGATTTGTGACTTTTTTTCCTACATTTATCAATTGTGTGATTTTTTTTCCTACCAAATTTGTGTATTTTTCCTGTGACTTTTTTTTCCGTTTACCGTTTCGAGAGTGTCCGAAGTTACGATATGTCATAACTTTTATCATCAATTTGAGACACATCGCTACATGACTTATGGTGGTCTTATGATTACGACAGCACATGAAAAATTCAATTCCAGTAATTGGAGTAAGCACGATTATCCTAGCTACTGGTAAGCTGCATTTAGTGGAGCCCATCGCCAGTCCGGCGTGATTCTCTATTATCTTTGCTAGATTCTTCTTAGTGCTGTTTACGTAGCAGGTTCACTTTTTCGAATCTCTGCCACTGTTCTAAGGTAAGTAGCGTCATTTACTTCAATCCATCTTTGCACATGCAGCCTCCCATAATTTTTTTTTTTGGCACTTTCTTTCTTTTTTTATGTTGCTCAATCTGATAAATAGTTAAGATTTATTCTTCTCTACTTCGTCAATCAAAATTTGAATCTTCTGCGACGTAAAATTTGAACTTCTTTTCTTCCTCATGATTATGTATAATAAACATATATATTGGTTCTTATTTGCATTGTAGGTTGTTAACGTATTTTCACGGGCATTTCGTTAAGCGGGTACTCAATGTACCAAATCTTAAAAGTATTCACAATTAAATAACACTTCATGTGTAATAATACAAGAACGCGAAGATCTAGAATTTTATAATATATATATAATACACAAACTAAATTTTAACAAATTATCAACTCAGATTGTAAATCCTTTTCATATATAATGTCATTTTCATTATAATGAAAACAAGTGAAACTGCGAGCTACTGCTAACTGATGATACCCCCGCCCAAAAAACTTGACGGTAAACAGGAAGTTGTTGAGTGATGAATCTGAAAACGCATCACACGGTATAGCTGACTCTAAACCCTGAAACCAAATTTCAGAAATCCTTGTAATGTAGTTCCCGAGAAAGATGCGACGAAAACTATTCATGGGACGGACGGACGGATGGACAGACAGAGGTAAAACAGTATACCCCCACCCCCCTTTTTATAGCGGGGGTATAAAAAAATATCCGTAAATGATAAGAATACTTTTATGATACAATTTTTTTACGAAGAAATGTTTAAATGTAAAAAAAATTACGTATGTATTAATTGTATGGTTCAATGATAATTGTCTCATGAATCGTTTTCAACTGGGATCCTTTGAGCTTTTGATTTTGCCATTTGATAATGGACTTTCCGTTTTGAATCTTCCTTGAAGACAGGTATTTTTGTTATTTTACTCTTTGCTTAATGTTAGGTTCTTATGACTTTGTGTATATGTATATAGATATTGTAATGGATGGTGACACTTTAATAAAATAATTCATCTCTTATAATGTTTATAGTTTTTTTATCATTTTTTAATCATTATCTAAAATAAAAGAAAATAGTTTCACTTATGACAGTCATAAGAGCATCATAGGTATGACTGTCTAAGGACAGCTTTGATTTACATTCTATAATATATTATATAATAGTTATAAGATGGTCATAAAAATTTGTCTTAAGATATATCTTGTGACATATCTTAGGATACTTTCGAAAACCAGGCTCCAGGCTTACAACATTGTATTCTAGACGCGCGTTTTGTCTTTAAGACTCATCAGTGACGCTCGAATAAAAAAAAAGAAGAAAGTTGAAGTCCATTAAGTACCCAAATTCCGGAAGTTTAGCCAAATACAGCTAAGTTTATCTATTCCTAGGTATCAAATCCTTATTATTTATAACAATTCAACGTTTGTACATATAAACTTATAAATATTCCCATATCAATGATATTCATGTTAACTCAAAAGTACAGTGCGTATATTAATTGAATTAAATATATTAAAGTAAACCGTTCATACAGATTTCTATTTTAAGAGCTGCCTCAAATCATCTGGTCTTATTAATAGGACACAAATTTATGAACTACCATTTGTATCCAGAATGACAAGATATCTTTACGACGAGTGCCACATGTGGAGCAGGATTTGTTTACCCTTCCAGAGCACCTGAGATCACCCCCAGTTTTTGATGTGGTTCGTGTTTCTCAGTCTGTAGTTAATTATGTTGTGTTTTGTGTACTGTTGTTTGTCTGTTGATTTTTGTCTTTTTTAGACATGGCGTTGTAAGTTTTATTTTCGACTAATGAGTTTGAATGTTTCTTTTGTATCTTTGCCCCTCTTTTAGCGCAAATACTAGTAGCCAGTACTTCGGTTCTGGCATATACAATATTAGGTCAATGTCAGAAAAATATTAACTTTTTTGTATGAGGCTGAGAAACTGAAAAAGGGCGAGGTTTTACCGAGCCCATCCACAGTTTTGTGCCAAATACAAAAAAGTTTATATTTTTTTGACATTGACCTAATATTGTTTTTATACTGCAACTTAAGTTAGTACATTGATAGCTATTTAAATTGTAACACAAAATTTTATGTCAAACTTATTTTCATCCCTTAATGAACCCCTGTGTGTGGAGAAAGTGGTCCATGATGAAATTGACATTGCACAAAATATAGCTGTGTTACTATATTTAGGAAATAAACACAACTAGTTGCAGTATAAATGAAAATACGGATATTTGGTAAATGAAATTTGCTATTACAAAATTTTAGTAATTATTAAATCAAGGAATATATCTCCTTCATGTAAAGCTCTTATTCCTTGTCCGGCTTTGGCTATACTCTTTGTCCTTTTTGGTTTATCAGCTTCAGTTTTTAAAAAATTTTGGATTTTTAAATATTTTTGGCTCGCGCATCACTGGAGAGACATTAATTGTCGAAATGCTCATATGTTGCAGTAAAATTGGTATCGTTAATGTTACTACATGTAACGTTTACAAAAAGTGAATCCGAACCAATAATAAATATCTTGCTACAAAACTAGTGTTTATAGAAAGAGAAACGGGGTAAACGGCGAGGCGTTAACAATCCGCAGAATTAATTTGGTTAAGAACATTGGATAGCATTCGTCATATTGAAATTGTTTCTTTTACAGATAATGAATCTATTCATTTGACAGTCGCAATACAATACAATACAATACAATATTAATTAATTGACATCTCACCAACAAAAATACAGTAAACATTGTAAAAATGGGGCCTCGATGGCCGAGTGGTCTAAGAAGTCAAACTTCTGTATCACTGGCATGTCAACACTAAAGTTGTGAGTTTGAATCCCGCTCGTGGCAGGTGCGTTCGACTCCAATCTTTATTAACTAAGATTGTCAGTTTTCCTACCGAAGGTCGGTTGTTCTCACCGGGCACTCCGACTTCCTCCACCAATAACAACTGACCGCCACGAAATAGCTAATAGTGTTGTAAATGGCGTAAAACACAATCAATTAATCAATCAATCAATCACATTGTAAAAAAAAAATAATAAAATGCATTTAAAAAAAATATGAGAAACGGATTTTTAAAAAAAAGGTCTATTATATTTACACATTCTAAAAATGCTATTTAAACTGATTAAAATTATAAAACATATTTTAAAACATCTGTTTTCGGCGAATAAAAAGTCTCCTACGGTATAAAATAAGTTAACGGGTTTTTGGCATTTTGTTTTGTATCACAGTCACAACATCCAGTTGATCCAGCTAAAATCTGAATAAATCTCATCCTTAAACACTTTAAACACAGAAATTTGGAGATTAACTGTCGTTAATATATCATCGTACTACTGAAATGTTTCCTTTTTACTGTAAAGGTCATTTATTTTATATATATATTGATTAATAAATTCATTTAAATGTGATTCTATTAAAAACCTATAATGCTGATTCCATGCAAACGACATGTATTACTTGAACAGCCTCCATCAGGTACACTCGAAACCAAATAAAAAATCTAAACGTATAAAGGAAAAACAAATCTGGAGAATCGGAAATCTGCCTGTGCACGTTTTGTCTGTACAAGGGGAAACTTGAGTCGATTGCATTGAAATAAATAAATCAAAAGTCTATATCAATATAGGTTTTAGCTTAACAAAATTTTTCTTTACAAACAAAAACTGCTGCTATTTCTTTAATTTAATATATAGAATAAAATTACTTCCTCAAGCTAGACATAAAAGATTTATACGGAGTTTTTTTTCCTTAAATCAAATCGGTAGCATGAATAACAATGCTTTTCAGGAAGTTTAATATTTTACCAATTTAGTTTAAACGAATTTTCTCTTGTCGACATTGATTAAGATATAACTTCCTTGTAACAACCGACCAACCATTAAAAAGTAAAATAACAAAAATACCGAACTCCAAGGAAAATTCAAATCGGAAAGTCCCTTATCAACTGGCAAAATCAAAAGCTCAAACACATCAAAAGAATGGAAAACAACTGTCATATTCCTGACTTGGTACAGGCATTTCCTTATGTAGAAAATCGTGGATTAAACCTGGTTTTATAGCTAGCTTAACCTCCAACTTGTATGATAGTCGCATAAAATTCATTAAATTGACAACAATGTGTGAACAAAACAAACAGACATAATAGGTAAAAATGTCAAAAATAGGGATGCAGCAGTCAAAATTGTGCTATAATCTTAATCACTATAAAAACCAACAAATATGTCAACAAAGAAAAACAAAATGGCATATAGACAAAGCACATAAGCAAAAATGAAAAAAAGCAAATGAGCAGCCCAAGGATCCAGTTTTCAAAGTTTTACATAGAAATACGATCAATAACATTAACAATTTTGAGATTTAAGTATTGGCAGTTGACTTAACCATGTAAACGGTTTTATACAGTAAACTCATTAAATCTTATTCTTTAGTTGTAATTATCCTTTTGATTTCAAAGATATTTAGAAGAAAGATCGATAATAAACAGGGGATTAGGATATATTGTATGCAAATAAACGCTAGCCAATAGATCAAACTATTATCAAACTCGTAACTGCTTATATATGACCACAAATTGGCCTATTTTGGATATCCATTTACTGGGTATGATCAGGTAAACGTCCATCCGTTACAATTTATATACTTACTTTCTTTATGTCAGTTACCATATCTGTGTTTCAATGGATATACACGAATTATATAATATGTACATATAAATTGCAGAAACACAATATCATGTGTAGGTTATTATGCCGAAGTAAACAGTACAATCATGTGCATTTTTTTTTTAAGTGCGACTATATATGTTTTTGAAAATACTTTGATAAATAATGTTTATAGCAAGACTTGAAATATCAAAATGCAGTAAAACTTATTTATACCTAAAATATTTGTAAGTTTTAGAATAATCAATAAAAAGCGTTAGAACATGTATCCTTTCTAGGTCCCTCAATATAACTCGTGTCGGTTGTAAACAAAAAATCTCCTCACATTCTGTATATGCCTGTCCCAAATCAGGAGCCTGTAATTCAGTGGTTTTCGTTGGTTCATGTCCGTCATATTTCTTTTTCGTAATTGAATTGTTATAAATCAGGCAGTTAGTTTTCTCGTTTGTTTCACATTTTTCATGTCAGGGCCTATTACAGCTGACTATATGGTTTGGGTTTTTTTTTATTGTTGATTCCGATATAAATGGGTTCCAAAATCATAGCATCAATATCAGGATGGATTTCTCTGAGGTATTAAACAGCAATAAAAAAAGAAGTGGAAGCTCCCAAGGGGACGTTCAAAACTCATAAGTCGAAGAGGAACCGAAAACGCGATGGAAAAACCGAAAAATGATGAAAAGACAAACGAATTCACAAACGCTGCATAGAAAATTAAAGTCTGAACAATATGAACCCCGCCAACAAAAAACGGAGGTGATCTCACTTAAGCTTGCCTACAACATAAACATTTTAGGACTGCATAATAAGTCGCATCATCCTACTGAACTCTGAAACAATATCTTGCTTTTAGATATATAGCTGAATCCCTTTAAACGCAGAAATTTCGAGATTAATTACTGTTTATATATTATCTTACTGCTAAATGTTTCTTTCTACTGTAAAAGTCATTTTCTTAACACTGATTGATTTAAAATGTATTTAAATGTGTGTTCTACTAAAAAGGTGTTATACTGATGGCATGGCACGACTTTATTACCTGAATAAACTCCATCAGGTACACTCAAAACCGAATGAAAAATTGAACGTATAAAGGGGAAACAAATCTGGAGAACCGGAAATCTGCCTGTGCACGTATTGTCTGTAGAAGGGTATTTTAGAAACTTGAGTAGACTGCATTGAAATCGTTATCAAATGTTTGTATCAATCTGACAAATGGATAAAGGATTAAAAAAAATTATAATACGGATTTTAGCATGAAATTTATAAATATTTTTTTATTTTACGAACAACACTGCTGCTATTTTTTGTCATCTTTATTTCAATATATAAAATACTTCCTCAATCTAGACTTAGTCTTTAAGACATTAAAGATTTATACGGAGTTTTGTTTTCCTATAATCCAATCGGTAGCTTGAAATTTTCAGGAATTTTAATGTTTTACGAATTAAGTTTAAATCTATTTTCTCTGGTGGACATTGATTAAGATATTAAAGGGAAATAACTTCCTTGTAACAACCAACCAGCCACTAGTAAGCAAATGAGCAGTCCAAGGATACACCTTACATAGAAATACGAAAAATTACGTACACAATTTTGTTTTTAAAAGTATTGGCAGTTGACTTACTTATTCTTTAGTTGAAATTATCCATTTGATTTCAAAGATCTTTTCAAGAACGGTCGATATAAATCAAGTGATTGGGATAGATTGTATGAACATTAACGCTAGTAAATAGAGCGCACTATTATCAAACCCACAAATGCTTAGATATGAACATCCATTAAGCCCTTGTGGCCATCCGTTGGATTGATCAAATCAGGTAAACGTTCTTTCATTACGTCCACATGTTACGTTGTTTTAGGATGAACATTTAATCACACGGAGTCACCAAAAGTTTCTCAATGCATAATACCAAATAACTCAAAAAAAAAAAATACTGCAAGAGTAAACCTAGTGTTTTTATTAACATTGAATACTGAACATTCTTTACTGGCACCCTATTTTTTAACTGAATGATCATCCCCTTACAATTTAAAGTACTTGCTTTCTTCTTTCCTTTTTTATTTTGCTTCTGTATCTGTGTTTCAATATATATCCATAAACTGTGCAATCATACGCATTATTTTTAAAGTTTGAATATACATGTTTTTGAAAATATTGTTTTAAATACAATGTATATTGAAACCAAGTAAGCAATCATAAACCATGACCTAACAAAAGAATAAACGAAAATATAAACATGCAACAGTCATCAAAACTCTACACAGAAAACTAAAAGAGTGACAAAAAGAAGACTAGCAAAAATCAGAGCAGTGAACCGAGGTGATTTATGGAAGGGTCAGGAGTTCTTGTTCAACTAGTGACTCTCGTCATGTTTCTATTTTGGAATCATGAAAAATCTCAAATATCTGGGAAACATAAATTTATTGTAATAATAATTGGTTGAAAAAATCCGTCCATAAATTTATCATAGATACCAGGATTAGAATTTTGTACGGCAGACGTTCGTTTCGTCTACAGAAGACTCACCAGAGACGCTCGAATCCAAAAAATTAAAAGGACCAAATACAGTGCAAAATTGAAGATGCAAGGTAGACTTTAAAATGCATTAGCCGAAGAGAAACTGACAACGATATCGCAAAAACCGAAAAACAAAAGAAAGAAGCCCACAAAAGACTACATAGAAAACTAAAGACTAAGCAACACCACCAAAATACCAAGGTAATCTAACTAAATCTTGCGTACAACAGTATATTTTTAAACTTACATAACAAGATTACAACCGTCACTGCCAGTAACTTGCTGCCTGGTAATAAAAATGCATTCACTTTCGATTGGTTACTAGTGTTTTTAATGTGACACGATATATATTTTCATTTGTGGCTAGTTTGTTATTTAAAAAAATATTCAAGTCAAAACCTGTATCCCAATTAGTAGTTATTTTACAGAAAACTGTATTTTCAAGAACATTTCGTGCTGCACGAATTTGTTACAAAACATTGCTTTTTCTTCAGAACTGCTTAAATCTTGTCTGCAAATCTTTCTTTTAATTGCGAAACGGACAAAGAATATATATTTTAAGATAGTTTAGAAATAAATAATTATACAGAAAAATTTCTTTTAAAATATGAACATTTCACCTTATCATGCCTATGGCTAAGGTGATTAAAGACTTTTTACATGATATTGCCAGTAACTTCAGTCTTTGACACGGGGAACGGGACGAAAATATATAACAGATGGACCTTTCAGTCTGGTGACCTATAAATGACTAAAAATAACATCTTAAAGGGTCGATTTGATGCTATATACCTCCATAAAATTGTAAATAAAAAGAGGCAATATACAAGTTTAAATGTGAATAAAATAATAAATTAAAATGAATGAAAACAGATGTCTGGTATGAATGAGTACGTCAATCAAACAGCAACCCAACGACACAAAAACGATAATTGAAAACGCCTATACAATAGGTCAAACTCTAAAGCGCCCGATTCAATGTAAAGTTATGCAACAATTTAACAGTGACTAGAAGATCTGCCTGCTTAAAAACACATTTTCTTAATGACAAAAAACATCATGCTAAAATTAAAGACAGTTACTGACAAATATTAAGACTTTGGAATTCAAATAAACATGTAGTGGGTAACAATTATTTGTAATCCTCCCTTTCAAATAATAATTAGGGTATAACATGAGGATCACACCAAAATGAACAATAAACGTACAATACACTATAAAAAAGCTTGAACTTAAAACCGTGTCAAAGTATGCTTTCATCTCTAAAAAGCAGGCTGAAAGTACTTAACCTGCAGGTATAAAATTATGCCGTGTTACATTGAAATATAGGCGGTTATGCTCTAGAGAAGATATTATTCAGCAACGTCATAGAAAATACAGGAGCATGAGGAGGACGTGACTTTTGGGTGATGTCCAGAGTAAATCCCTACACCTTTGTCATGCAGAAAAAAAATTCAATTACATTGCGTATTGTTTACACTACAATTAAATAAATAAGTGCTATCCCCCTTACACAATGTTTAATATTGTTTGTCATTTTGTCGTTTTTCGTATTTTGCCATCGCATTGCCAGTTCGTTTTCGACTTATAAGTTGAATAATTCCTTTGGTATCTTTCGCCTCTCCATTATAAAATGTATATACATGTGTTGTAAAGCCAAGTAGGAAGTTAAACTTAAATCTTTATAAAACAAATATACCGTAACTAGTTGGGCTGGAATTGTGTTAAAACTTACTGAAAGGTTTAACTACTTTGTAATACCTTTATCCCTGTTATAACTCACACATTAGATTCATCTGAATATGAGACATCACCACTTAGATTACCAACTGATAAACTCTTTTTAGGCACATAAATTATGATGCATAAAAGTAAGGGAACATAAACAATGCATATAAAACAGTTGGTCCAAATTGGAATACTTATTACTTGGCGCCTTATTTTTTTACCTAAATAGTTTGCACCGCAACAGGACAAATTATCAGTATCGGAATTTTTATTTTAATACAAAGTTAGTTCATTTTGGAAAGAAATTTAACAGTATGTTATCAATATGACAGATAACATGCTAATGCATTACGTTTCAAAACACATAACATGTCATAACATAGAAGTGTAATCATACCCCAATATCAGTCGACGTGTTTTCAAAAAGCGTTTCTGTTTAGAGATAAGGGTATATTTTGCATTTGAGAAATAAAACCGGAGAATATAAATTGGTAAATATTGTTTTTAAAAATATGTATTGTTTCCAGATCAAACCTGAAATTCAAACTACTTTGTGGTTGTGAGAGGTGGGTGTATCTTAGATATGGCATAAAAAAATACACCAATATTTTCAATTATTGGTGAAATGATTAGGATTTCTTTTAATATCACTTTCTAAAGTATATTACTTCCTACATAATTAAAGTTAAATTTTACATATGCTTTTCAAATTTAGGTGATTCGAGAAGGAAGAATAAGTATCATTACAATTAAATATGGTATTAATCAAAATCAAATTCGGCGACCTTTAGAAGATAAGGTTATTTCAATAAAAGATACGTTGAAACTTTATCAATAGGATATTAATTTGTAAGAGGGGCATCGATAGCCGAGTGGTCTGAGTACTTTATCTATTGTATGGTTGAGGTTGTGAGTTCGAACTCCACACTTGAAACTTTATCAATATGATATTAATTTGTAAGAGGGGCCTTGGTGGCCGAGTGGTCTAAGTACTATCTCTTCTGTAACACTGAGAGGTTGTGAGTTCGAATACCGCACGTGGTAGGTGCGTTCGAATTCAATATTATTTGACAAGATTGGCGTTTTTTTTTGTTTTTTTGCCGAAGGTCGGTGGTTTCCTCCATCTATAAAACCTGGCCACCAACAAATAGTCAATCAAGCTCAAAGGGCGTGAAACACCGAAAAGCAATCAATATGTAAAAATAACTCATTGATTATTATTTGAGAAAAATTTATACAATTATACACCTATTTTAAATAATCATTCAAGGATATTTCAAAATATGTCAGATAAAAGATGCATTTTTTTTTCGATTTTCCATTAAAAAACAAGCTTAGCAAACTAAATTTTATAAAAACAATTTCTTCATCTTGACTTCATTAAATCAATTCTTTTCATCAAAAATCACTTTGTCAAGTAATAGTTAGCATCTGATCTTGTATGCTTAAACTGTTGGTGTTTCCGTACTGTCGTGATACACACAAATGTGAAACTTTGGCAAACAAAGAATATGCGTGGCATCTGACTTCTTTTTACGTAATAGACAAACAAATAAACAACAATTTTCAAGGTTTTAACGTATAAATTCTCAATTGTCTTTGCTTGTTCTGTTCCGAAATACTTGTTATATTTTTGACATGTTTGAAGTAACAGTATTCTTTTCTGAATTATAGTTGAAAGTGATGGATGAATAGTAAACAAAAATATGCACAAAGACAAGCGCAATTTTGATGTTTGATGTCATTAGGTTGTCGTGTCATGATATATAGACACTTTGTTCTCTAATGAAGTCTGTTTGTCTTTTTCTTTTCATATCCGTTGATTGGCTGTCTAATTGAAGTTATCTCTAAAGGCACAGTATAGGCATTTCAGATTTGCATAACATTTTGTATGCTTTTCAAGAAAAAAATCATTTATGTTAAATTTATACTTTAGAGATACAATCAATTTAACAATTATGAATAAATCTTTATATGTATATAAAGGGGACATTGTTTTTTAATGAATTATTTGATTTTCAATTTATTAAGATAAACAATAGTAAAAAACAACGTTGCTTACAAATTTCTTGTTTATGTTTTGCTCTTTTTAAAGTTCAAAATTTTTTTGTCACGAGAAAACAAGCTACCCGATTAGAACCCACAAAAGATGAATAGAAGGTGGATTTCAAGGTTTTATCCCAACCTACAAAAAAACGAAAAAAAATATCTGATATTAATTATCATATTAACAAAATTTTGACGAATTGCAAACCTGGTGGTTTTTTCTGACTTGGAAAAAGTTTTCATACCAATAGATTGATTGATTGTTTTACGCGCAGTAATACAAACAAATTTATAATATGCTAATAAAACAAACCTCAGGTTCCATTGTTGTAAAAACAGTTGTTTTGGTTGTGTTTTTTTTTTTTTTTTTTTTTTTTGGCAGACGTACCGAAAAAGACAAAACTATTCCAAAATACCATCTTTGATTTCTTTAATCAATGAGCTCCTGTAATTAATCACGCACGATTTCTCACTAGAATATGTGGAACCAATGAGTGTGATTTTAATTAGAAAATCACATCATCATCTCCAGGAATCGAACCCGGGACCTCTAAGTTTGCAGTTAGAGTTCTAACCAACTGAGTTAAAGTAGTATTCTTCTATCTCACTCGTTTAAGTTTTGCTAAGTAATTACTACTCTCGCCACAGATGCATAATTTCAGCAAAATATTTGACCATTTCATTTAAGAATTTTGTCATACCGACATGTACATGACAGTATAAAGCTTCTCTGAAAACCAATTTTAGTTATTTTAGATATAATCTGTTAGTTTTTAATACAAAGTCGTCTTTGATGTTTAAGGATATCTAAGAGGATGATTAATATATATGCTTCACTATTTGAATTATCACCAAATTGCTGCCACTATTTTTTCAAAAAAGTATATTTCATATTCGATACAGAAGTACAGAAGGCGTGATTAACTTTTATTTCCGAAACAAAATTTACAGGTTTGCTTTAACAACTTAATCACAAAATTGAAACACATGATTCATAAAAAAGAAAATTTCGAATAGTATATACATACTATTTGCACTAACAACGTATAATAGGAATACGATAGTCAATAAACATGAAAGCATTATGTTACAGATACATATATCTGCACTTAAATGTGAATTTTATTGGTTTGACATTAAACGATGATTCCTGTTAACAACGTCAAATGCAATAAGAAGTATTTTTTGTTTGTTTGACAGGCGTCATAAAAGTCGTAACCATATCACATAAAGATAAAATTACACTGAATCAAAAACAATCTAGTATATAAGAATAAAGCCAACATGTCTGAGCCAGCTGATAGGTCGAAGTTTCTTTGCTTTAATTGTGATAAACCCGGCCACATGGCTAGAAATTGTAATGCTCCTAGAAATAGGAGGCAGAACAACCAAGGATTACCAGGACCTTCGATTAGGCGTATGAACAACCGTAGTGGTAAATGGAAACGTAAATCTTTGTACCTCGGCTCAAATACATTTAACAATGAAGCAGGGCTCTATGTAGAGTTATTTATAAATGGAATCCCTGCCAAGTTTCTTGTTGATATGGGAGCTACAGTTAGTTTGGTGTCGGATACTCTTTTTGAGAAATTTAAGTCCCGTGATAGGCCAAGTGTACGACAGGTCACTCAAGAAATTACAGTAGCCAATGGAGAGTCTTTAAAAATCGTTGGTAAGGCACTGTTTTCTGTTAAGTTGGGAAGCTTTCACACGGTCATTGAAGGTGTTATAGCAGGTTTGTCAGTGGAAGGTATTCTTGGACTAGAACTGCAAACAAACGGTAGTAAAGTTGATTTAGGCAATATAGTGATGGAAAGGGATAATCAACAAATACCTTTGTTACTACAGGGAAAGTTAGGCGTTTATCGGGTGGCAGTTAAAGATAAAATTAGCATAGCCCCAAGGTCAGAGGTAGTAATCCAGGGCGAGGTACTGAACTATGATTCAGCTGTTAAGGTTACTGGCATTATTGAACCAAGTGAAGAATTTCTTGATAGAGGAAAGACTCTTGTAGGGAAGTCTGTTGTAACGTCTGATAAGACAGTTCCTGTTAGGCTGTTGAATATAAGTGACAGTGTCCAAGTACTAAATGTCGGTACTGTGGTCGGAAATCTCAGCAGAGCTGAGGTTGTTAGTCAGGTAGATAATGATAAGGATTGTACTCTGAATTGGAAAAGTTATTAGATAGTCTAGTAAGAGTTTTGAGCATGGACAAAAGGACAAGGTCATAGAGTTGTTATTGGAATTAAAGCACCTTTTTGTAGCTTCGGATTCAGATCTTGGACAAACAAATATTGTGAAGCACAGGATTGACACTGGTGCTGCAATGCCAATAAAGCAGCCACCACGGCGCACACCAAAAGGTCTTAGGGAGGAAGTAGATCAACATATTAACGATATGTTGGAAGGAAAAATTATTGAGCCTTCGGAAGGACCATGGTCCTCTGGGATAGTTTTGGTTAGAAAGAAGGATGGGACCTCTAGGTTTTGTGTAGACTAAAAACAGTTAAACGCTTGTACTATCAAAGATGCGTATCTTTGCCCCGAATTGATGATTCGCTGGAACAGTTGTCAGGAAACAAGTGATTTTCTACTTTGGATTTATGTTCTGGATATTTGCAGGTAGAAGTAGAGCAATCAGAACGCCCTAAAACGGCCTTTGACACACGGATGGGTCTTTATCAGTTTCGCTGTATGACATTTGGTCTGACAAACGCCCCTGCCACCTTTGAGCGTCTAATGGAGAATGTTATGGCAGGGCTCCAATGGGACATTTGTCTCATATATCTGGACGATATCATAGTTATGGCTTAGACTTTTGATGAAATGATACATAATTTACGCAAGGTTTTTGTGAAATTACAAGGCGAAGGCCTAAACTCAAACCCAAAAAGTGTTATTTGTTTGCTAAGAAGGTTGCCTTTCTCGGACATGTTGTTTCGGAATCGGGAGTTGCCACCAACCCCAATAAAATTAAGTGTATAAAAGAATGGCCAGTTCCCAAGAACGTAACAGAACTCAGTTCCTTCTTGGGTTTGTGTGTCTATTATCGCTGGTACATAATAAATTTCTCAGATACGGTTAAGAGCCTACACCAAATGACCGAAAAGGGTCGCGAATTTCTATGGACAAATGATAGTCAGGAGGCTTTTGAAAAGCTGAAAGGCAAAATAGTCAGTGCCCCAGTCCTCAGTCATCCTGATTTCTCCCCAACATTTATTCTTGATACGGATGCAAGTAACAGAGCGATAGGTGGTGTTTTATCACAGGTTATCGATGGTGAGGAACATGTTATTGCATATGGGAGTCGTACCCTTTCAAAAACAGAGCGCCGGTATTGTGTTACTAGGCAGGAACTGCTAGCCGTGGTCCATTTTGTTAAACATTTTCGGCATTTCTTGTACGGTAGGCGGTTTATTATAAGGACAGATCACAGCTCATTACAATGGCTCATTCGATTCAAAAACCCAGAGGGTCAACTAGCCCGTTGGCTGGAAGTTATAAGTTCATACGATATGGTTATTCAGCATAGGCCAGGTACCCAGCATCGTAATGCCGATGCTTTGAGTCGTATACCTTGTAAACAGTGTGGCTTTGTCAAGAACTGGGAAGTAGTTGGCTCAGTCAATATGGTAAAATTACAGGGAGGCAAGCATGATGATCTTGAGCTAGATAATACGACAATTGCAATAAAAAGACATGGACTTGCAGACTGTCATAGATTGGTTGACTGCTGACTCAAGACCGTCATACTCACAAACCGGCAAAGACAGTTATGTTGTTAAGTCCCTTTGGTCCCAGTGGAATGTTTTGAAGTTTCAAGATGGTATATTGTTTAGGGAATACTCGGAAACAAATTTGAAACAAGTTGTCATACCAATGAAGGATAGACGTAAAATTCTTGAGTTTCCTCATGATAATAGGACAGCTGCTCATTTGGGCATTAAGAAAACTTTAGCTAGGATTAAAGAAAAATGTTATTGGCCAGGTGTTAGAGGTGATACTTGGAGTTATATTGCTGGTTGTTCAGTTTGTAATAAGCGAAATAAACCAATTCCTAAAAGAAAGGCCCCAATGCAAGTTAAAGAGTCAGGTTATCCCATGGAGAGAATTGCTATGAATATCCTTGGGGAACTCCCCGAAAGTGACAAAGGTAATAAATATATATAAGTTATAAGTGACTATTATACTAAGTGGACATAGAGTCACCACATGCTCAACATGAAGGCAACTACAGTTGCAAACATTCTTATGACTTAGGTTATTTATAGGTTTTGGGTATCAACTATTATCCATTCCGATCAAGGTAGTCAATTCGAGAGCCACTTGTTTAAGGAAATGTGCAAGTTGCTTCAGATAGAAAAGACCCGTTCGACCCCTTATCTGACGGGATGGTAGAACGATTCAATAAAACTCTCGCTACAATGCTTACGGGGTATGTAAATGAATATCACTCCAATTGGGACATATTACTTCCTTATGTCATGATGGCCTTTAGGTCCTCTCAACATGAGACCACTGGTTACACCCCCAATAGATTAGTCTACACCCCTAGACTTAATATATAAGTTACAATCTCAAGTAAAGGCAATACCTCAGAATCAATGGGCATGGGAATTACAAAAACACATGGAAGAGGCACATCAGATTGTTCAGAGACATGTCTCTGGACAAATGTTAAGGTAAAAGAAAAACCCTGACAAAAATGTCAGTTAGGCTAAATTTGAACCTGGCAACATGGTTTATGTATATTTTCCCCTGAGAACCCCGCATTTGTCGCCAAAGTTCACTAATCAGTGGCGTGGTCTATATAAGGTGCCGAAGATAAACTCAAGTGTCACATACAACGTCAATTGTGGGCGTAAGGGAGTTGGTCAAGTCATACATGTAGATTGGATGTGCCCTTGTCCCCAACAAATACTAAGGGGGAAAACCATGTTGACGAACAAAATCCTGAGAAAACAGGCGAGTTAGAATCAGAGATTCATGAAGAAAAAGTTATCATTGACTCTTTGCCCTTATTGGATCTAGATGATCATGAGGATGTAGATAATGATAGGCCAAGGAGGTTTAGAAAACCTCCATCGTGGATGAAAGACTACGAGATTTAATTGTTTAGTTTTGAGTTGTAAATATACAGTGTAAATATGTATATTTAATATCAAATATCTGTTTTATAATTGTAGATCTAAATATGGTAAATACTAAAACAACGCCATCAAAGTCCTCGCAGGAGACTTACAGATGTCCTGTCTGTGGTGATAGGTTTTCCACAGCAAAAGAGTGGGGTGAACATATAGTCAAATGTTGTGAGGAGAAGCGGGTGTCCACCTCTTTCATTTGCAAAGAACCGGCGTGTACTTATGCAGCCATTCTTGAAAGAGATCTCAGAAGGCAGAACAAGAGGAAACACCAGAAATCTTCCGCAGCTGTGCCGGAAAGTGATGCTGATTCTGATGAAATTCAGTTTAGTCAGAGACCGACTGCGTCATCCTGCATTGATGTCACCTCGGCCACTCCGGAGGTAGCATCAAGCCCGGATATAGCACCAGTGAGAAAGCCAAAGAAGCCTCTGCCAGTGTTTGGCTCGGCCAAGAAGAGGCAGTTGATGAAACGCCTGACAGATAGTGTGAGACCGGTTAAAGTACCGAGGACTACTGCCAACGCAGTAAGAAGTGATTTAGTAGTGGCTTCCTCTTTCACGTCTCCAGTTCTATTTACAAGTTTAGTGGCACATACTCACGTAACTTCGTCGCTAGGAGGTGGCGTCTTTCGTCAGCCGACTTGTGGTCAGATTGTTCCTGCCAGGAGAACAATTGAAACACAAACCCCCACGAAGTCAAGGAAATATCCTCAGACATGGTTGCTCATCACCATGTTGAAAGAACTGTCCGATTATGGTATGAAGGTGGTGTAAAGGTAGAGGAGACCACAGAAGAAACTTGGGACGATTGACTGTACATTACATACCGTGTGTAAATAATTCTACATGAAAGCCAGGGAGGCTACATGTCAGTACTTCGTGCCAGGATACGTGTACGACATCAATTATCAGTGTTTAAGAACTGTAAAAGACTTTATTATAAGACTGTCAAAGGACACATTATATGACTAAACGAGTACTATTATATGGTAAAAGACACCAGATATGATTATTGTGTTTTTGTTTTAATTTTATGGTATGGCCGTCCGGTCGGACTGGGGACGTTAAATCCGATGCCCCGTGTTCAGGAAGTGTAACGTCCTGTGCACGTTAAAAATCCCTTTGTAAAGTTCGTTAAGAGTAGGCTCCTTGGGGCCGCTACATAGGCTACTTTTTTGCAACCAGGATTATTTCGGAAAGTTTCAAGTGACAGTCTAAACTTTCCCTTTGACACCGGATCCAAATTGTTAGTTATTAATTTCAGTTCTGATGCCCACAACCCATAGTGTTTTTGTTAATATCTTTGTTTAGTTAAGTCTAAGGGACATTGTCATATATGCCTTCGGTGTTTAAATTTTATATAGTAAGTTGAGGGTAGGGTATTAAGTTAAGTAGTTTTGTTAGGAATCCATTATCCATTGGTAGTAGTATTGGTAGGAGCTTGTTGAAATCTGAGCCTATGGTAGATGTATTGTCTACGAGTTAATATGGTGGAAATTTATTTTGTTCGGTTAATTTTGTCTGGTACTTTGGAGAGTACCTTGAGAACATGCTCAGTGGTTACTGTAATAGATATAGTTGATAGAGTTTAGGTCTGAAAAAGGGCCAGATGTCGATGATTTAGCTCGCGTATTGTAAATGCGGGGCGCATTTCTTTTGAGGCGTGGGTAATGTGACGAAAATTATTCAGTTACCTTAATAATGTTAGTTCTAAGTGTATCTATTAGGAACTGTTTAAATCTAGTGAATGTTCACATAACAAATTCTACTTTCACTTTCGTTTGTTAATGACGTACGCTTATTACGGTGGTAATACGGAAAACGATTTCCGAAGATTTGGTACTGGTTCCGATCCTTTCTAGTTGAAATTAAGTGTTTGATATTAAAGTACTATAGGTGTTACATTAAAACATAATAGTAATACGGAATATATTTATTTCTGTTTAGAGATTATATGCATTTTGGTTAGAGATTATTCTAGTATATAACTAGAGTTTCTCACATCGTTAATCAGTTCGGTCGTCAGAGCTCGTAGAATAAAGACATACGAAAAGGTAACTATAAGTATTTCTGAATAAGAAGTAGCTTACCAAGGACCTGTGGTTAGGCTTACATAAGCAAGAGCCAATCGTACTATCTGAATAAGGTGGTGACATATTGTCCTGTGGTATATAATTAAGGTGACAACGTAATACTGTCCCTTTGGACCAGTGACACCTTGGCCCTGAATAAGGACCAGGGGCGCACTGGATACCATATTTTCATATATTACCTTAGAATCAAAGAGCTAAAGTATTTTTAGGGAAATAGCTGAACAGTCATATATCTAATTTCGAAGTACGGCTGTCAAAGTTCCAATAAACCGTTCCTTGTGTTGTACTCCATTGTTAGGTTAAGGGTCCCATTTAGTATACTTACCGGAAGTAATTTTTTTCATTCTCGTTAGGCTTTTATAGCTAAGTTTAAGTAAAGTTCAGGATACACGTTACCATTTGTAAGGTATAGCCAACGATACACACCAAATCCAGGGAAGTAACCCTGGTACGGGTCCACGGGTACATAAAGTACCATCTGGCGTGTAGGACCCCCCTGCACGTTACATAAGGTCCGTTTGAATTTGCTTAGTAACTTGACTTCAAAAGTGCTAATCTTTGCTGCATATCAATCGATATTTTGGAATTTTTTCCCTGACTTCTCTTATCTAGCTGCATTTATATATATACGGATAATCAGCGTTTTCCAGAGAGGTATACAGCCAGTAGAAAAATAAATTGAAGTTGGTACTCCAGGAATTTATTCGCATAGCAACATTTTAAACCGATTTTACATCAAGCTTCTATAGCCTGTTGAACTCGTCGTTTGCTATTTACGGAGGGAAATGATAACATTAAATGGAAGTTTTGTTTTTATTTCAACTAATTTCTATTTTTACTATTTACCAAAACTAGTTTTTAGTGTTACTCGGGGAGGTAATATTTTGTCACTAGATTTCCCACTGTAATGACTTGACAAAAAATTCGTAACTATCCCTTCTGAATAAGTCTGTTAAAAGGTTTGGTTAGCATTCGAGGTGAATGACGACATTATGCACGCTTAATTTCAAGTTTTGGGAGGATATACATGTAGTACTACTAACTACAAACATAATGAAGCGTGATTTTTGCTCCCTGTTATAGTCCTTATTGTGACGCTTGAGATAAAAACCAAAGATGTTGCCAGTATTTATGTGCTTTCGAATTTGTCAAGTTTGTGTAAGGATTTTGTCATGAATTACTTTAACACATCATATATCAACATGTTAAATTGTGTATTGAACTTATAAAAATAACATCTCTTATCCACTTCGAATCGTTTCACGCACAATCAATGTATGTTGTGTTTTCTTCGCGTAAAAACAACTATCCCGTATCATACATACCCAACACACCATATTGGCACTCTGCACGGTGATATATGTGTCATTTCTCAAAGTGCTACGAGACAAGTTGTTTATTTCACCCAATAATCGAGTCACAATTCACTGATGTCAATGTAATCCTCATTATAAAATAATCTAAGAAAGTAATGAAATAGATATCCATTGATCACCCTAATGACTGAAATCCTTTTAAGTGTACATTTTATTTGTTATTCGGTATTTCTTGTCATTAAGTGGTATTTAGTAAAGGACAAAACATAAAATTAAGGATAAAACTACCTTCCCACGAAAATAACTCGTTTAATCCTAACAATAATTTCGAAGATTATTATGGATTATAGAATTCACCTTGGGTATTATTATATGATGTCATAGGTGTGAACAAGCTCCCAATAAACTTAATTATGAAAACAAGTGGCATGATGGACAATTAAAGTCATGTGAAACTTCAAATTTATAAAAAAAGTTGAATATGTTTTTAAACTTGAATGGCTAAGTTTTTCTTTTTTACAATTGTACGTGAACTATCTTGTAAAGGAAAATCCTCTGTCTTATCAAAATCTACATAAATGTACTGCTATTGAATTAATGTCTTCCCGTACACTAATTCGCAGATATTTTCCCGTATGCAGTGACCTTGACTACGACCTCGCGTTGGAACTTCGGCCACCGCACAGCGCAAGTGCGATGGAAAACCACGAAGAAAGAATGTAAACAAACGTGTACTGGAAGGTTAATAGTAATAACTGATTCCAAAAGAACAATTTAAAAAAAAACCAAATCGTTTACTTTAAACATATTTTATTTGCTAAATTAAAGCAAAATGGATTAGACACACAAGTAAATCATACTTATGAAGTCTTCTCCATAATACAATATTAATATGTACAATAATAATATAATGAACATGCATGTAAAACACACTGTTTATAGAATATTATTAATACGAGCTATAGGTATAAAAGAAGAGTACAGAAAAATAAGAATGAAATATTGTAAGGTCATATCATCCTGTGACGTTGGTGTTGATTATGTCAATGATGATGATGTTCCGTGTCAGTATCAATAACGCTTTGTAAAGGTACAAGAAATCTGTTTTACCTTTTGATGAAATTTTGAACATGTTTGAAAATTTTGTTCATCCGAAAGTTCCAAGTTTCAAAAATTAATAGTTTTGTATCTAAAACAAAGTTTTCAGAGAGCAAATTAAGATTATTGTGTAAAGTTTCCCTACATGAATCGTATTTTGTACAAACGAAAAACTAATGATGAACATCCTCAACATCGGACCTACATTGACAAGATGGATAATTTATAATGTTAGCCCGAAATAGGTCATTAAAATGAAGCAGAACATCGCAATGAAGTAAAAATAATATTCAATTCTTTCTTAAATTTATATATAAAGTCGCGCTGCGAATTTTTTATCAAGATTAACATATTCCACGCACGTATTGTGGTTTGAATGAACGATTCGGTAGTAAGGGAAAGTCTGCAAAAAGGAACAATAATATCATGACCATTTCGCCACGGATAGTTTGTTGTACTTTGTACACATGGAGGGACAAGATTACATAGGTACTCTTGTGCATGTTTTTGATTCATATTATAAATCATCTGTAATATGTTTCTTCTTTTTCTTTCGAAAAGAGATTCCCAACCAACCTCAGAGTACAAGGTTTTAGTTTTAGTGAAAATTGGTAGACCGGTTATAATTCTTGCGGCCTCTAATTGTAAGTTTTCTAATTTATGTGAATAGCATATTCAACAGTTATCCCACACTTTCGTGGCATATTCAAAAATGGGTCGAATAAAAACTAGGTACAGTTTTTCTAAATTGTTTCTGTATTTAAGTTTACGCAAAACATTTCAGTGTTTCTTTACGCTTGTACATATATTTTCAATGTGATTCTTCCATTTTTGTGTCACTACTGAAATTAACTCCCAGGTGCTTATGAGATGTACTGAAAGGGATATTATTACCATTTAAGGAAAAGTTGAGGTCTGGAATCTCAATATTTGAGAAAATCATAATTTCGGTTTTATCAGGGTTATATGACATCAGCCATTTGGTTGACAAATCCTCCAGCTGATCTAATCTGTTCTCCTTCGTTACCAGAATAACTGAATAAAGTGTCATCAGCAAATAGCCGACACATGTGATATAAGCTTGTCGACAATACCATTAATATATAAGCCAAAGAGAATAGGGCCCATAACTGATCCCTAGGGAACACCAGCTGAAACATTGCAAAAGGAAGAAAAGACGAATTATGCAATACTACTCTCTGTTTTCTGTGATGTAGATAATCTTCAAACCAGTGTAATAAGCACCCGTCAATACCTTAAGCGTAAACAAATCATTTAGCAACTGTTGTTGAAAAGTTTATTCAACAAATGGGAACGCATGGAAAATATAAAAAAAAACAATTATCCTTGCTCTATTAATTCACTTATTTGTCAAGTACTCTACATGCTCAGTGTTGATTGTTTATCAATGTCACGATCCGGTTAACCTCGGCACCATACTAAAAAGTTAATTAGCTTGCAATCAACAATCCCTGAATGAAATATTATTTGTCGATAATACGTCATAGATTCGTAATGAATATAAAAAACGTGCATTCAGGACTTAGTTTAGTATATATGCATGTATTGGTTCTATAATTTCGATTACATTAAAATTACAAGAAACTCGTTTCTTATGACTTTAAAGATAATTTTGTGCATGCATTACACTATGAAAAACCATCAAGATGTCAATTGCCTTCATGGTTGACATATTTCCTTACACAATGGTCAAATGTAAATTGTTTTATCTATTAATATTGAACTCTTGTGTTCAAAATCACAACGTATCTTCAAAATGGTAAAACACACGTTTCTTGCAGTGTACAGAGAGAGAAGACTTTTGATAAATTAGCAATATGTACCCTTTTATCATATCTGTCATATAATAATTAATATGATAACGAAAACAATATCAGTTTTGTAAAGTGCAATTAATTGTGGAAACCAAGACTACAAAAGAAAAATCCATCTATGCTAGAAAAAAGAGGTTATTTCACAACAACATTCATAAATATAAATTTGTCTATCCTATACTTTTATCTTGTTACTATGGAAAATGTTACAAGATAGAATGATTTGGTAACAGGATACTAGACTACACTTTTTCTGATACGTTTTTTAACAGTGTAACATTTTGTTTTAAATATGTATTATTTATTTCCACAGAATAATATTTTTGATTCTTATATCACGATAAAAGTACGATATACCTCATTAGTAAACCAAGTTGTATTTTCATGTTCTACTATTTGATCTTCTCTTTTCCAGAACCCAGGGCTTTGTATATTGCAGAAAAGCAAAGACGCAGATCAACTTAGATGAGCTAAAGAGAGTGAAAGCTACCGCTACAGAAGTTACAAGAAACTGACAGAAGAAAGAATAAAAACGAAAGGACTCAAAGAGAACTGCGTCAAAACAGACAAAATTAAGAGTTCTTAAGTGCACATGAGAGTATTTTATTTTCTCCTTTTATATCCCTTTTTTCGTATTGATGGTCTTCTACAAAATGTACTCATTTTATCCAAATCGAATGTCTAAAATAGTAATATTTCTTTTTATTACGGATATATTTCTTCCCGTTATTATATTGTAACTAATCAAAAAAATTTATAAGAAAGACAAATTTAGGATTTTTATCGAATGTGTACCGAAAATTTTTGTTCCAAGACTATCGAATTTGGAACTTCAAACGCGCATTTCGTCTACATTTAACTCATAGGTGGCACTGGAATCAGAATAATAAGGAGGTTAAAATCAAATACAAAGTTGAAAGGCATAGAAAACAAAAACATCCGAATAGTTGTGACAAATACGGCTACCGCTGTCTATGTTTGCGGTTAGAAAAACCTTAGTGTTTCGAACAATTCAACATTTAACAAAACAATAATTTAACAGAATATCAACGTATCAACGATTTTTTATGTCAATATTATGTCATGATATTCTCATTCATTCATAAATTCATGTTATGCTATTTCATGAGTATTTTGATATTTTTAACGTTTCTAGAAAAAAGTGTATATGTGGTTTTCGCTTTATTGTTTAGTTTGTTGTTGTATTTCAAATTAAATTGTTGTTATTGTTTAGCAGTTACAAAAAAAAATAATACCGAACTCCAAGATTAATTAAAAAAAGAAAGTTCATAAAAACTGACAAAATCAAATGTATCAATCAACGGAACGAGTGAAAAACAAATGTCATATTCCTGACTTGGCACAGGCATTTCCGACGAAAATGGTTGGTTAAACCTGATTTAATGGCTAGCTAGACCCCTCACTTGTATGACAGTTGTTTAGAGTTCCGTAATATTGACAAAATTGGATGAGCAACCAACATAAACAGATATAATATGCAAATGTGACAATAATTGGGATCCAGCAGCTAAAATTGTGTAAATAACCATTCGTTTTAAACAAGTGGATTTATAAGTTGGGAGTTAATTCAAGATTTTTATCAGTTTCCTATTTTATTCATCTACAGCATAAGCTGATCTTAAACAACATAAATTACTAAAGAACAATATAACTGATTTACTTTATATTTTTGTTAACTGTTTATGTGTTTCAAGAGTAGGTTTCATCAGATAAAGGTATGAATACGTCTAATATATTTGTGCAGAACAGTGCTATCTGCAGGGCCACACATAACTGCTCGATAATACATACAATTTGTTGTTATGATATTGTTATTATCATGTTTATTTATCTTGGCCTAATTTGTTTTGTGCGGCCTCATAAGATATATAATTAGGGTGTTTACTATTATAGTTGTTTACAAAATGATGATATAATTGTGCAGTTTAAAAATTACTGGAACAATCATAGATACTGATGGAATGATTAGAACTTTCTATTTGAGTTACATAAAAATTCCGTTATGATCATAATCTGCGGTTCGTAATTTTCCTTTCTAAAGTTTTCTAGGAGTTTCTCTTCTGCAGTGTTCCAGAAGTTTCCGTGACAACTATATATACAGACACCGAAATTAGACAGACAGACATTAATACACTTGGATTCACAGAAGTTCTCTGGAGTTGTTGGATTGACACTTTTATTTACGTTAAGTACATCATACTAGATTGGACATATTCCGTACAGTTAAGAGAAGAATTCCGGATAAAGAAAAGACAAAGGATCGGACATATATCTTAACAGTTAAGTTGACATTTCAATTTGTATAATACTTCTTGTAAAATTGTATAATAAATCTTGTAAAATTTTATTATTGATTTGTGTCTTTTGTTGGCTACAATTTAAAGGTGATTTCTGGCCGTAACATTGTCTCTCCTGTAAAAAAAAACGCAATTAATATTGTCTTCCTTGTTACCACTCTTACTTTTCTGCTATCCTTAACGTGCGTTCCACAACAAAATTTAAAAACTAAAACGATATTTGAAAGGATTTAATTGACGTTTTGGTTATTTAAAAGAGAATTAACAACTGATAATAAAGAACTGCCATATTAGATTTGTATTGCTGGTAAACATTTTTACAACCATTAAAAACCCATGTTTTGAGAACTTTTTGTCAATATGAAAAATTGAAAAAACATTCTCTTAATTCCAAGAGAGAAAACATGAAGAAATGATTTTTTCCTGAAAACCACTGTTTTATTCATAAAAACAATTGAAATGTACCCCTACTTATTTTATTGACCACACTATCAACAATATTTTAATATGTTTTTTTTTAAATTTCATTTTTATACATAACACTCAAAAAGTAGTGTGTGTTATAATTTATTAATACAGATGATGGTGTAAACTAGTTAGTTTGTTAGATCAATTTTGCAATTTTGCAATTTCGGTATTTCCATTTAAAACGACGAAAACAAATCCAAATAACTTGTAACTGTGAAGAAGATTTCATTACTTGTGTAATATTCACTCATTTGCATCAAAAATAAAAAAGAAATAATTGCTTGACAGGAAAAACATTAAAAATAGATGTGTGAACAAACAGGAGCCTGTAGTTTAGTGGTTGTCGTTGGTTCATGTTTTTGATCTTTGTTTTTCGTAAATTGTTTTGCTAGTTTTCTCAATTGAATTGTTTCAATTTTTTTTATATCGGGGCCTTTTATAGCCGACTTTACGGTATGAGGTTTTCTCATTGTTGAAGGCCGTACGGTTGCTTATAATTGCTTACACTTCATTTGAACTTTGGTGGATAGTTGTCTTGTTGGCAATTATACCACATCTCCCTATTTTTACAAACTTGTAGCAAAATTCCCATCCTTATTTCAATCATTTTGACATCAATGAATGTTTCTAGCGAAACAGGAGCTCTTCATACCATCGGAGCACCTGAGTTTGCCCTATTGTTTTAAAGTGTTTGTTTGTGTCAAAATACTTATAGTTTCCATTATAAACTAGTTAACAAATAAATACAAATTAACAGCATAAAACATCATATGATTGCTGAAAACCGAGCAAATAATATTTTCAATAACTATAAATAAACGGAGAAGTAATTATATGTACCTTTTTCTTTGTACAATTATATACCAAATGTCACCGCATACATTTACTTATCATTTTTTTTTTCATAAGAAACGACACTCATTTTTGAATCAGTCACTTATCATTATACAATTTAAACATTGTATAACCTCAAAATCTGCATGGCGTTCCAATTTTAGGTTATGTAGGCTGAAAAGAATAATGACTGAAAGAACATCCTCAATTTTTACGATGAAATCAAAGTGTTTTGCTCAATGTTTGATTTTGTTTTTCTTGTCTTTAAGATGGTTTGGTATATAATTTCTACCTCATATGAATATAGATGAACAATTTAAATAGCAAGGGACCACAATTAAAACTAAATTGATAACCAAATGTCTGATCAAATATCAATACATCAAACTAGACCAAATGTCTCTTTAATCACATGTTCAATCATATTGATAAATATTACATCATTGATCGGGAACAAAAAATACTGGTATCTTCGCTATTCTTATAGATTTGAACATCTGTACACTAGTGTTGCCATAAATTGACATTGCTACATACATTTAGCAGTGATGACGACACTTAACGGACCATAATTAAAAAAAAAAGTTTCAGAAAAACTGCAGTCAATAAGTGCGTGAGAATGCTTGAATATCACTTACATGGTCTTTCTCAGTGTTAAATAAATCTCTAGGCGTTTAACAATGAAAACATATTTTATTTGAGTTGAAAAACCGAACCTGATACTGTACTTTATATAAACTTACATTTATATTAAAAGCTTTTGCAGCAGGTTCTATTCCTTCAGTATCATGTCTATTGAAGTCAGGAATTGTTCTCTGTAAGACTTGCGTGAAGTGGTTGATATAGAGTTTCAATTCTTCAGTACTCCAAAGTCGTGAAAATTAACTTACTTAGATTATGACGAAACGTTGGTTTAAAAAAATCAACAACACTGCCATTGCATTGTTCATTTAGTGTTGGTAAAGTGGAATTAGAATGAATAATACATTTACAAAAGTTTTTTTATGATGCTGCGACTTTCTGTAGAAAAATACAGTAATTACCTTAGCATAATAGCTTATGTATTCTATATAAAAACAAGGGATAATCCAAATAGAACATGTAGTTCTAAATGCATGCTAACATATAAGAGTTGCCTAATCAAAATAGAACATGCAGTTCTGAATGCATGCTAAAATATTAAGAGTTGCCAGCATGGCTAAGCAAAAATAATATTCATTTTTTCTACTCAATTTGTTATAGAAATCTTGTTTAGGGAAAGCACTTAAACTTGAGGAATACACATGTAAAGGTAGCATACAGGTACAGAACAATAAAACATTCATTATGTAACAATTCTTGTCCCAATAAAAAACTCCTAAGTGGCAAAGAGATCATTGACAATAGTTTGAAGCATAATTCGAAGAACAGTGTGTTACATCGAAATACCTCCCTATCCATAACCTGTCAAGCTAGCACAGCCCATGTCAAACAATAAGTAAATTAAGTATACATACTCTGCAATTATTTATTTTTCGGCATGTTGAGCGCTTGCCCAGCCCATGCTCACAATGTGCTCACTTTGCAACATGAGGCGGCTATTCAAGAGTAATAAAACCATTACTTATAAAAGGTGTATCCAAAAGAAAATTTCAATTAGATAACCAAATGATTAGTGTCACAAGGGTGACTTTGTTTACTCACATATATGTTGTTATTTTGGTTGTTAATTCTATTTCGATTTGCAGAACGTCAGTATCTTATAAATGCTATATTCTGCAGACTTCGGTGTATAATACATGTCCACATTTTACATCTAATTAATTAAGTAGTGTCCACTATTTACTTGGGCATTTACCTGTAAACTTGTCGAAAGGGTTGAGTAACAGTGATACCTGTATTTGATGAGCTGACTATTCACTCTCAGGTAACACCTTAACGAGTCAAGGTGTGGTCAGAAATGTTTGTATAAAGTTAGTTTACAATGTGGCGTGGACACACACACTGGATTTCTGAGGTAGGATTCAATTTATTCTTATTTATTTAATCATTATTCGTTCTAAAGTGTTCAGTTTTCTGCAACAACGCAAATATAGAATAATTATTTCAATTGTAATTGTAATTTTTGACATTGCTATTTTATAAATGTAATAAGTTAATTAATGTTCATTATAATGAAAGTTTAACACGGTTATATGTTTCCGGCTGTAGTAAATATTCGAGTATCGAAATTGTTTGGTATTTTAGGAACGTTTGCGTACGATAATGCAATGATGTATGTATCTCCATAAGTATGTAAAGTAATATGCAACGTATAAGCATAAATGTATATTCAGCGTTAAAAGCTGTATATTGTGTGTAGTAATTGTATAATGATAGTATACAATAAAGTCAATTATGTGACTTGTAAAGTAAGGCATTGTACGATATGCCGTAGTTTGTATTGTGTAAAGTAAGGCATTATACGATATGCCGTAATTATTTGTGTATAAGTAATGCATTATTCAATATGCTATAATCTTCTATAGATTGAACATAAGTAGTCGTACTAAGTATTTGTCATTATTTATGCGACATGTGTAATACATAAACATATGTATATTTCTTAAGTATAGTATTGTATCTTAACGTACAGTATGTATTTCAATAGGTCCCAGTTTGCGGGCTAGGTGTATGTAGTTTTGTATGGTAAAGTATGGAGATATAGTACAGATGGTGGTGAAACCTGTTGACAGTGCGGAGTTCCGTGTTTATCATCAATAGTTTGGCAACATAGAATATTTGGAGTCGAGTCTAGACAATAGGGCAGCCGTAATGTGTACACCGCTTATGTTGGGCCAGTTTTGTGTAGTTACCGAAAACCAAATACGTAAAATTCCGTAGTATCGTTTATCCAGATTTCATAGTTTAATATAAAGAAGAAGGAACAGTTCATTAAACATTTGACAGTATTATTTCATTTGATTTCATCTATTTATATTTGTAAATTTGTACCTAATTAAATTGTTATTTTGTTTAAAGTAGTAGTCATTTATTATCTGTAAGTACAAACTCCTAAGTCAGCTCTCGTCTATCCGTGACAATTGGTGTCAGAAGTGGGATTTGTTTAAAAGGCTTAGAGAGTTTTCATTAAATTTAAATTTTCAATCTTATGTATTTTTGATTGTATTTTTTTTTTTCACCATGTATTTTTCCATTTGTATTGTTTTATTATATGTTTGAATTGTATAGCTTCAGGTGTTTGTGAGGAGAACTGAATATTTGGGACCCAGATTTCACAGTTGTGTCTATGTTGGTTCGTGCCTTGGAGGTTTGGTGTTGTTTCTGCTCTACATTGTAAACTGTGAGTATCGGTACTTACATATATTTAGTAATTGATTGTAGTACACTGAGGGTTGCAGTAGGTACATTGAGTGCTGGCGTTTTGTTTTTTGAAATTGGTGTTTGGTTTGTTGACTGTTCAAGATGGAACAGATTCAACAGATTAGAGATTTGGGTACTTCATTAGGGTATGAAGATGATGAGTTGAGAAGGTTTGTTAAAGATCAGCAGGATAGGGTCCGAGATGAAAGGGCTGCTTTAAGGCAAGAACAGAAAGACGAACGAGATAGAAAAGCAGCTATAGAAAAAGTTTTGATTGAGAAAGCTAAGGTTGAGAATGAATTGGAACTACAAAAGTTGACGCATAGTCAGAAAATGGAAGAGTTAAGTAAACAAGCTGAGTTACCACAATTAGTAAGTACAGGGGGGTCACATGATACAGTTCGTGGACCTAAAATTCCAGCTTTTGAAGAAGGTAAGGATGAGATAGATAGTTATCTTAGGAGATTTGAGCGTTATGCTACTGCTCAAAAGTGGAAACCTGATATTTGGGCCACTCATCTTAGTGCGTTATTGAAGGGCAAGGCTCTTGATGTATATGCACTTATGCCGGTTGATAAAGCTCTTGATTATCCAGCTTTGAAAGATGCTCTACTAAAAAGGTATGATATGACTGAAGAAGGATTTAAACGTAGATTTAGAAGTTGTAGACCAGAGCCAGGTGAGACTTTTATACAGTTTTCTGTTAGGTTAGATAGCTATGTTAAGCGTTGGATTGATATGGCACATACAGATACTACTTATATAAGTTTGTATGACTTGATTATACGGGATCAGTTTCTACATATATGTTCGAAGGACTTGTCTTTGTTTTTAAAAGAGAGAATACCAGATTCTTTAGAGAAAATGGTAGCTTTAGCTGATCAGTATCGTGAGGCAAGACAAACAAGTGCTTCCAATCTTATAGATAAAGGTAATCAGTCAAACACATCTTCAGTAAGAAACCAAAGTGGTTCGAAACCAGTTGATTATAGTACAAAGAAAGAACAGAGAAGTATAAAACCAACAGAACGTACTTCATTTGTACCTAATAGGGACAGAAAGTGCTTTAGGTGTGGTAAGAATGGACATATTGCAACGGATTGTAGAGTTAATCTACAAAAGACCAACAGTGGATCGTCAGACGATAGAAAGAATTTTAAAGGTAAAGTATGTAATACCTGTACTATACCTACAGATTCTATAGTAGATGCTATTCCTACTGGTTGTACAAGTACACTTCCGTTGTCTTGTCAGTCAACCGCAAATGTAAGTATGCCTGTAAGTTCAGGTTATGTTGATGGTAAACCAGTCACGGTTTTACGAGATACTGGTTGCAGTGGTATTGTGGTTAAACGTGATATGGTTGGCAATGAGTCATTAACGGGTGGAAAACAGGTATGTATTTTGGCAGATGGAACCAGAGTTGAAGTGCCAATAGCTAGAATTGATATAGATACACCATATTTACAGGGAGAATTTGAAGGATGGTGTATGGCTAATCCTGTGTATGACTTGATAATTGGTAATGTAGAGAACGCTAGAGAACCAGGAAAGCCTGATCCTTTGTGGCAACAAACGGGAGCTGTTGAGACAAGAGAACAGGTAAGAAACAAAAGTAAGCCGTTTGTGCAACTGAAGGTAAAAGATATCATCACAGATGAGGTAAATCCAAATGTAATCAAGAAAGCTCAACTAGAAGATACAACGTTGGATAAAATAAGAAGGTATGTATTAACGGGTGATACAGTTACACGGAAGAATGGAAAAGTAAAGTGGATTTTAAAAAGAGGTATGATATACAGACAGTTTTCGTCGTCAAAACCTGATAGGGTAAGTTGTACTCAGTTAGTAGTTCCGAAGTTTCATCGCGAGACAGTGACGAGAGTAGCACATGAGTCGATTATGTCAGGTCACATGGGTACACAGCGTACACTTGATAGAGTATTATCAGCTTTTTATTGGCCAGGTGTTTCGGCGGATGTTAAGCAATTTTGTCAGTCTTGTGACATATGCCAGCGTACAGTTCCTAAAGGAAAAATAGGTAAGGTACCTTTACAGTCTATGCCGTTGATAGATGAGCCGTTTAAACGCGTAGCAGTTGATCTCATTGGACCTCTTTTTCCTAGAACAGACAGAGGTAGTAGATATATACTGACTTTGGTAGATTATGCTACACGTTATCCTGAAGCAATAGCTTTGAAGGATATTGAGACAGAGAGTGTTGCTGAGGCATTAGTAGATATATTTTCTAGAGTAGGAGTTCCACAAGAAATGTTAACTGATATGGGAAGTCAGTGAACATCTAAGCTTATGGCTGAGGTAAGTAGACTCATATCGCTTAGACAGTTAACTACAACTGTTTATCATCCTATGTGTAATGGGTTAGTAGAGAGGTTCAATGGAAGTCTAAAACTGATGTTGAAGAGAATGTGTCATGAACGACCTAAAGATTGGGACAGGTATGTAAATGCATTACTGTTTGCATACAGGGAAGTTCCACAGGAGAGTCTGAAGTTTTCACCATTTGAGCTCGTGTATGGTAAACAGGTGAGGGGACCTATGGCAATATTAAAGGAGCTATGGACTAAAGAGATAGACGATCCTGAGGTAAAGTCTACATATCAGTACGTGATAGATTTAAGAGAGAGATTAGAAGCTACCTGTGAGCTTGCTCGAAGTAATTTGGCGTCTGCATCAAAGAAGAATAAGGTATATTATGATAAATCGACCAAGCAAAGACATATGAAGGTAGGTGAAAAGGTTCTTGTGCTCTTACCTACGGATAAGAATAAACTGTTGATGCAGTGGAAAGGTCCTTTTACTATTACTGAGAAATTTGGTAAGGTAGACTACAGAATACAGATGAATGGGAAGATTAAAACGTTCCATGCAAACTTATTGAAAAGGTATGTGGAAAGGTGTGACGTAGATGATGATTTAACAGTGGTAAATTCTGCAGTGATAGATACTGATAGTGACCAAGTGGATGTTTATGATGAGATTCATGAAATACCTTTTACTGGTTCAGGTGAGAATGCTAGTCATATTGATGTTAATCCAGACTTGGATGAAAATCAGATATTACAGGTAAATGAATTGCTGTTTTCATTTCCTGAAGTCTTTACTGATTCTCCAGGATGTACCGATCTTCTGGAGCATGACATTAAATTGTCCAGTGAAACGCCTATAAGGATGAAACCGTATCCTATTCCATATAGTATGTTAGACACAGTAAATGCTGAGGTTAGTAAAATGTTAGACCTTGGAGTTATAGAAGCATCTACGAGTCCTTATGCGTTACCGATCGTCATTGTTAAGAAGAAGGACAATACAAACCGATTTGGTATTGATTTTAGGTCGTTAAATAGCCAGACTTTGTTTGACGCTGAACCGATGGGGAATGCAGAAGAGATGTTTTCTAAGTTAGCAGGACATAAGTACTTTTCACGAATCGATTTATCAAAAGGATATTGGCAGTTACCGTTATCAGAGGATGCCAAACCGAAAACCGCTTTTCAAACACCTAAAGGTTTGTTTCAGTTTCGTAGAATGCCGTTTGGACTGGTTACTGCGCCAGCTTCTTTTTGCAGATTAATGAGAATATTGTTAAAAGGTATGGAGAATATAGATAATTTCATAGATGATATAATCATCTTCACCTTGACATTTGAGCAACATTTAGAGGTACTGTATGAACTTTTGGTCAGACTTAAAGGGGCAAATCTTACAGCTAGACCTAGTAAGTGTTCCATAGGTTATGGTAGTCTAGAGTGTTTGGGTCATTTTGTCGGTGATGACAAACTTAAACATCATCCAGACAAGGTTAAAGCGATAGAAGAAGCTCCACGACCAGTTACAAAGAAACAGGTAAGGTCTTTTCTTGGATTAGTTGGGTTTTACAGGAAGTTTATTCCAAGCTTCTCCTGTATTGCACTTCCACTTACTGATCTGACGAAGAAAGGACAGCCTAGTACTGTTGTTTGGGAAAATGCACAGGAGAATGCATTTCAGTCTTTAAGGTGTGCTTTAGTTAGGTTTCCTATATTGAAATTACCAGATTTCACTCAGATTTTTGTTCTGATGACTGATGCATCAGATAGAGGGATTGGGGCAGTACTGATGCAGTATCAAGAGAACTCCAAGATGCCTATTGCATATGCAAGTAGGAAACTTAAGAAGAGTGAAGTGGCTTATTCCACTATTGAAAAAGAGTGTTTAGCCATCGTTTGGGCTGTGCAGAAATTTCAGAGGTATTTATACGGTAGAGAATTTATACTTGAGACTGACCACCAGCCACTTACTTATCTTAATAAGAAGAAAGTAGAGAATGCTAGACTTATGAGGTGGGCATTAGCTCTACAGCCTTACAGATTTAGAATTGTAGCAGTTAAAGGTATAGATAATGTGGGTGCAGATTATCTCAGTAGAGTTTAGGATGTAAATATTACAGTGTTTTGTTTTATAATGAATAGTAAGTAGTGAAGATTTGATAGTGTTAGTTTTATTTTGTTGAACAGTCTAAATATCACAGGACTAGATTTGAAATGGTGACAAAACGTGATGTTGTGGGCAGGATATGTCGTGACATAACACTTTGAATAGGTTTAAGTTATGAGGCGACAAGACCTGATAATGATCCTTATTCATCTTTTAGGTGAGTATATGTCGATTTGTTGTAAGGGTCGGTTGGTATTTTATTTGGAGCTGGTCAAGAGTCGAGTACTGTCCGGTAGTGTCGTTAGTATGATTAGTTTGTCTTTTGATTTGGACTAGTTTATTTGCATTGATGGGTTTTTGTATGTAAATCTATTTCTGTTTATATATATTTTTTATTATCAGTACTTCGTACTTCTTTTTGTGGGGAGGAACTGTCACAGGGTGACTTTGTTTACTCACATATATGTTGTTATTTTGGTTGTTAATTCTATTTCGATTTGCAGAACGTCAGTATCTTATAAATGCTATATTCTGCAGACTTCGGTGTATAATACATGTCCACATTGTACATCTAATTAATTAAGTAGTGTCCACTATTTACTTGGGCATTTACCTGTAAACTTGTCGAAAGGGTTGAGTAACAGTGATACCTGTATTTGATGAGCTGACTATTCACTCTCAGGTAACACCTTAACGAGTCAAGGTGTGGTCAGAAATGTTTGTATAAAGTTAGTTTACAATGTGGCGTGGACACACACACTGGATTTCTGAGGTAGGATTCAATTTATTCTTATTTATTTAATCATTATTCGTTCTAAAGTGTTCAGTTTTCTGCAACAACGCAAATATAGAATAATTATTTCAATTGTAATTGTAATTTTTGACATTGCTATTTTATAAATGTAATAAGTTAATTAATGTTCATTATAATGAAAGTTTAACACGGTTATATGTTTCCGGCTGTAGTAAATATTCGAGTATCGAAATTGTTTGGTATTTTAGGAACGTTTGCGTACGATAATGCAATGATGTATGTATCTCCATAAGTATGTAAAGTAATATGCAACGTATAAGCATAAATGTATATTCAGCGTTAAAAGCTGTATATTGTGTGTAGTAATTGTATAATGATAGTATACAATAAAGTCAATTATGTGACTTGTAAAGTAAGGCATTGTACGATATGCCGTAGTTTGTATTGTGTAAAGTAAGGCATTATACGATATGCCGTAATTATTTGTGTATAAGTAATGCATTATTCAATATGCTATAATCTTCTATAGATTGAACATAAGTAGTCGTACTAAGTATTTGTCATTATTTATGCGACATGTGTAATACATAAACATATGTATATTTCTTAAGTATAGTATTGTATCTTAACGTACAGTATGTATTTCAATAGGTTCCAGTTTGCGGGCTAGGTGTATGTAGTTTTGTATGGTAAAGTATGGAGATATAGTACAGATGGTGGTGAAACCTGTTGACAGTGCGGAGTTCCGTGTTTATCATCAATAGTTTGGCAACATAGAATATTTGGAGTCGAGTCTAGACAATAGGGCAGCCGTAATGTGTACACCGCTTATGTTGGGCCAGTTTTGTGTAGGTACCGAAAACCAAATACGTAAAATTCCGTAGTATCGTTTATCCAGATTTCATAGTTTAATATAAAGAAGAAGGAACAGTTCATTAAACATTTGACAGTATTATTTCATTTGATTTCATCTATTTATATTTGTAAATTTGTACCTAATTAAATTGTTATTTTGTTTAAAGTAGTAGTCATTTATTATCTGTAAGTACAAACTCCTAAGTCAGCTCTCGTCTATCCGTGACAATTAGTTCACCCGAACAAAAGGGCTGCTTAGTTACCCGTTTTATTCAGAGCTGCCTGAGAACTCGATTACTAATTTTGTGACAAGTAAAAAATGGATAAAATCCATTATTACATGTTATTACATTATAAACGTGTTGTCAATAGACAGCTCACTATCTCTGAGGTGACAGGAGGTGGCGGTGTGAAAATTATTACAAAATAAACGTCTATACGTCGCACATTTACGATTAGAATCTGTCGAGACGAAGTGATCTCGAGAATTATCACGACTGTAATATCAATCAAGTAGACTATCAAAACAACGAAGTAAAATATATGCAACTACAATTAATTAAGGCATGAAGAGATAACAGTATGAACAAACAGCACCAAGGATAGAAACATTTATATATACCATAATTAGTTATCAGTAAATCAAAACCATACAAAATATTATTGTTATACACATATGCACTTTCACGGTTATCCAATCTGTAGATACCAATATTATGGCATTGCACAAGGTCAATTTTTTCTATGACTGTTAATGACGTCCATTTCATGTTGGATTTGATATTTTAGTCATAGATACATGATTTTTTTTGTTATTGGTTTTGAACTAGCTGTCAGTCTCTGCGAGTACTGTCGGATCTGTACTTTGTGTCTTTTGTGTTTTGAATGATGTAAAAATTCCTTGCCACGTCCGGTCTATGTTTTTGTTTGTTGTTTTCTGTTTGTTCCGTTGATTGATAGCGTTTTATTTTGTCAGTTGTTATAGACTTGCCCTTTTTGAACACATCTGTACACATCCATTACTGTAAATGCGGCATAAACAGCCGTAAAAAACATGGCCTTTTGTAATTATAAGTATGCCTTTTTACAGAAGTTTGTACAAGAAAGACAATGCATACTTTTTCAATAAAACTTTTAGTTTTGATTTAGCATCTTATTTTAATTTATTTCTAATGAATCACTGAAAAATTCTATCTCAAGGAAAGTTGTCTGGCATCTAAGAATCAGAAATATGTTTTTATATCCTTACAAAACCCATATATAATTTCTTGTTTGATATGTCTTTATAAATTATGTGTTCCTTGCTAAAACATGATAGCTGTATCTAGATTGGTGAAGTTTAATAAATGTTTTCAATATGTCTTAAGTTTACTAAAGTAATACTGTACATCTTGATTAAAGGTCAAGAAGGTCTAAACATGTAATATTACTCCACATGAAATTTCCTATTTCTTTAAAAAAATGTTGTCGAGGTTAAAAGTATTTTTAAAGGACATAAACGTCAATTAAGGCATTCTCAAATGACCATAGTATGTCAATGCGAAAACAAATCAAATAACTGTAGCAGTATCCGTCATTCGATTGATAACAAAAAACATATTTTGGTTATATTAGTTGAATTAACTGCATTTTGGAGCGTTTACTCATAATGCTTATCTTATTTGATGTTAACAATTATTATACGATTTTTTTTAGTATCAACAATAGCCAGGTTTATCAACTGTAAAGTTCGTTGAGACACTGAACATACATAATATAAAAACACTATGCATCAACTTAAATGTGAAAAATAGAAATAAAAGTATATGATATTCAAAATGGACCTGTAATGCCATATCTTAAAATTTGGTATTTATTTTTTTTTATAATGAAATTCAAAAATAGACTTTCTCATCTACAGACAAACTGTGTACAATGCTGATTAATCTCTTAAATAAAAATGTGTGGTGTTATTACTTGTTCCCCAACCTGTCATAATCTCATCGTTTCTAGACAGTACCATAATGATTTGTTGTCTTATAAAATAAATTATTAATATTGTTTCTACTATCTGAGACTGAAATATTATATGTCCTATAGTAACAAAGAACGTATAAATGCATATCATATTTTGACTTGTACGTCATCTTACAAACCGTGTCTGGATTTTTTGTTTTGTTATGCAAGATAATTTATTAATGTTGTCTATCTAGTAGAAGTGGTTTTGTTTAATATTATGTTACATCTATCTAATTTCTCCTAACTGGTGGAAATGTAAGAAAACTTATTTATAGAATAACCAATTACTTTTGAAAACAAATCCTTTGTTTATGAGATGTTGGTTTGAACAAGACTAATCAAACGAAATTACATAAAGAGAATTGAAAATACATTGATATCACAACTATATATATATATATATATATATATATATATATATAACCAGTCTAAAAGGGTACAACATCACCAAAAAATGACAATAAACGAACAAATGTAACTATAAATATTTCGGATAACAGATATCCTTCATCAATATGAGCACGATGTAAAATGAATCAGATAAATCTATTCTGATTATTAAACTATAGCAATCTTGAATTCTATACAATAAAAAAAGTGAAACAGTTTCACCCGAACATCATATGTAGAGACGCTAATAAATTTTTAAGTGGCAAGTAAATGTTTGAGTATTCAGTATTTGTTGGCACTGACGTCTCCTCTAATAAAAGCTGTTCAACTGCAGGATGGTGCAAGTCGTGTGGTAACAGACGATGTCTGACTTGCCAACAAATACTGAATACTCAAACATTTACTTGCCACTCCACTGGGTCTGTGTACACTATGTTTTGTAATGTAACTTGCAAAACACAGAATGTTGTATACCTTCTTCAGTGTCGATGTGGCATGCAGTATATTGGCGAGACAGAACAGCCTTTCAACAAACGCATGAATGGTCATCGAAGTGACTGCACCTGCAAGCCCGACCTCCCCGTAAGTCGTCATTTGAGATCACCTGGGCACGCCCAAGCTGATCTCAAAAACCTTACAATCACAATCATAGACCACAACGAGGGTTGGTCAAGGGCCGAAAGACTTGCTCGGGAAAGGTTTTGGATAAGAAAGCTAAGGACAGTTTCCCCAGAGGGCATAAATGAAAAAACATAGAATGAGTCACTCATTGTCCCTACCATCACTCATTTTCCTGACATCATTTGTTTCCAGTTACTCCGGCTTCCTTACTTGACTCTTACAGTTTTAAGGATTCTTTTGGAATTTTTGGAATTTTACTAGTTTAAATACCAGGGTTCTTTTCATTTGGTAGGGATATACAAGTACGCATCCACGTCCAACTTTTAACCTTAGCCCAAATTTACTATTATTTTTTCTTTTCATTATAAAACTGCTATTTATTTGGAATGATAAATACGCAGTCTCTGTTTGTCATATTTTACCAGCTTATATCGATCAGTGCTGTTCTTTTGGGAATGTATTTACACGCAGTTGTTATAACATCTTAACTGACGTCATTTTGGAATTTTAAAGTTGTGCCAGTTCATATCTATAATTACTATTTTCATTTCAGGCATGTCTTTGAGTCGTTTTTTGGAAATTTTAAAAATTTATTAGCGTCTCTACATATGATGTTCGGGTGAAACTGTTTCACTTTTTTTATTGTACAGAATTCAAGATTGCTATAGTTTAATAATCAGAATAGATTTATCTGATTCATTTTACATCGTGCTCATATTGATGAAGGATATCTGTTATCCGAAATATTTATAGTTACATTTGTTCGTTTATTGTCATTTTTTGGTGATGTTGTACCTTTTTAGACTGGTTATATATTATATTTTGTAGTGTACTGTATCATATTTATATGATCCGTCGCTACGTAAGATTTATCGTTGGCTATTATTCAGTCATTTTATATATATATATATATATATACAACTCGTCTAAACATCAGCCCAACAATGTTAGATCTGTAAATTTGTTTTCGCAAATTTTTTGTTCTTCCCTCGCCGGGATTCGAACTCATGCTACTGAGATATCGTGACACCAAATCGCCTGCACTGTATCCGACGCGCTAGACCACACGACCACCTAGGCTTCACAAATTAAAGCTTTCGGTGGTCGGGTGTTACCTTTCCTCGTCAGTTTTAATCTAGCGTCGTAATACAGTACATGATATATAAAGCATGAAGATGGAATTGTTACAGATCAGCTGAAATATCTATTGTAAAGGATCCTACAAATTAATGCAAGATACAGTCACAGAATATATATATATATATTATATATAAGTGCCTAAGAATGTAACTTTAACACACTAATGAGTGTTATAAAATTAGTTGTTATATTTTATATTATTCACGAAATATTTCGCTAAACAAATTAGCTTCATCGGGCGTGTGCATCTCTCAAGGTGAAATCGGATGCATGACAAAAAAATATTTTTGTAGCTTGAACTACACAAAATTTGAGTAAAAGTTTAACAAAATTTATTGATGTTCTCTAAAAAATATATGTTTGTAAATTGTCTAGAAAAATACTTTTGCCGCTAATTGTTAGATTGAACTACACAAAATTTGAGTAAAAGTTTAACAAAATTTATTGATGTTCTATAAAAAATCTATGTTTGTAAATTGTCTAGAAAAATATTTTTGCCGCTTATTGTACATAGCATTTCTTAAATCAAAACAAATAGTTGTTTTAGTTAAATAGAATGAAGTTCAGGATTTATTCCTTTGGTTTTGGGTAGAACTGTTTTTCATCTCTCTCATTAAGTCCATCAGGTTCAAGAGTACGTAGCTGATGCATCCAGAACCTTTCTCTCTGTTTTCTCCCTTGGGAGTCCCAATTTTGGTTTACCTCAATTATTTGAAAGGTGATATTTTCAAAAGTATGCCCTGTTCTTAAGAGGTGTCTCGTAATTGGACAGTTTTTTCCTTTTGTATAAAAAGACCGGTGATTGTTAAGTCTGATGTTGAATTTCGTTTCTGTTTCACCAACATACTGCAGCTTGCAAGTTCCACAAGTAAGAATATAAATACTATTTTCCGTTTTGCAATTAGATGTAACATAGATGTTGTATCGCTGCTTTGTTACTGTGCTGCTGAAAGAGTGGTCAGTGTTGGCGACTTTACAGCACTTACAATTGGTTCTTCCGCATTGTTTGTAACACCCAATTTTAGAAGTCTCTTGTTTCTTTACTTTAGATGTGACGAGTATGTCTTTGAGAATTTTGGGTCTGCGATAGGCAATAACAGGAGGTGATGGAAACATTTCTGTTAAGGAAGAGTCATTTTCGATAAGACGCCAGTGCTTGCGGATAGTAGATGAAATATTTGTCAAATCGGGATGGAAGGTGACAACAAACGGAATTCTATCTGCGCGGGTCGTCTTATCTTTGTATTCAATGAGGATATCTCGATCTTTTTCTTGGGATTTATCTAAAGCGTCTGTGATGTTTTTGCTTTTGTATCCTCTTGATTTTAGTTGTTTTTTTGTTATCAGTTCCATCATTCAATTAAATTTACATCTGAATTTTCAAGCGAGAAAATTGCTTTTCTCGACACCACCACATTTGTAAAAAACGGGGTCATTACAACTGATCTCCACACAAAGAAAACTGATAAACACCAGTTCCTTTCTCCAAAAAGTTGTCACCCGAAACACTGCTCCAGAAGCATACCTTACAGTCAAGCCATCAGACTAAAGCGAGTTTGCTCCTCGGGATCCAAACTCGACTATCGTTTGGGACAACTAAAAAAACAACTAAAATCAAGAGGATACAAAAGCAAAAACATCACAGACGCTTTTGATAAAGCCCAAGAAAAAGATCGAGATATCCTCATGGAATACAAAGATAAGACGACCCGCGCAGATAGAATTCCGTTTGTTGTCACCTTCCATCCCGATTTGACAAATATTTCATCTACTATCCGCACTTATATGATTTAATGTAGTAACTGCATCAATTTATTTACAAACTGATCCGCGCCTAGATAGATTGAATGTTGATTGTTGCTATTTTGATAACGATGGTTATTGAGCCGAATATTAAATTTGTCCATTGTTTCTCCCACATACTGAATGCCACAAGTGTCACATGTTAGTATATTAATTGAGTTCACCGTTTTACAGTTGGAATTTGAGTAGATGGTATAATTTTGTTTAGTAACAGAGCTGGTAGTGAGAGTGGGAGAAACAATGGACAAATTTAATATTCGTCTCAATAACCATCGTTCATGGTACAAAACCAACAAAAACTGTCCTCTCACAAGACATCTTCGTTCAACGAAACATTCTTTTGATAATGTTACTTTCCAAATCATAAAAGTCAACACCGAGTGGGACACCACGGCGAGAAGGAGAAGAGAAAATTTTTGGATCCTCCAACTCCACACTTTAGAACCTGATGGTCTTAACGAAAAAGATGAGAAAAGATATAGGAAAGATAAAGAATAACTTAGTACACAGCATCGTCCTTTTTATACTGTAATATTGGCCAATGGACGTTGCTAACTTCAACTACCAATTTTGTAAAAATCTTGAACTTCATCCAAATTATGTATTATTTTCAAGGCAGCTAAATTCAAGTGCAACAAATACATTGAGCTGCAAAAGTTTCTTATCATCTACATCCGATTTCACCTGGATAGATGCACGCTTGATAAAGCTAGTTAGTCTAGCGAAATTTTGCGTTTATTTTCATCATTTTGTAAATATTTTAAACATTCTTATATTTACATACTAAATAGTGTGTTAAAATTACATTGTTAGGCAATCTATATATATATATATATATATATATACACACATAGATTGAAAAGGGGGCCTAGATAAAATGTAAGTGTACTTGTATTGTATAAATTTGTATTCTCATTGTTAGACCTCATGATGTAATGAATCTAACAAATAAACTATGAATCAAAAGCATTAAAGAAAATAAGATTTATTTGGCTGTAAATTTGTCATGGCATTTATTGCAACAAAAAAACACAACCAACTTGTCAATCAAAACTTGATGACGATTGAATTACTGAAAGGCGATCCAGCAGTAACAAAGTTATATCAGGAGCCATTGGGTAATCCATAGCAGCTTAAAGTAAATTCGGCCAAAATTACCAGTTGAGTAACTAGTTGTGCAACTGGTAATCCGCCATAAAATTTACCGCATGACAAATTTAACAGCAAGAATCAACAAATTGCAAATAACATCAACATAAAAATCAACATCATTATCAACTTCAACATCAACATCATTATCAACATCAACTTAAATTCTATACTGTAAAAGTCATTAAAATGTTTAATTGATATATCAACATCAACTACAACTTAAATTCAATACTGTCAACATCTAGGCTATTTTATTCATTGTAAGGGAAAACCAAACAATGAGGAAATTTAAAAAACATTTTCAAAACTCCTTGAATCTGATTTAGGTATACATCATTGCCGATGAAGGAAAGATGAACCCCATCGTCACTAAAAAGGCCAACATGTTTATCCTCAAAATCTGTATGTTTTATAACGTATCCTCCTATTTTCAGCAAATAAGAACGCATCCCCCTATTTATTCTCCGTCTAGTAGTTTCCATAGCTCCAGTATTATTTGAGAACCTCCATTTAAATCTAGGTAAAATACTTGACCACACTAATGTAGTGTCAGGTAACATCTTTGAGAGAATGGCTATGGTAAACTTCATATGGTAGAGTAATTCACCACATAGTGTGTCCCCAATGTCATTACCCCCACAGTGAATAATAACAGCATATCTCTCAATAATACTTTGTACCAAACTAACCAAATTCTGTCATTTCATACCCGACATACCGATCCAAACTAACTGACATCCAATTTTCTCTAATCCGAACGATGCACCTATAGGCCTAATATGAGCGTGATCATTTGCTCTTGTGACAATTGAAGAGCCAATTACCCAAATATCTTTCTGGTACCCTGAAATTAAGTGTTTTAGTACTATACAAGGTGTGTTCTTATATAACCTTTGTAAGCAGCAGATTTCCATCGACCTTTCAATTTAATACTATTTTCATCTAAACCATCAAGAAAAGACTGTGTTGCGGGTCCAATACGTAAAGAATGTGTATTAAATTCAGAAGGTTGTAACCTAGAAAAGCAAAGGTTTTCTTTAAAATATTAGAAAACTGGTACCTCGTTAGGGTTTTTTCGTTTGCATGACAAAATAAATGTCCATCATCTTTATGTCTCATGGCAATATAGTCCGACATCAACTGAACAGGACAAATCGAACTAGTTTTATTCCTTTCCAGAATTATCGTGACTGAATTACCCAGCTGATCAGTTTAAGAAGAAGGAACTACTACATTAAGTGACCCTGAATTAGTATCAATTGCTATATTGGATCGTTTTACAATATGATCCTCATTAAAAATTGATTTTGCAATTTCTCCAACACGAAGAAATCCAAAAAATGCAACTAAAAATGAAGCTTTAAATAAACATGTTTCTTATACTGAATAACAAACTAACTTCAGTGCATCTAAAAGTCTAGTTAATATTTCAATAGTAATAGGCTTACGACAGTCGTGTCGCTTATCTAAACCAAGCATGCCACAGAGCATCTTTTGAACTATAAAACAATGAGTGTTGTTCAATAAACCATTAATCTTATGATAAAAACTAATGCCTGATAGGTACGCTTTCACAGTGGAATAAGAATATTCTTCCTTAAACATGTAAGCTATATAATTAACTAAATGTGAAACAGGGCATGACCATACGTCATTCAAATTTAGTTTATGTTTTGAAATGAATTTAGTCCATTTTGATACGTAAGCCAAGTATTTGAAGAATTTGAGGCTTCTATTAGGGTCAACACTTCTGGTCTAAAATTGTCCAAAAGTCCCCTGGAACTAAAGTGGGATGTGATTCTGCAAGTGGAGCCAATTTCTTGTATTTCTGAAATTTTCCACGAGAGATTAAATCAGCTAAAACATTTTTATAACCAGGAATATGAACGGTTTTAATGTGAAAACTACCCAGCAAGGACCACAATACGATATGTCTAACAAGTGACATAACACGAGGTGATTTTGATGAACAGGAATTAATAATTTTTACAACAGACTGGTTATCTAAATGAAACATAATTTTCTTTCTTTGCCATAAGCTACCCTACAAATAAATAGCTAATCCGATGGGGATCATTTCTAAATAAGTGAAGTTTCTGAAAACGTCTTCCTTCCAATTCATAGGCCAAGCTAAATATGACCATTTCCCATTAAAATATATACCACATCCGCCTCCTATTCCCCCAACACTATCGGTAAAGATATTTAAAATAGAACTCGACAACCACTCGTCGTCCAAAATATAAGAAATCCCATTATAATTTTCTAAAAAGATTTTCCAAATTGAAATATCATTCAAAATATCTTTTGATATTCTGATTAAGTGATGCGGTTTTTTCCCTCGTTGATGCGAAATATATAAACGTCTGCTGAAAGCACGTCCAGCTGGTAAAGCCCTGGCACAAAAAGCCAATGAACCACATAAAGATTTTAATTGTTAAAAGTTATCTTTTTACGATTACTGGTATCTTTCAACTTTTGAAGCAATTCAATTATTTTGTTTTCTGGGATTTGAAATTGCATGTTTTCTGTATCAACTGTTATACCTAGATATGTTATTCTCGTGCTTGGCCATTCAGTTTTGTCCTCAGCTAACGGAACCCCTAATTCAACACATACATTGCAAAACATGCTCATTAATTTCCGACAGTTGTCGGTATTTTCCGCTCCAGCAAATAAAAAATCATCTAGATACTGATCAATATCAGTAAGTCCCGATTTTCTTTCTACGGCCCAGTGCAAAAACGATGAAAATCTATTAAAAAGACTACAGGACACCGATAACCCCATGGGCAACCTTTTCTCTATGAAATACCAATCTTCAATTTTAAAGCCCAATAAAACAAACTCGCCAGGAAACATTGGCAATAATCTAAAGGCGGACTTTATATCCATTTTTGCAATTTCCGCTTTAAAACCTAGCTTTTATCATGTTTACTGCATTGTCAAAAGTTGAATATTTTACTGAAGTATAGAATTCATCGATAAAATCATTGACACCGCCATTAGCTGGTGAAGACAAATGCGTTATTAAACGAAAACCACCCGTTTTCTTTGGCACAATGCCAATGGGAGAAACTCGTAGATTTGAAATAGGTCGATAATAAAAGGGGGCCGCAATTCTGCCATTTTATACTTCACCCATGACTTTTCTCCAAGCTAAACTTGGATCTTATAAAACAGACTTTAAAAGTTTTTCTTTCATAAGCAACCCTTGGGCGTATATGATGTGTTCGAAAACCATATTTAAAACCATTATATAATATATTTGCCGATATTTTATCGGGGTAGTCTTTCCCTAAAACCGTAGTATTAATAGGGGTAAAACCCAAACACCAAATATCATAATGTTGATTGAAAGCTGTAAAAAAATAAAATTTTAAAATATTAAAATTGCGTCCGTGGAACGTTTGCCTGGTGACCAGAAAATCTATAATTATTAATTGAAAAACGAGTATTTTGGTTAAAATTTCTATGTGGATTCAGAAACCTATTTGACTGCGTTGTAGCTCTAGCACTGGACTGATACCTTGGTGCAAAATTGTGTGTAACAGGTGCACTAGGGTAATTTTGATACCTAGGAGCAGAATAGTGCGAAGTTACAGAACTTCGAGGATTATTCTTGTTATATGAATGATTTGTACAGTACATCAAAGGATGGAACTGGCTACATCTTATACATGAATGGCTGTATACACAATTCATACGAGTACAAACGCCCTTAAAATTATAATCGTAGCAAGGTATGTTAACTGTGTGAGCTGTATAAGAAGATGTCTGTTGAACATGATTTATGCCTTCTGCAATAAACTGAAGCCATAGCTGCCCATCAATGACGTCCCATGCACGCATATGATCTCGAGCTTTTCTAAGTCGAAATTGCTTGTCATATTTATAAACGTTCTCAAAAGGTACACTAGCTAATCAATTCATTTGCCAAATCTGGAAATCTTTGTAATAAAATTTTCATATAATTTAAAAAAAACCTTCAGTCGACTCACCAATGTTAGATAATGATTTTACTTTGGAATATTTGTTTCTTTCAATTAAAATGTCCCAACCTTCATCAAAACCTAGCACTTTTTTTCGGTTGATCAATATTAGAAACAAAATTTTTGTACAGTAATTGGGCCAAATCAACATATTCTAAATTCCAAGTTTGGTTTATAATTTTTTGTGGTACAAACACATCAACATCATTACTTGTAGGTATAAGTAAAATCTCACCATTTTGTACAGTATTACGAGCTGTGGGCTGCCCTTTGTTGTACATATCCCTGACCCGGAACTTGTCGTTCAGCGGGCTCCTGAGGGACGTTTGGAGTTCCAATCTGTTGTGGTGGTAGAATTGGCTGTTGTGGCAATTGTGGTGGCAATAACTGATGTGGTGGCAATAACTGATGTGGTGACATTAATGGCTGTTGTGGTGGCAATAATGGCTGTTGTGGTGGCATTAATGGCTGTTGTGGTGGCATTAATGGCTTTGTGGTGGCATTAATAGCTATTGTGGGGGCATTAATGGCTGTTGTGGATGGCTTCATTTTGTCCAATAATTTTAGCTCTCCTTGTGCGACGCCTTCTGTTTGCCGGTAGCTGTACATGATTGTCCTGCCTGCGTGCAGCACGGTTTGGCAGTATCCTCTTCCCTTTTCCTCTCGGCATACTGGCTTAAACAAATAATTACAATGTTAGTCAATGCATTAGTAAAATAGTTTATCATTTGTCAATGTTACATCCCTAATTAAGGTTCATCATAACAAACGGACAAATATGGCTGTATTTTACACTCAAAAACACTCTGAGTACAGACTTACCTGTCCAGTTGGAAAAGTTTTAAGGCCTGGCATCCACTAGATGTATAAAATTTAAATGCATTTTGTGTTTCAGAAGGATATAATCTTTTTTGGTTTTTGATGGGCATTTTTTTTCCTTTCTGCAGAAGGTGTAAAAATAAACAAACACCTGAATTACTTTGATACTGTCCACTCAGTTAAACCCTTCAACTCACCTATAGTTGTGTAGATACCTGTTGTCCATGTCAATCAAGGACAATCAATACAATACAATACAGTTTTTACCTGAGAGGAAGCATCTCAAAGTTGTATCACAATTTAGTTAATTTTTACACCTTCTGCATGAAGGAAAAAATATGCCCATCAAAATCCAAAAGAGATTTTATGTTTCTGAAACACAAAATGCATTTAACTTTTCCATATCTAGTGGATGCCAGGCATTAAAACTTTTCCAACTGGACAGGTAAGTATGTACTAAGAGTAGTTTTTGGCATGTAAATACAGCCATATTTGTCCGTTTGTTATGATGAACCTTAAACAATTGAATCAATATGAAAAAACAAATATTTCAATATGTTCATTGACTAATTAGTATTAAGATACAATGTCAATATCCACGTAGACAAAACGAAAGCGCAAAAACTTGATTGTTGCTGTCAATGTCCAGTGGCAGATATTTCAAATATATTCATAATGATAATATCAAACATATGATAACAAAAGTCATAAATAAATAATTGAGGTATCCACCAAATATCAAATGAAGTGGCCTTCATCAATGAGAAATTTTCATACCCTATAATCGGCTATAAAACATGAAAACTATGAAACAATTCAATCGAAAAGTATATCTATTTTAATGTATTAACTAACATCCTTGATGACTAGCAATAGTTTACGAAAATAATGATTGATTGATGGTTGCCTAACGTCCAGTGGCACCTATTTCATGCATATTTAGGACGAAAAAGAAATTATATATACATTTATGTTGAAATTGATATATATAGCGTACTCACCGGTTACTTTGTACTGCAAGATTTGGATTTGGATTGAAATTAAATAACATGGAAAATGTTCAATAGCATATTAAGACAGTTAACAATTAGTTATAACAACTCGCACTATAATTATGACTATCTACTCAATTTACAAATAAAAATATAAAATAATATCCAAGAAAAGATTATCGACAATTCACGCAATAGCAAAATTTAAATTCAAGTATATAACACCAAAGAAAAAGTTAACGACTATTTAACAAAGTTAAAATTATGAAACAAATGAAATACAAATTTAACAGTTTAAATTCTTGAGCTACTATTCTTTATAAAACATTGCTTAATTCTAAAACTAAAAATAAAAATAAAAATACTCATCTTTTCTTCTGTGTAGAATTTAGCTTTAAATTCTATAGCTTTGGTCAAGCTTCGTGTAAGGTTTGAATCCAAATGACCAAACCACACGAGGTAAATTGCACGGCCTAACATTTCGCGGGCTAAACTAATTAGCATATGAAGAGACCAGTAAAAAATGAATCGAACACATCGTCAATTAAAATCATACCAAGTTATATAATTACAATAACTAATTTAATTATCATTGAATTAAATCCTAGTAACTGAATGTTGTGGGTGATTTCCTGTACAATACAATGTGTGAGTTTAAAAAAACAACATGTAAGCTTTTATTCTTAATCAAGTTGAAGTCATGTATTCGAAAGTTGAAGTTTAAACGACGCCGTCCTGTTGAACGTTCTGGAAAATAAATTACCTTAGATATGTTCCATCAGTTGTAGCTACAATCCCGTACCCATTATCTCGTTTATAAAATAGATTCATGAGCAACTCGACGAGTGTAATTACATATAAATATATATGAGTTAGACTCACGATTCGTTCATTTATTATTTGATAATGCCAACAGGCAAACATTTTATGCATATTAAGGATAAGCATGAAATGAATTATCCAAATGGGTAGGTTTTCACTTGGAGGATCGACCTGAACAAGGTCAGAAAATTAGACTTGAACAAAAGCATTTTGAAAGATGGGACTATAAAAACCATTACTATCTATTAGGAAACAACATCACACCAGAAAAAAAAACGTTGGAAAGGCATGCAACTGTCAAGAAAACAATTCACAAAAAAATAAAGCATGAACAACATGATTCTCTCTAAATCCCGTTGGTGCATCGGAATTAAGTGTCAGCTGTTCCTGGTTTACTAGTGAAACCCGGACCCGGTTAGTTATCTCTTGGTTATAATCATAACCCTTGGTTAAAATTTAAACTTATGTTATTTTCTGTTGTTCATCCTGTAACTAAATTTAACTCTTTGTTCAGTCCTTGGTTCAAGAATCAGATTTATCCTTGCTTCGGACCTTTGTTCAAATTTTAACCAAGGAATAGTGTTGTCCAAAAGTAAGATTCACATTTTAAACCTTGGTAACGTAAACCTCAGTTAAAAGATTTAACCAAGGGTTATATCTAACCGAGAGATATACAACCGGGTCCCGGTGTTTTTCTCATACCAAACTTAATCGATGACTTCACAATCGAGAAAAAAACCGTATTATTTACATAAGCGGAATGAATATGTTGTCATATATATTCCATAACAGTCGATCAAATCATGATCTCAGTAAAATTTTCGAATGCGTGACTTCAACTTTACCATTTTGATTCCTTATAAGTAGCAAAACTTTATGTTGAAATCAGAAAATGATGTGCAAGTCATGACATATCATATACACTGGGAGATATATAGTCCATTTACAATCACGTAATTTATTTTCGTGGATAAGTTCTCAACCAACCGTTATGGTAAATTTCCAGATACAAGTCCAGAACTAACTTAATATTTATAATTCGCAAAATTATTCTAAGCACATAAACTTGTTATACATTAAGTGCGTCTAACCAAATGTTTAATACACTAATTAGTCCTTTGTTCATTTATGTATTATTGTCATTTTGTTTATTTTCTTTTGTTTCCTATTCTGACATCGGACTCGGACTTCTCTTAAACTGAGTTTTACTATGCGTGCTGTTGTACGTTTGTTTTTTCTACATTGGCTAGAAGTATAGGGGGAGGGTTGAGATCTCAAAAAACATGTTTAACCCCGCCGCATTTTTGCGCCTGTCCCAAGTCAGGAGCCTCTGGCCTTTGTTAGTCTTGTATCATTTTAAATTTTAGTTTCTTGTGTATAATTTGGAGTTTAGTATGACGTCCATTATCACTGAACTAGTATACATATTTGTTTAGGGGCCAGCTGAAGGACGCCTCCGGATTCGGGAGTTCCTCGCTGCATTGAAGACCCATTGGTGGCCTTCGGCTGTTGTCTGCTCTATGGTCGGGTTGTTGTCTCTTTGACACATTCCCCATTTCCATTCTCAATTTTAATACATATTTTGGCAAAAAATCTTTAAATCTTTTATTTGAATTTGCTGAAAACATTGTCATTTAACATTTAGAAAATCATGTGAGTGTGCAAAGTGTCGATAATTATGTTTATTATTTAAAGGAAAATAGTTAACGTTTATTATAAGGCTAAAAGCATTTAACCAGACACAATTGAAGAGTTGTCTTCTGCACAAAGGCATAAATAAACATAGCCAGGTTAAGCACAACTTTTAAGATTTATTGTTTAAATAGTTTTCGACTTCAAATATGATTTTGTTTTCAAATTTTATTATTTGAGTGCTTCTTAGGTCTTCTGTAGACGAAACGCGCGTATTTAAATTTAAGACTAGGATTTTTATGACTAGTGTGACTTTGTCGATAAAATTGTTGGTTTCGTCCCTGGTCTTATTTCTAGCCCAGTAGTCAGTAGAATTTATCATTAAAGCGATCCGTTTCTGTCAAATTGCATTGCTCTGTTGTAAAATTATTTGAAGCACAAAGGATATCCTACTCCAAGGCAAGGGTGGCCTAAACAAATCGGTCAGGGATTGATAATATTTACTGATTTTGGCCTTTTAACCTGGGTTTTTTTTTCGAGCGTCTAAAAGAGTTTTTTGATAATATGAACCGTTGTTATTCTTTTTCTCATTGATACCAAATAAATGAAAAAAGTCCTTTTACAGATTTATAATCAAAACGAGAGTATTATCAACTCAGTAGTCATGATGATTTATTACAAACTCTACTGAAATTTTCCGTCGTTAAATTAAGAAATCTTGCAAAGTTGACCCAAGATAAATTTTGCAATTTTTAGGTTCGTTATAGTTCTTCACGTGTTAAGATCTTAAACATCCTTGGTTTTAAAAATTTTGAGTTTGAGCTTTCCTGATGAAGGTAAATCCAGAAACCGCTTTGGACGCACAAAATTAATAGTGTTATTTTCATTGCTAAGTCTATTTAAATGGAATTTGGTGAATCGTCAGCTCATAAAAAACCTGGAGTTTTGTGTGAAAGGGGGAATATTTAATCTGTAATTTAGCATTACGGATATTTTTAAATTTTCATGAACGTCAGATTTTCATATCCTATTGAAATGTTCTAATTTTTTCTTAAATAAGGGATATGGGCCCGTATGCATTAAATATCTTAACCTAAGTGTTCCTTAAACTTTGATGTCACTAAGAAATTCTTTTATTAAAGGGATGCCAATGTCGTATACACATAAAACTACTAATGTTTGCACTTAACTATTGCAATTTTTAGTATAAATATCTCTATTTTCCGTTTGATGTGTTAACTAATTGAATTTACTCACGAGTTTTATTTTGAATGCATTATAAAGCTTGACTGAACGATGCAGTTTTTTTTTGTGTAATGAGGATTAAATATAAGGTTGTTGTGTTCGAATTTAAAGAAAGTTTACATAACTGTATTTAGAATGTCCAAGCGAAAACCCATTTGGATAGAGGAGAGGAAAAGTCATTTTGACGGAGGATTGAAAAGAGCAGACACATTTTAATATCTATTTTAAGAAGAGCCTGTGAAGAAATAGTTAAAACCACGAGTGCAGGACATACTGCGAGAATAGATGCAAAGGATTTACAATAAAAGTGGAACAATTATATGCGCTGCAGGTAATATTGCCTGAAATATCTTTAATTATTATATGAAAAAAATTTAGTTGGTACCTATTGAAATTGTAAGCCGTAACAAATGTACATATTTGTCAAACCTGTAAATACAATATTTGATAGAATGCACATGCATGTTTCTAATGTAAGGTGATATAAACTTTTACATTTCACTCGATACTCAAACAGTTTCACACATAAGTTTTCTAATGCATAATAAAAGTGTTTCATTCTGAATTTTCCTTCCCCAAGTAGAAATTGTTTTCTAATATTTCATTATAATCATGTGCAATGTTATCGTACAGTATAGATTTGTTTTTATCTGTAGAAAAAGAATCATGCTCAAGTGAAATACAATGTATCATTCTTTTCAAAAAAATGTTTACAATATTCCCAATCACTTCTGGAATTGAAGTTGTAGACATTAATGAAATTAAAAATACATGAAACAGAAGCTATTTTCTAGTATGCACAAAACAAATACAGTTAGAAATATTGCCTGAAAGTCGAAATATGTTTGTTTGAATTTTTTAGTCGGTTGTGTATTATGTCTGTGATGCATGATTACACAGTTTTGACTGCTGGATCCCAATTATTGTCACATTAACCTAATATGTCTGTTTGGGTTGCTTACTAAAGGTTGTCAATATAACAGAACTATAAACAACTGTCATACAAGTGGGAGGTTTAGCTAGCTCTAAAACCAGGTTTAACCAACCATTTTCTTTGGAAAATGCCTGTAGCAAGTCAGAATTATGACATTTGTTTTTTAATTGTTCTGTTGATTGATAGCAATTGATTTTGTCAGTTTTTATGGACTTCTCCTTTTTGAATTTACTTTGGAGTTCCGTATTTTTCTTATAGTTTTTTTTTCTTTTATACATATAAGATTTAAGAGAAATGTTAGATTTTAACATGGTTCATTTCAAGTTGGATTTCATGAGATGATTGAGAATTAAACGAAAAATCAAGTGGTGACTTAGTTATGAAATGAAAGCATATCGTATTGATGTTGAAATATTCTAAATATTGAATTAACATATAAAAACTATCAATTGATAATACCCTGTTAATTGTATTTACGTAGAAGACTTAAATATGAAAGTGGAAGGGGTAGGGTGCTTATCAAATATATTACATGTATGGGTAGGTCGTTTTAAATTATTCATAAGGTTAGCCTAATCCAACTGCTGAATTGTGACACCCGTATACACCAATTGAATGTAAATACGGACACGGCAATTCGATTTAAAATACAGTATATGACAAGTTCATCATACATTTATGTGTGTGCTTGCAGCTATATAGCGACAGAGAAAGAAAATACACTAAATTCTCGAACAGTTAGAATTTTTAATTTCACATGGATTTTCATTATAGATTGACAACATTAATTTTCATTTTCGTGTAATCATGGAAGTACTTATCTGACCATAATACTTTCTAGGTGTATTTAACCGGGAAAAGAATTCTATTCAGCTGACAAAAGAATTCTTGTTTTTTAAAATGCAGCTCAGTCACAGTTGTCCCTACATTAAAATTTCAAGGCATTCCGTAATTCGCTTCTGCCATGTCATCACCAAGACTTACATCCGGCTCTGTTTCTCCGAAAACCTTATTTCTATTTCACTATTTAGCCTCTTTTTAGTTTCTTTTCGGTGCTAGTTTTAATATTAAGACTTTCATTATCAATTTTTAACCGTTCCTTCACGAACGTAATTTCTAATTTTTATAGTCTGATTCTGTCTCGCTCAAAATTTAGCAAATCCTTTGTGCCATCATCTTCATTTGATATATAAATTGCAACGGTTTGTTTTTGTCTTTCTTTTATTTTATCATCCACAATTTCCTCTTTTTCAATTTTCTAATTGAAATTTGCATCAGCATTATCCTCTCCTTTACTTTCCACTATATCAGAACTCCCATCATTGCTTTTCGAGGCTGCTAATGCTTCCATTCTTCTAAGCCATGGGAATATTTCTGACCCTTTAAGCATTTCTTCTTCTGCTGTGGTACCCTTGACTGAAAGAATTTAAACTTCCATTGCAGAAAAGTTTCAGATACCGTGAGCCCCTCCCCTGTTGTTGTATTGTCTAGCACCTGCTTGCATTTCCTCTCTTTTGTAATGCTTGACCAGTCCTTTTATATTTTCCTAACATTATCAGTACTTCTTTTTGTGTCACCCATTGCACTTATTATCTTAGATGAATTTCTACCGGCAATTTCACGTCACAACTCAATGCTTTCATTGCTTGCAGTGTCTTTAAATTTTTAAAATAATACCTTCTTGCGTTTGTCTACCTACTCAACAACACTTTCCAGTTCTTCTTGCTTAAACTTAGGAGCTATTGATCTTTTGCTCTGCGATATATTTGTTTTTTCTTAAATCTCCCACGTTGTTAACTTTACCTGGATTAATGAACATGCCGTTTATGATAGCCAATAAAAACCCGTTACTTCAAACTCCCGAGCTCGAGATAATTACTTGGCAGTGACTAAATCAAAGAAAGAACATGTTGACGAACACAATGCGAAAAGGTTGTAAGTATACTTAGAGTAAGAATATCTTAATGACTCTTAATAAATCTAAGATAAAGAAAAGAGCGAGGTAAGAATGGTTATTGTTACCATTTTTAAAAATTCTTATCGCACGAGCGTCTTGCGTACAAAACTATAATCCTGATAACTATGACTAACGGGGACTTTAAGAGCAGTTTATTGTCATAGACAAAGGAGTTTTTTAAAGTTGCAAAATGATGAACTATATAATTCGTCTCGTAATAAACCAGCAAGCTGCAGGGTGGTATACCTATCAAATCTTAATATCTTACCTAATTCCAAACAAAAAGAATATTTAAAGCGGAAAAGCTCTGTCTCTAAATTTATACAGACACAAATAAAAAGGGATTCAAAGAAAACCATCATATCATGGGTGCCAACATAGTTATCACTATTCATAATGTTACTAGGACTTCCACTGACACAATTTTATTCAAAAACTTGTTGAAAAAATACGTTAAATGGGGCTCCAGTTGGGTTCACCTTCAAGTCACAAGATTGCGTTTAAAATTGTCTCGGGTCACTTTTTAGCAAATTCGACTGGCTTTGTTACTTAATTTTGTTATACCATTCTCGGTTTTGGACATTTCTAAAGGTCACAGGTCCTTTTAAATATGACGTCAGGTCGCCTGCAGCCAAATCCCTCTAAGATAACAGGTCGGATTTGACTATTTCGGAACTACTCAAAGGTTACTTAAATAATTTGAACCGGTTACGTGTTTAATTGAATGTGTATTAGATGCAATAATTTGCATTTTGTGAAATTTTATCGATATAATATTCAGATTTAAAATTGTTAAGTGGAGCCACGATCCAATTAGGGACTACACATGAGTTCTTTTTTGGAACTGGAGAGTTTTCTTTTAGATTTATGAGACATTACACTTCACTCAACTACCTTTGCCTTAATTGGAAAGATGATGCCTCAATTTATTTTCTTAAACAAAATGTTCAACTCTTTTGGTAGAATTTACAGAGGATGTTGAGAAAATTTCAAACGTTATATGTAGAAGAAAAATCAAGGCCGTGTTTTATGTCTCACTTTCTACATGCATAATTTGTTAACAGTTGCAGGATGGTGAACTAATGCATAATCTTTACATCGATTGGTTTGTGTTTCATTTAATTTGTGATTTTATATTTTCTGTCTTTTTATTATTATTATTATCTTAAGGGGCTAATAAATACCCTTTGAGGTAACTTTTTTAAAGTAAAATGTGATGACATTTACATGTATATCATATTTTAAGATGCAATTCTTTTCAACTCTAAAGAATATAAAGAATTCAATAAATTAAGTTCAAATGGTTTTAACTTGATTTAAAGAGTCTCGACTTACCGCCGATGTCTTAATGTTATAATACGCGGTGATGTGAATTAACTTATTTTGTTTAAAATCAAGAAAAGGAAAAACAATTTGACACTCGTACTCTTTTATTTCCAGAAAGCCACCAATGGGTCTTCAACGCGGCCAGAACATCTCGCACAGGAGGATTTGTTGATATTTATTATGAACTATTTGCCTTAGCTTATTTGCCTTTTGTACTTACAGTATAAAATCCTTAACAAAAAGGAACGTGCATACATTTATAACTTGAAAAGAAGTGAGTCCACACACGCTTTCATTGTTAAATTTGAAATAGAATTAAACAAACTAATGTAACATATGAACAAAATATTGCTGCATATTGTTCTGGAGCCATGCACCTTAAATATTTTTTTCAACAGCAGAATAGTTGTGTACGAGTATCAGATTTAAACAATCGTTAAAACTTGCCATTTGTGTTGTAGTGTAGGTTGTGTGAAGAGATATAGGAAAGCTTAACCGCTTGACTTGGAATATGCTTGCAAAATGTTTTCCGTAAGATTATTACAATTTTACTCTTACTTTTTGCCCAGAATGTACCACTGTCTAGGTTATATTTCTTCTTTATAATAAATTTTCAGTTTGTGTTGTGCAACATTCAGGATTTCAAATAATAACATGTGTTATGAATGAGTCGCAATTTTATAACTGATCGATACTGATGAAAAATATTTGTTATCCAAATAATTTTATTTTCATTTTATTTTATTTTATTTTTGTAATGTATTTTTTGTGTTGCTGCACACAGTTAAGACCTAATTTGACTTCATTTTTTGTGTCTTGTATCGTCATTCATAACTTTCTCAACCTTCTAAAGAATGATCAATTACTATTTTCACTACGTTTTATATAATGTCATTTGCAAACTTAACCTTATTCATTTACTATTTTTAAAAGTGAGAAAATGTAATTAACGTCGGCCGATTGCATTACTTCACATGTCCTGTTTATTTGTTTATAATTACTAGCAGCAACCAATATATATTTTCATCGCTTGAAGACACACAGGGACTTTGTTTTATCATAGTCGCACCTAGGACAATACAAATATACAACTGAAACACATTTGAACAAAATCCATGCAACACAGATTTATTATCAAAACAGAATTACAAGAATCTAGTATATAACTAAGCAGCACAAACATTATTCTAAGAGCAGAAACAAGAATATTACACCTATTATGGTGGTAGACCTAATAAATGGAAGCGTTCTAAATTTAAGCGAGATATGACGTGCTTAAATATGCAGTTTGCCCTTTTCATATAGATTTATCATTATAGATTATTATTAGCAAGTGCAAAACCTATGAGTAACTGATACAATCAATCTTGAATCCGATTTCAAAGTAACGAGCCTGTGTCACTCACTTAAGTCTATTTGCACTTATTCGATGGACACTATCCAAAAATGTAGTGTAAAATATAGTTTATGACTAAAATATCTTCTTTTTTTTTGGTTTATCTTGTATTGCGGATATTTTTTTTCTGTTTACAGTTCTCTTTTTTTTCCAAAAACACAAGAAGGGTAAACATCGTCATTTAAGGCCAATAACTCGTATAAGTAGACAACTGACAATTTCATCTATGCTGACATACTCGCAGTTCTTGTCTTGCTGATAATATTTGCTTTTTAACATTTCTATCTATCTATAATAATTTTCAAGATAAGCACAAGACAAAACGATTAAAATTCATCTTGAAAGGGCAATACCTCCTTTGTAGATCTTGTCTTCCTGATCATTTTTTTGCTATCAAAGTTCAATCGTGCTATAATATTTTTCAAGAAAAAAGGCAAAAACGCCAAAAAATTATTAAAACTTGTCATTTAAGGACATTAACTCCTATAAGGAGTGGACTGACGATTTCGGACTTTTTGACTAATTTTTAGATCTTGCCTTGCTTATCTCTCTGGCTATTCAAAATTCTATCTATCTATGATAGGGTATCCGATAACAGATTAAAACGCAAAACAATTGTTCAATATCACACCAAATTCTTGGGAGCGAATTAATGATCCATATAAAATAAAATTGCGCACTTTAATAAACTACTTGATGAGTCATTATTCTTCAGTGTAATACATTGCAAGGTTTCCCATGAAAACAATACACAGAGATTTTAAACACTACATATATTCTAAACAACGAATTCGCCTTCATTTTGTTATTAGATTTATATTGATATAGCTAAATTAGAACATAATTACAAACTATCTATTTTTCTTCGTGACAGAGTGGTCTAAGTAGTTCATCTACAAGTGATTAATATATGGTAAACACTGAGGTTGTGAGTTAGACCCCTTCCTGTGGCAAGAAGTGTTCAACTCTGATCTAATTGCCTAGGATTGCCAACCATTGGTCGGTGGTTATTATCCCCGGTAACTCAAGCTTCCTCCAGCAATAAAAATGGCATCAATGGTATAGCCAAGTATAGCTGAAAGTTGCGTTAAAACCAAAATCATTTTTTCATCCTCTCTGTCATGGTATTTGCCAAAACGTAAGTGTCTTGTATACCCTTCAAGGCTGAGCTTGATTATTTGTGAGCTCTATAAGTACTCTCAGATCTGTACTTAGGTGTCTTTTTGTTGTTAGGATGTACAAGTACCCGTCCAAGTCTACTCTGTGTTTTTGTTACATGTTTTTATATTTGTATCCATCTGATGAGTTAAGCCTTTTTCAACTGATTTGTGTAGTTTGTTCTTATGTTGTACTGTTACACCACTGTCCCGGGTTAGGTTTAACCCCGCCACATTCTATATGTGCCTGTCCCAAGTCAGGAGCCTGTAATTGAGTGGTTGTTGTTTGTTGCTGTTAATCATATGCGTTGTTTGTTTATTGTTTTGTACAGATCTTGTATTGTTCTGTTGCACCAATGTCCCAGGATTAGGGAGAGGGTTGGGCGCCCACTAACATGTTTAACACCGCCACATTCTGTATGTGCCTGTCCCAAGTCAGGAGCCTGTAATTCAGTGGTTGTTTTTTGTTGCTGTGTTAAATATTTGTTTTTCGTTCAATATTTTGTACATGAATTAGGCCGTTAGTTTTCTCGTTTGAATTGTTTTACATTTGTCATTTCGGGGCCTTTAAAAGCTGACTATGTAGTATGGGCTTTGCTCATTGTTGAAGGCCGTATGGTGACCTATAGTTGTTAATTTCTGTGTCATTTGGTCTCTTGTGGAGAGTTGTCTCATTGGCAATCATACCACATCTTCTTTTCTATAGCCTTATGGTTTTTGCTAACACATTGAATGAGATAGCATAATGAAAAAAAATTTCGAATATCTTACCATGTCTATTGGTATTTGATCTAATTAAACAAATACATTATTTTCAGAAGGAGTACTTGCGAAAAATACCGGTCTTGGGGGGACTCATCTCAAATATAGGTGTTTCGAAGGGTAATAGTTCAAATTGTTTGCACTTCGGAATACTCCTTAAGGTTGCAATTCTGTAAATATAGACAATGAAATTTCCCATAGGAACTCCCTTTGCGGCTAAAACAGTGCCACTTTTACTAGGAAAGAGGGACGAAAGATACCAAAGGGACAGTCAAACTCATAGATCGAAAACAAACTAACAACGCCATGGCCAAAAATAAAAAGACAAACAGACAAATAGTACAGATGACACAACATAGAAAACTAAAGACTAAGCAACACGAACCCCACCAAAAACTGGGGGTGATCTCAGGTGCTCCGGAAGGGTAAGCAGATCCTGCTCCACATGTGGCACCCGTCGTGTTGCTTATGTTATTACAAATAACAAGTTTCGTAAAAAATTATATCCCAGAACGGAAAGTTGATATGCACTACTATTTTATTCAAATGTCAAAATATAGGGCTGTGCGGCATATTTTCAACATTTATATGCTCTGAACTTCTAAGAGTTTAAACTTATACTAAAATTCTATACTACCCCTACCTCTACTTTTGGACCTCCTATGAATTAAATTTTAGGCGCTACCATTTTTTTCTATACTGGTAACATTCTCAAGTTATGTCTATATGAGATGAAACACAGAGATCATATCTGGGAACCAGTACGTTAACAAATTAACATATGTATGAATATAATATATCTCCCCAAAAGAGGCTTGGCTTGTGAAACAGCTGTATTTACAAAGTGCAACCTATAAAAACATTTATTCAAATAGAAAGCTCTTGAAAAACACTTTTTCTCACAACAATACTTATTTATCAGAATTATAGCCTTAAAGAAATCACTGCATATACTCTAACTTTTCTTTTACAGTACATTTTGTACCCCCTCCCCTGTTTCAATTTTTTAAAGAATTTGAAAACAAGACTTTAATTATTGTCAGCTTATCCTATATGCATGTTTTCTGGCATGAAATGTCTAGAACCTGTTTGAAACTATTCTTCTAACAAATTAAAAGCATTTCAGAATATTCTCTCCAAAACAGACGTGGCTTGTGAAACAGCTGTATTTACAAAGTGCAACCTATAGTGATGTGATAACTTAGTTATATAATATAAATAGATTATTATGATTTGAACTCTTTCGTTACCCATTTTCCATTTCTGTTCCGGAGTCACTTTTACACTATGATATTAGCCAAAGTAATTAAGCCCTTTATGTAGTCATGGGATGATATGCGTAAAATGTCCGTTTCAGTGACAGTGATATGGTATATTTATTTCCCGTCTTCACACGACAAAAAAACGCCATATTAACGCTTAATGTATGATAAAAGTAAATTAAACAAAGCCTGTGACGTGACATTTGAAGGACCACAATATATTATTTCCGGTATGTAAAAACAAAGTTGCCAACATTAGTGATAGTCTCGTGTATTTTGTAATGAGTTAGTTTACTCCATTCATTTTTCCCACACGTTAAAAACATATTCCTTAATACGAAATCCAAGAAAATTATATTATACAGCAATACAAAATTACAATCAATTGAATAAATACAAAGTAAACAAAACATATCTATTTAGGATTGTAAATAATATGGGGACACAATATAAATTTATTCTGAGATCTATCAGCTTATTTGGCAAAGTGAGACGTCTTTGAATTTAAAGTCACGATTTGTCATACTCGATAAAGTTACATAAAAGCACAATGGAAAACCTTCACAGAGTGTTTCAATAACATGAGAAGAGGGGTGGCTTTGAATGGTTTGATCAATTATCAGTCTCGTTCTATTAAGGCTTCTGTTATTCCTCTAGACATATTTTTACTTTGTTTTTTTTAGTGTTTTTATATAATCTTTCTGAAAAGATATTGTAAATAGTTACAAACAAAAATAGCTTTTGGTAGAATGCTATGATCTGTTAAAGACCTAGTTGTGCTAATCACACATGTACATGATTTTTAGTCTGAAATGGTCTTTTTCATCTTAACATCATCTGAAAAGTCTGAACAATAAATTGTTCAGTCATGTTCAGCATTTCACTCATATTTCATACTTAATCACTGCGGTAATTTCAGTATTATTCAGACAATTTGCTTGCAGTCAATTCAGTATTGTTCAGTTGCTTTTCAGACAATTCAGTAGAAAGTCCATGTGTACTGGTAAATAACAATTACTGAACAGTATGAACAAATCTTAATTAACTGCTTGCGAATTGTCTGGACAGTACTGATTTTACTGCAGTTAATACTTGCAAATTGACTGAAAGACTGAAAATGACTTATTAATTTTTGTATATAGACAACAAAAGTGATTCGATGTCAAATAATACAAAAAAAATGTTTTATTTAAACGATTTTTGATATGAACTCTTTATTGCAAATGATATAGTTTTCAAGATAAGCACAAGACAAAACGATTAAAATTCATCTTTAAAGGGCAATACCTCCTTTGTAGATCTTGTCTTTCTGATCGTTTTTTGCTATCAAAGTTCAATCTTGCTATAATATTTTTCAAGAAAAAGGCAAAAACGCCAAAAAATTATTAAAACTTGTCATTTAAGGACATTAATTCCTATAAGGAGTGGACTGACAATTTCGGACTTGTTGACTAATTTTTAGATCTTGCCTTGCTTATCTCTTTGGCTATTTAAAATTCTATCTATCTATGATAGGGTATATGATGATAGATAAAAACGCAAAACAATGGTTCAATAACACACCAAATTCTTGGAAGCGAATTAATGATCCATATAAAATAAAATTGCGCACTTTAATAGACGACTTGTTTATTTTTGTATATAGACAACAAAAGTGAATCGATGTCAAATAACAAAAAATGTTATAGGACAACAAACAGATTGCTGTATCAATAAATGATGTAAATAAATTATATTCGTTACACGCGTTTTTTGCATGAATAATTTCAACAATCGTCGAGTATGAGTGATTTATTCAATGATTTGCAAGTATTAAAAGCTTTTGTTTTCTGTTATGTATACCATTTAGAGCGCGAACCCAATGGGATATATCTTTCTTACTCCATCAGGTGATGGTTAATGCAAAATAATAGCTTCCAATAATATGGAAAGGGGTAAAGGATCTTTCAGGAATTAGTCAGTATTCCGAATCTAGCATAAATGTAGGTTATATGACATTTAAATGTAACATTGATAGTAATTACTAACCGAGAGAACAAAAGTTTGTCAATTTGAACAATGATTTAAAAATGCAAATATGTTAGCTTACATTTTGTGCAATAGTATTAGTGTATTTGACAATGTCGTTCGCTTTGGGGTTTGGATTAAAATCATTAAGTTTGGCTGATGTATTTTCTTGTAAACGCTTGAATTATCTAATGAGGCACTTTCTTTAAAATCTAAAGTTAAAAGTTGTAACAGATTTGTGAAGAAACAAAATAGATTAACATGCTAGAAATAAGTAGGTGAAACTTCTCGAAATGTTTTTCCTACATGTAAGAAAATCAATTTGTAGCTTCTAAAATAAATTGAACATATTTCACACGTTTCTTCCAAACATAATAAGCAAAGGCATGTCGGGTTTTTCACACCCCTCCATCTGTCATCTTAAACTTTCGACGAACTAAATTTTACAAAAATGGCGGCTATATCGCTTAGAATACTTGACATAAGAATAAACATTTACAAAAGAAAACGGCAATGCATGAAGATAACAAAACAGAATCATAAGTGCTGGCATTTCAATTGCATGATCATATATTGAAAATAAATAACTAAAATTTTCAGAGTATAATAAAAGCAATAATCTACGTAAATACCATATTTTCAGAAAGTGTGCTTAGAAGGCTGAAAACATCAACTACTTCCGGTTATTATCGCAAGCCTGATAGTGGCGTTATCGCACGACAATTTGTCGTTACTCTGCAAATTCCGAAAAACATACTTCAACATTATATTTTCACTGAAAACAAGCAATATAGTTGAATGAAAGAGAATGATAGAAACCAGGAAAATCATTACGAAAATGCAAAACAAACAGCTATTGTTTTCAAAATGTTTCGTGTTACAGTATGCTCGATTAAAATAGCGCACAAAGGTCAAACTATTTCACCATTTAAAATCTTTCTATAGTGTTTTATTATTATGTTTTGGTGTACAAAATGTCAGTGTTCCCCTCTAGAAAATATTAGTTCGTTTCAGTATTCTTCAATCAATACATCTTAAATACATTTAAATATATATATATATATTCATTTGCCTATTTTGCTTATTAGCAGTATAAGATGCGGTTGATTATTTTTTTAAATCGAAGTAGATGAGAAAAAGACGTTGGCATGACATTATATCAGATGTTTTATCAAACCTATGTCATAATATAAATCAACGAAATGGTCGTTATGAAAACTGCCCTGTAATATTCTGACGTTTTCATATATTTTTTTCTTATAATCTTGTTTTTGCATTGCTTATATGATATAAACGAAATTGAGCTAATGAGACCAACGGGTTGATATATGGGATGATATAAGTTACTATGCAATTTGAATATGTGCACTATAACTGCCCACTTCTACTTGAGAGAGTAGTGTACAATTAACAAGACTTACTTGATCTGAAACTGACTATACCGTTTATAAAATCGTTTACTAAATATGCTATCTATTATGCTAAAAATTGCGTCTGATATCTTATTACGGTCGCTTGAAAAAATACGTCTCTGTTGAAACTAAAAAAAAACAAGACTTGGTTGCGAGATTCATTTCGCAATCATTAGCGCCTTACATAATGTCAAAAAAAAATTAACAAACAAAAGAAAAGCAGCAATAAAAAACTTTCAAGGACAAATTGGTCTTAATCAATTGTAACGTGTATTTTATTTTATAATTCCACTTCCATGGGCGATAATAGATCATTAAATGGCATTTTCCAACGCAGTTATAGAAGTCTTAGGATGGCCACTATGGAAAATGTAGTGTTATAATTTATAACTATTTCTTGACCTGCAGCTAAACTTACAGTGCATGATGACATATAAAACAAAACAAATAATATTCATCGCATTCTACTTTATTGTTCAGTTATCTGACATACATCTTGATTGCATAACGTTTTTCAAAAGTTACCATGTAATCATATTGACAATATACTAAAAATATCATGAGGTTTTGTACATTTGCTCTCACTGTATTCCTGTTGATCATTCATATATCATTTAAGAAATATGATCACCAGGGATCATCCTATCCGACAGTAAAAAAAACTTTCTTAAGAGAGACATCATGGTGTCCGTGTGAGATGTATTTATAAGCAACGTCAGGTCAGCATGCATGTTAAATTTGGTGCTTCTTGTTTTAATGATGTCGTGCTTTCTGCAGGTTTAAGAACAATCTAACAATTATACGGTGATCCGTAGTTAACATGCATGCCAAATCTAACGTTTCCCCTCTTTTTTTCCAGTAGCATCTGAATTTTCCACTCTTGACACAATTTGCAGCAACTGCTTATTCAATTTGTCAATTTGTTTTTTTATGAACACAAATTATTAACGACTGGACATTAAGCAGATAATAATCAAGCATTTCATTAAAAACAATCATACAAGAGCTTTTTCCTAAGCTTTAACTTGGAATAGCAATAAAGTCACATTACCTCTTTTGCAGTAAAACCCATTGAATAGAAGGGTGTTTGCTTAGCTCTGCGGGATGTATAATTACGTTGCCATATGTCCGATTTGAATGGTTACTAAATCCAATAACAATGTATAATAGAAAGATTTCCGAGCTTTACTCGATTAAAAATCAATGCAACCCTTTGGAGGGTCAATAGGGTGTCCTTTGCAGAGCAAACTTTGTGTCGTTGGGTTAAGGACTCGCCTTAAAACATACTTACAGCAGACCACAAACACATTTAATCTTTGTGAAACTACGACAATCCATAACAGTATCATTGTAATTTGATATCTCTGTATCTGCTTCTTGTTGTCTCATAGACAAATTCAGTTATTTGTAATATCCGGTAATTCGCGAGATTCAACCTGATAGCATTGAAAATAAGGAAACTATGTCATCAGTATTCTAGAAAAAAATCGCTGTAATGCTCAAAAGACTGAAGATGACAACCATGAAACGTTTTCAGCGAGATGATCTTAAACGTGTCTGAATTTTAAAACAAATATAGTGGTTTAAATATAGTGGTTTATTAGACAGCATATTTTACTGTCAGTTATCTTCCTATGGTTAGGATTAATCTTATTCTGTGTTGACAATTTTTGGAAAACTGTAAGACCGACCGACTAGCCAAAACCTATACACCACTTTTCCGCCAAAATGGTCAATACATAATTTTTGTATATATTTTTACATTTTAAGAGTGACATACAACCGAATGAAGTGTTTTCAAATTGCTACATGTATCTACGCACTATGCGAGGTTAACACAACAAAGGATTTTTTATTTTTTTAAGGGGGGGATAGAAATAAAATTGACATAAGTATAACAATATTCAAAAGGACAATGAGTCGGGTAAGGATAATCTACAGCATGACAATAAAAAGCAAAGGACAGTATATTCGAATTTCAAAACTTGTAAAACATACATTTTATCAATTAACAAGGCCTCTGTAAAAACTTGTTCAGAACTTAAGGTAACCAGTTTCTGTTTCAATAGTTAGTGTCATTTGTAGTCTTAATCACGGAAAATCAGATGACAAGTCGAATGTAAACGGAGTATAGTTGAACATATGACTGCTAACTTTTGTTGAATTTGAATATGTTTATCTCTTCCAGATTATATATTCATTTAGTTAATACAAAAACAACGATAATCAAGAAGGGGAATAACATAGAAATGAATGTTTGTGACGCCATAGAATTCAAGAATTGTTGAGTGAATTCCTTATTTTAAAGTATTTTTGCAAGTAAACGCAAAGAAAGTTCATGCCTGTTAAAGAGGTTCCAAATGTGAGAACAACATGGACAATCTAAACTTTAATATCTCATTCTATTATAGCCACGAAGTTTCTAAAAAAAATCTGAAAATTAGCTCTTTTATTAATTTAATATATATTTGACACAAAGCATTCAACTCACAGTCAGTTTAAAAAACAAAAACGTAAGTGTTATAAAAAGAGGCATAGGCATTGTCTGGCTCATAAATTAAAAACGAGTCAAAAAATTTAAGACCATGATCTTCCTCTTATTGATAAATATAATTTGGACGCTCTTAAAAGAATGTCAGGTATGATGTCATAGAACTGAAATTATTGACCTTAAATGGCCTTTTTATGAATAACTGTTAGCAATAGTCAATATGAGTCGCATTTTCAAATTCAAGAGACCATAAAAGCGGCAATATGATACCTTCTCCTTTTGATGCTGATTGAATATTCATATCACTTTTATCTTTCAGAAAAAAAAACTCATCAAAACTACCAGCCTTATAAGTGTGTTCGTCAAACGCGCGTTTCGTCTACAACAGACTCGTCAGTGACGCTTAATTCAAAAAAGTTAAAAGGACAAATGAAGAACGAACTTAAGAGCATTGAGGGCCAACATTTTCGAAAGGTTTCGCCAAATACAGCAAAGGTAATCTATTCCTGGGATCGAAAATCCTAAGTATCACCAGCAATTCAAAGTGTTGTAAACATTTGATTTATAAAAATGACAATATCAATGTCAACACAGAAGTGCTGATGATACCCTCGGGGATCGTCACATTCTAGCTTATTTGCATGGCAAAAAAATATATAATGGCTTTACAAGCATGCATTTTATGACTTCCGATAATAATAATGTTTTATTCAGATTTTTTTCATTGTGCTGCTATTAGTAACTTTGAAAGATTGTAATACAGCATTTTTTTTTTCATTTAAAAAAATGAAGGACTTTGAATTATGAGGTCATTAAATTGACTTTTGACTTGGTAATTAATTTCACTCGTACTCTCCACGTAAATGGTTTGATTTGCAGATGATCGACAATCACTATTTACTAAAGCAAACTTACATTAGTAATTTTTGGGGCCCTTTATAGCTTACTGTTCGGTGTGAGCCAAGGCTCCGTGTTGAAGACCGTACTTTGACCTATAATGGTTTACTTTTTTTAATTTTGACTTGGATGGAGAGTTGTCTCATTGGCACTGATACCACATCTTCTTATATCTATTAATTGATTAAATTCACTAGCTGTCGGTAAAAGCGGAATAAAATCACATGTAATTTTTTTCCACTGTCAACTCATGACATAATTTGAGTATAGGCGGATAAACGACAATTGTTTGGTTGAAAAATGATTTTTTTTAATACCAGCGTGTCATTTCTTCTTCAAAATGAAAGTTGTAATCATAGTTAACTCTATCCTTGATGAAACATTAAAATCTATAATCTCAAAGACACTTCCTTTCTTTTTTGAAAGGTTCTATGTTAATATTCGACGATCTACTCATTTTTTTCAAAGACATAGTGCGCTTTTCACCGTTTATACGATTGGATACGCTTAAGGCTATAATCTTAAGCTACCTATTGGAATTTTTTTTATACACAGAGTCATTAAGAAGTTTTCTTGAAGTATTGACGATCTATTGTCATACTGTTCTTCCTACTGATGCACGGCCTAATTGAAATAGATCGTGTCGACTAATTGTTATGGATGGTGAACGTGGTTATTATCTACCATACTTCCAACTGATACTGATAGTTTGTTACTTCCGTAGCTTTTACAGTTATATTTTCATGATTATTATCTGTTATATGGATTTTATTGCAGATGAAAGATGCAGTATTAATTTGTGGAGGATGATGCGTTGCTTAGTTGGTTTTGTGTATGTATATTATAGTATATTCATTTATTTTTGGCTGAATAATTAAACCTCCAGCTAAATATTTCGTTTTCCATTTTCAAAACTGCAATTCTATTTTAATTTTCAGAAAAACGCTTTTTATATAATACATGTAATAATTTTTTTATAATTTATTTTTTTTCTTCGTCATGGATTGACAGGCATTAACATATATTTATCTATAGTGGCATATAATAAAGCAAGCGAGATAAATAAGCATATTCAAGCAAATGAAAGGAAAAAAATAGTAATAATAATACGTTACGAAATAACAGAATACAATATATTGACGAAGTATAACATTTTCATTAATAAAGTGATAATTGTAATTACAGTACAAGCACATTTATACATTAATAATTCATCATTAATATCTAATTAGTGACTTTAACCCAGGGGTTTCAGTACATGTTATATTCTTTCGCACTCATATTTTTTGAGGAAATATGCTTTTCTAAAATTAAATTTTCTTTGATATAATTTTTAAGTCCCTCTATATGAGGTTTTTCCTCTTGCATCTTAGATCTGTAAATGAAGTACTTTGCTAGTTATATGGCTTTATTTTTTATAAAATTTAGTTTATAGTTATCATAGAGGCCAAAAATGACAATATCCACATTTAGTGGAATTTCAATATGTGTTGCTTCAAAAATCCAAGCATTCAGATGGTGCCAATTGTCTGCTACAATATGACAGCCCCACAGTAAGTGTTTTATGGTTTCTGGTTCTTCCTTCCAAAATGTACATAAATTACACTGTACAAGGTTCATTTTTAAAAGTAAAGTATAAGTACCTAAAATACGGTGAATAATTCGGTATTGAAACCAACAGAGCTTGGTATTTTTTGAAAATTTAGTGACACAATTATGTATTTTTTCCAATCTCCAACAACTTTATTTAATATAATCTCCCATTTTTGCTCAGCTGCAATTACAACTGTTGTTGTACCTTGGTTTAAAATATTATACATGTCTTTTGAACCTTTGTCTGACTTGAAAAAAATGTTAATATTAAAGGTAACAGAGCTTGTTGTTTTTTTCCCTTTCAGTGTTGATTCCCATAGATTGTAACCATTTTTTTAATGCTATTTTAATCCCATAAAAATGTAAAAAAAAGTGGGTTTAAAAGTATATAGCCGTACATGTAATAATGACTTATTTTTAAATTAATCATATACGAGTGTAAATTAGAACATTTTTTTACGGTGAATCACAGTAACTGTGATTTTTGCAAAAATCTGTCTGCATTTCAATAATCTTAAATTGTGGACTAACATTCAATCTTGGTTAAGTCATTAAACCTTTTGTACGACAGATTTAAGAAAATAGTTAGAATATAAGAAATTTTCCCTGGCTATAATAAATTCATGTTTGACATATTTTTGTTTTAACTAAATTTTCTTCAAATTTCCTGGATTTTTGATTGGATGGTGGCTATTATGTTTTTCAAGTATTTTATTTTATAAGATTTATATCGTTCATATTTCACCACTGCCGGGGTATATATATGCATGAGATCTCTAGTTCATCTTTTCCGTCGTATTTGCCAAGACGTATATGCCTTTTTTACCCTTCATGGAGTGGTATTTAACATCTGCGCTTTATCAAATGCGGCTGTTTTTGCTAACGTTTGGGTAGGTAAAGAATACAGGCATTGAAATTCTTAGGGTATCTTGACCATCTTTATTAATATTCGATGTATACATATATACTATGTTCAGAAGGTTTTTTTTTCGAAAACTGGGTGTCTAAAATACCCCTCCTGAATATGATATTGATATTAAACAGTTTATATTTTAAAATTTATAAACTCTTAACAGCGTATTTCAACTTGCCAAAGGGTAATTCTATTTAAAAGACGCGCATGTGTCATAAAACAAAGAATTCGCTTGAATCCATCACACGAAATCAGTTTGAGGTGGCTGATTCACTTTTTTGGTACTTTCAGGTGTTTCTAATGTACCTTTCTTTTTTCTCTTTTACGTGCGGTAAAATTATATTCAATATGGGAAGGACAAGTTCTTTTAAAGTTGATGTTGTTGCAAGAAAACTGAAAAGCATTGCATTTGAAAATGGTTGATTGGTTAATGTGCTGTAGTAGATGTCATACAAATTTACAATGTAGTTTGAAAAAATAAATTATTTGTATTGGAGTATTGTTCTTTTAACACTTTAATATTCATGTTTCTAAAGATGTTTAAAGACAATTTTATAGAATCAATTTAACTTTCATTCAATGTCTCTTGATTTTAGTTATTATGTATAATCCCTGACATTTTTTCTAGTGACTATATATAATTCCCGAAAATGTTAGTGATTATATATAGTTACCAGTGATTATACATGCTACCTGAAAATTTCAGTGGTCATACGTAATCCCTAGTTATATGCATTTACTGTAACACATATAAAACAACAATATTGCATCTGTTTGTAGTTTGAGTATATACCAGTGAGCTGCTACCACTGCTGGTTAATGATTAGTGCCTATGGGTATAATTCTTAATCAGTTGTGTTTTCTCATTGGCAATGATTTACTTCGGATGTTTTGATGAAATTTCAGTCGATTCGTTTGTTAAGTTATACAAAACTTGAAACTCACTCAGACAAAGCTAACCATAGATGTTATTTGTTTTGCTTCTTTAGCTGCTTCAGTATTCATATACTTTTGGCTATGAGTGGTTTGATGAAGGTAGATACAATAATCCTCAGCGAACGCATCCAAACCGATAAATTTTATTATATGCGACTGTCATATAAGTGAGAGATTTAGCTAGCTATAAAACCAGGTTTAATCCACCATTTTCTACATAAGGAAATGCCCGAACCAAGTGAGGAATTTGAAGTTGTTTTCCATTCGTTTGATGTGTTTGAGCTTTTGATTTTGCCATTTGATAAGGGACTTTCCGTTCTGAATTTTCTTTGGAGTTCGTTATTTTTGTTACTTTACTTTTTAACTAATATTATTAATAGAGAAGACCAGACGAATGTTACGAGTGTATACGCGTAATATCTAAAGACACATACTAAATGTACTCGAACAAATACAGGTTATTTCCATTCTTCGTATTAGGTCTGCTTGCACTAATACGGCTTATTTCCATCCCACTGGTTAAGTCTATTAGTACAAATGTAGGAATCGCCATCTTACTTATTACGTCTACTCGTACAAATACGGCTTTTTTCAATCCGACTTATTAAGTCTACTCATACAAATATGGCTATTTCCATTCTACTTATAAAGTTTACTCGTACACGTATGAGTTATTTGCATTCTAATTTTAGGACGAAGATAAATTTAATTTTTTAGTTTCAGTATTTAAATAATTGAAAAATTAAAAGAAAAATTGTATAACCCGACTCTAGGAGTAAGACGGCTATATTGCATCCACCTTGTCTGTCCGTCCGTTCGTCAAACTAATATTTCCGTCACACTTTTTTCAGTAAACTAATAAACAGAAAGACTTTGTTTCATATTTGGTTACCAACTTGACAGTCAGGAGTTGTAACGTGTGACAACTCTTTAGATCTGTCAGACACTTACTAACTGTTTACCGATACTTTGAAATTTTGAAATATGTTGACTGAATTTAAAGGTGTCCGTCAAACATATATCTAGTTAAGTACTGCTCTACAGAATGTTTTCACATCTGGTCAGCAGTTTGATAGTGACGTGTTGTAAGGTGTGACCCCTTTTCGAAGTTTTGTTCTTGTTTTGGATGTTGTTGTGGATATTTTTGTAATAATAGCGAGTTTTACCGTTTATTTTTGGATTATTATTGGCTATTAAACATATTTGAAACGAAAATGATTACATTCTATTTGTCCATTTTTGTTTTATAAATATAGTATGATTTCATCTGTTTTACTACATAATTTTAGAAATGGTTATTTGCAAATTCCTATGCGAGAAAATCGTGATGCGTCTAGAATTAGGCTTCTTGCTAGAAATTTCGGTAACATACTCATTATATATACTTCATATATGCTCTTTGGTCGTGTTGTTGTCTCTTTATCACATTCCCCATTTCCATTCTCAATTTAATTAGTAATAAGTTCGAATATGTCTTATTTTGTAAAAACGGATAATATTCAGATGCCTGATAATATAAAGTTTTTTAAAGGCAGACGAGTTGTGTTATATTTGTATTTTTTTAACCTATTAATTGTGATCATAGATTTATTGATGCATCGTTGGACACGATAACATGGTTATTTAAACTCACTTACAATACCTTCTAATTAAGAAAAGGCTTTAATTTTGAAAAGACATTAACACAATAGTTTAAGTTATAGATACAATGGATAAGCGTTGATTCATGAAAAACAAACCATTCGCCCTCCGGGCTCATGATTCTTTTTCAAGAATCAACGCTTATCCATTGTATTTATATAACAGAATGAACTAAGGTTTCTCGTAATTGTATCAAGAACCAAGTGTTTCAGTGAATTAAGGTAACGATGAATTAAATATAACAAAAATGACGTTGTATGGTTTCTAATGAGAAAAATATCTATCCGGTCCATGTGACGTTAATGTACGCAGCAACTTTAGGTCATCGTACAGTTTCAACAAAAAGCCTTTAATACTTTATTCAGCTATATACAGCTATAAGATGACATGACATAATGTGAAACAATTTAAACGAAAAAAAATTAAAGTTTGAAATTTTGTTCAGGAAATTTTCAGTATTAAATCATGTTTAAAACATTCATTTTAAGCTCAATTGTTGTATAAACAAAAAAGTAAAGTCGGTACGATTGGCTCGTATATAGTATGTTGGTGAGTCAGAACAGCAACTTTACTAAAGTATGAACGACCATAGTAGTAATAATAAACTGAAAACATTTGCTGTCTGGATTAATTTGTGGCAGGCCTTCCTAATAGCCTAACTCTAAGCCAGATTCTCATCCTGCAATGAATTGGTAAGGTTTGAATATTCATATTAGAATTCGATTGGTCAATTTACTCGTTGAAAATGAATATTGGAAAACATAAAAATTTATAACTTTAGAAACCTTAAATATCGCCAATTAAATATTTTATAACAATTATATTTTAAATATTCACGATATGGGTGATAAGTCCTTCCTTGTAAAAAAACTACAAATTTTGGTGAAAAACTTTAAGCATTCACCGTTCACTGCCGCTTTAACATTGCAAATTCATTGTGAGATCAGGATATGGCTTAGGATTGGCATGTCATGAAATAATTCAGACAGCAAACGTAGGCAGGCGTGCTATGATTCATCATTAATAAGATAGAGTGTCATTTCACCAAAATTCAAGTTGAGTGATAGACCTGATCCCTTGAACACCGACGAAGTGCTAATTTCGTGATTCACCTTTACATTTTATTGATTCCGGTAACTTTAGATGCTACTCGAACGCGTTCAGCAATTTGAACTGCTCGACGTGATTAAATATTTAAAATATGAGCATTACTATCATGATCTAACAGACTTTTCTAAAAGATAAAAGACTGAAATTATCCATAAAGGTAAAGATTATATATTTTCTTGTGGAGGCAAGATGATATAAATACTACATCTTATTGATTCGAATTGACATTTTCGCAAGACATTTGTAATGACTATAATTTACAATTAGTTAAAAAATGAATCTTTATAGTTGAAAACTAAATATCTGATCTCAAAGATGATATAAATAATGGATTTTTCACACAACTTTGTTGACATATGCGTACCATACACTAAACTGACATTCCTATTCTTCAATTTAATTTGAGATATAGATTTCTATTCATTGAACCAGTTTCAGTTTTTACCAAGCTGATCTTCTCCATTCCACTAGAGACATATAATATAACGTCTGAGATTCCGCAAACAATTTTTGATAGCCTAAAAAGATAAAAAATTTAACATCTTTTTATTTTCTCTGTGTTATTTAAACGTTTTAGTGCACCATTAAGAGTTAACTCCCCTAACTTTTATTTAAACCCGGGAACCTCAATTAATATTTTTTAGACGGATTTCATATATATAGTCTACATTTTCATTTTCAAATCTCTTAATATCACGGCCACTGACGACGATTTTCAATGAAAGGGACCGAAGATAAGTTGTATTTTATTCGACGAGCTCTGTAACAGCTTTCAGATTTTGCACTAAACAATAATTAAACGCAGAATTGGAATTTTCAATACTTGTTTCTTAATTTGAAGAAGGAGCAAACAATAATGGTTTCTGTTCTGTAGCGACATTTCAAACAAAGACATTATGAAAAAATAATTACATTATATGTATGTTTCATAAAAATCCATTCTTAAGATTGGATGACAAAAATTGCTAGGCGTTCCAAAATCAAATATTTGTTTTCTCAATCAAATGCAACCGACTGCATGCGCTGCCCATGACAACTTCACACTGATGCATAAGAAAATATCGTTATTTCGTGGTTATAGCATATACTTATTATTACAGGAATAGAATGCTTCTCATTTAAAAATTCCGCGAGTCATTGAACTAGTCTTTTGCACATACCAGTATGACGTCACATGTCCTGTTCCGGCGTCAAACTTTAACAGATTTTCAAAACTATTTGTAATCTTCAGAACGTAATAAAAATTGACTAAGAGAAGATTTTCAGGTGAAAAGTATGAGTGTTTTGTACATTATTGAAGAAATCACATATGTCCGTTGCCATGGACGAAATGTACATCGTCTTAACCTTTGAAAGTCATCAATGTCCAAACGAATAGCCAATGGAAATGTCATAATATCGTCTCACGATGCTGGATAAGCCAATCAAATTCAAAATCCTTGCAGTGTGATACGAGAAATATCTCTTCATGCAAGAAATAAATAACAGGCCACAACCATAAGATAATCATTTTTTTTCAATTTTAGATTAATTTCAGGGATGTTGTTGTTTTTTTTAAATATTCTAAACAGAACATTATTTAAAGCATAAAAACGATAGATCATTTGTTGCAACGAGGTTACTGTTATGTAGATAATCAAAATATGCATTATCATTGCAAACGTGCGTTCTAAGCATTTTTCACTATTTCATATACCTAATTTAGTGCGAAACATCAAAAACTGCCAAAATATGCCATTTTGATATCTTGTCGTTAATATTTAGAAATGAGCAAGAGCTTTACTCAAAAATACATTTTGTAACAACGTGTCTTTCACAAAGATTTTTGATTCACAAAGATTTGAATAAATGCGTGTAAAACATCTTTTTGGGTAAAGCTCTTGATCAAAAATATTTTGACTAAAAATTATGTGTGGCATAACACGACAAAAATATTGCATTAGATGAAACTGGTTGTATTTATATAAACAACCACACTGATTGTGAATTTAAATGTGGAATGTGATTTGCACATCGTATTTAAACCAAAAAGAGTGTCGTTGCCAATCAATAATAAACAATATGTGCCTTAATTAACAGATTAACTTATTGAAAGAAGAAAATGAACTTAATTTTTAGTCATACTTAGTTATTGCATATTCATTTTGTGCAATAAATATACAATTATAGATTTGTTTTGTTTCATTCCTTCGCCAGAATAATATAAACAACAAACAATTGAAATTTGGCTTATTATTTGTCATGGCATTTATTCAACAATATTCAACAATATCAACCAACAAACAACCAACATCAACAAACTGGCCAACAAGTTAAAACTTGATGACAATTGGTCACTGAAGGTAAAACCAACAGTAAATGCATAATAATTTCTAGCTGCTGGGCAGATCCATAACAGCTCAATGAACAATATTTGAATAAATCACTGCCAAAATTGGCATTTTAGTGAACTCTCAATCAAATGCTAATCCGCCATGACAATTGAATAAGCAGCATAAATTAAACAAAAATATGATCAACTAGTTGTTATTCATTCTAACATACAACAAATATAAACAAACATCATTCATGCATCGGATAAACAGAATTATTTGGTATATAATCAAACTGTTCTAAAGCAGTTTGAAAAGAATTCAAAACTATATCATTGCCAATAAACGATAAATATACTCCATCATGACTAACCAAAAATAAAAGTTTGACTTCAAAATCAGAATGAATTATAGTGTAACCCCCCAGTTTTAATTAAATGTGATTTAATTCCCCTATTAATACGTTTCCTGGTTCCATCCATTGCTCTTAAATCTTTTGAACATCTTCATTTCAACCTTGGTAATATGCTTGAAAAAATAATTTTTTAACTTCCATTCACCATACGTCCAACTATATCTAGCATAAATTAAATATAATATAAAAGTTTTTGCACAGTTTACAAGTCTAATTTCATTGCCACCACAGTGGAGCAAAACAGCATCTGGTAAACCCCCACCATGTTTCACATTCTCTACTATTGGTACAAAATTATATAGTGACATACCGGACATTCCTGCCCACATCAACTTGTATATAACTGTAAGTGATCTGTAAATGTTTTGACAAAACAATGTTCATCATCATTATCATTTGAGGACAATATTAAACTTGTCGAACAACCAATTTGATCCTTCTTAGAAGACATAATTGTAACAAAAATTTTAGAATTAATATCATCAAAATTAATATCTGAAATTGTTTTAAACATGATTATCAGTTTTGTGATTTCTCCTATTCTCATAAATCCAAAAAAGGCTTAAGCAAATCCTCCCCTTAACATTTACCAACATTGAAGAATTAATTCAAGTTGTTTTAATACATCAACAGTAATAGGTTTCTTGAATCATATCTATTACCCAGACGCTGCATACCTTTTAACATTATTTCCAAAATGAATGATTTGCTATAATCATTTCAATTATTCATTTTCAACTTATGATTAATTCCTGATAGATATGTTTTGAAGGTTATAGGAATAACTATTTTTGAAAGATATGTAAATTAATTGTATGATTAACAGGAGGTGGCCAACTTTCCTCTATTCGAAAAAAGGTCAGAAATTTATGAATGAATAGATGCATTTTCATACACATCCATTGTATTTGAAGAAACAGATTGCTGTAAAAGTTTATTCACTTCATCTTTAAAAGGTTCCAGAACTCCACTGGAATTGGATGTGGAAAATCGCTGTCAAGTGGTGCAGACATTGAAATTGTGAAAATTTGCACGAGATAATGCATCAGCAATTGCATTGTCCTTTGACAAAATGTGAACAGCTTTAAACTGAAAATTACCAATGAGTGAACAGTGAATAATTAAACTCAAAACGGACGTAACTAGTAAATATTTTCTTGACATTTTGTTTAAAACATTCGCTACTGCCAGATTATCAATGTGAAAAAGTATGTTTCTTGTATAATTTATCAAACTAGTGTTATTGGAATGATTTCAAAATATGTTATATCTTCAATTATTTCTGAACTATTCCATTCTTTATGCCACTCAATTGACCATTAATATAAATGCACACCCTTTACCTAATTCACCAGCACTATCTGTATATAGTTCAATATAAAAATTTGATATCCATCCTATGTCATTTAAATACGAAATCCTGTTATACTGTTCCAAAATTAATTTCCATATCAATAGCTAAAAATGAAACGATTTTGACACTTTGTCCATGGTTGAATACAACTAAACGCTCTTCCAGCAGGTATAGTCTTCGCGTAGAAAACTAATGAACCACATATTGGCTGCAATTTTTTTAACGTTACTTTTTTCATGGCTTATAAATTATTAATTCAGTTTAAAAGTTCTTCAATCTTTTCATGTGGAATTTAAACAAGCATATTAATAGTATCAATTGTAAGACCCAGATACTCAATCAGTGTAGTTGGACCTTCATTTTTTTTTATTTGCAAGTGAGACTACAATATCCTTGCAAATTTCATCATTCTGAAATATCAGTTGTTCACATTCATCAGAATTTGATTAGCCAACAAAATTAAAAATCTTCCAAATAGTGGTCTATATTATCTAAACCAGATTGTTTTAAAAACCAATTCAAAAAGGCTAAAAACTTCTCAAATTTAGCATATGAAATTGAGCAGTCCAATGTCATTGCCTCGTCTATGTAGTATTCATCTACAATTTTAAAACCAAGTAGTCAAAATCTCATGTATAAACCGGAAGTAATCAACAGCATTATCAAATGAAGAATATTTAACGAGGTAAACCTTTCATCAATGAAATGGGTAATCAGACGAAAAAACTTCTTTTTTTTTTTTTAACTAATCCAATTGGAGAATATCTAAGATTAGATATTGGTCTTTTACAAAAAGGACCTGCTATTCTTCATAATGATATTTCAGATTCAATCTTACATCTAGCTTCAATAGGATTTGACAAAACAGATTTTAAATTTTTGATTCAAGTGGAAATCTTGGTCAATCATGATTCAAGCTAAATCCAAATTTAAAACCAATAAACAAAATTTGTTTATCCTGTTCATTAGGATAATCTTAATTGTTCAATATTAATAGGCAAATGTCCCTTCTTCCAAATATCATATTTATCCTTTGACAATTCTGAAAGAAAAGTTAACTATATGTCATTTGATTAAATCTAGGGACGGAATACCTTGTGTTTATTGGTGGCCTATATCTATTTGTTGAACAAATGAAGGCCTGTTTTGTTGAAACTGGTTAGACATACGAGATCTATTTTGGATAAACACTGGTGGCATCAATGATCCCTTATGAAAACCTTGGTTACTTTGTAAGCTATCAAATCTAACACATAAGACTGGATGTTGTAATGAACATTTCATACAGTTATGTCTGTAAAACACTTGAGATTTATCACAATAACCTTTAAAGTTATAGTCAAAACAAGGTCTTTGTAAGTTAACGTGGCAAACTACAGGATTAGGTGTGCCTTGCGATCCCTCTACAATGAATTTCAACCAAAGAAAGCCATCAATCTCAGACAAAGATTTGGAGTGTTTTAGTGATACACTTAATCTAAATTTTCTATCATACGGGTAAACTCTGTCAAAAGGTGCATCTGATATAAAATCATTTATGATTAACATGTATGTAAACAAGTCTTGTGCTAAGCTAGCATGTTTTTGGAGAAGAATTTTAGAAAAAAATTGCAAATGCTTCAGTCCATAATTCAATGTTATTTATTGTATTGTCCTTTGAAGTTTAATGAGAAATGACAAGCATTCCATTTTTAACAGTAACACTTTGTTTCTGGTCCAAACTACTATAATATTGACTATTTTGTTTAAGAAGAGTACCAAAATCAACATTTTTACAATTCCGAATTTTCTCTATTATTTGCTGAGAAATAATTGTGTCAATTTCATTAGAACATGGTATAAACAAAGGACAGTAGTATTTAAAGTATTACCCGGTTGAGCCTGAGCTGCCGTAGTTTTCAGTTGTTTCTGAGGTGGAGGTTGATTATTGGGCTCCACAGGTTGATCTGCTTGTTGAAGCTCGGGCGCTGCACGCCTTCTTTTTCCGTGTCTTCCTCTGTTAACCACTCGGACAACTTCCTCAGGGACGGGTACCTGTTCTGGTGCTGGTGCTTCACGATGAGCAGGTCGTTGAACCCCAACGTTGTTTACCCTTGGTCTTAATCTCCGGCTTACTTCATTTCTTCTCCTATTCTTTTATAAAATGAAGTCATTATAAGTATATTGTTTTTATAAATATATAAAGATGCTTTAATTTATGAAACATTACATTGATGCCTCGGCTGCATATAGATAAAATGCCCCGTACCTAAAATATATACTATTATAAATGTTTATATAATGTACGCCTCTTAAGACATCTATAGGTGTATAATAACCAGCAGTAATTTGAACGGCAGTTGTAAATGCCATTACATTTGTAATAATCGTGCGTTCCATAACATGATAACAGGTATAATATTAATATCAGTGTCATTTGTTGAATCAAATTTAAAGAAAGCTTTATATGCACAATAACATGCAGCAAACTAAACAGCAGTTGTATTATAATTAAATAAATGCCGTCATATTTGTAATAATCGGGCCTTCCGTTGAATAACCGGTATTTCAGTGTCAATTTAGTACCTGAATTATATGCAGGTAAAGAACGTAAATTAAAATAATGTAACTAAGCGTATATTTGTCAGCAAGCTTACACAAGTATTCCATAGCTAATTATACATGAGAATATTTATTGCTACTATGGTAAAATAGAAACAAAAACTTAAAACGATATAAATACCTTGTTAAAGAACTGTGAATTAAATGCAACAACCATAAGTAAATGAAATTGAATGGTAATAAATAAGCATATATATATATATATAAATCTAATTCAAGTGACATTAAACAATTCAATAATTTAATAATGAACGTGACGAGAAACATATAATTATACGAACACATGCGAACACGTGTTAAATTTAAAGTTACCCGTTTTACTTTATCGTCACAGAATTTCAACTCACAGGTAAAAAAAAAAAAAAGGTTTTTTCTTTAAATATAAAGTGAATTAAAATGAATAAAAGGAAACATATCTAAAGTATAACGGATAAACTTAAACAACTTATCTTATTTACGCTCTGGTCCTGTCCTTGTGCAATTCTGTTGAGAAATAATCATTGAATGAAAATTGAGCGGGAACACGTGTTTATATATGACAAAAGTCCACGAGGCGCTTCAAAGCATATTCTTTCGTATGTTTAAATATATTGTTGTAAAGATTTAAATGGCAAACCGTAAACAATGGACTGACTGTACAATCGAAACTCAATAAACAAATACATGTATTTTGAATGCAATAAATCAATTTAATTATTAGATCATTAAATTTTATTAATTTTGTAGTTTTATGGTAAATTGAAAAACATTTAAAAAAACAAAAATAGTGATTAAATATTTCTGCTGACTACCTAAGCTTTATATGCGTATTCATTGATAAAAAAGCCATATCCGTAAGTCGATCGATGAAAGAAAAATTACTTCAAATCACATGTAAAGCTTCACAATAAAATCCATCCTTCAATTTGACATTCCTGCAACTATATCGTACGTACGATTCATACTCAAATAACATGATAATTACGTAACATGTTTGTTTCATAAGAATCCGTACATTTGAATGGTTGACAAACATAGAGAGGCATTTTAACATTCATGACAGATCGTGCTTTCCCTGACGTCACAATATAGCGTAGGAAAACAAACAAAAAAAAATGATCTAACTCGATTTTTAACGGTTAGTGACATACAAATGTAACTATAAGAATTTAATGCTAATTTTTGTAATTTTATAGAGTTGTACATTTTTTGTATAAAGCGCGGAATAAACTAATGTCCTTAGGTCAACGATTTTACACACCAATAAAGTTACAAAAATCATTTCTTAAATAAATGATTTCAAAACATGAGCTTAATGCTCGTTTAAATTATTATGCTCAGTTTTTATTTGATTTTTCTGAATAACATTGCAACTTTACAAGTATGTGTCGTCCGTTTTTTAGTTTAAACGAACAAATTGAAAACACGTTGCGAAATCTCCCCCGCCACTTTGCAACTGTATAATATACATATATAATAGTCCAAAGTCTTTTAAAGTGAATTTAATGCCAGAATGAGACTCCTAAATAACTATAAATATGAAGATGTGGTATGAGTGCCAATGAGACAACTCTCCATCCCAGTCACAATGTGTAAAAAGTTAACAATTATAGGTCAAAGTACGGCCTTCAACACGGAGCCTTGGCTCACACCGCACAGCAAGCTATAAAGGGCCCCGAAATGACTAGTGTAAAACAATTCAAACAGGAAAACCAACAGTCCAATATATATAAAAAACGAGAAACACTTATGAACCCCCACCAACAAACGACAACCACTGAACAATAGGCTCCTGACTTAGGACAGGTGCATACAAATGCAGCGGGTTTAAATGTTTTAACAGGCGCCAACTTTCACCCTAACCTGAAACAGTAGAGTAACATTACAACATAAAAAGACAAACTATAAAAAAAATATCAATTGAAATGTCTTAAATCGATCAAAAAGACATATAAACAAAAACAAGTAAACATACACTGAACGAATAATTTTGATCTATGACACAATATAAATACAATATTAATAAAAAAAAAAGATGTAGAACAATGTCAAAAAGACAACTTTAACCTTGGACAAGAAGTCACGTATTGAGTGCGTTTGAAAACAATTTAACTAAAAGTCAATTAAACAAAACCATTTTAATTAAAAACCAATTGTTCAGAGAATAATTGAAGGTCTTTCCACCACTAACGATATATTTTGATATGAAAATATTAAAATTCAGTTTAAAATGTCAGTTCCATTGTCAAATGATAGCTCATTGTTTGCTGATTCCAAAAATATATGGTTTCTATATTATTTTGTTTGAAATAAGGGAGGTAATTTGTTACTTTCGGTCTGCAAAATGTGATTTCCGGTATTATTTGATAGTTAATTTGACACTGCTTTCAAAAATGTATTGTTCTATATAATTTTACATGAAATAAGTACAAAAAATAGCCACTTCCAGTTTACACAAGGTCACTTCCGGTTTGATTTTCAAGGTCATATGGCTTTCAAACCAGAAAGTCCTATGGCTTTATGAATATATAAATATGAACTTAAAGCAAAGGTCAAAATCTAGAACGTCAAATTTACCTACGACCTTGACCACCATTTTAAGGTTATAAACCAAAGACCTCAAATCAAAAGACCTTAGGTCTATCATATGCATGTTTAATGAGTTATATCACTTTACGCACAATTCTTAATATAAGAGGGGTGAAAACTCCCATATTTACGCACCCTTTCAACCAAAATTTTATGAGTAACGACATGTCGGAAATGACAATTTAATAATAACCTGTTGTCGGTATCTTGTACGGTTTATAAAAAAAAGTGAGGATAAGCCAAATCAAAATTTAGAATATGACCTTGACCTTTGACCTTGACCTAATTTTCTTTTTCTTTTTTTTTTTTGACTAAGGACCTCAAATCAAGATACCCTAGGTCTCTATCACTCACAGTCCATGAGTTACATTCATTTATCACTTATGTCAAATACAAAAGGGGAAATAACTCTCATATGGAAACTCCGTATCGTTTCGGTTAAAATTGACCGAAGCATCCTGAGGATTTTAAATAGGCATTTGAAAAATAAATTTGTCGATTTCTTTCACGGTTGTGAAGGAGATACATACACAAGAAAAACAGTGTTTGGGGAGATTACTCTTACAAAGAAATAAGTTTGGTTTAGCAGGGTCAAAATAAAATGCGTATAAACTGTACGATAACATGTTGCGAAACAAAAATCACACGCAAGAACAAAATTTGGCAGAAGAAAAAAAAATTAAAAACCAATCAGAGAACAATTGAAGGTCTTTCCACATCAATTTTCTAAATTATTGATGAAAAGCTACTTCCGGTTTACTAAAAGTAACTATTGGCGTCCAAGCATAGGTTTCTTCATTCTGATTCAATAAATACATGGTTCTATATATTTTTGCCTGAAATAAGGGAGATAATTAAAACTTCCGGTTTAAAAAATGTCACTTCCGGTCTTATATGATAGCTTTATTTACACTGATTCCAAAAATATATGGTTTCTATATACTTTTGCATGTAATAAGGGAGATATTAGGTACTTCCAGTTTATTTAAGGTCACTTCTGGTCTCAAATGATAGGTTTCTGTGTGCGTATTTAAAAAAATATATAGATTCTAGGTATTTTTTCCATGAAATAAGTGCAAAAATGGCTACTTCCGGTTAACTCAAGGTCACTTCCGGTTGAAATTTTTCAAGGTCATATGTCAACCAAGAGTTTGCAAAAGACCCTGTGGTTTAATTATGTTCCAAGTAAATTAACCATAAATTTAATCATTTCAGGGACCATAACTCCTATAAGATGTCATTGGATTGTTCAGACCAAATGTTTCATATTTTCATCACAATAAAGCAAACATTTTGCACTAGTTCTTTTATATATAGCTTAAAAAGTGTCAGAGAAAATGCAAAAACAAGCAAAATTCCAAATATAGAACATGACCTTTACCTTTGACCTTATCCTTATTTTCTAAGTTAGGACCCATGGACATCAAATAAAATGACTTTAGGTTTATACGGCTTACGGTTTATTAGTAACAAAAACATAACGACAAATTTATTTGGTAAAGGTAGATAACTCCTTTAAGATTTCACCGGATCGCTTCCATTTAAATCAGCCAAACATTCCTGAGGATGTAACGAACAATTCAGAAAAAGAATTTTGTCGATATATTTTTTGTTACGAAGCAGATGCACACACAAGATAAACAGTGGATAGGGAGATAACTCTTACAAAAAAATTGTTCGACTTAGCAGGGTGAAATTAAAAAGCGCATACACTGTACGATAAAATATAAGAAATATCTAAACGAAATATTGCGAAACAAAAATTTATCGCAAGAACAAAATTTGAGCAAAGAAAAAAAAAATTAAAAACCAATTGTTCAGAGAACAATTGAAGGTCTTTCCTCAGCTATTTTAAAATTTATTGAAAAGAAGCTAGTTCGTGTTTACTCAAAGTTAAAATTGGCATCTTATCATCAGTTTCTTCATACTGATGCGATAAATAAGTGGTTTCTATATACTTCTGAGTGAAATAAGGAAGATAAGTAGCTACTTCCGGTGGAGTAAATGTCACTTCCGGCCTCATATAATAGTTTCTTTCACATTGATTCCAAAAATACACAGAAAAGTAGAAAGCCCTAAAAACGCATGCAAAAATTATCAAATTTAAATGGCGGTATAGTATGGTTAACTACATATAAAGACGGACCATCTTGGTAAATTTGAAAGCTGTTACAGTTTCTTAACTCCTTTAAAAATAATTTAGCTGTACAATTTGCTAAGCTGATGTTGATAAATAATCCTACCAAGTATGAAAGCTTTCAAGCAAACGGTCTCAGAGAAGTAAGATTCACCATCAAAGCCATCGAACTTCCAACTACTAAATATATATCAAATTAATTCAAAAAGCAGTCAAACTGCTTGCTCAAAATTGTTTTTTCAATAATAAGACTGCAACAATGTGTAATTTTCCTTCTCTGGTATATTTCAAAGATTCAAACCTAACTTTAAGACTATTCCTGACAGAATTTTGTTAATTAAATCGTGCACACAGCTATCAAGACAGTTTATGTTGTAAAAAATAAATGTCTTCCATTAAGGTCTTAGTTTTTAGTATTGGCATTATAAAGAATACTTTTGATATATAAATCATAGAGTATCAAACAATCCTTACAAAACAAGGAAAGGAATTTATAATCATTAAAATATAAATGCTATTTTGATATGAAGTTTGATGTAGATAATGCAGTCAATTAAAAAAAAATCTTTTATGTCTAGGAAAACATAAGTGATAAAAGATTTAACAGACACGAATTAAGTCCAGATATGTTATTCATATGATTTATCCATTATTACATTTGATTCAGAACTTGAAACAGGAGAACCATACTTTATTTCAAAAGGGATGGATATATGCTATAGTGAACTTTTTATTAGAAAGTAACCGAGAAATCGCGACTATACAGAACACTCGCAGTTGCTACTCAGACTTTTTAGACTTCTTTGACAAAACACTGGCACATCAATTTTTTGCCCAGACGTCTCGTCCTTTTTCTCAAAAGTTCATCGGAAAGTTCCAAGAGCTAATAGATAAATATTCATTGTCTACTTCATACATGATATAAGATGGTCTCTAGTTTTATACTCTAGGTGCCGAAGTTGTGTATTTTATTTACTTTACAGTTTTTCCTTTATTTGTCATTGTGCTATCTTGATCCTTTTGGTCGACTGACTCTTGACGTGACTCGTTAATTATGCATCCATCTATCGGGTTTTTTGCGTTCCTGGTGCAAATGGCTCTAAAGGTGTGATACGGACGCATGGTGTTTTTACAGTGTTGTTTTCATTTTTTTAGCCTTGTCTTTATATTTTACCTCATAATTACTTTTTTTTGCGAAAACATACTGTAAGTACTATCAAACTTTATTAGATTTATTTGTATGTTTGTTTGAATTTTTCAGTGTTTTTTTTTTTGTCTGTGATGTAAAAAAACTATGTTTACACAGTTTCGGCTGCTGGACCCAATTATTGTCACATTAACCTATTTTTTGTTCGGGTTGCTCACCCAATTTTGTCAACATTTTATTTTGTCAGTTTTTATGAACTTCCCCTTTTTGAATTTACCTTGGAGCTCGGTAGTTTTGTTATACTTTTTTTGATATGTATAAATAAAGATTACCACGACATAGCAGTTCCTGTAAATGGGTGTTCTGGTTGTTGTTGACATTTGCATAATTTTTCTGATTTCCAATGTGAATGAATTTACCAGTCATGATTTAAGCGACCATCGCTGGTGCTTATTACAGACCTTCGATGATAATACCGGTATTCTATGCATTTCAGAGATGTGGGATATATGTCAAGGAGTCAGCAGACCAATCATTAAAAAAATTGTTTTTAGTAACTTCATGTCAGAAAAATAATCTTGCCGTAGTGTACTTGCTGTTACAGATATATTTGTGAAAAAGGAAATATGCAAGTTCTACAATCTAAGCCTCATTCGTCATTAATTTTATCATAGTTTCTTTTTTACAAATCGATCAATAAGTCAAATGTTTGAAATTGTGAGTATTTAACTTTCAAAAGTGCACACAGAATGCATTTATAAATAAAGACGAAGATAGTTTTTGCCTTTAAGCGTTAATGTCCTTACGGAACAAGAACCTGTACAATATAATCTCTTTCATTTAGAACCACTGGTTTTCATAAAAATTTGACAAAGTCGATTCTTTAGTATTATAGATACAGCAATATTCTTTGCATATCGAGTATCTATCTCATAGTTGACATATTCCATATCTATTGTGTTTTATTGTCCTTTTGTATGTCGTCCTAAACATGCATGAAATATTTGCCACTAAGCGTTAAGCAACCAACGATCAATCAATCCTTGTGCATGTCCTTCTTTGTTACAGGCACTTTTAATTAGTATACAATGTTCTTTAACTACATATCTTGCATATTTTCAGATTGCTAGATTAGATAATCATAACATATCCATATCGATATGAACAGTAACAGTACGGATGGCAACAAGTCGGATTTTTTCAGTGACGCTGAAAAACCTGCATTTTATGAATTTGTACATGGGCTTTATATTTACGTTATACCTATGATCGTGGTAATTGGAATGATCTGTAATATTTTATCTTTCAAAGTGTTTGTGTTTACCAGCTTTAGTCGCCATCCATCAAGCATTTTTCTGGCATTACTGAGCGTTTCAGATACTTTTTTTCTCCTTGCATTAATATTTACATGGATGGGAACATTAAAGAAAGCAAGAATTGACACTGGTGGATTATGTTTAGTAACAATATACATAACGTATGTCACGAGTTTCCTCTCTGTTTGGTGTGTTGTTCTGATCATGCTTGACCGATTTATTATAATTTGTTTTCCGTTACGACGACCACGAGTCTGCTCAAACAAAATGGCGAAAGGTACTGGCATCGCAGCTACTGTATTTGCTATCTTAATTTATAGTCATTGTTTCCTGACCATCGAAGTTGTGCCCGGACATGGTTGCAGAGTTAAACAGCAATATTTCGGGTTTTTAGCCATGGTTACATATATAGATACTGCTATTACTTTTGTCATTCCCTTCATAGCCATTTTTGTTTTAAATATATACGTAATTTTGATAATAAGGAAATTTAATTTCAAGCACGCAAAACCAAGGGTCATCAAATACTATTCACCGACGTACAATGTTTTATCTGTTGCACAAATGAGATTGACAATAATGTTGACTATTGTATCAATTGTATTTTTGGTTCTCAACTTACCGAGCCATGCTATTAGATTTTACATAATCGTTAATGATTTAATTGCAAACAACGATATGGTATTATTTCTCGCTCAACAATTCTGTCAGATTTTGTATTATGTAAACTTTGCCATTAACTTTACAATTTACTTTGTGTCCAGTAATACATTCCGAAGATGCATTAAAGAAAGAGTAAGGTGTATGAGATACCAATAATTGCAACAACAAAAACGAACAGACTATAATTTACAAGTAGTAACAATCCTATATTTTATACTGATAAGATAGAAGCAGTTCAGTGAATATTATCAATTCTGTATTGCCGCCTTCCGCTATTGGGATCGTTGCATTTGTTGAGAAAGAAAGAAAGAAATTTAGAAAATTTATCTTGTTATCAGCAAGAATGTATAACGTGTAAAGATCTGTGATAATTTAAACAATAAACATGGTCAAATGAAATCATGAAGTCTTTTTAGTTTATAATGTTGTGTGTTGAATATTTACTGGCACACAGCTCAGTTGTATAAATACATCGAGCATACCTGATGAAATTTATTCCGAAATCACGTTTCATGTCCATTGAATTCGGTATAGAATGTGTGTTGTCGTTCCCTGTTTGAATAATTAATTAAATAAAAAATACCCCAATTTAGCATTTATATTCGACACGGTACGGATTGACTTGAGTATAGAAACGTGAATCATACTCCATCTCGCAGAAGGACGTCCCTTTCTGATAGGGTCATTACGTAAATTTTACTGTTACCATCACGAATATGTTTGACCAATACGATGTTAAGGTTTTTGGACTTAAAAGAGACATGTTTTCTCGGTTTTAGATCTTTAAATTCCAGTATATTCGTTTCATTTGTTATTTTAACGATTGTGACATTATGACTGAGTGCGGATTGCAGGGGGGTGATGCAAGCATATCCGATAGCAGATGACGCTTCCCCTTTCGACGCTCTCGCTTCTTTAAAGAGTTCATAACATTCCATCAGTTTTTGTTTGGTGCCTTGATTTGTCTCTTCCAAGATTTGAACATCGGTAAATTATTGTCGTCTGATGTGCGGAATGTTAAAATACGCAGCTACATCTAATCGAAACATAAACTCCGAGAGACTCACATTATCAAAGTATAAGATAACCTTTAACATCTATTTCATGGGTGTATCTGTAGCTACTAGTTACACGGCAAAATGCCGGTTTCCTTTCATCAACTTAGCTCTTTCCACTGGCAGTTTAATTTTTCCGTACCACATTTACAGAACCTACCAATTGTCTTTATTATTAATTTTTCTCGTCCTGGACGATATATAATATATTTGAAACAAGGGGTAACACAAATAACAAACATGCATGGAGTATTTATCAAGTACGATTGCCTCACTCAGAAATGCATACCATTATAACACTTAACATTTCAAAGAGGTTTGACGTCCACTTTCTCTCAACTATCATATATTATTGTTTAGAGGCCAGCTAAAGCCCGCCTCCGGGTGCTGGATTTTCTCGCTGTGTTGAAGACCCATTGGTGGCCTTTGGCTGTTTTCTGCTTTTTGGTCGGGTTGCTGTCTCTTTGACGCATTCCCATCTAAATTCTGTTAACTGTGTCGTTCTGGAATAAGTATGAGGGAATACATGAGAAGAGCATAAAATTACATTGCCAGTGTCTCATGGTATTCTATGTAAGTAAATTTTTTGCATAACAACTTTGATTATCCAGTAATATTCCGCAATCAAGTCCTTTTCAATCTGGACAGGAGCGTAATAGCATATCATATAAACTGTGAAAATCAGTTGAAAATGACTTGACTCATCAGCGTGCCACAGATTACAAAAAAAGAAAACAAAACAAAAGACAAGTTTCAGAAAGTAACAATCTGAGAGTACTCGCAGTTACTGAAAGCTAGTTCAAAGCCAATTACAACTAATAAATAATCATGTTTTCCCAGACTTAAATATCAATCAGCACATTTCCAAAGAATTTAGTGGAAATATTCATCTAAATCTAAAAAGGCATGACCTTATGCAGTGCCGAAATATAAGTCCATTGATCGACAAGATGAAGGATCTCAGATTTTCTTACCTGTATAGCAATACATATTTAGTAATGCCTTACAAAATCCATGTTAGGACTGATAAAAACAATATTCAAAGATCTTACTACAGTGTTAAATTGATAACCTCTAAGAATCAATTTATTCCGAGAATAAATGAGTTTACATTGATCGTATCTAAATTGTGTAATAATATGTATGGCAATTTCTTTTTATCACCGGTGATTTAATTTAATCGAATTCACGAGCCTGGTAAACCATCAAATCTCAACCCAATGGTTAAGCGAGAAAAAAACTTTACTGACACTTCCTGTTGAGCTTTTCTGGTATAAAATATCACAAATATAGATCAATTTATTGTTAATTTGTGAATCATTTGTGAAATAGGAGAATGTCATGTTATAGATAACTAAATGAGAGACTGTTTCGTTTATTAATCGGACAAATATAATTTGAAATGACATCGGAATCACTTTTCCCCCGCAGGTAAGTGTGGCCAGCTCAGGGAGTTTTTGACAAAATGACAGTGAATCATCAATAAAGCTAACGTATACATCAATATATTAGTGTTTGTTTTTTTTTATCAATATTAACGTATAATAACAGTTTTTCTTTTTTATTTCTTTACGAATATGATTGTATTAAGCTGAATTTGTTATAAACTATGTCAGTTTGAGATTGCCTGGTATCGGTTGTGGTATTCTGGAACAATATTGAGATTTTCTGGCAAATAAAACTTTCAACTAGCAAATTGCCAATCGGATACGAGCGTCAAAATTGATAAACCTTCTGTTTAGTGATTGTCATTTAAATTGTTTCTATTTTTCTGATTTCGTAATCCTCATGTTGGTCTAATACATATACTAAACAGTAGTGATTTTTAAAGTCTAGAAAAACAAAATGGAAAATCTAGTGCCGAGTGAAGATTTAAAGTCTAGAGCTGAAACTGAGTTAAAGTCCAGCATTGGAGAAACAAAATCTAGTAATCAAGATGTAAAGTCTAGCGCTGCAGACATAAATTCGAGCGCTGTAAGCATAAGGTTGCAATACACAGTTCGGAGTTTGGTTTCCCATTATGGTCCCGGTGAATTTTTCAAATATGAAAGTTATTGTGCATGAATAAAAACAATTCTTAGAGAGCTGAAGAATAATAAAGCCTTCAAAGTGGGGTTTATTTTCACATTCGTACCGGTTATAGGTCAAGATATTATTGTAATGTTTTCCAATTATTTGTTTACGCTCGAACTTTTCAATTCAATTTTATCGTAAAATGAGGTGACATGCATATGATTTTTATTTGACATCTTGATAGATAAATGTCTATGGTTTCAGAAAAAGTTCACTCGAACGGATTGAATTTCTGATTTGGACCAAATTTTATTGACATTTGTGATATTTTCATCCTTCCCTTTTTTGCAATAACTTGTATCAAATAAACGCAGATTGTTGCCATGGTTACACCAAAAAGAGATTATATTTAACCATTTTAACTATTGAAAATCGAATCAATGCAAGATGCTGTTTTCATACATATGCACATACATGACACTTACAGTAAGCCTTATTTGTTAGAAAGATCGGGAGTGGTTAAAAATTATGAGTGTCAATTCTAGTTATTAAGTCTCCCAAACGAAGTTTGGGAAGACTTATTGTTCTTCTTCTTCTTCTTCTTCTTCTTCTTCTTCTTCTTCTTCTTCTTCTTCTTCTTCTTCTTCTTCTTCTTCTTCTTCTTCTTCCGCCGCTTTTAAATTTGAACTTGTCCGCACCTGTTCTCCAAAACCGCTTGTCAGATTAACTTAGGGTTTCACAATATGTTAGACTAACATGTCTAGTGGTGCAATCAGGGTTTTGTTTGTGCAATGGGGTTTATAAAGGGGTACTTTGAGGGGCAAAAAGAAAAGAGGGTTTTACTATAGAACCCTATGGGATTTTATTTTTTGAAATTTTAAAATGATTATAAATTGAAAACCGTTTGTGATAGACACAATCTTTTTAATTGAAAATGTTCTAAATGATAAAGCCCATTAAATGAAATACAGGGTTAGTCCCCAGGGGCCACCCCCACCCCCTGCCATTTAAGAAAGTTCTAATACCTTGTAAGTGGTCAAGATCCCCACCCCTAAATCATATATATTTTGGTTTGTTATGCTAAGATGGTTTGAATGATATACAGGGTTAGTCCCCAGGGGTCATCCCGACCCCCTGCCATTTGAGAAAGTTCTAATATCTTGTAAATGGTCGAGATCCCCAACCCTAAACCATATATATTCTGGTTTGTCATGATAAAGCACATCAAATGTAATACAGGGTTAGTCCCCAGGGGTCACCACCACCCCCTGCCATTTAAGAAAGTTCTAATATCTTCTAAGTGGTCAAGATCCCCACCCCTAAACCATATATATTCTGGTTTGTCATGCTAAGATGGTTTGAATGATATACAGGGTTAGTCCCCAGGGGTCATCCCGACCCCCTGCCATTTGAGAAAGTTCTAATATCTTGTAAATGGTCGAGATCCCCACCCCTAAACCATATATATTCTGGTTTGTCATGATAAAGCACATCAAATGAAATACAGGGTTAGTCCCCAGGGGTCACCCCCACCCCCTGCCATTTAAGAAAGTTCTTATATCTTGTAAGTGGTCAAGATCCCCACCCCTAAACCATATATATTCTGGTTTTTCATGCTAAGATGGTTTGAATGATATACAGGGTTAGTCCCCAGGGGTCATCCTGACCCCCTGCCATTTGAGAAAGCTCTAATATCTTGTAAATGGTCGAGATTCCCACCTCTAAACCATATATATTCTGGTTTGTCATGATAAAGCACATCAAATGAAATACAGGGTTAGTCCCCAGGGGTCACCCCACCCCCTGCCATTTAAGAAAGTTCTAATATCTTCTAAGTGGTCAAGATCCCCACCCCTAAACCATATATATTCTGGTTTGTCATGCTAAGATGGTTTGAATGATAAACAGGGTTAGTCCCCAGGGGTCATCCCGACCCCCTACCATTTGAGAAAGATCTAATATCTTGTAAATGGTTGAGATCCCCACCCCTAAACCATATATATTCCTATTTGTCATGTCTCGGAACATTTGAATGACGTATACGGTCAGTCCCCAGGGGTCCCCCCCTGCCCCAATGTTCTAATATCTTGTAAATGGTTGAGATCCCCACCCCTAAACCATATATATTCCTGTTCGTCATGTAATGAACATTTGAATGACGTATAGGGTCAGTCCCCAGGGGTTCCTCCCCACCCCCAATGTTCTAGTATTTTGTAAATGGTCGAGATCCCCACCCCTAAACCATATATATTCTGGTTTGTCATGCCAAGATGATTTGAATGATATACAAGGTTAGTGCCCAGGCATCACTAATGCATATAACTTTACTGGACCAAACCAATTTTCACTGGACGTTGCCCAATGTCAGGCGACCCTGGGAATTACGAATTATGGGAGCTTCGTTTGGGAGACTTCGTAACAGCATCCTGTTACAATCATTTCTTGTTTTTCCTAACTATGTATTGCGCTGAAGAAGCAAAGCCCACTGGCATCTTATATTTCAAAAACTAAAACAGTTACAGCAAAACTTAATAAAATTGATCAGCAGGTCAAAAACTATAATTGAGAAATTTTCAGACTACTCCGACAACCCAATTCAGAGTCATTACCCTTGAAATAATATTTTTTATGAAATTTCTCAGTTTTTGTTGCTATCTTGAAACTGTTATAGATAAAGAGAAATTAACAACAAAAATGTTTAGGAAAGTAAGATCTACAAATAGATGTTAAAACGGAATTCGTCAACAGATCCCTTATAGGAATTATTGCTCTAGAAAGACTATTTTATTTTTTTATTTTTTTTTTTTTCAGAAACTATGATAGACAGAAACTTTAATTAGCAAAGTAAGACCTTCAAATAAGTTAAAATGACCAAAGTTATTAATTGATCCATTTTAGGAATTATTACCCTTGAAAGATATGTTTTCCAATTTTTTTGGTTTTTCCCAGAAACTATGACATAAAGACAGAAACGTTTAACAGCAAAAATGTTCCACAGAGTGAGACTTACAAATAATTAAGTCAATATGACCGAAATTGATCCCTTATATGAGTTATTTCCCTTGAAATATAATGATTACCAATTTTTTTAGTTTTTCGCAGAAACTATTACAGATAAAAAGTTCAAAGGGCAAAAATGTTCAGTAAAGTAAGACCTACAAACAAGGCAACTTTACCAAATATGTCAATTCATTTCCCTTGAAAGATGATTTTTAAGGTTTTTGGAGAAACTATGATAGATAGAGATAATCTTTTAAAGGCTTGTAAAAACACGCATTAATATACATTCGATAGCAAAATAATCATTGATTCAAGATTTACACAAAGAATTCCAGGTGAGCAATTCAGGCACATATTAGCCTCTTGCTTCTTCATAAACTTATGACACTGAATTCGTACAGTTGGAATGCCAAATCATTTCGAAGTTGAAGACCATTAAAAAGGAAAAATTTCAAGGAAAAATGCTAAATCTGGCTAAGACCATCTATATTTGGGGTAAAAAAACTTTTCATGTATTCAATTTACAGAAATTTGTGAATCAATGATATTTTATGTAAGCTCTCAATTTTTTTTTTGTTTTTTTTTTTTGGTTTTATCTCCCTAGAATGTATTGAAAACAAACTGAAAATTTTAATTCACAAGAAGGTACGATGATCGTAATTGAAAATTGACCATTATGATTACGGATTAAAGATTAATCTTTGCTGACTGTTATCTGTCGGTGATACGATGAGTGGGCTAAAACGAATCTGTGTTCATAGGTCAGACTCCAATATCAATACTTAATACATTTTTATTGTCGCCGAGGGTATCAATCAGCTCATTAGTCAGGACTGCGTACTGCCGTTACTGGCGTGATTTACAACAAATCTTTTTTTTTAAATTTAGATAAATAGATTTGATAAATTTAAAAATTATTGAGAAACTCAGGTTCCAACTCCCTCAGGCAAATTTGGTATTATTCTATGTCCTTTTTGGTCATACAGCTCCTCAACTGTTTAGGTTCTTAGACATCCGTGGCTTTCAAATATTCGGCATTGAGCGTTCATAATAAAGATAAATCAAGAAGCGCTTTGGACGCATCAAATTTATAAAGTGTTTTTTTTTTTTTTGCAACACAGTTTTCAAAAGTTCAATACTTATTATATCTACTCTTTATAATGTTTCATTTGATCTCATTTATTTATACAATTCTTTGTAATTACGACCAACAGATTCAAAAATATGGATGAAGGGAAAGAAATTGTAACTGCCAATGGAAGAAGACGGAAGGCAGAATTTTTGCATCGAAACAGACTACCTATAGACCCCTAAAATAGTTGTTGCAAGAGTGTTTAACGTAAAAATGATCTCCCTTGCTGTATTTGGCAAAATCTTTCGGAATTTTTGGTCTTCAATTCTCTTCAACTTCTTACTTTGTTTGGCTATTTAAACTGTTTTATTTGAGCATCACTTATAAGTCTTTTATAGATGAAACGCTCGTCTGGCGTACACAATTTTGATCCTGGTAACTATGATGAGGTTATTCACGAGGCATCGGCTTTATAATCCCTATTCTGACCGGATGTGGCTACGTTTTTATGCATCCCGTAAATTCAAACGAATCATGCGCCTCTCTACCATGAGTTTTACTTCCAGATTGGAAAAGTCCTTGTTGACCATATTTCGTTACCCTCAGTAAACTATTAGGAGGGGAGGGAGATTGAGCATTAAATGTTATGTGAATAAATCCCAACTTTTTTTGTTCGTCTAGTATTAGTTCAGAAAAGTAAATGCGAAGTGACTGCCTTTGCATAAATCTATAATACGTATTGCTTCCGTTGATGTTTTGTCTATCTAAGCAGATTTTCTTTGAAGGTGACAGTATATTGTTTATTTCATTTAAAAGGTAAGTTTGTCCATGCTGGGGGTTTTACAATGACAATGGCATGATAATACGGATATTGTATTATTTAAATTTGTTGTTGCAAAAGTTCTGAGATTATTATAAAATAAGGAATATATCTCTCTCATGCAAAAGTCTAATTCCTTGCCGGGCTTTGGCTATACTTTTTGTCCTTTTTGGTTTTCAAGTTCTTCATGATTTTAATAAGTTTTGGATTTTCAAATATTTTGGCATCGAGCATGACTGAAGAGATATTTATTGTCGAAATGCGCATCTGGTGCAGAAAACTGGTACCATTACTGTTATAACTACCACAGGGTCGATACCTCTGCTGGTGGACTGTTGGTACCCGAGGGTATCACCAGCCCAGTAGCAAGTACTTCGGTACTGGCATGAAAATACGGATATTGTGGTATTATAATTTGCTGTTACAAAAGTTTGGAAATTATTATAACTGTGAACGGACTGATCTAACATTCAAGTAAAAGTAACGTTTTCTGGATACCTTTCTACTTAATGTTAGCGTAGCCACATAATAACCAAACTAACCCAGGTTCTATGTACTGTATATAAACTACGAAGACAAGTTCTGCCCTGGACACCTTGTCACACTAGGGGACAAGTGTCTACAACAACCGAAATAACAGACAATTCTCTGGGAGGACAAAGCTAATACTCGACCGGACATTAATTTGGACCAGTATAAGCCAGCATTCTTGGAAAGGAAGTCTTAAAGAAATAATACATAAATGATCATATTTATTTGGAACCAAAATAACAATTAATATTCTAATATGGCATTAGGTTTAACAACAATACAAAAGGTAAATAAAGTGGGGAAATGTCTTACTGTAAGTAGTGGTTTTTAAACAATATTATTTAAACCATTTTATAACCATGTGCAAACTTTTAAATCCTAAATAATGCCAAAACATTTAAGAGTAGAAATTGGTCCAGAACAGTAATAATAACAGCATGGCTGTATTGTCTACTGATAATTACCTTCCAGGAAAGTATGAATTCTGAATACTGTATTAGATGTGAGTTCAGTATATAATTAATAATAAACTAACTTAACCAATGGTACTTTCTTGAAATAAGAGTTGCAATATAACCATTTCCAACACAGTCTTACCTTTAACTATAAATATCTGTTTTTGAAAAGAAGTGAATTAATCATGTACTTTAACACAGGTGAAAGTTTTTCATGTAAACATGTGTAATTATATAGAATGTAAACACGCTCCGAATCAAGGGAGCTAATTAATTAACTAATAATTCCAATATTGCCACATAACATAAGGAATATATAACTCTCGTGCAAAAAGTAAAATAACAAATATACCGAACTCCCAGGAAAATTCTGCTCTGATTCCTTGCCCGGCTATGGCTATACCTTTTGCATTTTTTGGTTTTTAAGCTCTCTCTGATTTTAATAAGTTTTGGATTTTGAATTATTTTGGTCCCGAAAAGAAGAGACATTTATTGTCGAAATATGCATCTGGCGCAGAAAAATTGGTACAATTAATGTTATTGAGAATGTGGCTGGGTTAGACATGATCGTATTTTAAAGCGTTGTATCGTTGATGACCGTTTGCAAAGCACGATGAAGTATATGAAATTTGCACTGCCATAGGAAAAGGAGTATATGTTTGATTGTGACATAACTTTGCCTTCAAATAGGTCATCTCGAGTTATTTATTGCAAGGTTCTTGTTACGTGCAAAGCATGTACGGGAAATATGATTATAAATACCTAGCCACGCCAAATATATACAAAAAATGGACTAAAGAGTAAAGGTTAAACATATTCAAAGACAAATAAATGGAACACTATAACATTTGATTAAGATTATGAACAACGTCAGTACCTAGAATCTATACTTCAAGACCATCATGTATTATTTGTGACGTTAATACGGAATATTTATCAACAAGGTCTTGGTATCTTCCGATGAACTTTTTTAGAAAAAGGACGAGACGTCTTTTGACATAACCCTGACGGACGGGATCCAGGAGACCATATTATAGCTCAAGCAAACCTCGGTTTTTATTTAAAGGATTTGATTACGTGTTCTGGAGAACAAATAACCAGATATTTTGACATCAGTAATGTTCAAAAAACGTTTGAATCGATGAGAATGATGTTTGTAATAGTTGAAAGGCAAGGCAAAACTATGTTTGTAAAACAAAAATTTGATAGAAATTTATACTGATACGCTGGCATAAAAAGCAATATAATGATTAGTACGTCTAAAGTAATCCATACAAAATTATCTTATTCAAGAACATTTCTATCCATACTAGGAGATTAGAAGACAAAAAAAATGTTGAACTGATAATTGTACAAAGAAACGTCATGAATTTGTAGTTTTAAGTAAATCGAAATGTAATAAAATAAAGATAAACTACATCCATTGATTTTGATACAAACAACAAACAACTTAATATGAAGAATGACTTAAACTATAAATCGGTCAGTAAAAGAGGTTCACATCATTCTGCTTGTAAAGTTTCATTGTTGAATCCATTTCTTATTTTGTTTTTATTGCAACTGTCATTTTTTACCAATAAAAATAAAATCAGAATATTATTTTTCAGACAGAAAATTACTATGTGATCGAGAGTAAAACAGAAATCTCTCAGTTTAATTTGTTTTGAATCAAGATATACTTGAAAGACGGAAATCCAGTGTTATATACCATCATGTTATTACACTTCGTCGCTGCTAACCAATCTTAAGTAAATTATAATATAGACAATCCAAAATAGTTCATTGGTTAAGGTTCAAACAACTATGCAGGCACCTAACACTCGGAGAGAAACGAAGCTGTTTATTTATTACCGGAACTTTTTAATTATATTTTGATACCAGTAACATCCGTGGCAAGGGAAATCAAGAGATAATGTGCTTCAATACGGAGCTAAAGACATATGGTATAAATTCCCTGGATTGTCTTTCGTTAACGGAATCAAAAGAACAGATGTTAAATATGTTATCAATAAAACAAACAAAGGAAAGGGAGATTTAATAACCATTTATAATGAAACAACTGTAAAGAAGACTTTTTTGTTAAATAAACTGAATGTGACTTTTTTCCTTTGTAATACTGGTTATTTCAAGCATTCCTGTCAAGTTTTGTCATAATCAGTTCAATAGTTTGAGAAAAATCTAGTATAATGTAAGACGACATCTACAGCGATTCGAGCTAAATTTCTTCGAAAAATCCAAAACAAGCCGCATCATGATAGAATATAGTGTGGACCAATAAATGATCAAATATTTATCTCATCTGCCTACAAACAGTTGAATATGATACAAAAGATGACTTTAGGATGATAAATACTACTAATGGACCTCTTTGTCTTCCTTATAAGGTCTCTTTTGGTCCATTTATACCTCTCATTTCCTCAAAATTTCTACTTTATAGGCCAATAAATAAAAATTTTGGGGTAACTTTCACTTATTTATGATAGAAATGTTATAATAAATGATTAATTGAAGTATTCAAGCTGAATGAACTATCCGTATAAAAGTTTACTGTCTCCAAGGAGGTTTCAATAAGGCCTTCCGTAAAACTTAAATTTACGCCGCGTTCCAGAGAGGGACATAAAAAGCTTCTCTTTTGGTGAATAATTTGTTGTTACTGCTTTAAAAATAACTTCATTTACTTAAAACTATATATTTATTAAAGTATTTCTTAGGAAAAATTTTCTAGTATAGCAGAATATAAGAAAAAAGGAGAGAAAGCTTCCCAAAACTCTAAGTATGGCTTATTCTGTCAACTAATATTCATGGTAAAGTCCTATTTCAAGGAAATTTTCTCATAAAATGTGTTTTGGAGACTCAATGCACTCAGAATATTTCATTATTAGTAATATTTCACTTAAATAGCAAGAAATTTTAACACATGAGAGTACTCACAAGGTCAAAGGTGCATGTACAGCTTCCCATATTAGGTGTAATACCACCATTGATTTTCCCCTATTAGTCTTTGTTAAATTTGCACTTTTCAAAAAATTGTGCAGAATTTATCTTTGTTTCAAATAAAGAAATACTTGGCATGAGTAAAGTTTGATCCTGTCCAGTACTATAGAAAAAATTTCACATAACATTTCATTGCATATAAGAAAATAACCATCACTGGAAGTTAACCAATCAAATTTTCCCCCTTTTTTAATCTGTGTACAAGCTTTAGTAACCATGTAACCTCAAGTTTCCAAAATATTCTATAGAAACCCCAAATAAAAAAATAATGATGCTGTGAAATACCCAAGATATATGTTTATGACCCAGAAATGTTTTACTGCAATGAAATGTAGGATCAATTACCTACAACTGTCAAATTCAAGGGAATATTTTTTTTCGACCTATTTTCGTATGCAACCGGATGTGACGTACTATGATTTGGTGGTATTACACCTAAAGAAGACTTTTTTGTTAAATAAACTGAATGTGACTTTTTTCCTTTGTAATACTGGTTATTTCAAGCATTCCTGTCAAGTTTTGTCATAATCAGTTCAATAGTTTGAGAAAAATCTAGTATAATGTAAGACGACATCTACAGCGATTCGAGCTAAATTTCTTCGAAAAATCCAAAACAAGCTGCATCATGATAGAATATAGTGTGGACCAATAAATGATCAAATATTTATCTCATCTGCCTACAAACAGTTGAATATGATACAAAAGATGACTTTAGGATGATAAATACTACTAATGGACCTCTTTGTCTTCCTTATAAGGTCTCTTTTGGTCCATTTATACCTCTCATTTCCTCAAAATTTCTACTTTATAGGCCAATAAATAAAAATTTTGGGGTAACTTTCACTTATTTATGATAGAAATGTTATAATAAATGATTAATTGAAGTATTCAAGCTGAATGAACTATCCGTATAAAAGTTTACTGTCTCCAAGGAGGTTTCAATAAGGCCTTCCGTAAAACTTAAATTTACGCCGCGTTCCAGAGAGGGACATAAAAAGCTTCTCTTTTGGTGAATAATTTGTTGTTACTGCTTTAAAAATAACTTCATTTACTTAAAACTATATATTTATTAAAGTATTTCTTAGGAAAAATTTTCTAGTATAGCAGAATATAAGAAAAAAGGAGAGAAAGCTTCCCAAAACTCTAAGTATGGCTTATTCTGTCAACTAATATTCATGGTAAAGTCCTATTTCAAGGAAATTTTCTCATAAAATGTGTTTTGGAGACTCAATGCACTCAGAATATTTCATTATTAGTAATATTTCACTTAAATAGCAAGAAATTTTAACACATGAGAGTACTCACAAGGTCAAAGGTGCATGTACAGCTTCCCATAAAGAAGACTTTTTTGTTAAATAAACTGAATGTGACTTTTTTCTTTTGTAATACTGGTTATTTCAAGCATTCCTGTCAAGTTTTGTCATAATCAGTTCAATAGTTTGAGAAAAATCTAGTATAATGTAAGACGACATCTACAGCGATTCGAGCTAAATTTCTTCGAAAAATCCAAAACAAGCCGCATCATGATAGAATATAGTGTGGACCAATAAATGATCAAATATTTATCTCATCTGCCTACAAACAGTTGAATATGATACAAAAGATGACTTTAGGATGATAAATACTACTAATGGACCTCTTTGTCTTCCTTATAAGGTCTCTTTTGGTCCATTTATACCTCTCATTTCCTCAAAATTTCTACTTTATAGGCCAATAAATAAAAATTTTGGGGTAACTTTCACTTATTTATGATAGAAATGTTATAATAAATGATTAATTGAAGTATTCAAGCTGAATGAACTATCCGTATAAAAGTTTACTGTCTCCAAGGAGGTTTCAATAAGGCCTTCCGTAAAACTTAAATTTACGCCGCGTTCCAGAGAGGGACATAAAAAGCTTCTCTTTTGGTGAATAATTTGTTGTTACTGCTTTAAAAATAACTTCATTTACTTAACCCTTTCCTCCATGGAAATTTTTTTTTTACATACTTGATTTGCATAGGATTTTTCATTAAAATGCTGAAAATATTCTTACTTTAATGAAATATTAACTGTACCTCTAATAGACCAGTTAGACATTTGAAATTTTTTGTCAGTTATACATTTAAGTCAGATCTTCAAAATTTACTAAAAAAAATTTTTTTAATATTGTTGCCATGGTAACAGATAATGAGATTTATCCAAATATAAAATTAAAATGGTTAAATTTTGGGTTAAATCTTGTAATGTCAATTTGTTTCAAAGAAAACAATGAGAGAATTGAATGTACATAAATAATCTGAATAGAAACTTTATTTTCTTTAAAAATTGTCTATTTTTTCCTCATAGCAACAGAAGTATTTCCGTAGCAACCAAAGAAAATTGTGATTAAATTTTGAATTTAAAAAAAAAATGGTGAAAATTTTAAAAATAAGGTTTTTACAGGTTAATCAAGATGACTCATATATTGGAATATATTATGGAAAATAATATTGTACATTATTTTTCCCTAGCAACAGTTTCTGTTCATAGCAACCAACTGAAATCCTGTATAATAAGTAAAAAATGAACAGTTGACAGTTAGATATTTTGGATGATAACAAATGGAAACTTTTTATCACAACATTGCACTTGAAAAAGATTTATCATATGTGTGCTCCTAGCATCCAAATAAGGCCCAAGAATCAGACTAAAAAGTAGGTGCTTAGGCCAACAAATTAGAAAATGCATTATTAGTTATCAGATATCTTGTTTCTAAAAGAAAATCTATGATGTTTGTGAAGTTGTTTAACAAAGACCTTTTTGTATACTAGTAATGATAAATATCACAGTTTGAAAAGGCAATATGAAAATAATAGCATGTGGTATAGTTTCTTTTTATTACATTTTTGTACACCATTTTGCATCTGGTTTTAGTTGTGTTCAATGGAACACTGTTATTGTTAACATGCTGATTATGCATATGCCTGTTTCTCTTTGTATAGTCCCCTCGAAAATGTAACATCAATCCTGAAATCTAGAAGGGTATTAAACTTTTTCCTATGTTGATATCCTGCTGTGCGTTTCATCACAATTTGAATTTATAAAAAAAAAACATTATTTCAATTTAGGTTTTTTCCTATAAAGGCAAACCCCTTCCCCTCCAGAAATAACAATACATTAACTTGAAAGAATTCAGCTAACCCCTTCCTTGTTTCACGTCCAGTGGCAAATATTTCATGCATATTCAGAAGGAGGTCCTTATAAATCCTTATTTGTTTACCTCTTCACAATGCTAGTCTTCTAAAGACCTTTCTGTAGACTGTTTTGCATACAATAATGAAATAAGGAAATGTGGTAAGATTGCCAATGTGACAACTTTTCAACAGTCCAAATGATGTGGATGTAAGACAATGACCATTCATAGTTTATGTGTTATGCATGTTATGACAAAATGTGAGGCAAACCACACTAGAAAAACAACGGCCTGATTTATGCTAAAAGGGTAAACAAAAAGATGATAGACAGCAACCAACAACAACCACGGAATAATAGGCTTCTGACTTTGGACAGAAACATACATAATGTGGTTGTGTTAATTATGATTATGAGCGCACATTACTCCCCAAAGAGAGGCAAAAGGGACTTTCAAACGCATAAGTCGAAATAAACTGACAACACAATGGTAAACAACGAAAAAGAAAAAAGACAAACAACAGTATACAAAATACAATATAGAAAACTTAAGACTGAGCAACCCAAACTTGGGCAGTGATTCAAATAGACAATAAATGTGGATAGTAAAATTAAGAATGGAAATGGGGAATGTGTCAAAGAGACAACAACCCGACCATAGAACAGACAACAGCAGAAGGTCACCAACAGGTCTTCAATGCAGCGAGAAATTCCCGCATGTGGACACAGATGATGCCCCCGCTTGCATATCATATAGTTATAAAGGGACATAACTGAAGAACGGTAAAAGTGACGCTACCCAAACTTGAACTTGATCTGAGTTTTGTGGTAATAAGCATTGTGTGTAAGTCTCATAAAATTTGGTTGAGGCTAACTTAAGTGGAGAACAGAAACTAAAATTCAGCAATTTTTCTATTTGTAAACACGCATAACTCTTCAACGGTTGTGTATAAGTTTTATAACATTTGGTTGAGACAAACTAAAAAATTCAGCAATTTTTATGATAATATATAAAGGGACATAACACTAGAATGGTAAAAGTGTCGCCACCAAATTTTGTACTTAATCTGTATCATGTAGTAATAAGCATTGTGTATAAGTTTCATAACATTTGGTTGAGGCAACATAAAGTTAGAAAACGGAAACAAAAAATTTGTACTTGATCTTAGTTTTGTGGTAATGAATATTGTGTATAGCATAACTCAATAATGGTTAAAGTGACACTACCCAAATTCAAACTTGATCTGTGTTTTGTGGTAATAAGCATTGTGTATAAGTTTCATAACATTTGGTTGAGGCAAACTCAAGTTAGAGAACGGAAACCAATTTTGGGATGTACGTACGTATGTACGTACATATAGACGGACAAGGGTAAAACTTAATGCTCCCACCGCTATGGCAGGGGCATAAAAAAAGGAATAAAATGTAAAAGTCTGCTTTGAATGGCTTGAATCGATAGGAGTGCTAAGCATCCATCCAAACTCCTGCTCTTTAATGGCTGACTTGACTCATTAGATTGGCAAGAAGTACATATAAAAAAAATAAAAAAAACAAAACATGTGAGTGAGTGAGTATTGATCTAAGAGTTACACAGTTACTGAAAGCTAGTTTAAAGCCAATTAATTATAACTATTAATAGGTATTTTGTTTTCTCCCAGACTAACAAAATATTAGTCAGTAACAGCCAGTGGAAGAAGAAAACAAGTTCCTCAAAAATCAACTTGAAAAAAATTTGCAACATACAATGTATGAACATGACATGTTCTTTCATCAAAGTTTAGGATACTAATATTATCTAATATCCCTCTTGTTCCTCTACTAAACATTAATAATAAGATGTGCTGATCAGTTGGTTGCTTAAATTTAAGGTAGCTTTTAATCAAATAAGTAACTACATTTTTACTTCTATCTCGCATTTTGATTCTCCGAAACCCGAAATACGGCGAAAATCGTGAAGAGAAAAATGCACGTATGTCTGTTCTTTTAGTCTGACATATTTTATAAATGGGAAGTGAACCGCAAAGTTAAGGCTCTGTAATTTGTTAGTCAAATTGTTACTACTAAAACAAAGTGGTTCACGGAACCATATGCCTTCATGATTGTTGAAATAAACATCGCGGAAAAAATATTCATCATCTTTTGTTTGTGTAAACATCACTGTAAAAACGGTAAATTCTATTGGTGGGCGGGGCTTAGAATCACAACTTACGGATGCTGAATATTGTTGCATAATTCGCTATTCTCGTTAATTTAATTGAAGAACTTAAAATAATTATGATTGAAACTTAAATGTCACTTTCTATAAGCAAAAACATTGAAAGATTGTACGTTGAATGAATTTTGTGGTCATTAAAATTTGTATGTTCCCGCCCACTTAATGACTCGCCGGAAGTGGTATAATGGGATTCCCCAAACACATGTTTACATTATACAAGTTGCTATATTTGTTCACTCAATGGGTCAGAAAAGAATTGTATGGACTCGACTGCATATCTCCGCGTTGTTCATTAAATTTCTGATATTTCAACGTAAGTTTAAAAATAAAATGCTTTTGTTGCAATAATGTACGAATCCAAAGCGAGAAAAGCGGCAATGAACACTCGGGAGTTTCAAAATAAAGTTTTTCTTACGGAAAATAATTTTTTACGCAAACTGTATCGTAAACATTGATTATTAGGTATTTTATAACCAGTTGGTATTAATAACCAACAATAAATGTAGTTAACGTGACAATGTCAGTGTTCTGAAACTTGGTTGTCAACAAGAACCTCGAAAAAATGGCGACGGCTATTTATAAAAAAAATCGGCACGTTTAAAGTATTAATGCATTGCGAAAACAAATATTTCATCAATGCAATTCAAGTCAGATATTCTTATGAATATCCGTTTTATATTGGATACAAATTTTATTAAGTCTGATACAGACATTTCGTAGTCAAAGTGTTTCAACTGAGCAGGAACAGATATACTGTTCCCAGAACTGAGGTACTATACAGAGGCGTCAAAAGGCGTCATTATGGAGTAAAGGGGGTGGCGTCAAAAGGCGTCATTATGGAGGAAAGGGTTAAAACTATATATTTATTAAAGTATTTCTTAGGAAAAATTTTCTACTATAGCAGAATATAAGAAAAAAGGAGAAAAAGTTTCCCAAAACTCTAAGTATGGCTTATTCTGTCAACTAATATTCATGGTAAAGTCCTATTTCAAGGAAATTTTCTCATAAAATGTGTTTTGGAGACTCAATGCACTCAGAATATTTCATTATTAGTAATATTTCACTTAAATAGCAAGAAATTTTAACACATGAGAGTACTCACAAGGTCAAAGGTGCATGTACAGCTTCCCATATTAGGTGTAATACCACCATTGATTTTCCCCTATTAGTCTTTGTTAAATTTGCACTTTTCAAAAAATTGTGCAGAATTTATCTTTGTTTCAAATAAAGAAATACTTGGCATGAGTAAAGTTTGATCCTGTCCAGTACTATAGAAAAAATTTCACATAACATTTCATTGCATATAAGAAAATAACCATCACTGGAAGTTAACCAATCAAATTTTCCCCCTTTTTTAATCTGTGTACAAGCTTTAGTAACCATGTAACCTCAAGTTTCCAAAATATTCTATAGAAACCCCAAATAAAAAAATAATGGTGCTGTGAAATACCCAAGATATATGTTTATGACCCAGAAATGTTTTACTGCAATGAAATGTAGGATCAATTACCTACAACTGTCAAATTCAAGGGAATATTTTTTTTCGACCTATTTTCGTATGCAACCGGATGTGACGTACTATGATTTGGTGGTATTACATCTAAAGAAGACTTTTTTGTTAAATAAACTGAATGTGACTTTTTTCCTTTGTAATACTGGTTATTTCAAGCATTCCTGTCAAGTTTTGTCATAATCAGTTCAATAGTTTGAGAAAAATCTAGTATAATGTAAGACGACATCTACAGCGATTCGAGCTAAATTTCTTCGAAAAATCCAAAACAAGCCGCATCATGATAGAATATAGTGTGGACCAATAAATGATCAAATATTTATCTCATCTGCCTACAAACAGTTGAATATGATACAAAAGATGACTTTAGGATGATAAATACTACTAATGGACCTCTTTGTCTTCCTTATAAGGTCTCTTTTGGTCCATTTATACCTCTCATTTCCTCAAAATTTCTACTTTATAGGCCAATAAATAAAAATTTTGGGGTAACTTTCACTTATTTATGATAGAAATGTTATAATAAATGATTAATTGAAGTATTCAAGCTGAATGAACTATCCGTATAAAAGTTTACTGTCTCCAAGGAGGTTTCAATAAGGCCTTCCGTAAAACTTAAATTTACGCCGCGTTCCAGAGAGGGACATAAAAAGCTTCTCTTTTGGTGAATAATTTGTTGTTACTGCTTTAAAAATAACTTCATTTACTTAAAACTATATATTTATTAAAGTATTTCTTAGGAAAAATTTTCTAGTATAGCAGAATATAAGAAAAAAGGAGAAAAAGCTTCCCAAAACTCTAAGTATGGCTTATTCTGTCAACTAATATTCATGGTAAAGTCCTATTTCAAGGAAATTTTCTCATAAAATGTGTTTTGGAGACTCAATGCACTCAGAATATTTCATTATTAGTAATATTTCACTTAAATAGCAAGAAATTTTAACACATGAGAGTACTCACAAGGTCAAAGGTGCATGTACAGCTTCCCATATTAGGTGTAATACCACCATTGATTTTCCCCTATTAGTCTTTGTTAAATTTGCACTTTTCAAAAAATTGTGCAGAATTTATCTTTGTTTCAAATAAAGAAATACTTGGCATGAGTAAAGTTTGATCCTGTCCAGTACTATAGAAAAAATTTCACATAACATTTCATTGCATATAAGAAAATAACCATCACTGGAAGTTAACCAATCAAATTTTCCCCCTTTTTTAATCTGTGTACAAGCTTTAGTAACCATGTAACCTCAAGTTTCCAAAATATTCTATAGAAACCCCAAATAAAAAAATAATGGTGCTGTGAAATACCCAAGATATATGTTTATGACCCAGAAATGTTTTACTGCAATGAAATGTAGGATCAATTACCTACAACTGTCAAATTCAAGGGAATATTTTTTTTCGACCTATTTTCGTATGCAACCGGATGTGACGTACTATGATTTGGTGGTATTACATCTAAAGAAGACTTTTTTGTTAAATAAACTGAATGTGACTTTTTTCCTTTGTAATACTGGTTATTTCAAGCATTCCTGTCAAGTTTTGTCATAATCAGTTCAATAGTTTGAGAAAAATCTAGTATAATGTAAGACGACATCTACAGCGATTCGAGCTAAATTTCTTCGAAAAATCCAAAACAAGCCGCATCATGATAGAATATAGTGTGGACCAATAAATGATCAAATATTTATCTCATCTGCCTACAAACAGTTGAATATGATACAAAAGATGACTTTAGGATGATAAATACTACTAATGGACCTCTTTGTCTTCCTTATAAGGTCTCTTTTGGTCCATTTATACCTCTCATTTCCTCAAAATTTCTACTTTATAGGCCAATAAATAAAAATTTTGGGGTAACTTTCACTTATTTATGATAGAAATGTTATAATAAATGATTAATTGAAGTATTCAAGCTGAATGAACTATCCGTATAAAAGTTTACTGTCTCCAAGGAGGTTTCAATAAGGCCTTCCGTAAAACTTAAATTTACGCCGCGTTCCAGAGAGGGACATAAAAAGCTTCTCTTTTGGTGAATAATTTGTTGTTACTGCTTTAAAAATAACTTCATTTACTTAAAACTATATATTTATTAAAGTATTTCTTAGGAAAAATTTTCTAGTATAGCAGAATATAAGAAAAAAGGAGAAAAAGCTTCCCAAAACTCTAAGTATGGCTTATTCTGTCAACTAATATTCATGGTAAAGTCCTATTTCAAGGAAATTTTCTCATAAAATGTGTTTTGGAGACTCAATGCACTCAGAATATTTCATTATTAGTAATATTTCACTTAAATAGCAAGAAATTTTAACACATGAGAGTACTCACAAGGTCAAAGGTGCATGTACAGCTTCCCATATTAAATAAAGAAGACTTTTTTGTTAAATAACCTGATAGTGACTTTTTTCCTTTGTAATACTGGTTATTTCAAGCATTCCTGTCAAGTTTTGTCATAATCAGTTCAATAGTTTGAGAAAAATCTAGTATAATGTAAGACGACATCTACAGCGATTCGAGCTAAATTTCTTCGAAAAATCCAAAACAAGCCGCATCATGATAGAATATAGTGTGGACCAATAAATGATCAAATATTTATCTCATCTGCCTACAAACAGTTGAATATGATACAAAAGATGACTTTAGGATGATAAATACTACTAATGGACCTCTTTGTCTTCCTTATAAGGTCTCTTTTGGTCCATTTATACCTCTCATTTCCTCAAAATTTCTACTTTATAGGCCAATAAATAAAAATTTTGGGGTAACTTTCACTTATTTATGATAGAAATGTTATAATAAATGATTAATTGAAGTATTCAAGCTGAATGAACTATCCGTATAAAAGTTTACTGTCTCCAAGGAGGTTTCAATAAGGCCTTCCGTAAAACTTAAATTTACGCCGCGTTCCAGAGAGGGACATAAAAAGCTTCTCTTTTGGTGAATAATTTGTTGTTACTGCTTTAAAAATAACTTCATTTACTTAAAACTATATATTTATTAAAGTATTTCTTAGGAAAAATTTTCTAGTATAGCAGAATATAAGAAAAAAGGAGAAAAAGCTTCCCAAAACTCTAAGTATGGCTTATTCTGTCAACTAATATTCATGGTAAAGTCCTATTTCAAGGAAATTTTCTCATAAAATGTGTTTTGGAGACTCAATGCACTCAGAATATTTCATTATTAGTAATATTTCACTTAAATAGCAAGAAATTTTAACACATGAGAGTACTCACAAGGTCAAAGGTGCATGTACAGCTTCCCATATTAGGTGTAATACCACCATTGATTTTCCCCTATTAGTCTTTGTTAAATTTGCACTTTTCAAAAAATTGTGCAGAATTTATCTTTGTTGTTACTGCTTTAAAAATAACTTCATTTACTTAAAACTATATATTTATTAAAGTATTTCTTAGGAAAAATTTTCTAGTATAGCAGAATATAAGAAAAAAGGAGAAAAAGCTTCCCAAAACTCTAAGTATGGCTTATTCTGTCAACTAATATTCATGGTAAAGTCCTATTTCAAGGAAATTTTCTCATAAAATGTGTTTTGGAGACTCAATGCACTCAGAATATTTCATTATTAGTAATATTTCACTTAAATAGCAAGAAATTTTAACACATGAGAGTACTCACAAGGTCAAAGGTGCATGTACAGCTTCCCATATTAGGTGTAATACCACCATTGATTTTCCCCTATTAGTCTTTGTTAAATTTGCACTTTTCAAAAAATTGTGCAGAATTTATCTTTGTTTCAAATAAAGAAATACTTGGCATGAGTAAAGTTTGATCCTGTCCAGTACTATAGAAAAAATTTCACATAACATTTCATTGCATATAAGAAAATAACCATCACTGGAAGTTAACCAATCAAATTTTCCCCCTTTTTTAATCTGTGTACAAGCTTTAGTAACCATGTAACCTCAAGTTTCCAAAATATTCTATAGAAACCCCAAATAAAAAAATAATGGTGCTGTGAAATACCCAAGATATATGTTTATGACCCAGAAATGTTTTACTGCAATGAAATGTAGGATCAATTACCTACAACTGTCAAATTCAAGGGAATATTTTTTTTCGACCTATTTTCGTATGCAACCGGATGTGACGTACTATGATTTGGTGGTATTACACCTAAAGAAGACTTTTTTGTTAAATAACCTGATAGTGACTTTTTTCCTTTGTAATACTGGTTATTTCAAGCATTCCTGTCAAGTTTTGTCATAATCAGTTCAATAGTTTGAGAAAAATCTAGTATAATGTAAGACGACATCTACAGCGATTCGAGCTAAATTTCTTCGAAAAATCCAAAACAAGCCGCATCATGATAGAATATAGTGTGGACCAATAAATGATCAAATATTTATCTCATCTGCCTACAAACAGTTGAATATGATACAAAAGATGACTTTAGGATGATAAATACTACTAATGGACCTCTTTGTCTTCCTTATAAGGTCTCTTTTGGTCCATTTATACCTCTCATTTCCTCAAAATTTCTACTTTATAGGCCAATAAATAAAAATTTTGGGGTAACTTTCACTTATTTATGATAGAAATGTTATAATAAATGATTAATTGAAGTATTCAAGCTGAATGAACTATCCGTATAAAAGTTTACTGTCTCCAAGGAGGTTTCAATAAGGCCTTCCGTAAAACTTAAATTTACGCCGCGTTCCAGAGAGGGACATAAAAAGCTTCTCTTTTGGTGAATAATTTGTTGTTACTGCTTTAAAAATAACTTCATTTACTTAAAACTATATATTTATTAAAGTATTTCTTAGGAAAAATTTTCTAGTATAGCAGAATATAAGAAAAAAGGAGAAAAAGCTTCCCAAAACTCTAAGTATGGCTTATTCTGTCAACTAATATTCATGGTAAAGTCCTATTTCAAGGAAATTTTCTCATAAAATGTGTTTTGGAGACTCAATGCACTCAGAATATTTCATTATTAGTAATATTTCACTTAAATAGCAAGAAATTTTAACACATGAGAGTACTCACAAGGTCAAAGGTGCATGTACAGCTTCCCATATTAGGTGTAATACCACCATTGATTTTTCCCTATTAGTCTTTGTTAAATTTGCACTTTTCAAAAAATTGTGCAGAATTTATCTTTGTTTCAAATAAAGAAATACTTGGCATGAGTAAAGTTTGATCCTGTCCAGTACTATAGAAAAAATTTCACATAACATTTCATTGCATATAAGAAAATAACCATCACTGGAAGTTAACCAATCAAATTTTCCCCCTTTTTTAATCTGTGTACAAGCTTTAGTAACCATGTAACCTCAAGTTTCCAAAATATTCTATAGAAACCCCAAATAAAAAAATAATGGTGCTGTGAAATACCCAAGATATATGTTTATGACCCAGAAATGTTTTACTGCAATGAAATGTAGGATCAATTACCTACAACTGTCAAATTCAAGGGAATATTTTTTTTCGACCTATTTTCGTATGCAACCGGATGTGACGTACTATGATTTGGTGGTATTACACCTAAAGAAGACTTTTTTGTTAAATAACCTGATAGTGACTTTTTTCCTTTGTAATACTGGTTATTTCAAGCATTCCTGTCAAGTTTTGTCATAATCAGTTCAATAGTTTGAGAAAAATCTAGTATAATGTAAGACGACATCTACAGCGATTCGAGCTAAATTTCTTCGAAAAATCCAAAACAAGCCGCATCATGATAGAATATAGTGTGGACCAATAAATGATCAAATATTTATCTCATCTGCCTACAAACAGTTGAATATGATACAAAAGATGACTTTAGGATGATAAATACTACTAATGGACCTCTTTGTCTTCCTTATAAGGTCTCTTTTGGTCCATTTATACCTCTCATTTCCTCAAAATTTCTACTTTATAGGCCAATAAATAAAAATTTTGGGGTAACTTTCACTTATTTATGATAGAAATGTTATAATAAATGATTAATTGAAGTATTCAAGCTGAATGAACTATCCGTATAAAAGTTTACTGTCTCCAAGGAGGTTTCAATAAGGCCTTCCGTAAAACTTAAATTTACGCCGCGTTCCAGAGAGGGACATAAAAAGCTTCTCTTTTGGTGAATAATTTGTTGTTACTGCTTTAAAAATAACTTCATTTACTTAAAACTATATATTTATTAAAGTATTTCTTAGGAAAAATTTTCTAGTATAGCAGAATATAAGAAAAAAGGAGAAAAAGCTTCCCAAAACTCTAAGTATGGCTTATTCTGTCAACTAATATTCATGGTAAAGTCCTATTTCAAGGAAATTTTCTCATAAAATGTGTTTTGGAGACTCAATGCACTCAGAATATTTCATTATTAGTAATATTTCACTTAAATAGCAAGAAATTTTAACACATGAGAGTACTCACAAGGTCAAAGGTGCATGTACAGCTTCCCATTAAAGAAGACTTTTTTCCTTTGTAATACTGGTTATTTCAAGCATTCCTGTCAAGTTTTGTCATAATCAGTTCAATAGTTTGAGAAAAATCTAGTATAATGTAAGACGACATCTACAGCGATTCGAGCTAAATTTCTTCGAAAAATCCAAAACAAGCCGCATCATGATAGAATATAGTGTGGACCAATAAATGATCAAATATTTATCTCATCTGCCTACAAACAGTTGAATATGATACAAAAGATGACTTTTGGATGATAAATACTACGAATGGACCTCTTTGTCTTCCTTATAAGGTCTCTTTTGGTCCATTTATACCTCTCATTTCCTCAAAATTTCTACTTTATAGGCCAATAAATAAAAATTTTGGGGTAACTTTCACTTATTTATGATAGAAATGTTATAATAAATGATTAATTGAAGTATTCAAGCTGAATGAACTATCCGTATAAAAGTTTACTGTCTCCAAGGAGGTTTCAATAAGGCCTTCCGTAAAACTTAAATTTACGCCGCGTTCCAGAGAGGGACATAAAAAGCTTCTCTTTTGGTGAATAATTTGTTGTTACTGCTTTAAAAATAACTTCATTTACTTAAAACTATATATTTATTAAAGTATTTCTTAGGAAAAATTTTCTAGTATAGCAGAATATAAGAAAAAAGGAGAAAAAGCTTCCCAAAACTCTAAGTATGGCTTATTCTGTCAACTAATATTCATGGTAAAGTCCTATTTCAAGGAAATTTTCTCATAAAATGTGTTTTGGAGACTCAATGCACTCAGAATATTTCATTATTAGTAATATTTCACTTAAATAGCAAGAAATTTTAACACATGAGAGTACTCACAAGGTCAAAGGTGCATGTACAGCTTCCCATATTAGGTGTAATACCACCATTGATTTTCCCCTATTAGTCTTTGTTAAATTTGCACTTTTCAAAAAATTGTGCAGAATTTATCTTTGTTTCAAATAAAGAAATACTTGGCATGAGTAAAGTTTGATCCTGTCCAGTACTATAGAAAAAATTTCACATAACATTTCATTGCATATAAGAAAATAACCATCACTGGAAGTTAACCAATCAAATTTTCCCCCTTTTTTAATCTGTGTACAAGCTTTAGTAACCATGTAACCTCAAGTTTCCAAAATATTCTATAGAAACCCCAAATAAAAAAATAATGGTGCTGTGAAATACCCAAGATATATGTTTATGACCCAGAAATGTTTTACTGCAATGAAATGTAGGATCAATTACCTACAACTGTCAAATTCAAGGGAATATTTTTTTTCGACCTATTTTCGTATGCAACCGGATGTGACGTACTATGATTTGGTGGTATTACACCTAAAGAAGACTTTTTTGTTAAATAACCTGATAGTGACTTTTTTCCTTTGTAATACTGGTTATTTCAAGCATTCCTGTCAAGTTTTGTCATAATCAGTTCAATAGTTTGAGAAAAATCTAGTATAATGTAAGACGACATCTACAGCGATTCGAGCTAAATTTCTTCGAAAAATCCAAAACAAGCCGCATCATGATAGAATATAGTGTGGACCAATAAATGATCAAATATTTATCTCATCTGCCTACAAACAGTTGAATATGATACAAAAGATGACTTTAGGATGATAAATACTACTAATGGACCTCTTTGTCTTCCTTATAAGGTCTCTTTTGGTCCATTTATACCTCTCATTTCCTCAAAATTTCTACTTTATAGGCCAATAAATAAAAATTTTGGGGTAACTTTCACTTATTTATGATAGAAATGTTATAATAAATGATTAATTGAAGTATTCAAGCTGAATGAACTATCCGTATAAAAGTTTACTGTCTCCAAGGAGGTTTCAATAAGGCCTTCCGTAAAACTTAAATTTACGCCGCGTTCCAGAGAGGGACATAAAAAGCTTCTCTTTTGGTGAATAATTTGTTGTTACTGCTTTAAAAATAACTTCATTTACTTAAAACTATATATTTATTAAAGTATTTCTTAGGAAAAATTTTCTAGTATAGCAGAATATAAGAAAAAAGGAGAAAAAGCTTCCCAAAACTCTAAGTATGGCTTATTCTGTCAACTAATATTCATGGTAAAGTCCTATTTCAAGGAAATTTTCTCATAAAATGTGTTTTGGAGACTCAATGCACTCAGAATATTTCATTATTAGTAATATTTCACTTAAATAGCAAGAAATTTTAACACATGAGAGTACTCACAAGGTCAAAGGTGCATGTACAGCTTCCCATTAAAGAAGACTTTTTTGTAAAATAAACTGAATGTGACTTTTTTCCTTTGTAATACTGGTTATTTCAAGCATTCCTGTCAAGTTTTGTCATAATCAGTTCAATAGTTTGAGAAAAATCTAGTATAATGTAAGACGACATCTACAGCGATTCGAGCTAAATTTCTTCGAAAAATCCAAAACAAGCCGCATCATGATAGAATATAGTGTGGACCAATAAATGATCAAATATTTATCTCATCTGCCTACAAACAGTTGAATATGATACAAAAGATGACTTTTGGATGATAAATACTACGAATGGACCTCTTTGTCTTCCTTATAAGGTCTCTTTTGGTCCATTTATACCTCTCATTTCCTCAAAATTTCTACTTTATAGGCCAATAAATAAAAATTTTGGGGTAACTTTCACTTATTTATGATAGAAATGTTATAATAAATGATTAATTGAAGTATTCAAGCTGAATGAACTATCCGTATAAAAGTTTACTGTCTCCAAGGAGGTTTCAATAAGGCCTTCCGTAAAACTTAAATTTACGCCGCGTTCCAGAGAGGGACATAAAAAGCTTCTCTTTTGGTGAATAATTTGTTGTTACTGCTTTAAAAATAACTTCATTTACTTAAAACTATATATTTATTAAAGTATTTCTTAGGAAAAATTTTCTAGTATAGCAGAATATAAGAAAAAAGGAGAAAAAGCTTCCCAAAACTCTAAGTATGGCTTATTCTGTCAACTAATATTCATGGTAAAGTCCTATTTCAAGGAAATTTTCTCATAAAATGTGTTTTGGAGACTCAATGCACTCAGAATATTTCATTATTAGTAATATTTCACTTAAATAGCAAGAAATTTTAACACATGAGAGTACTCACAAGGTCAAAGGTGCATGTACAGCTTCCCATATTAGGTGTAATACCACCATTGATTTTCCCCTATTAGTCTTTGTTAAATTTGCACTTTTCAAAAAATTGTGCAGAATTTATCTTTGTTTCAAATAAAGAAATACTTGGCATGAGTAAAGTTTGATCCTGTCCAGTACTATAGAAAAAATTTCACATAACATTTCATTGCATATAAGAAAATAACCATCACTGGAAGTTAACCAATCAAATTTTCCCCCTTTTTTAATCTGTGTACAAGCTTTAGTAACCATGTAACCTCAAGTTTCCAAAATATTCTATAGAAACCCCAAATAAAAAAATAATGGTGCTGTGAAATACCCAAGATATATGTTTATGACCCAGAAATGTTTTACTGCAATGAAATGTAGGATCAATTACCTACAACTGTCAAATTCAAGGGAATATTTTTTTTCGACCTATTTTCGTATGCAACCGGATGTGACGTACTATGATTTGGTGGTATTACACCTAAAGAAGACTTTTTTGTTAAATAACCTGATAGTGACTTTTTTCCTTTGTAATACTGGTTATTTCAAGCATTCCTGTCAAGTTTTGTCATAATCAGTTCAATAGTTTGAGAAAAATCTAGTATAATGTAAGACGACATCTACAGCGATTCGAGCTAAATTTCTTCGAAAAATCCAAAACAAGCCGCATCATGATAGAATATAGTGTGGACCAATAAATGATCAAATATTTATCTCATCTGCCTACAAACAGTTGAATATGATACAAAAGATGACTTTAGGATGATAAATACTACTAATGGACCTCTTTGTCTTCCTTATAAGGTCTCTTTTGGTCCATTTATACCTCTCATTTCCTCAAAATTTCTACTTTATAGGCCAATAAATAAAAATTTTGGGGTAACTTTCACTTATTTATGATAGAAATGTTATAATAAATGATTAATTGAAGTATTCAAGCTGAATGAACTATCCGTATAAAAGTTTACTGTCTCCAAGGAGGTTTCAATAAGGCCTTCCGTAAAACTTAAATTTACGCCGCGTTCCAGAGAGGGACATAAAAAGCTTCTCTTTTGGTGAATAATTTGTTGTTACTGCTTTAAAAATAACTTCATTTACTTAAAACTATATATTTATTAAAGTATTTCTTAGGAAAAATTTTCTAGTATAGCAGAATATAAGAAAAAAGGAGAAAAAGCTTCCCAAAACTCTAAGTATGGCTTATTCTGTCAACTAATATTCATGGTAAAGTCCTATTTCAAGGAAATTTTCTCATAAAATGTGTTTTGGAGACTCAATGCACTCAGAATATTTCATTATTAGTAATATTTCACTTAAATAGCAAGAAATTTTAACACATGAGAGTACTCACAAGGTCAAAGGTGCATGTACAGCTTCCCATTAAAGAAGACTTTTTTGTAAAATAAACTGAATGTGACTTTTTTCCTTTGTAATACTGGTTATTTCAAGCATTCCTGTCAAGTTTTGTCATAATCAGTTCAATAGTTTGAGAAAAATCTAGTATAATGTAAGACGACATCTACAGCGATTCGAGCTAAATTTCTTCGAAAAATCCAAAACAAGCCGCATCATGATAGAATATAGTGTGGACCAATAAATGATCAAATATTTATCTCATCTGCCTACAAACAGTTGAATATGATACAAAAGATGACTTTTGGATGATAAATACTACGAATGGACCTCTTTGTCTTCCTTATAAGGTCTCTTTTGGTCCATTTATACCTCTCATTTCCTCAAAATTTCTACTTTATAGGCCAATAAATAAAAATTTTGGGGTAACTTTCACTTATTTATGATAGAAATGTTATAATAAATGATTAATTGAAGTATTCAAGCTGAATGAACTATCCGTATAAAAGTTTACTGTCTCCAAGGAGGTTTCAATAAGGCCTTCCGTAAAACTTAAATTTACGCCGCGTTCCAGAGAGGGACATAAAAAGCTTCTCTTTTGGTGAATAATTTGTTGTTACTGCTTTAAAAATAACTTCATTTACTTAAAACTATATATTTATTAAAGTATTTCTTAGGAAAAATTTTCTAGTATAGCAGAATATAAGAAAAAAGGAGAAAAAGCTTCCCAAAACTCTAAGTATGGCTTATTCTGTCAACTAATATTCATGGTAAAGTCCTATTTCAAGGAAATTTTCTCATAAAATGTGTTTTGGAGACTCAATGCACTCAGAATATTTCATTATTAGTAATATTTCACTTAAATAGCAAGAAATTTTAACACATGAGAGTACTCACAAGGTCAAAGGTGCATGTACAGCTTCCCATATTAGGTGTAATACCACCATTGATTTTCCCCTATTAGTCTTTGTTAAATTTGCACTTTTCAAAAAATTGTGCAGAATTTATCTTTGTTTCAAATAAAGAAATACTTGGCATGAGTAAAGTTTGATCCTGTCCAGTACTATAGAAAAAATTTCACATAACATTTCATTGCATATAAGAAAATAACCATCACTGGAAGTTAACCAATCAAATTTTCCCCCTTTTTTAATCTGTGTACAAGCTTTAGTAACCATGTAACCTCAAGTTTCCAAAATATTCTATAGAAACCCCAAATAAAAAAATAATGGTGCTGTGAAATACCCAAGATATATGTTTATGACCCAGAAATGTTTTACTGCAATGAAATGTAGGATCAATTACCTACAACTGTCAAATTCAAGGGAATATTTTTTTTCGACCTATTTTCGTATGCAACCGGATGTGACGTACTATGATTTGGTGGTATTACACCTAAAGAAGACTTTTTTGTTAAATAACCTGATAGTGACTTTTTTCCTTTGTAATACTGGTTATTTCAAGCATTCCTGTCAAGTTTTGTCATAATCAGTTCAATAGTTTGAGAAAAATCTAGTATAATGTAAGACGACATCTACAGCGATTCGAGCTAAATTTCTTCGAAAAATCCAAAACAAGCCGCATCATGATAGAATATAGTGTGGACCAATAAATGATCAAATATTTATCTCATCTGCCTACAAACAGTTGAATATGATACAAAAGATGACTTTAGGATGATAAATACTACTAATGGACCTCTTTGTCTTCCTTATAAGGTCTCTTTTGGTCCATTTATACCTCTCATTTCCTCAAAATTTCTACTTTATAGGCCAATAAATAAAAATTTTGGGGTAACTTTCACTTATTTATGATAGAAATGTTATAATAAATGATTAATTGAAGTATTCAAGCTGAATGAACTATCCGTATAAAAGTTTACTGTCTCCAAGGAGGTTTCAATAAGGCCTTCCGTAAAACTTAAATTTACGCCGCGTTCCAGAGAGGGACATAAAAAGCTTCTCTTTTGGTGAATAATTTGTTGTTACTGCTTTAAAAATAACTTCATTTACTTAAAACTATATATTTATTAAAGTATTTCTTAGGAAAAATTTTCTAGTATAGCAGAATATAAGAAAAAAGGAGAAAAAGCTTCCCAAAACTCTAAGTATGGCTTATTCTGTCAACTAATATTCATGGTAAAGTCCTATTTCAAGGAAATTTTCTCATAAAATGTGTTTTGGAGACTCAATGCACTCAGAATATTTCATTATTAGTAATATTTCACTTAAATAGCAAGAAATTTTAACACATGAGAGTACTCACAAGGTCAAAGGTGCATGTACAGCTTCCCATTAAAGAAGACTTTTTTGTAAAATAAACTGAATGTGACTTTTTTCCTTTGTAATACTGGTTATTTCAAGCATTCCTGTCAAGTTTTGTCATAATCAGTTCAATAGTTTGAGAAAAATCTAGTATAATGTAAGACGACATCTACAGCGATTCGAGCTAAATTTCTTCGAAAAATCCAAAACAAGCCGCATCATGATAGAATATAGTGTGGACCAATAAATGATCAAATATTTATCTCATCTGCCTACAAACAGTTGAATATGATACAAAAGATGACTTTTGGATGATAAATACTACGAATGGACCTCTTTGTCTTCCTTATAAGGTCTCTTTTGGTCCATTTATACCTCTCATTTCCTCAAAATTTCTACTTTATAGGCCAATAAATAAAAATTTTGGGGTAACTTTCACTTATTTATGATAGAAATGTTATAATAAATGATTAATTGAAGTATTCAAGCTGAATGAACTATCCGTATAAAAGTTTACTGTCTCCAAGGAGGTTTCAATAAGGCCTTCCGTAAAACTTAAATTTACGCCGCGTTCCAGAGAGGGACATAAAAAGCTTCTCTTTTGGTGAATAATTTGTTGTTACTGCTTTAAAAATAACTTCATTTACTTAAAACTATATATTTATTAAAGTATTTCTTAGGAAAAATTTTCTAGTATAGCAGAATATAAGAAAAAAGGAGAAAAAGCTTCCCAAAACTCTAAGTATGGCTTATTCTGTCAACTAATATTCATGGTAAAGTCCTATTTCAAGGAAATTTTCTCATAAAATGTGTTTTGGAGACTCAATGCACTCAGAATATTTCATTATTAGTAATATTTCACTTAAATAGCAAGAAATTTTAACACATGAGAGTACTCACAAGGTCAAAGGTGCATGTACAGCTTCCCATATTAGGTGTAATACCACCATTGATTTTCCCCTATTAGTCTTTGTTAAATTTGCACTTTTCAAAAAATTGTGCAGAATTTATCTTTGTTTCAAATAAAGAAATACTTGGCATGAGTAAAGTTTGATCCTGTCCAGTACTATAGAAAAAATTTCACATAACATTTCATTGCATATAAGAAAATAACCATCACTGGAAGTTAACCAATCAAATTTTCCCCCTTTTTTAATCTGTGTACAAGCTTTAGTAACCATGTAACCTCAAGTTTCCAAAATATTCTATAGAAACCCCAAATAAAAAAATAATGGTGCTGTGAAATACCCAAGATATATGTTTATGACCCAGAAATGTTTTACTGCAATGAAATGTAGGATCAATTACCTACAACTGTCAAATTCAAGGGAATATTTTTTTTCGACCTATTTTCGTATGCAACCGGATGTGACGTACTATGATTTGGTGGTATTACACCTAAAGAAGACTTTTTTGTTAAATAACCTGATAGTGACTTTTTTCCTTTGTAATACTGGTTATTTCAAGCATTCCTGTCAAGTTTTGTCATAATCAGTTCAATAGTTTGAGAAAAATCTAGTATAATGTAAGACGACATCTACAGCGATTCGAGCTAAATTTCTTCGAAAAATCCAAAACAAGCCGCATCATGATAGAATATAGTGTGGACCAATAAATGATCAAATATTTATCTCATCTGCCTACAAACAGTTGAATATGATACAAAAGATGACTTTAGGATGATAAATACTACTAATGGACCTCTTTGTCTTCCTTATAAGGTCTCTTTTGGTCCATTTATACCTCTCATTTCCTCAAAATTTCTACTTTATAGGCCAATAAATAAAAATTTTGGGGTAACTTTCACTTATTTATGATAGAAATGTTATAATAAATGATTAATTGAAGTATTCAAGCTGAATGAACTATCCGTATAAAAGTTTACTGTCTCCAAGGAGGTTTCAATAAGGCCTTCCGTAAAACTTAAATTTACGCCGCGTTCCAGAGAGGGACATAAAAAGCTTCTCTTTTGGTGAATAATTTGTTGTTACTGCTTTAAAAATAACTTCATTTACTTAAAACTATATATTTATTAAAGTATTTCTTAGGAAAAATTTTCTAGTATAGCAGAATATAAGAAAAAAGGAGAAAAAGCTTCCCAAAACTCTAAGTATGGCTTATTCTGTCAACTAATATTCATGGTAAAGTCCTATTTCAAGGAAATTTTCTCATAAAATGTGTTTTGGAGACTCAATGCACTCAGAATATTTCATTATTAGTAATATTTCACTTAAATAGCAAGAAATTTTAACACATGAGAGTACTCACAAGGTCAAAGGTGCATGTACAGCTTCCCATTAAAGAAGACTTTTTTGTAAAATAAACTGAATGTGACTTTTTTCCTTTGTAATACTGGTTATTTCAAGCATTCCTGTCAAGTTTTGTCATAATCAGTTCAATAGTTTGAGAAAAATCTAGTATAATGTAAGACGACATCTACAGCGATTCGAGCTAAATTTCTTCGAAAAATCCAAAACAAGCCGCATCATGATAGAATATAGTGTGGACCAATAAATGATCAAATATTTATCTCATCTGCCTACAAACAGTTGAATATGATACAAAAGATGACTTTTGGATGATAAATACTACGAATGGACCTCTTTGTCTTCCTTATAAGGTCTCTTTTGGTCCATTTATACCTCTCATTTCCTCAAAATTTCTACTTTATAGGCCAATAAATAAAAATTTTGGGGTAACTTTCACTTATTTATGATAGAAATGTTATAATAAATGATTAATTGAAGTATTCAAGCTGAATGAACTATCCGTATAAAAGTTTACTGTCTCCAAGGAGGTTTCAATAAGGCCTTCCGTAAAACTTAAATTTACGCCGCGTTCCAGAGAGGGACATAAAAAGCTTCTCTTTTGGTGAATAATTTGTTGTTACTGCTTTAAAAATAACTTCATTTACTTAAAACTATATATTTATTAAAGTATTTCTTAGGAAAAATTTTCTAGTATAGCAGAATATAAGAAAAAAGGAGAAAAAGCTTCCCAAAACTCTAAGTATGGCTTATTCTGTCAACTAATATTCATGGTAAAGTCCTATTTCAAGGAAATTTTCTCATAAAATGTGTTTTGGAGACTCAATGCACTCAGAATATTTCATTATTAGTAATATTTCACTTAAATAGCAAGAAATTTTAACACATGAGAGTACTCACAAGGTCAAAGGTGCATGTACAGCTTCCCATATTAGGTGTAATACCACCATTGATTTTCCCCTATTAGTCTTTGTTAAATTTGCACTTTTCAAAAAATTGTGCAGAATTTATCTTTGTTTCAAATAAAGAAATACTTGGCATGAGTAAAGTTTGATCCTGTCCAGTACTATAGAAAAAATTTCACATAACATTTCATTGCATATAAGAAAATAACCATCACTGGAAGTTAACCAATCAAATTTTCCCCCTTTTTTAATCTGTGTACAAGCTTTAGTAACCATGTAACCTCAAGTTTCCAAAATATTCTATAGAAACCCCAAATAAAAAAATAATGGTGCTGTGAAATACCCAAGATATATGTTTATGACCCAGAAATGTTTTACTGCAATGAAATGTAGGATCAATTACCTACAACTGTCAAATTCAAGGGAATATTTTTTTTCGACCTATTTTCGTATGCAACCGGATGTGACGTACTATGATTTGGTGGTATTACACCTAAAGAAGACTTTTTTGTTAAATAACCTGATAGTGACTTTTTTCCTTTGTAATACTGGTTATTTCAAGCATTCCTGTCAAGTTTTGTCATAATCAGTTCAATAGTTTGAGAAAAATCTAGTATAATGTAAGACGACATCTACAGCGATTCGAGCTAAATTTCTTCGAAAAATCCAAAACAAGCCGCATCATGATAGAATATAGTGTGGACCAATAAATGATCAAATATTTATCTCATCTGCCTACAAACAGTTGAATATGATACAAAAGATGACTTTAGGATGATAAATACTACTAATGGACCTCTTTGTCTTCCTTATAAGGTCTCTTTTGGTCCATTTATACCTCTCATTTCCTCAAAATTTCTACTTTATAGGCCAATAAATAAAAATTTTGGGGTAACTTTCACTTATTTATGATAGAAATGTTATAATAAATGATTAATTGAAGTATTCAAGCTGAATGAACTATCCGTATAAAAGTTTACTGTCTCCAAGGAGGTTTCAATAAGGCCTTCCGTAAAACTTAAATTTACGCCGCGTTCCAGAGAGGGACATAAAAAGCTTCTCTTTTGGTGAATAATTTGTTGTTACTGCTTTAAAAATAACTTCATTTACTTAAAACTATATATTTATTAAAGTATTTCTTAGGAAAAATTTTCTAGTATAGCAGAATATAAGAAAAAAGGAGAAAAAGCTTCCCAAAACTCTAAGTATGGCTTATTCTGTCAACTAATATTCATGGTAAAGTCCTATTTCAAGGAAATTTTCTCATAAAATGTGTTTTGGAGACTCAATGCACTCAGAATATTTCATTATTAGTAATATTTCACTTAAATAGCAAGAAATTTTAACACATGAGAGTACTCACAAGGTCAAAGGTGCATGTACAGCTTCCCATATTAGGTGTAATACCACCATTGATTTTCCCCTATTAGTCTTTGTTAAATTTGCACTTTTCAAAAAATTGTGCAGAATTTATCTTTGTTTCAAATAAAGAAATACTTGGCATGAGTAAAGTTTGATCCTGTCCAGTACTATAGAAAAAATTTCACATAACATTTCATTGCATATAAGAAAATAACCATCACTGGAAGTTAACCAATCAAATTTTCCCCCTTTTTTAATCTGTGTACAAGCTTTAGTAACCATGTAACCTCAAGTTTCCAAAATATTCTATAGAAACCCCAAATAAAAAAATAATGGTGCTGTGAAATACCCAAGATATATGTTTATGACCCAGAAATGTTTTACTGCAATGAAATGTAGGATCAATTACCTACAACTGTCAAATTCAAGGGAATATTTTTTTTCGACCTATTTTCGTATGCAACCGGATGTGACGTACTATGATTTGGTGGTATTACACCTAAAGAAGACTTTTTTGTTAAATAACCTGATAGTGACTTTTTTCCTTTGTAATACTGGTTATTTCAAGCATTCCTGTCAAGTTTTGTCATAATCAGTTCAATAGTTTGAGAAAAATCTAGTATAATGTAAGACGACATCTACAGCGATTCGAGCTAAATTTCTTCGAAAAATCCAAAACAAGCCGCATCATGATAGAATATAGTGTGGACCAATAAATGATCAAATATTTATCTCATCTGCCTACAAACAGTTGAATATGATACAAAAGATGACTTTAGGATGATAAATACTACTAATGGACCTCTTTGTCTTCCTTATAAGGTCTCTTTTGGTCCATTTATACCTCTCATTTCCTCAAAATTTCTACTTTATAGGCCAATAAATAAAAATTTTGGGGTAACTTTCACTTATTTATGATAGAAATGTTATAATAAATGATTAATTGAAGTATTCAAGCTGAATGAACTATCCGTATAAAAGTTTACTGTCTCCAAGGAGGTTTCAATAAGGCCTTCCGTAAAACTTAAATTTACGCCGCGTTCCAGAGAGGGACATAAAAAGCTTCTCTTTTGGTGAATAATTTGTTGTTACTGCTTTAAAAATAACTTCATTTACTTAAAACTATATATTTATTAAAGTATTTCTTAGGAAAAATTTTCTAGTATAGCAGAATATAAGAAAAAAGGAGAAAAAGCTTCCCAAAACTCTAAGTATGGCTTATTCTGTCAACTAATATTCATGGTAAAGTCCTATTTCAAGGAAATTTTCTCATAAAATGTGTTTTGGAGACTCAATGCACTCAGAATATTTCATTATTAGTAATATTTCACTTAAATAGCAAGAAATTTTAACACATGAGAGTACTCACAAGGTCAAAGGTGCATGTACAGCTTCCCATATTAGGTGTAATACCACCATTGATTTTCCCCTATTAGTCTTTGTTAAATTTGCACTTTTCAAAAAATTGTGCAGAATTTATCTTTGTTTCAAATAAAGAAATACTTGGCATGAGTAAAGTTTGATCCTGTCCAGTACTATAGAAAAAATTTCACATAACATTTCATTGCATATAAGAAAATAACCATCACTGGAAGTTAACCAATCAAATTTTCCCCCTTTTTTAATCTGTGTACAAGCTTTAGTAACCATGTAACCTCAAGTTTCCAAAATATTCTATAGAAACCCCAAATAAAAAAATAATGGTGCTGTGAAATACCCAAGATATATGTTTATGACCCAGAAATGTTTTACTGCAATGAAATGTAGGATCAATTACCTACAACTGTCAAATTCAAGGGAATATTTTTTTTCGACCTATTTTCGTATGCAACCGGATGTGACGTACTATGATTTGGTGGTATTACACCTAAAGAAGACTTTTTTGTTAAATAACCTGATAGTGACTTTTTTCCTTTGTAATACTGGTTATTTCAAGCATTCCTGTCAAGTTTTGTCATAATCAGTTCAATAGTTTGAGAAAAATCTAGTATAATGTAAGACGACATCTACAGCGATTCGAGCTAAATTTCTTCGAAAAATCCAAAACAAGCCGCATCATGATAGAATATAGTGTGGACCAATAAATGATCAAATATTTATCTCATCTGCCTACAAACAGTTGAATATGATACAAAAGATGACTTTAGGATGATAAATACTACTAATGGACCTCTTTGTCTTCCTTATAAGGTCTCTTTTGGTCCATTTATACCTCTCATTTCCTCAAAATTTCTACTTTATAGGCCAATAAATAAAAATTTTGGGGTAACTTTCACTTATTTATGATAGAAATGTTATAATAAATGATTAATTGAAGTATTCAAGCTGAATGAACTATCCGTATAAAAGTTTACTGTCTCCAAGGAGGTTTCAATAAGGCCTTCCGTAAAACTTAAATTTACGCCGCGTTCCAGAGAGGGACATAAAAAGCTTCTCTTTTGGTGAATAATTTGTTGTTACTGCTTTAAAAATAACTTCATTTACTTAAAACTATATATTTATTAAAGTATTTCTTAGGAAAAATTTTCTAGTATAGCAGAATATAAGAAAAAAGGAGAAAAAGCTTCCCAAAACTCTAAGTATGGCTTATTCTGTCAACTAATATTCATGGTAAAGTCCTATTTCAAGGAAATTTTCTCATAAAATGTGTTTTGGAGACTCAATGCACTCAGAATATTTCATTATTAGTAATATTTCACTTAAATAGCAAGAAATTTTAACACATGAGAGTACTCACAAGGTCAAAGGTGCATGTACAGCTTCCCATATTAGGTGTAATACCACCATTGATTTTCCCCTATTAGTCTTTGTTAAATTTGCACTTTTCAAAAAATTGTGCAGAATTTATCTTTGTTTCAAATAAAGAAATACTTGGCATGAGTAAAGTTTGATCCTGTCCAGTACTATAGAAAAAATTTCACATAACATTTCATTGCATATAAGAAAATAACCATCACTGGAAGTTAACCAATCAAATTTTCCCCCTTTTTTAATCTGTGTACAAGCTTTAGTAACCATGTAACCTCAAGTTTCCAAAATATTCTATAGAAACCCCAAATAAAAAAATAATGGTGCTGTGAAATACCCAAGATATATGTTTATGACCCAGAAATGTTTTACTGCAATGAAATGTAGGATCAATTACCTACAACTGTCAAATTCAAGGGAATATTTTTTTTCGACCTATTTTCGTATGCAACCGGATGTGACGTACTATGATTTGGTGGTATTACACCTAAAGAAGACTTTTTTGTTAAATAACCTGATAGTGACTTTTTTCCTTTGTAATACTGGTTATTTCAAGCATTCCTGTCAAGTTTTGTCATAATCAGTTCAATAGTTTGAGAAAAATCTAGTATAATGTAAGACGACATCTACAGCGATTCGAGCTAAATTTCTTCGAAAAATCCAAAACAAGCCGCATCATGATAGAATATAGTGTGGACCAATAAATGATCAAATATTTATCTCATCTGCCTACAAACAGTTGAATATGATACAAAAGATGACTTTAGGATGATAAATACTACTAATGGACCTCTTTGTCTTCCTTATAAGGTCTCTTTTGGTCCATTTATACCTCTCATTTCCTCAAAATTTCTACTTTATAGGCCAATAAATAAAAATTTTGGGGTAACTTTCACTTATTTATGATAGAAATGTTATAATAAATGATTAATTGAAGTATTCAAGCTGAATGAACTATCCGTATAAAAGTTTACTGTCTCCAAGGAGGTTTCAATAAGGCCTTCCGTAAAACTTAAATTTACGCCGCGTTCCAGAGAGGGACATAAAAAGCTTCTCTTTTGGTGAATAATTTGTTGTTACTGCTTTAAAAATAACTTCATTTACTTAAAACTATATATTTATTAAAGTATTTCTTAGGAAAAATTTTCTAGTATAGCAGAATATAAGAAAAAAGGAGAAAAAGCTTCCCAAAACTCTAAGTATGGCTTATTCTGTCAACTAATATTCATGGTAAAGTCCTATTTCAAGGAAATTTTCTCATAAAATGTGTTTTGGAGACTCAATGCACTCAGAATATTTCATTATTAGTAATATTTCACTTAAATAGCAAGAAATTTTAACACATGAGAGTACTCACAAGGTCAAAGGTGCATGTACAGCTTCCCATATTAGGTGTAATACCACCATTGATTTTCCCCTATTAGTCTTTGTTAAATTTGCACTTTTCAAAAAATTGTGCAGAATTTATCTTTGTTTCAAATAAAGAAATACTTGGCATGAGTAAAGTTTGATCCTGTCCAGTACTATAGAAAAAATTTCACATAACATTTCATTGCATATAAGAAAATAACCATCACTGGAAGTTAACCAATCAAATTTTCCCCCTTTTTTAATCTGTGTACAAGCTTTAGTAACCATGTAACCTCAAGTTTCCAAAATATTCTATAGAAACCCCAAATAAAAAAATAATGGTGCTGTGAAATACCCAAGATATATGTTTATGACCCAGAAATGTTTTACTGCAATGAAATGTAGGATCAATTACCTACAACTGTCAAATTCAAGGGAATATTTTTTTTCGACCTATTTTCGTATGCAACCGGATGTGACGTACTATGATTTGGTGGTATTACACCTAAAGAAGACTTTTTTGTTAAATAACCTGATAGTGACTTTTTTCCTTTGTAATACTGGTTATTTCAAGCATTCCTGTCAAGTTTTGTCATAATCAGTTCAATAGTTTGAGAAAAATCTAGTATAATGTAAGACGACATCTACAGCGATTCGAGCTAAATTTCTTCGAAAAATCCAAAACAAGCCGCATCATGATAGAATATAGTGTGGACCAATAAATGATCAAATATTTATCTCATCTGCCTACAAACAGTTGAATATGATACAAAAGATGACTTTAGGATGATAAATACTACTAATGGACCTCTTTGTCTTCCTTATAAGGTCTCTTTTGGTCCATTTATACCTCTCATTTCCTCAAAATTTCTACTTTATAGGCCAATAAATAAAAATTTTGGGGTAACTTTCACTTATTTATGATAGAAATGTTATAATAAATGATTAATTGAAGTATTCAAGCTGAATGAACTATCCGTATAAAAGTTTACTGTCTCCAAGGAGGTTTCAATAAGGCCTTCCGTAAAACTTAAATTTACGCCGCGTTCCAGAGAGGGACATAAAAAGCTTCTCTTTTGGTGAATAATTTGTTGTTACTGCTTTAAAAATAACTTCATTTACTTAAAACTATATATTTATTAAAGTATTTCTTAGGAAAAATTTTCTAGTATAGCAGAATATAAGAAAAAAGGAGAAAAAGCTTCCCAAAACTCTAAGTATGGCTTATTCTGTCAACTAATATTCATGGTAAAGTCCTATTTCAAGGAAATTTTCTCATAAAATGTGTTTTGGAGACTCAATGCACTCAGAATATTTCATTATTAGTAATATTTCACTTAAATAGCAAGAAATTTTAACACATGAGAGTACTCACAAGGTCAAAGGTGCATGTACAGCTTCCCATATTAGGTGTAATACCACCATTGATTTTCCCCTATTAGTCTTTGTTAAATTTGCACTTTTCAAAAAATTGTGCAGAATTTATCTTTGTTTCAAATAAAGAAATACTTGGCATGAGTAAAGTTTGATCCTGTCCAGTACTATAGAAAAAATTTCACATAACATTTCATTGCATATAAGAAAATAACCATCACTGGAAGTTAACCAATCAAATTTTCCCCCTTTTTTAATCTGTGTACAAGCTTTAGTAACCATGTAACCTCAAGTTTCCAAAATATTCTATAGAAACCCCAAATAAAAAAATAATGGTGCTGTGAAATACCCAAGATATATGTTTATGACCCAGAAATGTTTTACTGCAATGAAATGTAGGATCAATTACCTACAACTGTCAAATTCAAGGGAATATTTTTTTTCGACCTATTTTCGTATGCAACCGGATGTGACGTACTATGATTTGGTGGTATTACACCTAAAGAAGACTTTTTTGTTAAATAACCTGATAGTGACTTTTTTCCTTTGTAATACTGGTTATTTCAAGCATTCCTGTCAAGTTTTGTCATAATCAGTTCAATAGTTTGAGAAAAATCTAGTATAATGTAAGACGACATCTACAGCGATTCGAGCTAAATTTCTTCGAAAAATCCAAAACAAGCCGCATCATGATAGAATATAGTGTGGACCAATAAATGATCAAATATTTATCTCATCTGCCTACAAACAGTTGAATATGATACAAAAGATGACTTTAGGATGATAAATACTACTAATGGACCTCTTTGTCTTCCTTATAAGGTCTCTTTTGGTCCATTTATACCTCTCATTTCCTCAAAATTTCTACTTTATAGGCCAATAAATAAAAATTTTGGGGTAACTTTCACTTATTTATGATAGAAATGTTATAATAAATGATTAATTGAAGTATTCAAGCTGAATGAACTATCCGTATAAAAGTTTACTGTCTCCAAGGAGGTTTCAATAAGGCCTTCCGTAAAACTTAAATTTACGCCGCGTTCCAGAGAGGGACATAAAAAGCTTCTCTTTTGGTGAATAATTTGTTGTTACTGCTTTAAAAATAACTTCATTTACTTAAAACTATATATTTATTAAAGTATTTCTTAGGAAAAATTTTCTAGTATAGCAGAATATAAGAAAAAAGGAGAAAAAGCTTCCCAAAACTCTAAGTATGGCTTATTCTGTCAACTAATATTCATGGTAAAGTCCTATTTCAAGGAAATTTTCTCATAAAATGTGTTTTGGAGACTCAATGCACTCAGAATATTTCATTATTAGTAATATTTCACTTAAATAGCAAGAAATTTTAACACATGAGAGTACTCACAAGGTCAAAGGTGCATGTACAGCTTCCCATATTAGGTGTAATACCACCATTGATTTTCCCCTATTAGTCTTTGTTAAATTTGCACTTTTCAAAAAATTGTGCAGAATTTATCTTTGTTTCAAATAAAGAAATACTTGGCATGAGTAAAGTTTGATCCTGTCCAGTACTATAGAAAAAATTTCACATAACATTTCATTGCATATAAGAAAATAACCATCACTGGAAGTTAACCAATCAAATTTTCCCCCTTTTTTAATCTGTGTACAAGCTTTAGTAACCATGTAACCTCAAGTTTCCAAAATATTCTATAGAAACCCCAAATAAAAAAATAATGGTGCTGTGAAATACCCAAGATATATGTTTATGACCCAGAAATGTTTTACTGCAATGAAATGTAGGATCAATTACCTACAACTGTCAAATTCAAGGGAATATTTTTTTTCGACCTATTTTCGTATGCAACCGGATGTGACGTACTATGATTTGGTGGTATTACACCTAAAGAAGACTTTTTTGTTAAATAACCTGATAGTGACTTTTTTCCTTTGTAATACTGGTTATTTCAAGCATTCCTGTCAAGTTTTGTCATAATCAGTTCAATAGTTTGAGAAAAATCTAGTATAATGTAAGACGACATCTACAGCGATTCGAGCTAAATTTCTTCGAAAAATCCAAAACAAGCCGCATCATGATAGAATATAGTGTGGACCAATAAATGATCAAATATTTATCTCATCTGCCTACAAACAGTTGAATATGATACAAAAGATGACTTTAGGATGATAAATACTACTAATGGACCTCTTTGTCTTCCTTATAAGGTCTCTTTTGGTCCATTTATACCTCTCATTTCCTCAAAATTTCTACTTTATAGGCCAATAAATAAAAATTTTGGGGTAACTTTCACTTATTTATGATAGAAATGTTATAATAAATGATTAATTGAAGTATTCAAGCTGAATGAACTATCCGTATAAAAGTTTACTGTCTCCAAGGAGGTTTCAATAAGGCCTTCCGTAAAACTTAAATTTACGCCGCGTTCCAGAGAGGGACATAAAAAGCTTCTCTTTTGGTGAATAATTTGTTGTTACTGCTTTAAAAATAACTTCATTTACTTAAAACTATATATTTATTAAAGTATTTCTTAGGAAAAATTTTCTAGTATAGCAGAATATAAGAAAAAAGGAGAAAAAGCTTCCCAAAACTCTAAGTATGGCTTATTCTGTCAACTAATATTCATGGTAAAGTCCTATTTCAAGGAAATTTTCTCATAAAATGTGTTTTGGAGACTCAATGCACTCAGAATATTTCATTATTAGTAATATTTCACTTAAATAGCAAGAAATTTTAACACATGAGAGTACTCACAAGGTCAAAGGTGCATGTACAGCTTCCCATATTAGGTGTAATACCACCATTGATTTTCCCCTATTAGTCTTTGTTAAATTTGCACTTTTCAAAAAATTGTGCAGAATTTATCTTTGTTTCAAATAAAGAAATACTTGGCATGAGTAAAGTTTGATCCTGTCCAGTACTATAGAAAAAATTTCACATAACATTTCATTGCATATAAGAAAATAACCATCACTGGAAGTTAACCAATCAAATTTTCCCCCTTTTTTAATCTGTGTACAAGCTTTAGTAACCATGTAACCTCAAGTTTCCAAAATATTCTATAGAAACCCCAAATAAAAAAATAATGGTGCTGTGAAATACCCAAGATATATGTTTATGACCCAGAAATGTTTTACTGCAATGAAATGTAGGATCAATTACCTACAACTGTCAAATTCAAGGGAATATTTTTTTTCGACCTATTTTCGTATGCAACCGGATGTGACGTACTATGATTTGGTGGTATTACACCTAAAGAAGACTTTTTTGTTAAATAACCTGATAGTGACTTTTTTCCTTTGTAATACTGGTTATTTCAAGCATTCCTGTCAAGTTTTGTCATAATCAGTTCAATAGTTTGAGAAAAATCTAGTATAATGTAAGACGACATCTACAGCGATTCGAGCTAAATTTCTTCGAAAAATCCAAAACAAGCCGCATCATGATAGAATATAGTGTGGACCAATAAATGATCAAATATTTATCTCATCTGCCTACAAACAGTTGAATATGATACAAAAGATGACTTTAGGATGATAAATACTACTAATGGACCTCTTTGTCTTCCTTATAAGGTCTCTTTTGGTCCATTTATACCTCTCATTTCCTCAAAATTTCTACTTTATAGGCCAATAAATAAAAATTTTGGGGTAACTTTCACTTATTTATGATAGAAATGTTATAATAAATGATTAATTGAAGTATTCAAGCTGAATGAACTATCCGTATAAAAGTTTACTGTCTCCAAGGAGGTTTCAATAAGGCCTTCCGTAAAACTTAAATTTACGCCGCGTTCCAGAGAGGGACATAAAAAGCTTCTCTTTTGGTGAATAATTTGTTGTTACTGCTTTAAAAATAACTTCATTTACTTAAAACTATATATTTATTAAAGTATTTCTTAGGAAAAATTTTCTAGTATAGCAGAATATAAGAAAAAAGGAGAAAAAGCTTCCCAAAACTCTAAGTATGGCTTATTCTGTCAACTAATATTCATGGTAAAGTCCTATTTCAAGGAAATTTTCTCATAAAATGTGTTTTGGAGACTCAATGCACTCAGAATATTTCATTATTAGTAATATTTCACTTAAATAGCAAGAAATTTTAACACATGAGAGTACTCACAAGGTCAAAGGTGCATGTACAGCTTCCCATATTAGGTGTAATACCACCATTGATTTTCCCCTATTAGTCTTTGTTAAATTTGCACTTTTCAAAAAATTGTGCAGAATTTATCTTTGTTTCAAATAAAGAAATACTTGGCATGAGTAAAGTTTGATCCTGTCCAGTACTATAGAAAAAATTTCACATAACATTTCATTGCATATAAGAAAATAACCATCACTGGAAGTTAACCAATCAAATTTTCCCCCTTTTTTAATCTGTGTACAAGCTTTAGTAACCATGTAACCTCAAGTTTCCAAAATATTCTATAGAAACCCCAAATAAAAAAATAATGGTGCTGTGAAATACCCAAGATATATGTTTATGACCCAGAAATGTTTTACTGCAATGAAATGTAGGATCAATTACCTACAACTGTCAAATTCAAGGGAATATTTTTTTTCGACCTATTTTCGTATGCAACCGGATGTGACGTACTATGATTTGGTGGTATTACACCTAAAGAAGACTTTTTTGTTAAATAACCTGATAGTGACTTTTTTCCTTTGTAATACTGGTTATTTCAAGCATTCCTGTCAAGTTTTGTCATAATCAGTTCAATAGTTTGAGAAAAATCTAGTATAATGTAAGACGACATCTACAGCGATTCGAGCTAAATTTCTTCGAAAAATCCAAAACAAGCCGCATCATGATAGAATATAGTGTGGACCAATAAATGATCAAATATTTATCTCATCTGCCTACAAACAGTTGAATATGATACAAAAGATGACTTTAGGATGATAAATACTACTAATGGACCTCTTTGTCTTCCTTATAAGGTCTCTTTTGGTCCATTTATACCTCTCATTTCCTCAAAATTTCTACTTTATAGGCCAATAAATAAAAATTTTGGGGTAACTTTCACTTATTTATGATAGAAATGTTATAATAAATGATTAATTGAAGTATTCAAGCTGAATGAACTATCCGTATAAAAGTTTACTGTCTCCAAGGAGGTTTCAATAAGGCCTTCCGTAAAACTTAAATTTACGCCGCGTTCCAGAGAGGGACATAAAAAGCTTCTCTTTTGGTGAATAATTTGTTGTTACTGCTTTAAAAATAACTTCATTTACTTAAAACTATATATTTATTAAAGTATTTCTTAGGAAAAATTTTCTAGTATAGCAGAATATAAGAAAAAAGGAGAAAAAGCTTCCCAAAACTCTAAGTATGGCTTATTCTGTCAACTAATATTCATGGTAAAGTCCTATTTCAAGGAAATTTTCTCATAAAATGTGTTTTGGAGACTCAATGCACTCAGAATATTTCATTATTAGTAATATTTCACTTAAATAGCAAGAAATTTTAACACATGAGAGTACTCACAAGGTCAAAGGTGCATGTACAGCTTCCCATATTAGGTGTAATACCACCATTGATTTTCCCCTATTAGTCTTTGTTAAATTTGCACTTTTCAAAAAATTGTGCAGAATTTATCTTTGTTTCAAATAAAGAAATACTTGGCATGAGTAAAGTTTGATCCTGTCCAGTACTATAGAAAAAATTTCACATAACATTTCATTGCATATAAGAAAATAACCATCACTGGAAGTTAACCAATCAAATTTTCCCCCTTTTTTAATCTGTGTACAAGCTTTAGTAACCATGTAACCTCAAGTTTCCAAAATATTCTATAGAAACCCCAAATAAAAAAATAATGGTGCTGTGAAATACCCAAGATATATGTTTATGACCCAGAAATGTTTTACTGCAATGAAATGTAGGATCAATTACCTACAACTGTCAAATTCAAGGGAATATTTTTTTTCGACCTATTTTCGTATGCAACCGGATGTGACGTACTATGATTTGGTGGTATTACACCTAAAGAAGACTTTTTTGTTAAATAACCTGATAGTGACTTTTTTCCTTTGTAATACTGGTTATTTCAAGCATTCCTGTCAAGTTTTGTCATAATCAGTTCAATAGTTTGAGAAAAATCTAGTATAATGTAAGACGACATCTACAGCGATTCGAGCTAAATTTCTTCGAAAAATCCAAAACAAGCCGCATCATGATAGAATATAGTGTGGACCAATAAATGATCAAATATTTATCTCATCTGCCTACAAACAGTTGAATATGATACAAAAGATGACTTTAGGATGATAAATACTACTAATGGACCTCTTTGTCTTCCTTATAAGGTCTCTTTTGGTCCATTTATACCTCTCATTTCCTCAAAATTTCTACTTTATAGGCCAATAAATAAAAATTTTGGGGTAACTTTCACTTATTTATGATAGAAATGTTATAATAAATGATTAATTGAAGTATTCAAGCTGAATGAACTATCCGTATAAAAGTTTACTGTCTCCAAGGAGGTTTCAATAAGGCCTTCCGTAAAACTTAAATTTACGCCGCGTTCCAGAGAGGGACATAAAAAGCTTCTCTTTTGGTGAATAATTTGTTGTTACTGCTTTAAAAATAACTTCATTTACTTAAAACTATATATTTATTAAAGTATTTCTTAGGAAAAATTTTCTAGTATAGCAGAATATAAGAAAAAAGGAGAAAAAGCTTCCCAAAACTCTAAGTATGGCTTATTCTGTCAACTAATATTCATGGTAAAGTCCTATTTCAAGGAAATTTTCTCATAAAATGTGTTTTGGAGACTCAATGCACTCAGAATATTTCATTATTAGTAATATTTCACTTAAATAGCAAGAAATTTTAACACATGAGAGTACTCACAAGGTCAAAGGTGCATGTACAGCTTCCCATATTAGGTGTAATACCACCATTGATTTTCCCCTATTAGTCTTTGTTAAATTTGCACTTTTCAAAAAATTGTGCAGAATTTATCTTTGTTTCAAATAAAGAAATACTTGGCATGAGTAAAGTTTGATCCTGTCCAGTACTATAGAAAAAATTTCACATAACATTTCATTGCATATAAGAAAATAACCATCACTGGAAGTTAACCAATCAAATTTTCCCCCTTTTTTAATCTGTGTACAAGCTTTAGTAACCATGTAACCTCAAGTTTCCAAAATATTCTATAGAAACCCCAAATAAAAAAATAATGGTGCTGTGAAATACCCAAGATATATGTTTATGACCCAGAAATGTTTTACTGCAATGAAATGTAGGATCAATTACCTACAACTGTCAAATTCAAGGGAATATTTTTTTTCGACCTATTTTCGTATGCAACCGGATGTGACGTACTATGATTTGGTGGTATTACACCTAACAGGGGATAGAAAAAAAAAGTTGATACAGAACTAAAATTTGAATGCAGAATATGTTTGATGAATTGAGAACTTTGTTTTGAAGGAATGGGAATGTTTTAACCCCGCCACATATTCACGTATCTTTCGCAGCGCTGCAGCCTCGTCAATGGTTGTCTTGTGTCAAATCGTTATGTGGTTTTTTTATTTATGGAAGCTGTTGTTTATTGCAAATCGTTGGTTTTGTTTTTGTATTTATTTACAACGTTTATTGATTTGGGGCGAATTATGGCTTGACATATTGCATAGGCAACTGTCTATTGTTAGAGACTCTATATTGCCCTTTAGATGTCGTTGAGTTTCGGTCTCAAAGACTTTTACCTACCACATTTATTTGTTTATATATGGTATACACCAAGGAACAAAGTAAAACAATACTTAGCAATACCGTATCGAAATGCTCTCCAATTAATAAGAAAACTCAAATACTTAATCTGCTGATACATAAAATTTGTTTAATGTAGAATATTTTATGCTTCTAGAACATGTTATGTATATTGCAAACAATTTGTACTAAACAATTTATGTTGCCTGCTTCAAGAAACCAAGTTTATAATCTGGTGCTTACACAAAGAGTAAGTGTAAATACATCTGTGAACATCATACAATTGGGTATGAAAAGTACCATTTTAGATGCAATCTATTTCTTTTTCTTCTTTTGTTGTATATATTTTTGCTGAGTAGTTCTGTATAAATATCCGTTTAATAAAATATTCAAAACGTAATCGTTTCAATGTTCTATTTCCTGTGCCTGATATAAGGAGTGTGTGGGATGTTTTATGTCAATTAATTCATGAAATTGAGAACAGGTTTTTTTATTACAGTCGGTCATTATCAGACTATATGCATTAATTTTAGATCAGAATACGTGCCTAATGGTTTTGAAGTTAGTTAATATATTACTGCTAATGGAAAGGCAACAACAGAAAGAAAGGACGGACCTTAGGGAATGCCGGAAAACATGTATCATTAAAGTAAGTGAAAATAAACAGTTTTAACTGATTAGTTGTTTAAGAGGGAAAAGAGTTTTCTTCTATTATCTTGATGTAATTGGCGCAGACAGAAATCAAACGGCCATACAAATTTAATTTCTTAGAACATATGCAAGTGTTTGGTGCAAAGAATTTCGACTAAAAATTTTGATATTTCAAACGGGTTTTCTTTAACCGTTAAGCATTGTTGATCTAAACCTTAATGTAAAAGTCCCAAAGTTAACCTTTAAATCTAGATTACGTAGAAAGGAATGATTTGGTGGGTTGGTTTTTCTCAGAAAGAAGATTCCGAGGGGGAGAGCAATCAAAAACAAGTGTCTACAGACTACTACTCCATATGGCAAAAAAAAAAGACGAACAGACAACAGTGAAAACCAAAGATTCAGCGTCAGGAACTTTATTAGAAAACGAGAAAATTTCGAGAAGTAAAGGGCAACCCAAAAACCGTATGACGAAGAAAGATATATTGGACCATGCCAAATACAAAGACTCACAGACAAACAACAGTCCACAAAACACTGCTCAGAAATTAAAGGTTAAGCAACAGCTCGAACTTAATTGAAAACCTGGGTTACAATTCGGGGTTTTCAAAACGATAAGCAGTTTCTGTTCCATTAGTGGCTCACGTCGTATAGTTCATGGGAAATATAAGTACATTGTTGCAAAAGGTTTTTTATAAGTAGCAACCATCTATCAAGAATATCACGATAAAATCACAAAGTATTATTTGTCCCATCCTAAAACAGGGCATTTATTTCTGCATTGACTATTTTAATTAATGAAAATTAATTGTATTAATTCTGTCAATTGTCCTAAAAGTTTTGCTTTAGAATACTTTTTTAAAGGCTAGATAAGTCAAAGGTGTCTAAATCCCTGCATAAGGAGGCGGACTTTAATTGGCTGTACCATAACAGATATTCGATATATTTTAGTTTTTACGTCTGATTCAAATCGTAAGCTGAGTAGGTTGATTTGCTCTAACTCTTAAGCTATTGGAAAGATGTTTCGTGGACAATTCGGCAGCTACAATAATAAAACGTTGTTTGTAAGGATACTTATTATTTTGGTATCCAGTAGAGGTAATTTGTCAAGGTGATAAGACAAGTGTTTAGCAAAATTTGGGCTTTGCAGATACATGTATCACGAGTGTAAATAAATTAAGTTTGTTTTCTTTAATTTCAACTTTAAATGCAAGTACTTTAGTAGTCATACTCAATTTAAACAATAGTAAACTGTTGTATTGTATAATGTGCATGTTAAATGCAACAGTTACAAGATAGCAGTTCATTGTTTAATACACATTGTTGCCCTTAATTATAGTAGAAACCTAGTTTAAATGAAATGTTAATTTGTTCTTTTCCACTCCATATCAAACAAACAATTAATTTTTAAGCCTAGTATCCATGATGAGTTTATATACTATGCTTTCCAGCTCTTATGAACACCATTGTAATCAACAAATTCTATATTATGATGTATGTCAAAGAAAGTAAAAAAAACTTGTGTATGTCAAAAAGAAAAAAATCCACCAATTGTTAATAAATGTTCGGGTTTGGCTATATTTTTGGTTCCTTTTGGTCATTTCAGGTCTTCAGCATTTGTATTGGATTTTGGATTTCAAATATTTTGGCCTCGAGTATCACTGAAGTGACAGTTTTGCCGAAATGCGCAACTGGTGCAGTAAAATTGGTACCTGTGTTGTTATTAGTCATTTTTGTCCTTTACGATTATCTAATACTGAATTGAAATTATTCGTCAGGAAAATAAAATTTTAAACGACGCAAAACAAAGTTTTCTTGTTTGGCTGAAGATTCGTTGTATCATACAATAGTTCCCTGTAAATTTTCAAATCACTTGACAACATAGTCTTAACTTACAATAGCGTTTTTTTCTGTAAACAGTAAAATTGAAATAACATATCACATTTATCATTTTTGAATTGATTGGTTGTTTCGCAGACACCATGTATTTTAACTTGTTGTTATAAGAATATTGATTGTATTGACAAAATGTTATTTTCTTGTTTTCACACTTTGTAATAATTTGTGCAGGTTATACTTCTTTAAAAGACTTGAACCTAACAAGTTTCTGAAACTTTAATCATTGTTGAAACGACTATCACTACAAACTGCTCAGAGTCTGAAAATACCATATTTTGTGTCGAGCACAGATTGTACTTGACAAGACTTGACATAATCTCGACAGTACTTAACTGTACTCGACTTTGGTCTCGACTTTACTTAATAAGTCTGATTAAGTACTTTTTTTAAGATAATTTTGGTATAGACTGAATATGGTCTCGACCAGTCTCCACTCAGTCTTGACCAGTCTTGACTCAGTTTTGACCTTTAAATTTAGTCTAGACTGGACTGAATCAGCCCATCTAACTCAATTATGTATTGGTCTTACAAAATTCAAGGTTATTTGGTAGTTTGGTGTATTGCTGTCAAATTCACGGATTTAATTAATAGGTAAAAAAAGCTAGAATTTTCTGTTCAGACTAAATTCAGATATTCACCTTTATTTTTTTTTTTATAAATTTTTCAAATCAACTTGGATTTTCATCAAACTAAACAGATATTTCAATTATATATTGATCTTAAAGAAAGCCAGGTTGTTTGGTAGTTTGGTTTATTTCTGTCTAATTCTACGATTTAATTTCTAGGTAAAAAAAACCTGGAATTTTCAGTTCTGATTAAATTGAGATAGTCACCTTTAATTATTTCTATAACTTTTTCATATCAACTTAGATTTTCACAAATCTTTACAGGTATCTCAATTAGAAAATCAGAACAATGTAGAAAATTTAAATGTTATATTAAACTCAACTATTACAGAAGAGGAAATTGAAAAATCTTTGAGAAAATTGAAAAATAATAAATCCTCGGGTGATGATATGATTGTAAATGAATATTTGAAACACTCATTTAGTGTTATGTCACAGGTGTTTGTGAAACTTTTTAATATCATATTTGACAGTGGTATTATTCCTGATATTTGGCTTTCTGGAAATATAATACCTTTATTTAAGAATAAAGGAGACAAACATGATCCTAGCAATTTTAGACCTATAACAGTTATAAGCTGCTTTGGAAAATTATTCACTTCTATTTTGAATTCACGATTGAATAAATTTTCTGATGATTTTTGTTTATTATGTCAAAATCAAGCTGGTTTCAGAGAAGGTTATTCAACTACAGATAACTTATTTGTTATTTACATGCTTATTAGTATCATGAAAAATAAGAAAAAGAAACTATTCTGTGCATTCGTTGATTTTGCTAAAGCCTTTGATACTGTTTGGAGAGAGGGTCTCTGGCATAAATTACTTATAAATGATATTAACGGTAAAATGTATAACGTAATTTTTAATATGTACACTGGTAATAAATCTCGCATTGTATATAATGGTGAAATGTCAGAATACTTTTCATGCAATATTGGTGTAAGACAGGGTGAAAATATGTCTCCATTTTTATTTTCTTTATATTTGAACGATCTTCAGCAGTTTATTGAAGAAAAAAATGTATGTGGTTTAAATTGTATTACTGATGAAATAGAGGATGAGTTTGATATCTACCTAAAACTTTTTGTGTTATTGTACGCAGATGATACAGTGTTATTTTCTGATAAAGCATCTGATCTACAGTTACAATTAGATATATTCCATGATTATTGCAAAACCTAGAAATTGAAAGTAAACACTAGTAAAACTAAGATTATAATTTTTTCTAGTGGTAGATTATCCCAAAATATTAATTTTATATATGATGGAAATGCATTGGAGATAGTTAATGAACTGACATACCTTGGGTTGAATTTTTCAAGAACAGGTAGCTTTATGAGTGCTAAGAAAATTTTAGTTCGAAAAGCAAATAAAGCAATGTATGAAGTATAGAAAAAGGGGAGGTTGCACAACTTGTCAGTGAAATCTCAATATGATCTATTTGATAAAATTGTGAAGCCAATCCTACTATATGGATGCGAGATTTGGAGTTTCAGTAATACTGATATTATAGAAAGAGTGCACTTAAAATTTTGTAAACTATTACTAAACCTTAAGAAGTCGACACCTAATTTTATGATTTATGGTGAACTTGGTATTTATCCCATGTCTTTGTATATACAGCTGCGTATGGTTAATTTTTGGTCAAAAATGGTAAATGGGAATGATAACAGGATTGCTAAAATATTATACAGATACATGTTCTTGAAGAATTCTGACAACCAATTTAGGTCAGATTGGTTGAAATACGTTAAAGATACATTAGATAGATGTGGATACAGCAATATATGGTTGTCACAAGGAAATTTTAATCCTAAATGGTTGGGTATTAGTTTAAAACAAAGGTTATTTGATCAGTTTCAACAGAAATGGAGAGCAGATATTGACTGTTCATCAAAAGGTTTGGCCTACAAATTGTTTAAACATAAATTTGAATATGAAGAATATCTGAATATTTTAAGTGATAAAGATAGAATAACATATTGTAGATTTAGAACGGGAAACCACAAGTTACCCATCGAAACTGGTAGATGGAATAAAATTGAACGTAACTACAGATATTGTAATTTATGTCATTGTAACGAGATTGGGGATGAATTTCATTATATTTTGCAGTGTAGTTCTTTGACAAACTTTCGAGCACAATATTTGGATACTTTTTTCTTGCACAGAAGTAATATACTAAAGTTTGGAAAACTATTTCAGTTAAAATTAAAAAATAAGTTAAAAAAGCAGTGCAAATTTATCAGGGTTATAACTTTTCAAGCAAGTCTTCCTGGTTAATCACCACTCTTCGCCACTACTGTGTTATTTTGTTTTATTTTATTTTTTCTTCTCATCTTGTCATGTGTGTTTATGTTATGTTATAACTTTTGATGAACTTCTTTGTACCATTGTAACTATATGGTGTTTGAAAAATAAAGAATCTTGAAATCTTGAATCTTGAATTTAGTCTGAACGGAAAATTCTAGATTTTTTTACCTATTAATTAAATCCTTAAATTTGACAGCAAAACACCAAACTACCAAATAACCTGGAATTTTGTAAGATATATATATATAATTGAGTTAGATGGGCTGATTCAGACCAGTCTAGACTAAATTTAAAGCTAGGTCAAGACTGAGTCGATACTGGTCGAGACTTGTCAAGACTGAGTCGAGACTAGTCGAGACAGGTCAAGACTGAGTCGAGACTGGTCGAGACAGGTCAAGACTGAGTCGAAACAGCTCAAGACTGAGTCGAGACCATATTCAGACTATACCAAAATTATCAAGTACTTAATCAGACTTATTAAGTAAAGCCGAGTACAGTTTAGTACTGTCGAGATTATGTCGAGTCTTGTCAAGTAAAATCTGTGCTCGACATTACTGGTCGAGCACAAAATATGGTCTTTTCAGACTCTGAGCAGTTTGTAGTGTATGCCCTACTCATCTTTCATAGTAGTTTAAGGGAAAAGGACGATGTAAATCTCCCTTCTTTATATTAGATACCAAAACTTCACAAAAATTCTAACAAAGAACGATATACAGAAGGCTTGTCTAGATGATACATTAAACAACATATTTCTTACATTATTAGTACCAATCTGTGTACAGTTACAAATGACCTTAAAACAAATTGTCATGAGGTAAAAAACAACCAGTGTTGTCAAGATTGGTTATAAACAACCATTTTTGTAAATCAGATGTGGATTCTTAAAAGTTCTAACGACCTACTTCACCGTCTTTACTCTCAATGTAGCAAAGTATCAAAACTTTAGATTTTTTTCTACAATCCACCACTATATCTCACGGTCAACGGAACGGTCGATTTCATTTCCTAATTAAGTAGTGCATTGTATTCAAAAATAGAAATCTTAGATACAAATTTCTTGTTTAAAGTCACTGATACTTGCAATAAATACACGGTCAATGATATCATCATAATGCTGACATTTTTTATCGACAACATAATTGTTTTCGAATGTGATGGACTGGGATAAATCTTTCACTGCTGTTCTCGTACTTTGAACAACAAATTTATTTATTTTGTAAAAAATATCTCCGTACTCCTAACAACACACTTACTATATTTAAATTTACCTGTGTACGTTGTTTTATTTAACGCCATTTTGTCCAATGTTATAGTTGTCATTTTGACATTGTATTATAGATCAAATTTATTCGTTCAGTGTATGTTTACTTGGTTTTTTTTAATATAACTTTTTTGATTGAGTTTTGCCATTTCAATTGATATTTTATAGTGTGTTTTTCTATGTTGTAATGTTACACTACCATTTCAGGTTAGGGTGAAGGTTGGAGCCTGTTAAAACGTTTAAACCCGCTGCATTTGTTTGCACCTGTCCTACGTCAGGACATGTTTCAGTGGTTGTTGTTTGCTGATGTGGTTCTTAAGTGTTTCTCGTTTCACGTTTTTTATATAGATTAGACCGTTGGTTTTCCGTTTGAATTGTTTTAAACTTGTCATTTTGGGGTCCTTCATAGCTTGCTGTTCGATGTGAGCCAAGGCTCCGTGTTGAAAACCGTACTTTGACCTAAAATTGTTTACTTTCTACACATTGTGACTTGGATGGATAGTTGTCTCATTGGCACTCATACCACATCTTCTTATTTCTATGAACATCTACGAAAGGTGATATATCATGGTCCTAAGTTCAGAGAACCCCAACATATCAATTGGAACCATAACTTCAAAATAATTATGGATTCCATTGAGGACTTCGCCATAGCATGGGCTAAACGAGAAGTTGAACTGGACACTTTGTCGGAATGGGTCATCAAAACAATTAGGTCTCTGATAAAACATCGAATTCATAAGTTGAAACACCGTGTGAATGATCGACCAAAGTCCGTTTCAGAGACGAAGAAGCTGTGAAATGCCTATCATCTCTTTACGATAAATATGTTGTTGTTCCAGCGGACAAAGCTTCAAATAATATTGTCTTTGTATGTAAATCGTACTTCTACGGGTGTCTTGTAAAAGAATAAGGAATAAATGAGCACTCAGGTAATCCCACATACAAAAACATATTATTCAACAAGGATGAGATTTTGGCGAATCAAAAGTCCTTCATGGTTTCAATGAACATTACAGTGAACACCAAATCTGAGGACTAACCTTGTTTGTATTGGATACCTAAGCTTCACAAAATTCCGTAAAAACAACGATACAATGGCGGCTCATCTGCATGTTCTACAAAGGGAATGTCTATTAGATTGACAAAAATTCTGTCCGAAGTGAAAGAGGGTCTACAGAAATACTGTGAAACTGTTTACCCGCGCAGTGTTATTAACCATATGTGGATTCTAAAAAACTCTAAAGAACTTCTGGATCATTTTAAATCTCGATCTTTCTCTGAAATTAATTCTATCAAAACTTTTGATTTTTTAACCCTGTATACCATCATTCTTCATGTGAAATTGAAAAATCGTCTAAAAAAAAATAATCCACAATGATTTTCAACATAAAAATGGTAGCATACGCTATACATTTATTACTTTGGGATACAATACGGTATATTTTGTTAATAGTGAACAAAAAGGTAAAATATGCTACACAGAGGAACAAGTGATCAGTATGCTGGAGTTTCTTATTGAAAACATATTTGTTGAATTTAGAGGTAGATTTGTTTACCAAATTGTCGGCATTCCTATGGGAGCGAACTGTGCGCCTCTCCTTGCCGACCTCTACTTATTTTCATATGAGTCGGAGTTCCTTCAGACACTTGTCAAAAACAAAAAAAAAACAAGAAGATCAAAGAAGCCAGATCATTTAATTTCACATTCAGATATATTGATGATGTTCTTTCCATTAACAATCCATACTTTTCTGATTTGGTTCCATTATTATATCCTCCAGAACTAGAAATTAAAGAAACAACAGATACGGCTTCCCTGCCTCATTTGTAGACTTACACCTCGGATTTGACATAAGCGTTCATCTCAGTACCAGAATCTATGACAAACGAGACGATTTTAATTTTTCAATTTTCAATTTTCCCCACCTTAGTAGCAATATACCAACTTCACATGCATATGCGATATACATTTCCAAAACTTATTCGGTATTCAAGAGCTTGCAGCTGCTACTCAGACTTTATAAAACGTCACCAGTGTCTGAGCCGAAAGTTGATGAACCAAGGTTATGTCAAAGAACATAATTTCTAAAAAAAAGTTCATATGAAGATGCCAAGACCTTGTTGATAAATATTCCATATCAACTCCACAAATAATACATGATGGTCTTGAAGTATAGATTATAGGTACTGACGTTGTTTATTGTCTTAATTACGTGTTATAGTGTTCTTTTATTTGTCTTTGTAAATTATTAACATTTATTGCTTAGTCCGTTTTTAATAATATCCTTTTGGCGTGGCTCGGTACTTATACATCCCGCCATTGTGTCATTGTGCTATGGTCATTGTTGGTATTCTTGTCTCTTATTTTTGCTCATGTGCTTTGTCTATATGCCATTTTGTTTTTCTTTGTTGACATATTTAGATATAAGAAGATTTGGTATGAGTGCCAATGAGACAACTTTCCATCCAAGTCAAAATTTATAAAAGTAAACCATTATAGGTCAAAGTACGATCTTCAACACGGAGCCTTGGCTCACACCGAACAGCAAGCTATAAAGGGCCCTAAAAATTACTAGTGTAAAACCATTCAAACGGGAAAACCAACGGTCTTATCTATATAAAAAACGAGAAACACGTATGAACCACATCAACAAACGACAACTACTGAACATGAGATTCCTGACTTAGGACAGGTGCAAACAATTGCAGCGGGTTTAAACGTTTTAATGGTACCAAACCTTCACCCTTATCTGAAACAATAGTGTAACATCACAACATAAAAAGACACACTATAAAATATCAATTGAAATGGCTTAACTCAATCAAAAGACATATTAGACAGCAGTGAACATACACTGAACAAATAAATTGGATCTATGATACAATGTAAATACAAAATAAATAAACTAAGGGAAGAATAGTTAAAGTTACATGTTATACCGCTGTGAAATGTTAAACAATTTATGAAAAACAATATGCTTGAACAAAAATATCAGCCATTTGCAAATACTTTAAACACAGGTAAATGAAAATAATTTTGTTGTTAGGTATACGTGTACAGTTCAAATAGAGAAAGGATATATTTTTACAAAATAAATAATTTTGATGTTCATAGTGCGAAGAAGTGAAAATTTATAGTAATACCAAACACTTATCAAAGCTGGTGTATAGACCAGATATAACCCTGAATAACATAATAACACAAAAGCATTACAATTAGTAACAACAGGTCAAATAAACAAGAAAGTACGAATTGAGAGTACTCGCAGTTACTGACAGCTAGTTAAAAGCCAAAAACAATTTATAATAAAAAATCATGCATCAGAAACTAAAATCAACTAAAACACATCCCAGGGATTAAGTATTTTAACGTCATGGACATTCAAAGAAGACATGACTTGTGCAATGCCAAAAAAAAATGTTTCGACAGGCAGTAGTATAGTTGGAGGAGTTAACCTCTTTATAGATCAAAATGAACGTGGGTGTGTCTTTATACATCCCGTTTAAAAAGAATACAAATTTAGTTATGTTTTAATTTGCTAATAACAAAATCGATATTAGTGCCAATGTAAACTATATTCAAAGATCTAATTACAACATTGGTAAGATAACCTTTACTAATAAGTTTGGTTAAAGGTTCGATGAGTTTACACGGATCACATAGTGGTTTCCGCGCTTTAAGTACAATATTACCGTAAAATTTAGGATGTGAAATACCGTTTTTAATCAGTTTTCTACAGGTACAGCCAAATTTGTTAATCAAATCTTTGTATCTATGAAAGAATTTAGTAAACGTTTTACGTAATTTATGGTAACGAAATCCCTGACTTAATAATTTCTCTGCATTGTAAACATATAATGTTGTTGTCTATTTAATGGTTCATTGGATGTATAAAGTTTTTACTAATAATCTCATGTCCCGGGATTGAGGAACATATAGGGACATATGCCTATGTTACTTAAAATATAAAGAATTTACCTCTGTCATGTCAAGGTAAGAATGGGCCAATGAAATTGAATTCTGTTGAAATTTCAAAAACTCTAAAATGAGAGCTGGCGAGTTGACTGTCAAATTAGTCACCTTCTGCTTTTCATGCATGTAATACTTTAGCGGGGGTGTCTCGCTGTGTTGAAGAGCCTTTGGTGGCCTTCGACTGTTTTCTTCTGATTGGTCGGGTTGTTGTCTCTTTGACACATTCCCCGTTTCCATTCTCAATGTTATTGTGTAAAAAAGTTGAATATATCAAGGGGTCGAAGGGAAACTGTCTGTGCCATGCATAGCAAAAATTAATGTCATATGAAACTTCAAGTTTAAAAAAAAAGCTGAATATATTTTATATACTTGAATGGGTAAGATTTACTATAAAACAAGTGTACGTGATTCAAATTCGATAGAGCATGTTTGGGACATCTTAGGCAGTCGAACCTCCTCTACAAAACTTTCCTTAGTTTGAAGCAGCATTGCACCGGAAATGGCAGCTACTACAGCAGGAAATCCGATGACTGACAGAAGGGATGAGACGCAGGGTTGAGGCCGTCATCTAAGCACGTGGTAGTTTCACTCGATATTAAACTCTGAACCATGGATATCGTTAAGTGACTTAAAGTTGAAGTTTTCGAAATGATTGTTTTAACTGGGCTTGTAATTTTGTGATAATCTATCCATTAAATTATTATTTCTGTTGATATTTGTTGTGTTTTCTTGAAGCTAATGTACTGTCCTAACAGGCCAAATTTGTATATTTGCGATTATATGGTCCGTAATCTCATGACACTAATCGTATCATTCACATTACAAAAAAAAAAGACTGGACAACATGAACCCCACCAAAATCAAAAGGTGATCCAGAAAGGTTAGCAGATCATACACCACTAGTGGCACCCGTCATTTTGTTGATGGAAAGTACAAATTCGATGATAAGTCTCTCTTTTGGTGATGTCTTAATTGAAGAAAAAGAGGATGGGAATGTAATACTTATGTGTAATATCAGGTATCATGAACTTCCAAAATCATCGATTGATGAGATTTGAGTATTAGTAAATTACTTGCGCCTTAATGTATCTCAAATGGATCAAAATTATTATATTGGATCGGTTTCAATAAAATTGAATCTTTTATTTCTCTCCTTTGAGTATATTCACGTATTGTTGGTTGAATAACCTTGTTGAATGACTTCTTGTCAAGGATCGTTAGCTTTCATATTAAAAAAGACAGGCATAAGTAATTGTATGTTCAGACGGTAGCTGTCATTTAACATTTATTTGTCATGAGTGTAATGTTATGTCTGTTGTACAACAAAACTATTGCAAAGTCATTAACCTTTTCATTGTAAGACTTATCTTTCATATAGATGATATCTTGTCACATCATTTGATCATTATCTCAAAGCCAACATTTGGAAAATGTATTAAAACTTGACAATACAAATCCATTTAGTTTTGACAAAACGTTATAAAATATCATATGGGTATGACAGTTAACGTTATAAGAGAAGCATATATATAAATATATCCGCACTTAATTTAAAAATGAAATATATAGTTTTTAAGCGTTTGATAACGTTTCTGGATTAACGCTCATCAAGAATATTCAAAGTTAAAGTTTTTGGCAGTCAAAGAAGTAAAAAATACAACAGTCCAAAATTTATCCAAAAGAATAACCAGATTTTTCTACCGATTAGCTAAAATATTCCTGCATATTATTCTGAGAGTTGACTAGTTGACCCTTAATTAAGATGTTATCAAACATTTAAGCACATTATATCTTTTTCAGTTTTTTTTTTTTTTTTTTATTATCCATGTCAACATAGTTCGTACGTTTTCTACTGCCTTATGACTGATTCAAGAATCATATGAGTAAAGAGACACGATCCTTATAATTCAATAGAAGGTAACTAACAATTATAACATTAACGGTACCCATTTGATTGCACCAGATGAGTTTCTAAAACATAAAAAAAACATCTAGAAGGAAAAACCGGTTTTATCATCACAATGCTGGACTTTTTATCGGCAATATTTTTTTTTTCAGTTTGGTGTAATGATATTTCAGCAAACAGTATGTATTCCAGTGGGTACTAATTGTGAACCACTTCTGTTCGACTCGGTTTATTTTACTCGAATGAAGCAGAATTCATACAGAACCTTCGAATGAATGATACGGACAATAAACACTAAGGTTTTTTTTCCAACGCAGAGATGTCTTTAACCAGATATGGTACAATGCTTTTTTATATTTTTTTAAATGCTGTTCAACTTCAAAACTACCTTCATTTGAGGCCTTCAACTGTGTTGATTCAAACGCCCTTGATAAATCTAGTGTAGATAAAACGAATGACTGTTTTATTCAACTACAAGCCTTACATATTTGGTGCGTTTTTCCTACCTCTACAACTTCCTGTAAAAAAATTTTGCCAAATTTTATACTATCTTAATGCAAATAGTATGTATTATTCTGTGTATTTTTATTAGAAAATATAGCCAGTTGGTTAGTGAAAAGACACTTAGTGTCGAAATGAGCATCTAGTAAAGAGACATTTCGTATCGAGATGAGCAACTGGTACTGTAACATTGATACCGTTAATGTTTATAGAACAACAAGAAAATGTGGTATGATGAGACAGTACTCCACCAGAGTTCAAATGACATAGAAGTTTACAACTATAGGTCACCGTACGGCCTCCAAAAATGAGCAAAACTCATGCCGAATAGTAAGCTATAAAATGCCCCGAAATGACATATATAAAACTATTCAAACGAGAAAACTAACGGCCTGATTTATGAAAAAAATATATATGATATACAGCAACAAACGACAACCACTGAATAACAGGCTGCTGATTTAGAACAGGCACATCCAGAATGTAGCGAGGTTAAACATGCTTGTTGGCGCAAAACCCTCCCCCTAACCTGTGACAGTGGTGTATCAGTACAACATAAGAACAGACTATACAAATCAGTTGAAAGGGGCTTAACTCATCAGATCGATACAAAGCAGAAACATTTATAAAAAACACAGACCGGACGTGGCAGGATATTTATGCATCCCTTAAAACAAAAAAGACGCAAAGTGCAGATCTGAGAGTACTTGCAGTTACTGACAAACTATATTTAATAAGTTGAAAAGGGCTTACCTCATCAGATCGATACACAACAAATAATAGCCGTTACACAAAAACAAAAGTACAGATCTTAGAGTACTCACAATTACTGAAAGCTGTATACAAGACTAATACTATGGCTCATATGACTACGTTAAAATATTTATTTCAAAACGAAAATGATTTAAACAACAAAATCTCATAAAACATAGATTTTCAAGTTTAAAAAATGTGTTTCAGGAGTAATACAACCATTGTTTTCCCCCTATTAGTCTTTGTTAAATTGGCACTTTTCAAAACATTGTGCAGAATTTATCTTTGTTTCAAATAAAGAAATACTTGGCATGAGTAAAGTTTTATCCTGTCCAGTACTACAGACAAAATTTCACATAACATTTCTTTGAATATAAGATAATAACTATCACTGGAAGTTAACCAATTAAATTTTCACCCCTTTTTTCCGGTTTACAAGCTTTAGTAACCATGTAAACTCAAGTTTCCAAAATATTTAATAGAAACACTAATTAAAAATAGAATGGTGCTTTGAAACACCCAAGATGTATGTTTATGACTCAGAAATTTTTAACAGCAATGAAATGTATGATTAATTTCCTACAACAGTCAAATTCAAGGGAATATTTTTTTCGACCCTTTTTCGTATAAAACCGGATGTGACGTACTACGATTTGGTGTTATTACATCTTCACAGCTGCTGGTCATCCGAGCAGATAGACTTGTTGCAAACCACTTAACAAATGGATCAGAAACAGCTGTGTGAAAAACACTTGAGGGCAATTGTTAAAAAAAAAATAATCCATTCTATAATTAGATGGGTGGCTATTTTTACCAGTTCGCACAATATACAGCGGTTTTAATTATTTCAGGTGTCAAGTGAAGAATAAAACTAGTGTTATTCTTAACCTGAAATTTCATATAATCTGAAATATTGTTGTAAAAAAGGAGCAACATAATCAAAGTAATCCAATTGACCTGCTTACATTAATATTGCAAAAGCTATACAATATTTTAAATATAATTAAGTAAAACCAATATATCAAATGAAAGAAAGTTTTCGCCTCTTCGGGCTCAAATTATCCTTGCTTTGAAATACTGAATCGTGACTTGCCTTATCCCCAGTAGACTTTCATATTTGCTTGAACAAAATTTCAAAACAGTTCGCGCTAAGGTGTCATACATGTATATGATTGTCTAGAAACAAAACAACACACATGAATAAGCCCAGTGATATTTTTCAAATTTTTTTTCTACTTAGAAAGAATTCCATACGAGTTCACTACTAGTAAGACAAAAAATTTTAACTTGCCTTCGATAGTTGTTATAACACAATCTGGAATTTTATTGTAAAATCAGAGCAAAATATGCATCAGCGCCTGCATATGGAGAATATATATCCCAATTGATACGACATTCCTGAGCTTCCGCTTCTATCACGATTGCCTTGATAGAGGGTTCTTGTTACCAAGAAAACTATTGAACCAAGGGTTTCGGAGGGTAAACTTGAGTCATTCCTTTCAAAAGTTTACGGATGCCATCATGAGTTTGTTGACTGTTGTGGAATATTTATATCACATATGACCACGGATAAGTTCTAATGGTGATATCCACAATCCCTTCCGCTTTTCCTCGATTGTTATAGCATCGAATGAGACTAACTAACGTTTTTGTACTTAACATCAGCAACATTACAGGTGCGATAAGTGGAGAAGGCTCTATTTACCCTTCCGAAACACATATGATCATCTCTAGATTTTTATGGGGTTCGTTTTGCTCAGTCTTGAGTTTTCTATGTAGTGTTTTTTTTTTTTTACTGCTCTTTTTTTCGACTTTAATTTTATTGCCCGAGCGTCGTCAGTTTCTCTTCGACTTGTGATTTTTTAATGTCTTCCGCATCTTATTTGTTAAAACTGGATTGCAAAGTAAATAACAAAAATGAATATATTCTTTCCACGAAATAAACGAAATTAAATCCTCCACGAAAATTTCTGCTTTTACAGTATATGTTATGTAACAGTTACAAGAAATGCAGTAGTCATTAATTCAGAGAGTTAACATTTTAAATTCCTGTAGATGTTATACATATTATTTAATTAAAGTGGTACATAACATTACAGGGAGGTAACTCTGTACAAATCAGCTGAACGTTTTAATCACGTTCTATTGTCAAGGAAATATTATATTAAGCTTCTCAATGATCAAAATTAGTGTTTGTGAAACTGCTATATATCCAATGAAATTTTTCCGATGAAATGTGTGGTTCAAGTTTTTTTAATTTTTTATATTTTTGTCAAAGGGTCAAAGAATATATTTTTTGTCAAAATTTTATGAAAATTAAACGAGCCAAATTAATTTTAGTCAAGGTGTTTGGTACCACCTTAACAAACATTAAGCTTATTTTCTTAGGATTCGCAGTAGCATACTTGAGTTATCAATAAAACAATTTTTCGCAATTTTTTACGATAAAATTCCATACATTTGATAATCGCCAATATCAAAAGAGAGTTGACTTTAAATTGTTGCGACATTTTGTGTGATTTGGTGAATGAAAGACATCCTCAGACATAAAAAAAAATGTCTATGTTTTAACCAAAAAAAAACTATAACTCTGGAACGACTTATCTTAATTTCATTAAAATACAAAAGTAGCTTGTCTTCATTAATCTGGCATTGTGAAAGCAAATGAAGGATTCAAAATACCCTGCTTTATAAGATTATATGGTATATTATTAAGAAAAATAACAAAAATATTGAACCCCAAGGAAAAAATCAAAACGGAAAGTCCCTTATCAAATGGCAAAATCAAAAGTTCAAACATAACAAACGAATGGAAAACAACTGTCATATTCCTGACTTGGTACAGGCATTTCCTAATGTAGAAAATGGTGGATTAAACCTGGTTTTATAGCTAGCTAAACCTCTCACTTGTATGACAGTCGCATAGAATTTTATTATATTGACAATAATGTGTGAGCAAAACAAACAGACACAATAGGTAAAAATGTCAAAAACATAAAGTAGATTCAGAATCGTTTTTGAAGGGAAAGAAGAAAACAAATAATGCATTGCCAATAATAGAAAACGATAATCATTTCTCGCTCGGTACCTATAAGGTGTAACACCACTAATTCGGGCCCGGTCAGAAAGTACATACCAGAAAGTAGTACATATTTAACACAAAATAGTTCCTACGCATAGGTGTAACTTTCAAAATATGTAGAATATTTAGGTAATTTTGGTATCAAATGAAAGCTGAATGACTGGTGATCATTGTAGAACACGTACTTTTTGACTTAAAATGTTGAATAATAAAAAGATTGAATGAAATTTAAAAAAGAGGGTACATTTTGCCTGTTTGTCAGATCTGAAGTACCCGTTTTGGTACATCCGAAGTTCCGGGAACCAGTTCTTTCTTATATGCCATTAAAGGTATGTTGATTTTTTCAGTACAAGACACAATAAAGTGTTGCTTTGACATGCAATGATTGTCACTTTATTTAAGAATTGAATGCTTCTTTTTGTAAATTCATTGGGATGTAAAAGCGTTGACTGAAGTACATTTTGTATGAATTAAACGCGGAAGCGCTTCATTCTAAAAATGTACGCACGGTCAACGCTTTTACAACCCTATGAAATTACTAAAAGAAGCATTCAATACTTATAATTACATTTTTTTGCAATGATCATGAAACCACGATTACTATCAAGTTTTTCTTTTATTTACCTGTGCTCTTTATTGTGGAAACGTGTGTCATCATGTATGTTTCAATTCCTGCAATTCATTTTGAAATGAGGAATGACGCGAGATTGCTGTTAGCCAATCAAAATAACGTATAATAATGAAACATACATCTAATGTAATTATTTGAACTTAAAACAAAAGAGCTGTGCCTGATTCACGGCCGACACTCGGCTAACCGAGAGATTGGTCGGTTAATCTATATTGAGTATGCGGCTATATGGGCGGTTGGTCTGTTAATCGGGTCGGTTATACGTCTGTTAAGAGTAAAACGCACAATTTAAATGTTCAACTCTGTTAAATATACAGATTTTTGGCATATTATAAGAACCAAATAAAAAAAAGAAAAGTGTCTGACAAAATGATATCTATCATAGAACATTTTCCACCTGTAAAAACATTTCATAGTTTGCGCAAACTTCAGTAAAACTAAAAGGCGTCGCGCAAGTATGTGGTATTTATGCTTATACGCATAGCAATTGTTTTAATAAAAGGCGAAACAAACAATTTTAGATATCATTTAAAGGACACAAAATAGTACTTTGGTTCTAAAAAACAAATTGACATTAGTAAATATTTCATAATTGTAATATAACGTGAGTAATACCACGTTTTAGTGACTATTAGGGGAATAAAGTCTGTTAATGGGTTGGACAATTAAAATTGTGTCAGTTAAGAGTTATTTAGCCACGACAATAGTTTTGCTACCTTTATAATTTCCCATTAAAAAAGTTAAGAATGAGATGTATTTGAGTAAAAAAAAATGACAATACGGTGCAACAGTATCCTTGTAGTAAAAGCATTTTTATTTTGACTTTCTTTGCATTTTATTGAAAGGTGTGTCACTGCAATATAGCGTGATATGGATTGGCCGCTGGAATATGCATGAATTTATTATCAACGTTTTCAATCAGCCTTGATTTTTGTGTCTGTTCAAAGAAGCACGTTCAAAAATCCGACTGAAAGTGTCTGTCTTATACAACACCGGGTACATATAACGTGTTGTCGTTCTCATATGGACATGATATTTGCCACTGGACGTGAAACCCTAATTCGTCAGCATCATCCAATTGGTTCTTTTGTTCTATTACTTATTCATATGTTGTTTACAAAACATTCTAAAGAAGTAAATGGAAAGAAGCGAATGCAGCTACATTTGATTATCTTAAGTTTTAATTCATTTTATTCCGTTTAGTTCCTTTCTACATAAGTGCAGAGGAGAACTGCAGTTGTGCGCTTGTAAAATTCTAGCATTTGTCACCAATTTGAGTACATCGAAATCCGTTACTGTTTCAACCACTCCCTCCCCCTGAAATTTTGTTTGCACTTTACAATATTTACTGAGCTATCAGATTCAGCGGTTGACAGGAGGCCAATGTTTATCAGACTCCAGTCTCAAATAAAATAAAGTGATATACAGTAAAAAAAAATTGCAAAGCATCTATATAGATATCGTTGTCTATACTATTAATTTAAAAATAAGGAGATGTGGAATAAATGCCAAAATTGCTTTAACAATCATTTTGGAGGGTCTAAATAGTAAAAAGGGGTGTTTCATGTCTGTATTCTTAAACAATTGTTATTTTTCTCTCTTTTTTAGCAATGCATCACTCTCTACTGTCCTTATCTTTTCTTCTATATTCTGCGTCTCCATCCAGATTCTCTTGTATACCATGAGGGTCCGGATTAGGGGTGTTGTTTATTTCTGTATTCTTTAACTTGTTATGTCACTTTTCTCTACATTTTATTTATTTTTCTCAATATTCTTTCTCTATTCTTTATATTTTAGCATCCCAATATATTTTACTTACTGATGTTTAGTTACATTACGACGTTTATCTCTGATATAAAAAAGCAGATGTGGTATGATTGCCAATGAGACAACTCTCCACAAGAGACCAAAATGACACAGAAATTAACAAATATAGGTCACCGTACGGTCTTCAACAATGAGCAAAGCCCATACCGCATATAGTCGGAAAGCTGACCCCGGTTTGACCCCATTTCTTAAAGCAACAATGGAAGTCATGTGATTACCATATATGGGCATTTTTTTACCAAAAAAAGTGAAGCCCGTTTTTTGGAATTTGTAGTTTTTTGCATGAATTAAAACTAATTTGCTTTTAAGTGAACATTCTTGAGTATATAAGAAATATATTGATCCACTCAATTATGGATTAAACTATTTTTTTCTCTCAAAATGTGTCTTCAAAGTCTAGGTGTTGACCAAAAAAATCGGTCACTGGAAATTAAAATCGTAATTTTCTTTCTTAACTTCTCGGGAAGCTATGCTGAATTTAAATTATGTTATGTAACATAACTTTGACTATGATATGTCAAATTTGTGCCACTTAATACACTGTAATACGCAAATGTGCCACTTCGATGTGTCGATATTTCTGACGAAGCGGGGCCGATAGTAATTTACGAGTTACGTCCCTTTGTTTGACACTCTCATGATCAAACTATTATTATATTAAGCACCATATGCTGTTATTTACATGAGGATATTATTAAAATAATTTTATTGAATATATTTTGATACTAAAGACATGTGCAAAAAAATTAGCGAAACACATTTTATCACTTTTCAGAACTCAGTCTCAGTGAAATACTCAAATAGGCCCTATGTCAGTATGTGCCATAATATTATTATTCCAAGAGTTAATTTAATATTTATATTTTGGTAAGTATTTATACTGCTGTAACCAAATTATTTCAACACAGAAATAAATTTCTACTTTAATCATACAAGGGGTAGCCAAAGTATTCATGAATAATGGATCAAGACAGGATTAAAATGATCAAATACAGGAACTCCTTTTCATTACTGATAACTGATCCTACCTTTTTCATTTAAACTTAAACGAGACCATAATGAAAGTATTCTGTATGTAAATTCTTCATTATTTGAAATAAAAGGAAATTAGTTTGCAATTCTTGTATGAACAAACTAAATATAACAATAAATTTTGTCTCACTGATTCCACGCAGATTCTAATGAATGGACTCAAATTATAAAAAAAAAACCACTAAACCAATAAATAAATGGTTCTAATCATGAACTTGAAAATAGATAAGAACAAAAAAGACTGGGTCTAATATTTTTCTTCTTCTATTTATTTTTTTTTTTAACAATTATGCATTTTTATATTTATATAAAAGTATTTCAGAGCAGATTCTGAGTGCTAAGTCAACAATATTATGTTTTAGATCACAAGTCATAAGTCAGTATGAACATGCTTTGAATAAGAGTGATTAAAATGCTAGTCTGAAAGAGATTGTTTTAAGTTCATATTTAGGACAAGACTTTTTCATTTAGGGGAAATTCGCCTAATTGCGGACAGCGCCGATATGCGGACGGAAAACGAATATCTCACTTTTCAATGAAATTATGAAAAATTGAAATAAAATAGATATAAAAAATAAGGTGTTTTGTTTTCTATTGACACTATATTTTGTTGCAATAAGGATATCACGTTTATTACTTTCGATTTACTTTTATGTCATGTGATTGAAAGTGCATGCTATAAATAGCTTATGTCAACAAGTTTGAAACCCGGGAATTTTGAAAAAGATCTAAAGTCAACGTGTCAGTCTATACACAGTTATTCATGTAAGTATGGTAATTTATGTGTTGAAAAGCAATAGGCATTGTGTATTATATGCAAGGAAACATTTCTTTTAATTATTTTTACTGATTTGTCTAAATTTTGATTACAAAATAGGAAAAAGTAAGTGTCCGCATTTACAAATTACACTACCAAAAATAATATGATAGCCGAAATGCGGACACAAGATATTTTGAACACGTGTAGTGGTGCAATGTCAATACTATGATGTGGAAAATAAGCAAAATTCTCTTAGAATCTCCTAGTATTAATGCGAATCCTATACATTTATATCAATAAAGTGTTGATTTGGGTTTATTTGTTTTCCTTTCATTTTGCATATTACGAAATTCAATATAATGCGTTTACCAGTCTGATTTTCACTCCAGTTGCACCCATCTTCACTAGGTCAAAAACCGAAAAACATCTTTCTCAAAGCCGGGTTTTGAAGTCAATCTATTTCTCTCTCTTTACAGAATGTCTACATGTTTAGGACTTTTTGCAAGAGCAAATGGAATGAAATCAAATGTACCTAAAACCGTCGCCAAAATGAAATTGCAACAATGTCTCGTAGACGAGTGGCTATTTGACAATGATGCTGTTTGCTGTTTATTTATGAAATTATTATGTTTATCAAAACATGTATATGTATCAACACTACTATGTGAAATTATTGAAAGTGATAAGGAAAATGAATTCAGCAGCATTGTGTTTATTGCTAAAAAATTAAGTAAAAGAGGTAAAGAGTTGGACATTCTTACTGCAGAAGAGGCAGACGAACTCATTGATATCACGGATATTCTTTTGAAGAAATGATTTAATAAAACTTTTTTAAAATATGATAGAAATAAAATAACCATACATCGGTTTTAAAGATCTCTTTAGATTTTCTGCGAGCGTCCAACAGTAATGATATTGTACATCCAGTCGTCTGTCTGTCTGTCCGTCTGTCTAATGAAAAAAAAAATCCGGCAAATCGGAAAACAAACGTTAACTAGAAAACTGACAACGTCATGAAAGGCATCACCTGTCATTTTCAAAAAACGAAAAATCGGAAATGCTCCACATGAAAATCGGAATGGAGCTTCCTCCATTGGTATTAAATGTCATGTGTATCCATCTAGGCACATTTAAGATAAATTGGTGAATGAATCTCAGATTTTTGTCTCTTGTCTTGAAATTAAATCTATTACCGACTATCAGAAAGACAGACGAAAAGAAATCTATCGTACTTGCTGTCATTTTAAACAATGTAAATTGCTATCTATATCTGTATATACCTATCTTCTATATAAAAATAAGGAGATGAGGTATGATTGCCAATGAGACAACTATCCACCAAAGTTAAAATAAAGTGGATGTAAATAATTATAGGCAACCGTACAGTCTTCAACAATGAGAAAAACCCATACCGTATAGTAAATAGTCGGTTCCTATAACATTGAGCAAAATATTAATAAATCTTCTGATATTTTTTTCAGAATGTTAAGAGCAAAAAATAAATCACATATATTGAAATATAACCTGAAATCGCTCGAGAATGCTGTCGAGACCGTTAAGACAGGCCAAATGTCCGTGAGAAAGGCAGCGGAGCATTTCAACGTGCCTAAGTCAACCGTTGGGGATAGAGTTACCGGAAAAAGAAATATACAAGTTGGCAGGGGCCGCAAACCAGCCCTGCCCCTAGAATTGGAAAATTCAATAGTTAAATCTGTAAAACGGGCATCACAGTTAGGAGTTGGTATATCACGCAGGCAACTTCTTGTGAGAACTGGGACATTAGTTAAAAGGCTAAAGATCAAAACGCCTTTCAAAAACTCTATACCAGGAAAAGATTGGTGGCAGAATTTGAAAGAACGCCACAATGACCTAGTTATTAGAAAGCCTGAAAAAACAGGCTCCCTTAGATGCAGGATGATGAACAGACAGAAAGTAGAAGAGTATTTTCAGGAATTGGAGAAAATTCTGATTGAAAAGGATATTACAAATAAACCTAAAGTTATTTGGAACATGGACGAGACGGGTAAATCATTTGAGCATGACCCAGTTAAAGTATTGGCAGAGAAGGGTGCTAGAAATGTCCCAGGTCGCACTAGTGCTATGAGTACGCACGTAACAATCGTAGCTTGTGTGAACGCGGAGGGGCAGAAAATGAGTCCACTGTTAATTGTACAGGGCAAAACAGAGAGGTCTGTATTTGGATTTAATACCACAGAGGCCCCGAGTGGCACTATGTGGGATTATCAAGACAGTGGTTGGATGAACGACAGAATCGGTGAGAAATGGTTTAAGGACATTTTCCTGAAACAATGTGGAGGGGATCGACCCCAGCTGTTGATCCTCGACGGACACTCGTCACATGAATCACTGGCTTTGATCCAAGAAGGAATCAAGGAAGACATAGTAATTTTGTCTTTGCCACCACATACCACTCATTATTTACAACCACTGGATCGATCAGTATTTGGCCCATTCAATAAACAATATGATAGAGCCTGCTCGGAGTTCTTGCAGGAGAATATGCTCCACAAAATTGACAAATGGACATTCCCAAGTTTGTTTAAAACTGCATGGAATGAGGCTCTAAGCAAAGAAAACATCAAAAGTGGATTCAGAGCATGTGGTATATATCCCTTTAACACTCATGCCATACCGTCGGAGGCCTATCTCCCTAGTGAAGCATCGGAAAACAAAGATAAAGCCCCTACATCTGACCAATCATCTGACAAATCCAACGCCAACTGTAGTACCACAGCACAAGTGTATAGCGCAACAGCAATTCCAACGGCATCTGGCGATGAAATGGTATCAATTGAAAATAAAGGGCAAGCGTCAACCATGTCAGAAGCGGGTGATTTCATACAACCAGAAATTGATGACCCCGAAGCTTTACTTCAACTTATCTTGGATAACAAGATACATTTAGTCGGTACCGTGGATGATGATGGTACGATGGAATTGTCTGAGAGTTGGAACACCGAAGTACATTCGTTGTTTCTCCCATTTGAATCAAATGCCCAAGAAAATAACAAAGTCGCCCCAGAGACTAAAACAAAAAAGTCTAAAAACGTTTCAAAACAATCACACCGTCTTCTAACAAGTGAAGAAGTAGTAAAGGAAAAACTCTTAATGCAGCAAAAGAAAGAGGAAAGAGAAAAGAAAAAGGCAGAAAATAAACTTAAAAAAGTTGAGAGAGAAATGAAGAAAGCTGAAGTGGAGTCAAAAAAGGCTACTAAATGTAAAAGTAGAAAGGACAAAAAAGTGAAAACAGAAAATTAAGTGAGGTCTATTAATACAATTTTAAATTATTTGTATGGACATAAAAGCGAAATCAATCAGCGTTGTATGGACAAAATAAATTATCCCTGTGTTGACCGTTTGATACTTTTTTGGTCATATCAATTTTGGGTTTCTCTATGGACAATAAAAGACAGCACTGTATAATATATCATTGTCTCTGACTTGGTACAGACATTTTCAAAGACAAATAATGCATCGATATTTATATATATATATATAAAAGTACGTCTGAACCAGTGACAACTCTACGACGAATTATATACATATTTTGGCAAACCATTGCACAACAATCTTAAAGTCATCGTCCCATAATTTATCCGAAGTCCGTGTCTAACTCCACGTAAAACATGAAAGAGAAAAGACATCATAGTATGAGAAACAGCCTGAGGTACGACATATGTTCTTAATACACCATTTGAATATTTTTGATCTAAAAACGGCAAGTGAAAAAAATCAAAAAAACTGAAAATGAAAAACAAAAACCAAAAAAATTAGAAATAAAGATACAACAATCACAGTAATCTGAAAAAAAATTGAAATAATGAGCAATGAGGAGTAGCTCTACAACTTTCAATCCACAATCCATTGTACTCGCAGTACATGTCTTTATGAACGATATGTCTCTCCCTTCTGCAGCACTTGAGTACATTCTTCCATATTTGGTTCTGTAATTTTCTCATGTGAACGACATATACCTCACGTTTTCTTCCCTGCTTGGACAGATGAATATTGGTAATTAGGGCCCCGCCGAAGGCGGGTCGCCCTATATAGTGATCAGCCTGTCCGTCCGTAACAAATCGTGTCCGCTCTATATCTGGAGAACCGCTATGATTTCATACTTTATACTTGACATGTATATTAACCTACACCAGAGGATGTGTCATAATGTTTGTACAACTTCCTAGGTCAAAGGTCAAGGTTAAAAACTTTGGTTTCAGTTGACAACCCCATGTCCTATGGTAAAGATCGTGTCCCCTCTATATCTAAAGAACCGTTATGATTTCAAACTTTATACTTGACATGTATATTAACCAACATCAGATGGTATGTGATAATGTATGTACAACTTCCTTGGTCAAAGGTCAAGGTTAAAAACTTTGGTTTCAGATGACAACCCCATGTCCTTTGGTAAAGATACAATTTTTTTACCACACGTTATTCACAGTGGGGCCCACAGAGATGGCTCCCATCTCAACGATGTCTAGTTAATCATACTATGCACCTATCGTTAACCTGTTGTGTTTTAGACATTTTATTTAAGGCACCGAACTTGGTATGCATATTCTGCATACATTGGTATCCTGTCGCCAGCCGGTTAAAATCCGATGCCATTTTTGGTCAGATATAACGGGTATTATGTAGAAAAGTATATATATGTGTGACGAAATGCAACGAACACCAATAACGTATCATCATAAGTGACCATAATTTCCAGCACTACTTTTTTATTATGACCCGCCGTCTTTAGGCGGGTGCCCTATAGTTATCACTCTGTCTGTCTATCAATCCGTCCGTCTATACTTTCTATGCCGTAGGACTAAACTCAAGTTTGCTTTGGTAAATTGTAAAAGAATTTTAACACAACATTTAGTACCATTAGGAGATGCTCTCTTTCATTGTATTTTAATTTTCATTTTGAATATATTGGACTTAGGCCAGCCGGGCCCTTCATTGAGGAGTGCCACGGGTCAGTGTTCATAATACTGTCTTTTTTCATAATTCCCTGAAATTTCAAATATAAAAATCTAACACAAAGGCGCTTTATGCTATAGGACTACCTGATTTTTAAGTGATTGGGAATTGTAACGAATGCCAAGCGATTTGAAATTGACAATTATCACAAATATATCACGTATATATGTGCGTGCATGCATCCTGAAAAACAATATCACAATGGAATTTGTCAGTACAAAAACGTTTCTGCTTCTTATATCATTTTATAATTGCCGTGATATGAGATATTTAATGAACTTTTTTAATCTCATTTTTCTCACCTTTCCACGTGTATTACCGGTTCATGTGCGAAAACCATTCCCAGGCATGCTCTAAGATGCACTGAAATGGTATTAATGAAAGGTAATACTATATATATATACATAGTAGGCCCTAACTACGTTTTGAATAGCAAGAACAGATTGAAAATAAGTGTCCGCAATTTGACGATAAAGTGTCCGTATTTTAACTCCCTCTGTCCGCATTTATACGACTGGACATTTCCGCGGGTTTTAAGTGTTTCCAATCTACCAATCAAGAGAGGAGACCTGAAAACGCGGGAAATAGTTCATTTGATACCCCTCTATCTTCTCCTGTCAAGTGCAACCACCAGTATGTCCGCATTTGGCCTCTACGGTATCCAAACTTCCGGATTTGAAAAAGTGTCCGCAATTAGGCGAATTTCCCCTACCTTTGGCAGTTTTGGCTTTTGCAGGATTACTTCATCACAAATTTTTTTATAATATTGTAAACGATGAATGAGTTTTGGTTAAGGTTGTGTAAAGACAGTATACGATTTCCTTACCTTGTTTTAGTTAAGTCAAACAATTCACTGACTTATAGAGAATAATTAATCCAGTCAAATATTCACAGCTCGCCATTGCTTTTTCAAACAAACACACTAAATGTGTGTACATTGTGTAAAGATGCAAGTTGACATCGATGTGTAAGATAAAAAAACTACAATGTCAAAAAATGTCTTTCGTTTGGAATTTAGTTCGAACGGGGTTTCCTAAGGGGTGATAGAACGTTAGACTTGATTTTTGTTTTAACTTTGAGATACTTATTATTAATTTTTTATATAGTTTGTATATTCTTTGTTTATCTAGGAAAAAAAAGAAGAAAAAAATAACAGACAATTTCGCATAATTCTTAAACGACGATCAAAGGCATTACGTTATTTTTAAAAGACGGACAATTTATAACATGTTTAAGTATTATTTTCTTTGATAATAAGAACCATGCTTGAAAAATCGAAAGAAATCTATTTCTGACCCTAATGGCAAGTAAGAAACAGAAAAAAGAAAAAATTCCAAATTGGCGCCAAATTATTTTTTCCGCGAAATTAACGCAATTTCAGAATGGCGGGTTTTAATATCAGTCCCATTGTTGTCTTAAGAAAGTAGCAACAACGGTCGTTTCTAAGGGCTTGCTTTCCGACTGCATAGTCAGCTATAAAAGGCCCCGAAATGACAATGTAAAACAATTCAAACGAGAAAACTAACGGACATAGCCAGAAATTAGTAGTACTTTTGCTAATCAATATTCATAATATGTAAATGAGAATTGTACCACGTGATAATAGTTTGAACTGGACTGGCTTGATATCATTAAAATCTTTAAAACACGGTTATTATAAGTTGCCCGTCACAGAGTCCTTGTTTATAATCACTCTGATATTTCCGTAAAGTTGTCAGGCGGTCAAAATCAAAACAATGAACGCGAATTTAGTGAATTTTTCGTGTTTTCGTGAGTTTATTCTTCTTGAAATAGAGGCATTTTAACTTTACGTGGGAACCTAGAGTTCAACGACTACACATTCAAGGTTTGGACTTGCTTATTCTTTAGACATTCAAGTTTCAAGTTTCACCCCGGCAACCTGTATTTCTAATGACCTTGTTAGCCAATTTTCAACACGAAGTTTGCAAATTTGACGTTTCAGCCATTTTAGCCTGTATTTTATACTGCAATGTTAAAAGCCTCTCGCTTCGATTTTTAAAATAGCTCAGGAACCTTGATTTTTGCAACGCCAGTCATTATATTTCGTTTAAATGGTGTATATTGTTGTATATATTTATTTTCTGCCCCGGCAACCTGTCTATCACTTAAATCAAAGCTAAAACAGACATTTTTTTCTAAATTCCCTATCATTTCAATATAATTTCCGTGACCCGTATCCGATTTCTTTAGTATAATATTCAAATAAGCAAAGTGGCGTTGATTTCTGGATATGACTTATTTATATATGTAGGACTCAAATCTATGGCGGGTTCCAAATCTATGGCGGATTCCTAATCTATGGTAAATATGACGTAATGCCGTCTCAAATCTATGGCAGTTTTTGTTTTCTCCAAATCTATGGCAGATTTTGAAATTGCCTATTTTTCCGGGAAAAAGAGTTACATATAACGTCACAATCAAATAACGCCATATGACGTCGTCGCCGCCGCCGAATTTGAAGATGGCGGAACCCATGAACACCATTCCAGATAAAGGTTTTGTATTAGCAAAGGAAAAGAAGAAACCAGTTTCAAAGGACCCTAATCCAGAAGCGTTTTGGAGGGACTATGCAAAGGTAGTGTCCATTTGCAAATTAAAAGCAGAAAATCCAAAATGGGGATCCGCAAAAATAATCAAGTTTTGCAATGAACAGTTGAACGATAGAATGGTTAGAAAATATTTGGAAAATTATTTTTATGATTTGACTTCGAATCATTTGTATAAAAAAAGTGTTGACCTAGCTACTCCTCATAGGAAATGTCTTTCAAAGGAGGATTTAATTAATCTAGTAAAAAAGAATCATGCATTAGATCACAGAAAATCTCACAGCATTTATGAATCTATTCGAAGATTTGTTTTCCCAGTCGTTAGGGAAAACGTGAAGCTTTTATTTGATCTTTACGTGGACTGTGAACAATGTAAAAGTGCTATATCTCTACCAAAAACAGAAAGAACAAGACGCCCAATACCAGCAACTTAATCCAAATTCAAGATGGCAAATTGACCTAAAAAAGATGCCACCTCATAAAGGATATCAGTACATATGTAATATCGTTGATTGTTTTTCAAGATTTGCATTTGGCCAAGCATGCATGTAAAACTAAAAGTGCTACTGAAATAAGCAAAGTTGTACTCAGTTACATTTATCTATATGGAGCTCCACGTATTCTACAGTCAGACAATGGAAAAGAATTCCGGAACTCGCATCTTAAAGAAGTTGTAATACAATTTGACACAGTCCAAATGCATGGTAGACCATACCACCCACAAAGTCAGGGCAGAGTGGAACGTTTTAATCGCACACTGACTGAGTATTTTAGAATTAAAATGTCAGAACGTTCAGACTGGTCCGATCAACTTCCTGAATTTTATTACGCATATAACAACAGGCTAAACAAGGCCACACGTCCAAAGACTCCATATCAGCTATTTTTTAGTCGACCAAATTTTGCTGTGCCGCTTGATGATCAGGTATTTACTTTACTTCGTTAATTTTATATAAATTATTATTTCGGAAATTAAAAATTGAGTCTTTGTGTTATAAAAAAATCTTAGTAATTAGGTCATTTATAGTAGTATTCTTACTTTATGTTACAGCTATTCTGTGTCAATAAGTCGTCTAGGACCGTAGGATGTGTCAATAAGCTGGCTACGGCAGTATGCTGTGTCAATTAGCCGTCTAGATCCGTAGGCTATGTCAATGTGCCGTCTAGGGCCGTAGGCTGTCAATGTGCCGTTTAGGGCTGTTGGCTGTGTCAATGTGCATTCAAGTACCATAGAATGTGTCATGTGCACTATAGCGCCTTAGTTTGCAAATGTACTATTTTTAGCCGTAGGCTGTGTCAATGTTATGTCTCTTACCGTGACAATGTGCCGTCTAGTGACTTAAGTTGTAAGAATATGCAGTCTAGTCTGTGTAAATAAGCTATCCTGAGACGTGTCTTAAGAAAAATTTGATTAGGGTTATTATTCATATCAGTATTTGTTTTTTAACTTGCAGTTGAGATAGATTTTTACATTATAAATTTATTTAAAAATTATAACTTGCCGAATGTCAGGAAATAAAGACAAACCAACAAAACAACGGTTTTTTTCACACCAAAGAAATTGAAAATTATTTTTTATTATAAAAAGAGCATCTTCTTTTCAACATACCTTTGTATTTATAGGTACCTTATGCTTCTCTTACTAAAGAAGAACGAGACTTTTTAGAGCACGCCGAATTAGATGTTGATGAAAATGAGTCAGAGGAAGAACTCCCAGAAGTATCTGTTGATGTGCTACACTCATCCTTAACTGAGGCTTCAGGTGGAAACCAATTCGCCAGTACAAATCATAATGAAGAGGAACTCACTTTACATGGTAAGATTTAAACACATATGCATGAACTTTTTACTTAAAGCTATCGTCCTGAACATGCATGAAATATTTGCCACTGGACGTTAAGCAACCAACAAACAATCAATCATTATTTAAAACTAATAAAAGTACACAAATTTAAATTATAAATTTAATTCTAAAAATGAATACAATTACTTGTTTTACATGTGATAAAAATAAATGCAAATTTAACATATGCTTAGCTATATTTAACTGTAAATTAATTAATTAGTTTTTGTTTTTATTTTGCAGACCATGGCGTAAATGAAGAACATGGCAATTTACCTCCAGATTGTACCCAGGAAAATGATTTTGTAGTGCCCGAACCATCATTTTCACAAACTGTTATTTTGCAAGTAAGTATGTTAAGCCTTGTGCATTACTTTGTTTATAATTTTCAACACACGCCAAAAAAAGAAGAAGAAAGAAAACCAACACATTAGATCTTAAGAGTACGTACTTGTTCCTAACCAATACATAAATATCTTTTTTTTAAAATAGAAAAAACTATTGTTGTATGAGTTTCCGTATAACCTACAGATTAGACGAATATTTTTACATGTGTATTAATGTATTATTTGTTCAGTGAAATATTAAGTGATAAATTGTGCACAAAATAACACGAAATATTCTGTTTATTTTTTTGTAGGAAAATGTTAGTCCATACTACAAACAAATGTATCAGAGAAAGTTTTATAATGAGCAAAATAAAGAAAATGTACCAGTTCATCCACAGGTATGTGATTTTGTTGGGATTTGTCTTTAAATGTCCTATATTTTAAACTTTGTGCCTTAGTAGTTTGTTGCTCGTTATGTAAGCGTAATATGTAATAATTTTGTTTACATACTGTTGTATAGAATAGGTTTGTAACTGTATGATGTACTTTTTAAAATATTGTCCTATATAACATAAAATTTGATGCATTTGATAGAAATCTTTAAAAGTGTTGCGACTGCACGTATACATGTACATGTATAAGACTTTTAATAATGCTGAACCATTCAAATGCAAAATGTAAAAGTTGAATTTTAGTTTGCTTTGTACGGTTATTACTAGTATATCAACTTTATTTTAAAACTGCTACACTTTGCATATATTTTTTTAACCTAAAAATAAGTAAACCGCGTTGGTTTTCCCGTTTGATGGTTTTACACTAGTCATTTTTGGGGCCCTTTATAGCTTGCTGTTCGGTGTGAAAAACCGTACTGTAACCTATAATAGTTTAATTTTACAAATTGTGACTTGGATGGAGAGTTGCCTCATTGGCACTCATACCACATCTTCGTATATCTATCTAGATGTACTATTATTAATTTAGATTTGATTTCACTCAGCCAACATATACTTTTTGTTTATACTTATAGACTATTTTTTTTTGTAGAATGTAAATCAAAAACAGTTACCGGTATTTAACACTGGACTCACCGATTTTTATAAACAAATTCACCGGTAAACAATTTCAGCTTTTCCACTAGAGCAGTTTTCCGATGGTTTGAGGGAAGACATTACCTACTATCCGGAAGAGGGACAAAATGTGATGTACAGACCGAATCCTGCGATGAACAAAGGCACCGCAGTTTTCAGTACAGGATATTTCAGGAAAGGGGTCATAGACTCAATTTCAGCGTCTACTGCTGGAAAAGTGTATAAAGTGACAGATCAAATTACAGGATACAAATTTGATTTATATCGTCATCAAATTAAAAAGATGTGATCAGGAGAAAATAAATAGCATGTGAAGAGTCAAAGTGTTTATTTTTTTTACAAACAGAAACTGCTTTCTTGTTGTTTAATGACTTACTATTTGGTTAATGTGTCGGTTAAACATGACCATGCACAGAGTAGAAAATGCTTATGTTTACGGGACACATCATTTCAAGATCATGAAGTCTTTATTAAGCTTTTTAAATTGATCATTTATAAATTTGGTTACTGTCATGATGTGGTTTATAATTTATACAATATACAAAAGAAGTTGTGGTATGACATGTATGATTGCTATGAGACAAATCACCACAAGAGACCAAACACAGAAATTAACAACTATAGGTCACTGTTCCGCCTTCAACAAAGAGCAATGCCCATACTGCATAGTCAGCTATAACATGTTTATTTCACTAGTGTTTATACACACTCTTACGTTGTCATTTATCTCCATTTGTTTTAGACAAGTCATTGGTCGTATATACTGCATTGTTTTCCATTTGCACGACATTTGCCATAGATTTTAAATCAACAAAAATCCGCCATAGATTTGGAAATTACAAAATTTGCCATAGATTTGGGTTGTAAAAAATCTGCCATAGATTTGGGATGGCATGACGTCATAATTAGAAAATTTAAAAAACTTGCCATAGATTAGGAGTGTAAATTTTTTGCCATAGATTTGGGATGGCATGACGTCATATTTACCATAGATTAGGAATCCGCCATAGATTTGGAACCCACCATAGATTTGAGTCCTACATATATAAAAAAAAAATGAACGAAAAACAAAAACATAAAGAAACGACAACCACTGATTTACAGGCTCCTGACTTGGGACAGGCACATACATACATAATGTGGCGGGGTTAAACATGTTAGCGGGATCCCAACCCTCCCCTAACCTGGGACAGTGGTATAACAGTACAACATAAGAACGAACTATAAAATTTAAAAACAGATGTATATACTGGTTACCAATGTAGATGACAAATTGGTGTCATTCATAACAACGAAACAGAATTCACATGATATATGCGACCATTCTTAAATGAAATTAATATTACTTTAATATTACACTTTTTGAAACCATTTTTATCAATTTCCAATTTCCATTGTCTAAATTTATGTTTCATTGTTCATGTGTTGTTTCCGTATATTTTAGCCACTCGTCTTGAACCTTCCCATTTGATCCGATAACTCCCCATAAAGCAATCAAATTATATTTTCATTGCCATTCATAACTCTTAACAGACCAAATAACAGACCGGGTTTTATACATCCGACCCATTAACAGACCAGGTTTTTAATAAAAATACAGATTTTCGTGTAGATTTTTCACACAATGATATTAATATGGTTAACAAACATAATGCCTGTCTTTTTTCGATGTTCAAAATATTGCATGCAAGTAAATTCAGCCAAGTTGTCATTTTGTGTACATTTTGTGTGTGTAAAATGTGTATAAATGTATTGATGAGTAACCCGCCTTTTCATTTTATTGATTGTTTATCGAAGCTAGAAAAAAAATAATTACACCACTGGATTCAGTGCATGGAATTGTTTTGTCAGACATGAATAATTACTATACTATATAATAAAATATTTATTTTCGCGAACCATTTAGGTCACAGAAATTCCAAAAAATGGCATCAGTAAGGAGAGTTGTACAAATGATGTGAATACACAGAACCCGGATCCAAATTATCTTTTACTAAAAGTATTCATCATTTTCTGTTTTGTATGTACTAACAACATTTCATTTTTCTACAATTTCGATTAAAATATTATAAAATCTGCAGTTCAATAGGTCACATGCCCCAAATAAACATTCCCCGATTGGTCGAACTACTGTGGCCTCGGTGTAAAGCAACGCAAGCCTCGATGTAAAGATCACGCTTCCAAAAATAGAGGTATGTCCCAACTTAACATTCCCCGATTGGTTGAATTGTTGCTCGATGTAAAGCAACGGAAGCCTTGATGCAATGAAGAAAAGGGGATGACAGGATAAACGTAATCGTTATAAATTTTAACTTCATGGTTCTTATGCAAGCAAATTTAATAAACAATGATTTTATACAGTTGTGTTATTGTTTTCACCTTACATAGGGCTTTATTTCTGATCTTATTTCTGTGTACACAATTCTGAATCTACATATTTCACCTATATCAATATTAGGTAATCCGTTTGGACGATTCCATATACTATTATGTTTTAGGTTTTTTTTAGCTTCAGTGTTGAGTTGGTGTATAGTATTGAGGGCTGTCTGCGAGAAATAAATCCTTTTTTCTGATAGATTAACTAAATTCAAAACCAATATAAAAATAGTTAACACATATATTTTATTTAACTAAGTAAATTGATCGGAAATTGTGAATGATACATAAACCTAAAATTCGTTTTGGTCTATCGCAGTGATGACATTTGCGCGGGAATTTAGTCCATTGATATCGTAATATAATTTACTTTGGATTATAATTATCTTTAGATGTAATGTTACAGGATTTAATGTGAAATTATTTGTCTCTTATTTTATAGTACACGAGTTTGACGTCAGGTTTGTACACATGAAGTCTCTAGTCTAAAAAAAAGCCAGTGACAGAACGATAAACAGCTAGATAAGCAACTGTCTAGGGCCAAGTAATGGAGGTGAAAAAGCCAGTATTACGCAGAACGATAAACAGTTACATAGACGGATCCAGGGGTGGGGAAAATTTGGTTGATTTTATAGGGAAGCAGGGGCGGATCCAGCCATTTTATAAAAGGGGGGTTCCCAACTCAGGACAAAGGGTGGGGGGGGGGGGATGTTCCAACTATGTGTCCCCATTCAAATGCATTGATCGTCCAAAAAAAGGGGGGTTCCAACCCTTGGAACCCTCCCCGGATCCGCCACTGGGGAAGCATGACGGGAGTGGGCAACCCATAGGTCAGTCAGCGGCCACACCCTTTTATGAAAAGTTATGGATCCGCCACTGAGATTTATATAAGCAGGTTTTCTTTATGTAGATACCTTAAAATATCACCAACTGTGACTGAGTACACAATTTGATTCATATTAGCTCATTAGCTGGGCTCACTCGCTAAAAAGGTTCATTGCGGGCCTGCTCACTGGCTAACATTTTACGATATTCATGACTCATGTAGAAAAGCCGATAATCTATACATGTGTGTGTGAGGAGTAGTAATCAAGCTTGCTTTCGTCTGTAAAAACTGTCTTAGGCCAAGTTAGGAAGGTGAAAAAGCCAGAAATAGAACGATAAACAGATGATCAGGTTTTCTTCATATAGATCCCTTAAAATATCCCCCACTGAGGACACAATTTGATTCATTTTAGCTCATTAGCTGCGCTCACTCGCCATAATAGGTTCATTGTGGCTTACTGGCTAATATGTAGAAAAGCTGATAACCTATACATACATGTACATGTATATGGTCAGATCATATGTTTTCGTACGTCATATGAATTTGTACTATGCATGCCTTTTCAATGGAAATTGTGACAACAGTATGCATTCTTAATAGCACGAAAAACGATGAGAAGAGGATACATATGTCAACCAAAATTTTTCAGCAACGTCAAAATATGTGAGGACACCCTATCAAGATCTATCAAGCTTGCGTTCATGTTGCGTTAAAACTGTTTTTGGAAGGTGAAAAATACCAACAATCTAACAATAAATAGATAATCGATATTGTAAAATATCAATGTGTTGAAAAGCCAATGATCTACATATATACTTAAATATGTCAACCATAAAATAAAACTGATTTATTTACACCACAACTGTTGAAAAAACCTTTATGTTTATATAACTTATCTCATTCTAGTCCATTCAACTGACAGAATCGGTGTGCATTTCATGAACTCTTTAATAACAAGAATCATCATGGACTATTCTTTATAGCAATATCTGTTAGCCATTTAGGGGTCTTTTGCATTCAAAGTTTAGTTTTAGTGGGTTTATTTTGTGAAAAAGAACTCAATTTCCAGATCAAAGTTAACATTTTCTATATATTTTGCTGTGTCAAAATGACCTAATAAATATAAAGGACAGTACCCATATAGACCTAAAAATGGTATATCACATTCTACACATGACATTTTAGAAGAAAAGATTGCCATTGGAGTATATAAATTTTGAATCTGTGTTTATATAATTAAAATACGATAATAAAATTCATGTCTTTTTCAGGACTTCTGATCCAACCATGTAGTATGGCATGTTTGTGAGATATGGTTTTGGTGGATAGGATGTTCATGAAGGACCTGTAGTACAAAGTATATCACTGGATTGAGCTCTTTGTCTAAGTGTATTATTAAAGTGCTTTGCTTTGAGCTCAGTTCATTGTTATGCAATTCATTCTTTGTGAAATAAAGATTTGACAGACAACTCTCATGTACAAGGATTTGTCAGGGTAGTATCCATTCTATGTACAATGTAAGTAATAAGGAGATAAAAGCATTTTATTATGATTTGAACCAAACATTTTTTGTCCATTAACCAAATTTAAAAAAAAAGAACAAATTTACCCGACAATGCTACACTCGCTACTAGCAATATGATGCTAGGTTGTTTTAATACATCTGTACTGCCTACTGATGACTCGGTCCTGAGTGTAAATGGTCATTCAGTATGTTAAAAAAAAAAGACCAAAATTTATAAGGCCTATCTGGCCTAATTGATTTCTAAAACTATAGTTCATTGTACATGTTCAACATTTTTCATTCATTTGTTTATTTCTTAATTTGTGTGAATTAACATTGTTACAGTAAATGTTAATTACTACACTTTCATACCACAACAAATACTGTATTGGTATCACTTATATTTGTATCCATGTAACAAAAAAAAATGAAAAGAGAATAATTTTGCAATACCTTTTTCATATTGAATACTATAACTTTTTTGATATTTAGACATATTAAGTAGATTTTCATAATACCCACTTGACATGCTTGAAATTCTATCAGATTACTTTTAGAGCAGTTATAGGTCTTTGAAGCATGCTCACAAAGGTTTTTTTGTTGATATCATTTTCATATTGGTCAAAACTTTTTTTCTGCTTCGGCCAGCTTTGGAGGAGATGTTATCAAAGAATTGATAAAAACAACACAGAAGTTTACTTTCTAGCTCATCTAGCCCCAAGCATCATGTCAGGCATTGTCATTACTAAAAACCAATAAATGTCTTCTAATCTGAGAAACAATTTCGACATTTTAACAAAATATTTTACTAATGATACTGAAAATCCACCACAAAGTAATATAAATAGAACTATACAAATAGTGAGCAAATACATATAAAAAAGATGTGGTATGATTGCCAATGAGACAATTCTCCACAACAGACCAAAATGACACAGAAATTAACAACTACGGGTCACCGTACAGCCTTCAACAATGAGCAAAGCCCATAACGCATAGTCATTTATGTTATTTATGTACAGAAAATAAACGAAAAACAAATATTATGTAACACATAGACAAACGACAACCACTGAATTACAGCCTCCTGATATCATGTTCTCAGATATAATCTCCCATTTAAAAAAAAATCACATGAAAAAATGAACCTATTATGTGTTGCTCTCCTAGCTACAAAACGTATCCAAAATCAAAGATTTCGAAAATATTCTATCATAATCATTTGGTAATTAATGCAATTAGTGTCTCTTCCAAGCCCGTCTTGAACATAAAATTTAAATATTAAATAAACAACACTCCTCATGCTCAGGTTGGTTGTCATCGTGCAACACAGTTAAAAACACCATACAGGAAAAACATAGAACTCCTTTTGTCATATAAAACACTGTCAAACATCCAAACATACTATCCACATTCATCTGTGTCCACACTTGTATATATATAATATATATATATCATTTATACATTTCACAGCATTGACCTATTATTGGGATCTTTAAACATTTTTATTTATGTAAAAGGATATAAATTGTGCATTCGTGTGTGTATGTGTAAAGTTAAAACACCATTAATCTTAAATAAGTCTTTGTTAAGAAATTAAGGCTTAATTGCATCATAGTTAAGCAAATAGAATGTCGGGCTTTTAAGGTGTGACGATATTTTAGGGACAAATACATCCTTTAAATCTGAATAGAGAATGGAAACGGGAAATGTGTCAAAGAGACAACAACCAGACCAAAGGGCAGAAAACAGTCCAAGGCCACCAATAGGTCTTGAACGCAGCAAGAAAATCCCGCACTCAGAGGAGGGCTTCAGCTGGCTCCTATACAATAATGTCATTATTTTTTCAGTTCAGATTTTAATATCAGCGTGCTATGAAAATACAGGTGATTTTACATAGAAAACACAATTAAAAAAATTAAAACAATTAAAACAAAAGAAATGTTTATTGTAAAGGTAATAATTATATACTGCGTTTGGAGAATCACTAAAAAAAATTATAAATACAAAATATTAAATCAACTTGAGCATATTAAATCTAATAACACAGCACTGGTAAACTCAGATTTTATAGTAAAACTTGCTTATCATTTGACTTAAAAGCTTACCTACGATTTTATATACCAAAATATGAGAGATCACTTCTCACAAAAATAAGAATAAGTGCACATTCACTTCTTATTGAAACGGGGTGATACAGTTTACCAAAAACTTTAGCAACTGCAAGATTCTGCAAATTTTGCTGAGATAAAGCAGAAGATGGTGTGCACTTCCTTTTATAATGTCCCCTATATAAAAACCTTCGAGAGAAGTTTAGTATTTTCAAAAATTTGGTTAAAGATGATGTTATCAAATCAGTAATATATTTAATTAATCCAAATAAGTTGGCTAATGTCAAACAAATTTGTAAATATATGAGACAAGCCTTTGAAGTTCATAACAATGCTTAGTGTCAGTTGGTCTACGATAAGTAATGGAAGTACTATACAAAAAATAGACTTGTAGTTATATATATATACAGCATATTATTAAATTTCTCTTGTTATGCATTATGTTTTATTTACATTATTTGTCATGTTGTATATGTCATGTATGTTGTACACTTGGATTACGCAATGTGATATTTTATTATATGTGCTTTATCCAATAAAATATTTGCTTTGATTTGAAATAACCAACTGAACCTGCCACTAGTCTAAATGCCACATGTTAAGATAGTCGGTAAGATAAATTCGTTACACAGTGTGCTAGTGACCTAATACGATATATATCGTATTAGGTCGAACATAGCTCTCACCCCATATGGAATTTACTGACCTCATATATATCGTATTAGGTCCCTAGCTACTGTGTAACTAATAGAGATTTACAATAAATGTATGACTCCGAATATGAGTCAGAGTTAGACAGTTTTAATGACGGGGGCGATCTCAAAATGATAAAATTATTCTAAACATTGTTCTTTAATCATTATAGTATTACTTGAAAAGTTGTTTTCGGCGATAACAAAACAATGACTACCACAAACTTTAACTATGGTTTTATGTGTGTGACGAGGAAGCCTTCAACAAGTTTCAATAACTTTGTAACATTTCAATTCGCCAATTAAATGTTAAACGGAAACTCGGTATTCTGCAATGAGTCTGTTAATTGAGCCTTCCACAATTTCTTTTTTTTTGGTGTTCCGGCTTTCTGGATACCTGCTGTCTGGTGTATGTCGTGTATGGCTGATGAAATAATTCAACATTTTCTCTTGACGAGGATCAGGAGCCACCTTCTCCTGTATGAGCAGTAGAGGAACGTGAACTTAAAAAAGGATACTGGGCCTGACGATATGGAGAAATAAATGCAGGCGATGCTACAGCGAAAGCTGAAGAAATTGCCACAGATAATGCCACAGCCAGAATTGCTGATAATTTATATGATGCTCTTGTAAATCTTGAAGCTACAAGAACCCCCTCCCCCCAAAAAAAAAACCACACACACAAAAACGAAAAAACAACCAAGGAATATTTAATGCAATTGATTCGTGTGCCTATCCCAAGTCAGGAGCCTATAGCTTAGTTGTTGTCGTTGGTTCATGCCTCGACTCATATTTGATATTTTGTAAATTATTTTGTTATGTATAATTAGGCCGTTAGTTTTTTCGTTTGAATTGTTTCTTACACTTTTCACGTCGGGCCTTTTATAGACGACTTTTAATACAGTATCGGGTTTTGTCATTGTTGAAGGCCTTAATTACGGTTGCCTATAATTTCTTACATCCACTTCATATTTGAACTCCGGTGGATAGTTGCCTCATTAGCAATCATACATCTCTTCGTTTTTATATTATATACCCGACTTTTAAACTCGTGTTTTCCTGAACCGAGTCCTGAACAGGCATGACATATTTGTCACTGGGCGTTAAAAATTAGCAACAAACAATCAATCAATTTAAACTTGTGTTAAATAAGAAGAAAAACCATTTGATATTTATTCATTTATTGGGGTGGGGGACAGGAGGATTTCATATATGAATATGGTTGCCTGGTAAGAGCTGAAAAATAGGCATAATTAGCGACAGATTAAAAAAGTTAATAATGCCCTCTTCCCTTCCCCATCCTTCATCTATAAATTTAAACTGACCACCACGGAAAAGCCCAACTTAGTGTTGAAAGTAGCGTTTAACACCAATCAATCAAAATCCCTTCCCTAGAATATCAAATAGTCGTCCCTGAACTGTTATTGTCCGTGTAGTTCTTATATTTATCTAGCTTATCGTCCTACAGGGATGTCCTACTAAGACTGTCATACCATAAAAACGTTTATAACACAGCTCACATTCTAATATATCTGCATTCATAAATTTATTAATGTCATTTAGACTAAACGACGCCATGTTTGTTATGTGCCTCTGCCGTCTAAACTACCTATCAAAAAAGCAGAGGTGGAAGATAGCCAGAAGATCTTCCCTATTCAAAAAAAAAGAAGTGGACCTCTTCTGGCTCACTACCGAAGAACAAAAAAACACGCCCCCGGTGTTAATGAAATTGACAACTTTGTGAAATGTGGAAGGCACTCGAAGGGGGTTTTGGTTTAACAAAAAATGAAAATGTATTTTATAATCATTAGAGAAACAGATTCTTACATAGTTTCTCGTGAATTATCGGATTTATCCAATCTCGATAGTTAAATTATAAATTTTAAAGTCCTCGCCAAGGCTCAGACTTTAAAATTGATGATTTAACTATCTTGATTGGATAAATCCGATAATCCACTGGTATCAATGTAAGAATCTATATATATATATATATATAGGTGGCACATTCTCTTCGGACATTATCACGGTATTTCAATTCATGACATCGTTCTGAACATGCATGAAATATTTGCCACTGTACATTAAGCAACTAATAATCAATCAATGCAATCAATTCATGACGAAATAGACCAAGTTGCCTTAATTTCCCTTCACAAGGTTTCATAGTACACACTGTTTTATGTACAAAGCAATTAAAATTGAGAATGGAAATGGTGAATGTGTCAAAGAGACAACAAACCGACCATAGAACAGACAACAGCAGAAGGTCACCAACAGGTCTTCAATGCAGCGAGAAATTCCCGCACCCGGAGGCGTCCTTCAGCTGACCCATAAACAAATATATATACTAGTTCAGTGATAACGAACGCCATACTAAACTCCAAATTGTACACAAGAAACTAAAATTAAAAATAATACAAGACTAACAAAGGCTATAGGCTCCTGACTTGGGACAGGCGCAAAAATGCGGCGGGGTTAAACATGTTTATGAGATCTCAACCCTCCCCCTATACCTCTAGCCAATGTAGAAAAGTAAACGCATAACAATACGCACATTAAAATTCAGTTCAAGAGAAGTCCGAGTCTGATGTCAGAAGATGTAACCAAAGAAAATAAACAAAATGACAATAATACATAAATAACAACAGACTACTAGCAGTTAACTGACATGCCAGCTCCAGACTTCAATTAAAGCAATTGCATGGATGATAAATTATCACAATTTTAAGATGGCGTTGTTCTCTAATCAAGGTATAAAGAACCATATTTGTTACACTTTATTTAAACGAAAGAAACTTGCAATCGTCAAAAACATTTTTTTTGATCCAAAGAATTTAATAGCAGGATATTTAAAAATCAATGTGAAAACTAATTACAAACTATTTGATTTAATTTGGAGCACAGCATTTTATTTCAAAATAGCCAGTGGCAGTTTTTGTTTTAATATCTTGATTACGATACAATGGAATCTTACCCTTGTGGTCATTCATGCGTAGTTACTTAGTACATGGAAAAAGTATGTACTATGACAATTAGAAGGCAAATTCAAGCAATTTGATTGGACGAGAAGTTGTAAGTATGTGCTAACTCAGACTCCGAGTCTGACAGTTATTGTAAATCTCTAATAGTATCGGTGCGTTTTGTTAAGATAATATATCGTTCGTTGGAAAAATATCGAAAAAAACATGTTTTGAATTGTAGGTTTCCCATACATTTTGCAAACATATATGTAAATACATTCATTATATTATTTTTTTAACTTTTAACGGATTTCATGGATTTGTATAGCAAAAAAGAACAGCTGTGAACAAGGTTTCCAGTTGAATGAAATAATTTAATTTCTCTGCATAAGTAGTTCAATGTCCGTATTCTTGGTACAATGTTGTTATTACTGGTGCATTAAGGTTAATGCACCCTTTTGTTGTTTCAATGCTAAACATATGAAAATTTTTTAACAAACCCACAGGCTTTTCTCTTGAACTCTTATATTTGACAATTATGTACTTAACAGATAGTGGATAACTGCATGCGGTGCTATCAATGATTTCCCTAAAGCAAGTTTTTTAAATAAAGAAATAAGCTAAAACAAGTACAAATCAAATCAAATCAAATCAAATATTTTATTATTCCAATCATGGTCCCACAGGGGACATTTACAATTAACAATTATAAATAGATATGACAATATAAGCAACAAACATGAGACATTGTACAGCATATAATGTGACAGATATTATAATAGACATATGAAAATAACATTAATATAACAATACATTATAAGTACATTTGAATATTTTTTCCCTTTATTATTTCTATGTACAGAAGTGCACTTCGTGTTTACATCAGCACAATTATCATTTAAGATTTATAAGGTTAAGATATATATAGTTTGTTCATCTGCAGGAGACACCAAGGGACGATGCTTATGGATATGCTAATGTAATAGCTCGTGTCAAAAGCAGATTAACAAGTAAATCATATAACAAAATCATAAAAAAATTGAACATACTTAACATACTTAAATTATTATCTGTAAAGATTGATATTTGTTCATCTGCAGGAGACACCAAGGGACGGTGCTCTAGGATATAATGTTGATTGCGATAGGCAGTAACAGCAATCATCCCCGTGTCAGAAGAAGAGGAACAAAATAAATAGAGAAATTGAATCTGGTCAATTTACAAATAAATAAATAAATAGCAACAATTGCTAATTATGTGAAACATGTCATATAAATCTGCTATTTGCAGTGTTTATTCAGGAATATATACAACTCTTTTAACACAGTAGAGTTCTCACAAGATAGCAGCCATAGTAATTTCTCTTGGAAATTTAAGTTAATAAAATTAGGACATGATTCCGAAATAATGTGATATAAGTGTTGCATGTCTTCGGTATATTTTGTAAATTAAAAGAGAAAATGAACTTCATCTTCAATACTACACGAGTTACACTGCTGACATAGTCTAAGGAGTGGAGAAGTACCCTGGTATCGTCCTATTTCAATCTGCAAATGGTGAGATGACAGCCTTAATTTTGTTCTCCTAAGCTCAAAATTGCTTTTTAAAACACCTAGGATAAATTTACTGTGTAGTTTTTCATAAGTCAAATTCAAATAAATTTTATCTAATGTTACCTGGTTTTCAGATCTAAGTTTTGCTACAAAGGTATTAAATGAGCTCAAAATTTCACTTCCATAAAGAAGAATAGGATTAATAGTATGATCAAAAACATGTATACTAGTTTTTATTATAAAAAATATATTTAAAAAGTTATACAATGAAACATACTGAACTTGCAAGTATTTTCTCGATAACACCTGATTAACAGACTTTAGCCAACCCAATTAACAGACCAACCGCCGATATAGCCGCATACTCAATATAGATTAACCGACCAATCTCTCGGTTAGCCGAGTGACGGCCGTGTGCTTGAAATTGAGGAATTTAACATAGAAAGCAATGGGGCCATGAATTAGTGGTGTACTTCCTAACAGTGTTATTTTACGTTTATGTCAATTGCATTTTTGAAATTATTACGTTACGTCAACATATTTTATAACACGGCCAAACGATAAGTTGTTGATGTTTTAGCAAGACCTGCTTTTAGAAATAGAAACCGTGATATTAAACTTATTAAAAAATGTTACTAGTCAACTTTATTAAATCTTTGTCCGATTGTGACGAAGGTGAAATATTATCTTTAATTGCAAAATTTATACGAAAGAGTGTGTTACAAGGATTTATTGTATGCCCTCTAGTATGATGTTACTGACAATGGTTTGTATGCGGATTGAACAACCTTAATGGGTTTGCCCTAGAGCTAGATTTTTTGTTACATGCATTTTGCGAACTCTGAAATCCTACAATGAGGTTATTACTGTCTATAAGAAGACTTACCCCCGATTGTAGGATATATAGACAGTTTTTTGGTACAAGTGTAATTTAAATGATACATTCTGATTGTAGAGTTTCATCCACTATGGTAGTATCGAAATTAGGAAATCGCAAATTCAACAATACCTAAACATCATTTAGTGTCAAACAGTTGAATACATAATCGAAACGTATGAAAAATAACTAATCGGTTGTTCGGACAAACAAAACAGATATATACGGTCATTAAATACATAACATCTTTTAAAAGATAAGGGTTAAACGAATTCCCATTATAACCGAAGTAATAACAGGTGCTCCGGATGGATAAGTATATCATGATTTGCATACCACACTCGTGATATTTCCCAGTGGTCAAAGATTTGGTGAAGCAACCTCGAATTAGATTGATTGAGACACAGTCACTTGATAGCAACCGAACAAAGAGTAACACACTAAAAATGGCAATCTGATATTACTAAAGGCTACTAATAACATGTACTGAGCAATCTATGAGACGGCGATTGTTTTTGAAGTTTTCTCTAGTGGTCAAAATTATCTGTACTTGCCCTACGCATTAGGAACGCGCACCAACAGTGATATACGGTAAGATGATACCGGGATATTACAACAACAAAAAATTCAGTATTTTGAAACCATAAATAAATCATGATTGTCAAATTGTGACGTGTACAAACGTCCATTTGTGCTAACTGATAGGTGTATGGAGCGGAATGTTGTTTTCGGTATTGACGGAGGTCATGTGATGGCATATCAGTTGAGAGATGGAGATACATTATTGGTCTTTGCAGGTTTGGAAGAAATATTACTATTTGTTAAATTCTCTGTCTAACAAATTAAGTTTAAGTGTTGAAACATCTTTATGTGAGTCAGTCATGACAGTATTCCAGACTATATATATCATCAACAAGACTCCCTTACAATATACATCAAATGTTTGTGGAAAAACAGACATAATTTGTCAAATAAAAACAAAATTTCAATTTAAAAACACGCCTGGGACTATAACTTTATAAAATTTTCAACTACATTCTCAATGTTTATTTGTCACGAAAACAATATCCAGACTTGTGTAATTGCACTTAAGGAAAAAATTTAGTGTCTGTTATTTAATCATTTCCTTGTATACAAATGTATCAATGAATTGATTACATCTTTCTTTTTTCTTAAAATAAATAATTATTAGTGTTCGGCAATAACAAGACATCCTGTTTTGTCAAACAGTTGAAAATTGAATTAGTGTATCGTACTTCAAATGAACTATACTTAATCAGATGGAAGCAATGAGAGCTTAAAGTTCCTATCAAGTCATAGAAATATATAAAATTCAGTCACAGACGTCCTGTAAATTTATTTTAATTATTTAAATTGTAATTTATTTTTCACCAAATACTCAAAAAAACAATTTCTCAGCAGCCGAATGGTACGTCTAATTATGCTAAAAAATAAAGGAAATGTAATGCAAAGTCTTTATGTTTTTGAAAAGATAAGTTGTTCTGGAAGTCTCAACTTGCATTCAATACAAGCAAATATTAGAAGAACTTTACATTTAAAAATAGACATAATTTTAACAAATTGTTTTCCTTTTTTCATGTATCCATGCGAATTAAGTGCTTGCAAAGACATCTGTGGACATGCGTTCTCATTTATTCGCAAATAAGACATAAATTCAAGAACTGAGTATCTCAACACTCTCACAGTAAGGCGTTTGAAGATAACTAGATGTTGAATGGAATAATGCTATTGAATTTTATTGTGGTTAATAATAGTTTGTATAACCATCCATCATTAAGTAACGTATTTTTCAGAAAAATCTTTAATTCTATTTATAGTTATTTTGGTGGTAAAGGTCAAATCCGGAATTTTCTGTGAATGTTTTCAACCACTGATCAGTTCTATCCATGTAAAATGTAGTGAGAATCATGTATTGCTCGGCTGCTATCAATAATGCATTATATTGACGAATGCAAAGCTCTGATTCCTTGCCCAGCTTTGGATATACTTTGTCCTTGGAAGCTCTTCATTTTTTAATAAATTTTGGATTTATCAACATTTTAGCTTGGAGTATTACCGCAGAGACATTCATTGTGGGGAATATGCATCTGGTGCAGTAAAATTAGTACCGTTAATATCATTCCTGTTAGATTTATAAAAACCCTCTTTAACAAGTCAAGCATTTGTTAAAGTCAAAAATTTTGAGTGTAAATCATCACAAACTGTTCCAATCTAAATAACAATACTCTGCTTTTTCTGTTTGCAAACTTTTGTATTATGAATCTAATTCATACCTATTGAAGCCATTACCTTTATAATTAAGGAGGGAAAATGGAAGAACTTTTAAAAAATAAACATTATTAACTCGTAAGTTAAAAAAAATGAGGATATCTTAAAAAAAATTTACCTTTTGAATGTGTTTGTATATCAAAATAACTTACATGCTTTTGGATACTTTTAAGTAACCAACGAAAGCATCACAACTATTACCTTCTGTCTTGTTACAATATCCTTGAAGAATTTAATCCGGTGACAAGCATAGTTGGAGATGTAACTTTTAAGGTAACAGTTGCGTAAATGGGCGATATCACGGAATTTGTAAAAGTTTACATGCAACTAAAGCATAAGGAGCTGCAATTGAACATAGAAAAAGTTATGTGTGCAACTTTTATGGCAAATTAAATATTTAGATAATAGAAGCACAAATGTATAGAATACAAGTAAGTAAAAGTTCATCAGTTTTTACTTTGCATAATTGTTTCTCGATATTATGTCCTACTAATTTCTTTTAAATGACATGTTATTGCTACTGCAACTTCTGTTTTATTGATATAAATTATATAGGGTGTCACCGAAATCGTTTTTAGCAATGGATAGGTGAAAAAGCGCCGAAAATGTTTGCCCTCTCCAACATACCTGATATGTTCCTCCTTCCTTGATCGACTTGCAGAACCTATCGTAATAACTGTTAATTTGTTCTCCATCTGAACATCAGTGAAATGTTTGCCCTTGAACGTTAAGCAAGCAATAATCAATCAATCAATGTCTCCATATTATTTGCTGTTGTCATTTACCCCATATCCGTTATTTTGTTTTGTCCACTTGCATCTTTGTAGATTGGATGTTGTATTCGGTTTAAATTTGATTTAATTTGAATTAAGTATGAACTTATTTAGCATCAATGACATAAAACTTACGAAAACAAAAACTGAAGCTCTTACAACTATACCATTGCAAATTAAAGCATCAGTCACTGAAACATCAACAAATATCTCCGTCACCCCATCACTACCATAATCTTCAAATTGAAAAGCCTAAAACCCTTTAAAAGTCAAATAAACACATTAAATCGATTTAAGGATGTTCGCTCCTCTGTTTCAAAATATCAAGCTTTTTAAAAGTCTGTTTTGGCTTGATAGTATATAAATAACGGAACTTAAAAAGCAGAAAAAATGAAAGGTTCGTGTCTCTGTTTTATAGAAATAAGCAACTGGAAAATTACAAGGATTTTATAAAATTTAAAAAATAGCTTTTTATATTATATGTAATAAAATTATGAATAGAAAAGTAGGGGTTAGAGGGCAAAATTGTCCATGGCACTACATGGATAAAACTATTCCGAATATCTGACAAAGAGTCAAAAACTCAGTCTGGTGAAGAGGAATATGAATAGTAACCTGTACCAGAAATCATCGTTATGTATGTATCATGATGTATTGTTTGAAAGTGGCTTCTAATGTGTGGTTTCCTGTTTTGGCCACTAAAAAAAGTAAACAAATAATTCATGGTACATACTGCTTAGGAATAGAAGGAAAATGTGTCTATTGCAGTTTTTTAACATGGAATATCACTGATGCGGTCATTTTCTTTAAAATAGCGGTTGATAAATAACCTTTAGTGAGCAATCTCATATACCTTACGCCATGTGTCTTAGCTTTTCATACGCCCGTTTACGGGATGTATTATGGTATAACGTTGTCCGTCCGTCCGTCGTCAACATGTCAGACAATAACTCAAAAACGCTTTAACCAGTTTGCATGAAACTTTGGTGAATTGTTTATATCAATTGGTGTAAGCTCCCTTTTGATTTTTATAAATGTTAGACTTTACGTTTCCGAGTTGTGGAGTTTTATTCATTAAAAAAGGGGGATTTTCTAGTTCTCGGACAATAACTCAAAAATGCTTTCAGCAGTTTTCATAAAACTTTGGTTAATTGTTTATATCTATTGACGTAAGCTCCCTTTCGATTTTAATACTAAATTTTAGATTTTACATTTCCGAGTTATCGGATTTATTCATAAAAAGGGTGGGATTTACCATTTTTTGGACAATAACTCAAAAGTGCTTTGAGCAGTTTTCATGAAACTTTGGTGACTGGTTTATATTAAAATAACCTCCATTTAGTTTTTTTTTATAAATTTATGACATTGAGGAGTTATGGAACTTTATTCGTTGAAAAAGCGACGGGCAGTAGGTAATAATCCTTCTTTTAAGAAAAGTCAAAAGAAATGTACATATGAGCAGAGAAGATCTCATAATCTGGGTCACCACCTTTCCATGCGATGCAGATCTATATTTATCATGGATTTTTATGTGTAACTGTGTAGACATGTTTTACATGTCATAATCTTTCTTATTGATATCATGTAAGACAAGTGGCTATATAATGAGTTTTGCAAAGATTTCATAAATAATAATAGTATCATCTAATGATCACGTGACGATGGTTTGGTAACAAACACATATGTCGAAACTTCCTAAATCATGTGCAATCTATCTTATTGTATGCTATTGCCCAATATGGTTTTGAAGGGGGTAGGGGGGGGGGAGTATAGAAAAGAGAATTATGGACCTGAAAAAAATGAGAACCCTAAACTTAAAAAAAGAAAATATAAATTAATGAGGTTATAAATATGAAATATAGAGACAACAAATTATCGCTCCTTACAAGCAATATTTTTCGGTTTCTCTACATAATAAATTGTGAATTTATAAAGAAACAGTCCCTTGGTAAAATATTTAATATAATTGATTTAGGCTGCAAAATATATGATCCCACAATTTAAATTCACCGGATATTTGGACTGATGAGTTGCCAACTATTTGTCTACCAAACAATAATTAGCGGACTAGTCATACGGTAAGGCACATTCGGGGAAGCCAATACTAGATCAAAATTGTAGACTATTATCGTTGTGTCATGTGATTTTATATGACGTTCATGTGTATGTTCATGTCATCAATATTTCGTAGCTTTCGATCGTGCATACATACATTGTACATTACATTGTGACGTATCTTCCATTTTCTATATTAACTACAACATGATAAATTTTAAACATGTTCAAAGTCGTCTTTTAAGATGTAAACTACAAATATTATCAAACTGACCTATATCTACATGTGTTCATTTTTTTTTTTTAAATGTCAATAATATGTGTCGCTAGATCAGTTTTTAAAATAAATCTGAAGGGTGACATGAAGTACAGCTCTGTCATCCAATTCTCAGACACCCTATCATCAGGTCATATGAAATCCATGTTGATCTTGGACGTACTTATTACAAACCAGCGAGTTGAAAATAAAAATTTTTCTTACATAAAAGCTGTTTTAGTTAATTTTAATTCTGAAAGTATTACATATTTTTCATGGTTTAAGCAATCACCACAAGCATGATTTTTTCAAACACTCATTTCTGAATGTTATAGTAAACTACTGTCTGCATTTGTTGATATATTGATCCTATTTTAACTTCATCTGAAAACATATGACGCCATTTCAGTAACATTCAAAAAGAATCATAAAAGGTAAATGATGCAGATTTTCAACAAATAAATCTAGGCATATCAAAACATTTGACAGCACATGCTTTTTAACATTTTTATCCTGGTATATATGATGAGTTTATTTTCTTCATTAATGAATACTCAACGGTGGAAACTGTTACCAGTGAAAACATTTATTAGTAAGAATAACATATCACACAAGAATACTTAAACCATTCAGGTGACAGCTGGTCCCCTGATGATGGCAGATCTGTAATAATATCTTTTGATAAAGAACTTTAATATAATCATACTACGTGTACTTACAGACCAAGTCTGAGTTCTTAAGATTGAGTTACACTTGTTGACCCGAGGTCAATGGGCCTAAATGACTTCATTGAACAATTCCCATTTCAAAATCAAAAGTATTGTGGGTAATTTTATTCTTTGGTACCTAAATTGAAAATATCATCACATTTTTAGTTTATTCATATGGATAAAAGCCCCCTTCTTACTTTCAAAAGTGGAGAGGTAACAGTGTTTTTTCCACACACACCCTGCACAACCCTATTCCTTCTTTTTCGCATTTTTTATAATAAAAAATACATACATAAAACCTACTTACATGTACTTCTATGCTTTAAGACTATTGGACCCCCCCCCCCCCCCCACCCACCCCGTTTTTCCCCTGGTAGCAGATCCAGGATAGCGGTGCGCACCCTTTTGATCGCCAATCGCTAACAAAAAATAAATCATGTTCTTCACGATTTATATGATTAAGAATATAAGCATCAAATCGTTCCAAATACAAAAACGCCCACCACCTCCACACACACTCCCCGCTTTTTCAAGAACCCTAGATCCGTCCATGCAGTCAGGTCTTCATAAAAAGAAATGAGGAAGGAAAAATCTACAGAATGAAAATGGAGTGCTTTAGAGTCTATCAAATTATGTGACATATCTTATTTATGTATACATTCATATGCTCAACCCTGATTGGGCTCAATAAAGAATAATACTATTATTATACCTTAATGACTAAAAGAATGTATAATGGCTGGTCGAAGTTAAAGAAGTGACATTTATTTTAATTCATGCTAGGAAAGTAAATTTTATCCTCAATGTTCTTCAACGTCGTAGTTTATTTGGCCTTTTTAACTTTTTTTATTGGAGCTTCACTGATGAGTCTTTTGTACGAAACGCGCGTCTGGCGTACAAAAGTTTAATGCTGGTATCTATGATGAGTTTATTTACAACGACTAAATTGATGCCACTGCTATTGGGTTTTCTTCCCGAGGGTATCAGCAGCCCAGTAGTCAGCACTTCTGTGTTGACATGAATTATCATTGATATGGTCATAATTGTAGATTAACTGTTTATAAAACTTTGAATTTTTCGAAATACTAAGGATTTTCTTCCCCAGGAATAGACTTCCTTAGCTGTATTTGACAAACCCTTTCGGGATTTCAGGTCTTCAATGCTCGTCAACTTTGTATTTTATTTGGCCTTTTTAACTTTTTCGATTGGAGCGTCACTGATGAGTCTTTTGTAGACGAAACACGCGTCTGGCGTACAAAAGTTTAATGCTGGTATCTATGATGAGTTTATTTACAACGACTAGATCGATGCCACTGCTAGTTGGGGTTTCTTCCCGAAGATATCAACAGCCCAGTAGTCAGCACTTCTGTGTTGACATGAACTATCATTGATATGGTCATATATGTAAATTAACTGTTTATAAAACTTTGATGTTTTCGAAATACTAAGGGTTTTCTTCCCCAGGAATAGACTTCCTTAGCTGTATTTGACTAAATCTTTCGGAATTTCGGGTCCTCAATGCTCGTCAACTTCGAATTTTATTTAACCATTTTAACTTTTTTGATTGGAGCGTCACTGATGAGTCTTTTGTAGACGAAACGCGCGTCTGGCGTACAAAATTTTAATCCTTGTTTCTTTTAACAACTTGAACACTTATATCTTGGTGAGCATATTTGTCATACAATTCTGAAGTTATATACACACATATATATGTACACATGTATCTAGACTGCATTGTTGAATGATTATTGGATATCAATCAACTTGAGATCATAGAAATCTAGTGTTACACATATATAATAAATTAGTGTGGTGACAGTATGTGTGTTTCGTGGTACTGGTGTGTATAATGATTGATTGTTGGTCGCTTAACGTCCAGTGGTAAATTTGTCATGCATGTTCAGGACGATCAATGTGTAAAAAAAGGATTTTAGATTTTAACCATTGAAATGTTGGATGCTACAAAAATTTACTAGTGACATATTGACTCTAAAGTTTTGGAATTTACAGTATACTATAGGTAATAGGTATATTATTATGTAAAAGAGAGGCGCAAGAAACCAAAGGGATAATCAAACTCATAAGTCAAAAACGAACTGACAATGTCATGGCAAAAAAGGAAAAACGATCGAAAGACAAAACAGTTAATCTCCAACAATAACAAATTCCTTTTATGTACATGTATACCCCACCTTTCCAACAAAAATAAATATAACCACATCGATTGACAGTTCAGCCATCAACAAATCAATTAGTATAGTTTAAAGCTAAGTCCTTCTTCATCATACTTACAAACCGTCTTTGAAAAACATTTCATTTCCTTGAAAATCGTCCTATATCTCTTCATGACTATTTAATTCCATAATGATGTATTAGTGTTCAGGTTGTTAAAATTTTCTTCTAAACAAGAATTAAGATATATGTCACTTCTCTAACTGCTACCAGCCATTAGATATTCTTTTAGTAATAAAGTTTTATAACAGTTTTATTTTTTTATTGAGCCCAATCAGGGCTGAGCATATAAATGTATACATAAATAAGATATATCACACAATTTGATCGACTCTGAAGCTCTCATTTTTCATTCTGTAGATTTTCCTTCCTCATTTCTAATGATGAAAACCCTGACTGCAAGGGCGGATCTGGATTTTTGAAAAAAGGGGGTGGGGCGTTATTCCACTTTTAAAAGTGGGAAGGGGGCTTTCATCCATATGAATTAACTAATAAGGTTATGATATTTTCAATTTGGGTACTACAGAATGAAATCACCCACATTGCATTTGATTCTGAAATGGGAATTGTTCAATGAAGTCATTTAGGCCCATTTACCTCGGGTAAACCAGCTTAGCTCATTCATTAGAACTCAGACTTGGTATGTAAGTAGTTTGATTATATTTAAATTCTTCATCAAAAGATATCATGACAAATCTGCCATCATCAGGGGTCCAACTGTCACAAAAATGGTTTAAGTATTCTTGTGATATATGTTTTTCTTACAAATAACAAATTTCACTGGTTTACAGTTTCAACCGTCGAGTGATGAAAATAAACTCAGCATAGATACCAGGATTAAAATAATAATGAAAAGGATTTTTAAAAGCATGTTCTGTCAAATGTTTTGATGTGCCTAGATTTTTTTTGTCAAAAGCTTCTGCATTTTGTTAGCTTTTCTGATTACTTTAATATTTTTGAATGTCATTGAAGTTAAGATAGGATCAATATATCAACAAATGCAGACAGTAATTTACTATAACATTCAGAAATGAGTGTTTTACAAAATCATGCTTCTGGTGATTGCTTAAATCATGAAAAATGTTTAATACTTTTCAGTATTAAAAATAACTAATAGCTTTCGGTTGATGTTACTTATGTGCTGACATTGTAACATTGTCAATATTTTTGCCTTTTTTGCACTTGGCTTCTACAAAACATATTATTTTATTAATTTGTAGATGCAGTTTTTAAATTTGGGTGTATCTATAAAAAGTTAAGACTGTTATCATCTTTATTTATTTAGGCTACATATATATATAATAATTTTCAATTGTATATTAAATTAATGTGTTCCAGACACTCATTTTATAAGAACCACACGAAGATCATGTGACCTGAAGTTAGGATGTCTGAAAGTTGGATGACATAGCTGTACTTCATGTAACCCTTCAGAATTTTTCAAAAACTGATCTAGCGACACATATTTTTGACTTTTAAAATAATAACTGAATACATTTACAAGATTGTATGTATGCACAATCGAAACCTACGAAATATGGATGATATGAACATACATATGAACGTCATATCTATACTATTAAATGAGAAGACCTCATTTTGTGTGTCGCTTCCCTTCCTTCCACATTAAATCAATCATCATGCTTTTATCTCCTATAGGTACCATGCATAGTCGCATTTGTTATCCTCGCTTATAAATATTTCGTTTGGATTTTTTTGGGAGAAAAAAGAAAATAAAGACGTCCGGATATTGTTTCCGTCCTCGGACTAACTTTTAAGTCATAAATAAGACTTCCGTTTAGGACTTAAACTTACAAATTATTTTCATAGGTACAAGGGGACAGGACAATTATTTTCGCGTTTTTCTGTATACTATGAACAAACATACATGTATACTATATAAATACAGTGTATTTGCTATTTGATATCAATTCCAAATTTAATTCCATGGATTGATAATAAATACCAAATAAACTGTATTTATATAGTATATGTTATTATGTATGTTCATAGTGTACAGAAAAAACGCTAATATAATTGAAATTAACAGAAAACAACAAAAAAATAACGGACTTTGGAAAAGGGGGAGGGCTAAAAAAATTGTACTGTCCCCAAGTACCTTTGACTTTTGATATTGACTTTACTGAAATACTCCAGTCATAAAATCTTTTACAAAAATTCATTTTACAACAGTTTACATACCATCAACAACGCTCTAAATGCCCGCGATTTCGCGGGTGTGTTCTAGTAAAATCTTATGACACAACGATAAAAGTCTACAATTTTGATCTAGTATGGGCTTCCCTAAATGTGCCTGACCGTCGGACTATCCAGCTAATTGTTGTATGGTCGACAAATATTGGCAACTCATCAGTCCATATGTCCGGTAAATTAAAATTGTGTAATCATATATTGTGCAGCCAAAATATATTATATTAAAACGATAAGATGTGGATTTTCTATATATATTGATTCAGTTGTGATGGCAATAGACACTGAAATATTTTATAGTTTTGAATGTTTGTTCACCTGTTTACTATGATGAGTTGGAAGTGTGTTCTTATTTAAAAAAAGAGGGCACTCAGCAGATTTATCTGTGCATGATGCGACAACTTCGTGCTAGGTGCTGACTATTTTTACCACAACTTTGTATAAGTTTTAACCAGGGTACATATAATAGAACTAATTGACATGTCTTTTTCGGGACTTCTGGTACATGTAGTTTGGCATGTTTGTTATCGGTGGCTATGAAGGGGAGATATAACAAAATATAGCACTGGATTGAGATCTCTGTCTAAGTGTATTATTAAAGTGCTTTGCATTGAAGATCAGTTCATTGTTATTCAAATGCGTTTTTGTGAAATAAAGATTAAACAAACAACTCATATCTATGTGTACATATGAAATGTAAGGTAAGATAAATAAACCGGCAGCACAAGGAGTTATTGAAGCAGCATCCATGCAACATAAGTCGTTAAAGTTAGATTAAAGCATTTATTTACATTTGAACCAAACATTTTTCGTACAGATAGCCAAATAAAAATGTTTCAAATTTACCAAACAATGCTATACTTTCAATATGATGCTACATTTGTAGATGGTTTTGCAACGCTTTTTTAAACATTTGTACTGCCTACTGAAGGGTCCTGGGTATAAATGGTCATTCATTTAGACATGTGTTTTTTTATGTATCGATATAAAAAAGACAAAACTCACAAGGCCTAGTTGATTTCTAAAATTAACTTTCATTGTTAATTTCTTAATGTGTGTAAATGTGAAGTACAGCACTTTTAATTTTTATACCACAACAAAACTGCATCCTACAGATCTCACTTATATTTTTATCCACATAACAAAGATCTTGAAACAAGAATAATGTTGAAATACCTTTTTCATTTCAAATACCAAATAATCAGAGTTCATATTTCTTTAAGTCTACACTATTTGTCATTTTTTTTTTAGAAATTCAGAATCATAAACAAATTAATTGGATTTACCGTTTTATTAATATTATATTCATGCTGGTAAAATTGTCATGACATGTATTGTCATCACTCAGAACTATTAGACATCTTCTAAGAAACAATTTCGATCATTTAAACGAAATCATTTTGGTTAACAGTTTTTTTGTTTGTTTGTTGTTTTTTTGTTTTGTTTTGTTTTGTTTGTTTTTTTGTTGTTTTTTTTGGGGGGGGGTCTCTTCGCGGTCCGCGTTCAAACTATGTCAAATTCTATGAAATATCAGAGAATGTACATTTATAGTTTATAAAGATGCAATCCCAACTGTGTTATTTGAAGTAGAATCCGGAAAGGTCTTTTCTCGACGATAATTTCAGTCTTTTTTTTAGTAACAATGACCTTGACCTTTTGATAGTTGCCGAAAAATAGAGATTTTCCTCTTAATGTATTGGATCAGGTGTGGTTGTAAACCTTCATATAGTATTTAATTCAGCATCATAAAACCGCTTGTCTACTGAAATTTCAGTCTATTTTTTAGAAAACTATGACCTTTACCTTCAACGTAATGACCTTAAAATCATTAGAGATCTTTTTCAAATAATATGAAACCATATATTCAAGTATGGTTGCAATCCCTCATGTAGTATTTGATTTAGATTGTTTTTTGGCACAAATGTTAGGCTATGTTTAGTAACTATTGCCATGACCTGGGACGTAGTGGCCTCAAATTTAATATTGATGTCCCTCTTTTGGAGTTAGTACCGGAAACTAAAATGACTGACGGACGGACGGGCATAAAATATATACTCTGATTCCTCGTAGCGTGGGATATAATTATTCGTAACACAAAGATTCAATAGCTCTTCAACGACGTTAGAATTGGCCTTGCAACTGTTTTGATTCTATCGTCATATATATAATACATAATAGAGCTTTCGACATTATCTTTACTCTCGAAGGAATTATGTGACACTTCAAAATTTTAGTTTTAAACAAATTTTAGTTTTTGAACTTCATATATCGTTACATGTGCTATGTTCTACTCGACGTTGGTATAATTTGTAGACCTTTGAAATATAATATCTACCAATGCGTTTGTGAATTAATGCAAACATAGTTAGGAGCCTGTAGTTCAATGGTTGTCGTTGTTTCATGTCTGCCATATTGTTTTTTTAAATTGTTTTGTTATAAATTAGGGTGTTAGTTTTCTCAATTGAATTGTTTCATATTTTTCATGTCGGGACCTTTTATAGCTGACTATACGGTATGTGTTTTTATCATTGTTGAAGGTTGTACGGTTGCTTATAATGGCTTACATTCACTTCATTTGAACTTTAGTGAATAGTTGTTTCATTGGCAATCACACCACATATCCTTATTTTTACATACACAGATACAAAACATATAGGATGATATATGTTACCTTTCAGTGCATTGAACCTTCATTATACAGTTTAATCAATTCGTATAGATTTTCAATAAACGGAATAGCCAGCCGTTATTCCAGAATGTTATAATTATTACCTCCATATTATTAATGACCATGAAACTTCGGTTATTGACACAATACATATATTATTCATCTTAAGTTACTGTTTTACAATATGTCTATTCCTTTTGGGTATTTAAGTTGAAAGGTGATTATTGCCTGGGGAAATATATGATGCAAGTTAAAGTTAGTTTGCTATCACTGAAGTTTTGACAGTAGCAAAGTATTTGTTATATTGAGGCAATTTATTCTTAAAGACGATAATTTCAAAATGTAAATTAATTTCAAATTCTGTAAGAATTTTATTTTAGATCATATAAATATGTTTAATTTCCTCATGCAGTTCAGAAAAATGTGATTCTATATTTTTCTTTTTCAACAAATGGGTCATTTAATGAAAACATGCTCAATTGATTGGCCATTTATTAACGCGTTAAATTGCTTTAATGCAGCTAGAACGGGGCGCCGAACGGGACTCTTGTGGTTTTGTACTCGAAATTCAATTTTGTACGAACAAAAGTGAGTTTTGTTCAACAAAAATGAGTTCAGTTTAACAAAATTTGTAGCATACTCCAAATTTAAATTTTGTCATACAAAATTCTCTTTCAGTGGACAAATTTACTTTTGTCATGACAAAATTCATTTTTGTATCACAGACTTTACTTTTGTTACCTAATTTGAAAATTGGGCGACAAAAGTCAATTTTGTATGCAAATTAGTTTAGTTTGGATTCTGTGTACTAATTTGCATACAAAACTGAGATTTTGTCACAAAGTTCAATGTTTGTGTTTATTTTTGTGAAGACAAAATTGAGTTTTGTTAAACAGAAGGGAAAATTTAACAAAAGTCAATTTTGTGTAAATTTTCACTTCTGTCTAACAAAACTCAATTTTGTCTACACAAAAAATAATTTTAATTACAAAATCACAGGATGTTAATTGCGTACAAATTCAACTTTGTCTCACAAAATTGACTTTTGTGTTTTAATTTCCATATCAGGTAACAAAAGTCAATTTCGTATGCAAATAAGTTTATATTTGCATACCTATTTGACAAAATTGAATTTTGTCATGACAAAAATGAATTTTGTCTACAAAAAAGAATTTTGTCATTACAAAATTGAAGTTCTCATAAAACAAGTCTGTATCACATAGTTTTGTAAGACAAAAATGATTTTGTTATGAGAGAATTGAATTTTGTATACACAAAATTGATTTTGATTTATTTACAAAAAGTTCAAGTCCCATTCGGCGCCCCGTAGCTTGGGCATTTATTTTTTTTAAATCATGTGTAGTTTTAAAATTCAGATAAATTAATATTTTTGTATATCTGTCGTTTGAGACAATATAAAATATCCTAAAATACATGTTAGCATATTAGATAATTGATAAAGATATCGTGTAATAAGATTAAGTAATAAATTCAATGACTTTTGAAGTCTACAATCGACTAATTGACCTTTAATGACGATTTTAATCAATTTTTTTCGTGTTTGTTTAATATCTTGAAAACTATGAAAGATAGTAGCAAAAATGATCAGCAAGACAATTTCTACAAATAATTAGATATTGTTGAAATCGTTGGTTGACTCTTAAGAGGGGTTATTGCCCTTAAATGACAATTGTTTAAACATATTTTGTTTTTTGCGTTTATGCCTTTTGTCTTGAATAATACAATATATAGATAATGAGTTGATCAGCAAAAACAGATCTACAAATAAGTCAACATGGGCCAAATCGTCAGTCAATTATTTATAGAAGTTATTGTCTTTTAATAACCATTCTTACCATGTTTTTGCTTATCATCTTGAAAACTATAAAAGATAGATAGAAACTTTAAAAAGGCAAACATTAACAGCAGCACACGAGATACAAATACGTAATATATCTGAAATGATCACTTCCACTATGATGATGAGTTTTACCATTTTGTTTTCATATTTGGTTAAAACTTTGGTGGATAAAAAAGACATTTAAACAGCAAAAAGGGTCAACATAGCCGAAATTTTCAGTCGACGCCCTATAGCACTTATTGTCCTCGAATGACAATATTTACCTTTTTTTCATTTCGGGCAAAAATTATAGAAGATAGAGAATAACTATAAACAGTTAAAATGGTCAGCAGAACACGATCAACCAAAAAGATATTTTAGTCACAAATTATATTCTAGTTTACAAGGTTGAAGATGCACATAGTTCCAAGTGAGCGGCACAAACTCTTAGTTTAATATAGGTGAAGTAAATAAAATCGGGGAATATATATAGAAATACGTAATTTAATCAACACCCCTTCAGTGATAAAGTCCACTTACAGAATATGAGAATGTTTATCCGAGGTAGAAAAATAAATAAATAGACAAATTTTGTTTCATCAACCAATTACATTAGATTTTCGGCTGTTGCAGAAACGCATTCTTTCTTTTTTTGAAGACTACAATTTAAATCAATTTCAGAAATCCCATTTCTCAATTTGACTAACTAATTAAATTTGCAATCCCTTATCAAGAAGATAATATACAATACCGTACCCCGTAATTCCAAGTGAAACAAGATGATCAAGAGAACTTCAACCTTGCCGAAAAACAACACTGCTAGTTCATTAGGAGACCGTTGAAGTCCATTAAGCAAAACGAAATATTTTTTTTTAATTTGATCTCAATAGAGAAATCAAGTGAATGCTTCAGAAGTTGGTAATGAATTTAACAGGCCCTTAGCTTGTATCATGTAAAATGCTTAAAATTTTCCGATCCAATATTACTTTTTTAATCGGTTTGTCTTTTAAAACGAAATGACACTAACAAACATTTCGTGCGTCGGAAGCTCTTGTCTGGGTTTATCTTCATCAGGAAAGTTCAAACCCAAACACTAGAAAACCAATGATGTATAAATACCTGCATACGTGAGTAGCTTTATGAACAAAGTGGACCTACAACAATAGCTAAATTCATCCTAGTTCAACTTTCCCTGAGGTAGTAGGAATCTTAGTTTCGTAATAATTTCTTAATTTATCATTGAAGAATTTTAAAAAAGTATGTAATAAATCATATCAATACCGAAGCACTTACATTCATCAGAAACGCTTAAACCTACACATTTCAAAGCATGTATAAAAAGTTAATGCGTTAGGAGCTATATGACTACAACAGTGATTGACAAAGAATAGCCAATTTATCTAAGGTCATCTTTACCTAAGGGAGTTTGGATCTTTGTTCCTTAATGATATCTTAATTCATAAAAGGAGAATTTAAGAAATGTATGTTATAAATCATGCCAGTACAGAAACACTGAGCTTATTATACTCTTGGGGCAGTCAACCAGCAGAGATTTTGACTCAGTGCTAGAAAATGAAAATAACACATTATACATTTCGCGCTTTCTGTCATAAATGAATTTGATTTTTTTCCACAGTTTTTTATATTATAGATCATATTTAGAACCCTTTCAATCACCGTATGATGTTTTATTCCAGCGATAAAATTTGTCCATGACGAGTGTTTGGTTTTTCCTTTCAAATTCGCCGTGCCTTAGTTTTTGATAACATCGAATATTTCGATAATGGTATATCTATCTTTGCAAATTGTACCACTAGACTGAGTCAATAATGTTTTCGACTACAAACAGTGTGTGACCAGGTGTATTGACAGGATAAGCATTATTTAGTATGCATGCATCACGCGTAACTCGCTGTTCCAAAGACACAAGCAGTCAAGTAAGTTAGTAAAACACCACACGTTTCCCCTCCTACGTTTGCTTAATATTATTACAAGTGATGAAAAGGTTGTAGAAATGGACGACATCGAATCTATAGCATAACTGCATAATACAAACAGGTATTTAAGAATATTTGGACTGACAAAAGGTAAATAAAACAACACATATTGAAAATAGGTATTGGAAAAACACTTCATTTTATAAGAAAAGAGAGACGAAAGATACCAAAGGGACATTCAAAATCATAAGTCGAAAATAAACTGACAACAGCATGGAATAAAAAGAAGAGACAAACAACACTATACAAAATACAACATAGAAAAATAAAGACTGAGCAACACGAACCCCACATAAAACAACGAAATGATCTTATTTGCTCCGGAAGGGTAAGCATATACTGCTTCATATGTGGCACATGCGGCCGTCTTGTTGCTTATGCAAGTACAAACCTGGTGTTAAGTCTAATTTGACACTTCACATTCGGGGAAAAGGAGGACGGCATATAAAACCATATTCAATAACGGTCAACCAACTTGTAATGGCGTCCGTAAAATTTTCGAAGGGATGATTTAAACTTCACCCCTTGGAATTCTTGGTTTAATAGCGTCTTTGTGAGCAGCAAACCTCTAACAAGGTTTAGGATAGGAAATGCAAGCCCTGGAATATATATACTCCATATGAAGGCGCTGCTGGAATGTTGCTACAACGGTACAATAGATACCAAAAACACTAGTACAAACAAAATTAATTAAAGAAATATCGTATCAAAGTGTACTCAAAGTAATCGATTGCAAACTAAAAGCACTTAATCAGCTGATATGAAATTATGACTTCCTACAATATCATATTGGTAACTGTACTTCTCAGAAGTTTTCGTACAGCCACGTCATAGAAAGTACATGCACACTTGGTCTGTTTAATGCAAACCTGTATTGAATTTCGATGAAAAAAAGGAACCGAACGTATAGTCTTGCTTCAAACTATAAATTAGCGAATTGATGTTCATTCCAAAATTAGAAACGCAATAATGAAGATGTATCACACTTTCAGCTAAGTTATATCTGTTAAAAAGACATAACAGGAATATGGTTAAAAATATTATGTGCTAACTTCCTTTATATTACCAAGAAAAAAGTATAATCACGATGTAACACCCATGACGCTACGACCTAAGTAAGCGGAAAAATAATTCACAATTGAACCGGCTAGGGCCAGTCACTCAAATGGGTTATACTATTTCATAAGGGGTATTATAGCCAAAATAGGATACAACTTCACAGTTAAAATGTAAGGTTTGTTTTTAATTTAGCAAAGGTATTGAAAAGTGCATTTGTTTAGGTCATTAGAAGAAACTTTTGTAGGCTATATTTTTCCGAAATTGAATAAGTTGCTAGATTGATTCCTCTGAAAACAAGTATCTTCCGAGGGATCAATCTCATAAACAATCCGGTATTCAGAAGAAAGTAGCTGCTTTTTATGTAATCATTGCACTAAATAATATGTTTCCTAAAATAAAAAAAAAGATTGTTTTGCACTAAAATTTTTATCCTTTTTATCCAAACGGGATATTATATAAAAATAAATAAATGTGGTATTATTGCCAATGAGACAACTCTCCACCAGAGACCAAATGACGTAGAAGTTATCAACTACGGGTCACCGTACCGTATATAACCCATTTGGGCTATTGGTTAAACAGCTAAGTAACAAATAGGACGCAAGTACTAAGTATTTGGTGTGTTATCTCTATAGAATTTATTTATGTTCGTTTCACGTAGGAGATTTATTAAAGAATTGGTTTTTATACTGATGACAATAAGAATCACCCGTGGTGTTTCTTGTATCGAAACCCGGTGACTAGTAAATGACGCCAAACTTGATTACACAGTAGCACTAAAGGAAATAAAAATGAGCGACTGTTATTTAACTGGTGAATACTTAACCTGGCTTTCCAAACCACTGGAAAAAATTGGAACTTCGATGAGATAAGAACATGTGTCATTCGTTGGATGTACTCATATTTGTATAAAATGTACCTGTTTCTATGTTGTAATGTTACACTACTGTTTCAGATTAGGGTGAAGGTTGGCGTCTGTAAAAACGTTTAAACCCGCTGCATTTGTTTGCACTTGTCTTAAGTCAGGAACCTGTTGTACAGTGGTTGTCGTTTGTTTATGTGGTTCATAAGTGTTTCTCGTTTCTCGTTTTTTTATATAGGTTAGACCGTTGGCCGGTTTCCCTGTTTGAATTGTTTTACACCAGTCATTTTGGGGCCCGTTATAGCTTGCTGTTCGGTGTGAGCCAAGGCTCCGTGTTGAAGGCCGTACTTGGACTTTTAATTGTTACACATTGTGACTTGGATGGAGCGTTGTCTCATTGGCACTCATACCACATCTTCTTATTTATAAGAAGCCTTATATATAATTAGAAATGAATCATTTCATAAAATAAAAAAAAAAGTTCTTAATTGTTCATGTACGGCTTTATCAGCAAAGTGTTCAATAGAGGGAGAAACCGGTTTTAACAAGTCCGCTACAACATGTTTCCTCTAATGGCGTTTAGATATTTTAGATCTGCGGAATATATAAAAGTAATTATACAATTTATATTGTAATATAAGATATCATAATTTTTTATAGCAATAAATGGAAACTTGTATATCAAAAAGGTTTCTTTGTGAAAGCATCCTAATTGGCGTTTGACAGGAAATACGTAAATAACTATTTAAAATCATTTACCAAATTATTCAAATGATAGCCATGAGTTCTGTCATTGCAACTACATTTATCTGTTTGATATCATAAAGCATGCTGCGGATTTGAATGGTTTTTCTAAATTAGTTTATTCCTAAATGTGTCCATTTGGGCAATATTTCTTGTAGATTAATAGAAAGAGACATACGAGAAATTGGTTATTTTCGGATACCAGCCATCATTCATTTAGATACCGAATATGTTTGCGTTTGTAAGATTTTGAAAGAAAAAAAACGTCCGTAAATTATATAAACATCTTGATTTTCATATGATGAAGACATAATCTTTCAATCAGTTTAATTGAGGTCTGGAGCTGGCATGTCAGTAACTGCTAGTAGTCCTTTGTTCATTTATGTATCATTGTCATTTTGCTTGGTTTCTTTTGTTACCTATTCTGACATCGGACTCGGACTTCTTTTGAACTGAGTTTTACTGTGCGTATTACTATGTGTTTCTTTATTATACATTGGCTAGAGGTAACGAGGGAGGGTTGAGATCTCACAAAACATGTTTAAGCCCCTGCATTTTTGTGCCTGTCCCAAGTCAGGAGCCTCTGGCCTTTGCTAGTCTTGTTCATTTATATGTTTTGGAGTTTAGTGTGACGTCCGTTTTCACTGAACTAGTACACAATTTTATTTAGGGGCCAGCTGAGGACCACCTCCGGATGCAGGATTTTCTCGCTGCGTGGAAGACCTATTGGTGGCCTTCGGCTGTTGTCTGTTCTTTGGTCGGGTTGTTGTCTCTTTGAAATATTCCCAATTTCCATTCTCAATTTTATTTTATACATAAACAAAAATATAAACATAAATTGTTAGATGTACTTTAGTCTGGGAGAACTTGATTTATTTATCAGTTGAACTAGCCTTCAGTAGCTGCTAGTACTCCTATATCGATGATTTGTATCTATTGTTTTTATATTAGTTGTTTTTGTGCATTGTGCCGATCTTTTGAGTTAAGCCATTTGCAACTGATTTTTACAGGTTGTTCTTATGTTGTGCTATTACACCACTGTCCCTTGTTAGGTGGATAGTTCAGCGCTCACAAACATGTTTAACCCCGCCACATTCTTTAAGTGCCTGTCCCAAGGCAGGAGAAGCCTATAGTTCAGCGGTTTTCGTTAGTTCAAGTCTGTAATATTTGTCTTTCGTAAATAGTTTTGTTATAATTTTGGTCGTTAGATTTCTCGTTTGAATTGTTTCACATTTTTTCAGGTCGGCTCCTTTTATAACCCACTATACGGTATGGGTATTTCTCATTGTTGAAAGCCGTACAGTGACCTATAATTGCGTATACCCACTTGTTTGAACTCTGGTGGATAGTTGTCGTTTTGACAATCATACAACATCTCCTTATTTTTATATATACCCTTATTGTGCTCCTTTAAATCCGCTATACATTTTTAGGATTAATACGATTCAATGGTAAGCCTACGTATGTTCACGATTGTGATGGTCAGTTTAAGAAAAGCCTTTGATATAAATGAATATTTGATTTATCTAGTTTATATTATAATTAAGTTTCAGACCTTATACTTACAAGAACATTTTAAAAAAAATAATGGTTTTACATTTTACTGTAATGAAATATCCAATTTAAATTTGTCTATTCTTTTTAGCCTCTTGGTCATATAGGTTCTAACTTGTTTATCGTATTTATATATCTCTTACTTTCGAATGTATGGGTTTTGGCGTTCCTGATGAGGGTGAATTCAGAAAAGTGCTACGGACGCTCGTAATTTATAAAGTGTTATTTTCATTGGTGGGTTATCTGGACGGAAGATATGAGCCTATATCACCTGTGAACAATAACCATGATCAGAATGGTAATAAATGTCGGATATTTTAGTTTAATAAAATAGTATTCGAACTTCACAAGGGATATGAGCTCATATTCCTTGTCAGTTTTTTATCCCCTGAAACATATTTCCTGTCAGTGTTTTATCCCGTGAGTACATTACCTGTCAGTTTTTGTATCCCCTGAGCAAATTTCACTCTGTGCCCTATCTTCGATTGACGGCTCAGGGAATATAACTTGAAACACCGACAGGAGATATTAGCCCTTTAATGTTATTATCAAGTTGAAGTGCACTTTTTCGGTATTCTTGTTAATACTTTTTAATTGCACGTACCTAAATCATATGGTTCATTATTCGTAAATGTTACAATTGTTCAGGCATTTAAAAAAATCCAGACTCTGTTCATGTAATGTTTCTTGGTATTTTACACGTTTACTGCAATATCAAACTAATAACAATTATTCCTAAAATAAGAAATATTCAGGAAGATATTGCGTCAAAAATCTGTTTATCTTCAATTGTCGAATTAATTGGGTTGAACATGTGCTTTACATAATAGTTTTTTTTATGATGTCATTGATAAGGAAGTTGTTGCTTAACATGTGATTATCCTTTAGCAACTAATTAATATGATACGGAGATACAGTATTATTACCCGAGTTATATGAAGTGTTTTAAGAACACTTCGGCGTTTTGTCTACCTTTTAAGCGTAGAATTTAAAAAACAACACTGACACTGATTTTCTAATATATATATATTGGTTAATTGAAAATATGATTATGTTGGATGATGTTGATTTCTTAGATGTCTTTCTGAAGTTTTTATTCGTCGATTTCGTTCATGTAAACTGTATGTATATAATGACATTTTTAAATCGTTTTCGCCTTTAATTTATACATCATGGTGCATCTTTCTGTTGAAACTTCTAATTGATTGTACAGAAGAGATTTGTCAAAATATCGAACAAATTAAAGCCATTATTGAAAAAAGAAAAGTATTGATCTTATGCATACCAAATACACCCGCCTCCTTGTCTGTACAGGGACAAATATTTTTCAAAATAATGATAGAAGTTATTTGTCACCGAGTGTTTACATGAGATGCACAACACGACGTGTGTCACTTGTTGGAAAGGAACTGCTTGCCCTTTCGGAGCACCTGAGTTTACCACCGGTTTCAAGCTTGGTTTATGTTGCTTAATCTTTAGTTTATATTTTTTGTAGACTGTTTTTAGTCTTTTCATCTTTTTACTTTTGGCTATGATGTGTCTGTCAGTTTTTGACTAACAGGTATTGTTCATGATTGAATGTTAGTGTTAAAAGATAGAATCATACAACAGAAACAATCGTATATCCTTTAAGGTTAATCGAAACCTTTTGACAAAAATGGTCGTGTTTACTAAAGAATACTAAGCATTTTCTACTCCAGGTTAAGGTTACCTTAGCTGTATTTGGCAAAACCGTTCGGAATTTTGGGTCCTCAATACTCTTCAACGTTGTACCTTATTTGTTTGTTTTTTTTACTTTTTTTTATTCGAGCATCACTGACAAGTTTTGTGTTGACAAAATGCGCATCATTTGTAAACCTGGTATCTATAATGAGTTTATTTGAAATACAAAATGTTATACTGAGTAAAGGAAAACACATGAATCTGGAAAGGTAGAACATGTATGATATACCAAAATTAAATTTCAGAAATTTAATTTTTTTGTTTCTGGGATTTTGAGGTTATCATTTTTGGTAGCTGGTCTACTTATTCTTGTACTCATTTGAAGCCAAATATATGCAAAATCTTTTTTATATATAAAAAGAAAGGAATAAATATGCAAAAGAATGCACTCATAAAGCTTTTATGCACTAGATTATCATGAGTGAATAGTATGTTAAGTTGTTTGGCCGAATAGTGTCCTCTTCCTGTAAGATGCATATGGTCGATGCACATAACATAGAGGTGTTAGTTCTTTTTACTAGGTTGAGTATACTTCCATATTTGATTAAAACATTATCCAAACATTATTTCCAAAAGTTACATGTATACAACCATTCTGCAAACAAATGCTCTTGCTAATAAATTGTAATACATAAGCGACATACTTGAAAGGATATGCACCATATATGAGAAATTTAGTCTAAATTACAAAAGATTTAGAAATAATTGTTAAATGTAACTATCTCTAATTCTTTAAGTAAGTCATTAAACTAAATATCCTGACAAGATGCACATCATTAGTGTGTGTACATACATTCAACGAAATAATAACTTGAAAATAGAAGGCAGAGTGGACTGCATTATAATGCAAGTTTGACAAATTAAACTTCATCTTTTTTGTATTTTTTAATAATTCAAGACAATTATAACCATGATAATGTTCATACCGTATATTATGTGTACAAATATTCCACAAAATAAAAACTAGTATAGCTTAAAATCTACGAAAGGAGTTGACATTGAAATATAAATAGTGTATTTGCAAACTTTACCCCTGAAATTCGACTATAATCATCATTTTATGATAACTTACGAAAAAACATAATTCTGACAAAGTCCAAATCTTCAGCATGTGCAAAAATATTCTGCCTAATTAAAGCTTTCTATATTAAATACTATCTGAGGAGTTGACAACAGTGTACTTTATAATAAAATTGAACAAAGGTCAACAAAGTTTAATTGTCAGCCATTTTGTAAATAATTGAAGATATAAAAATCTAGAATATCTGCATAACTTCAGGATGTCCAAACACAATTTAATAATCAAAATAACAACGTGTCTATTTAATAGAATTGGTAAGAGGAATTGAGCAGACAAACTATACACCCGACGGACGGACGCATCATCTGAATATTACAATGTTCAATATATACAGTTTTATAAACATAAAATATCAAAACGGTCATTTCCTTTATTTAATTATATCAAATAGAATAAAACTTACCTCACATATAAGAATCTATGTGTTAAAACCACTTAGTATTAGCTATTCACCACCTGGATTGTGCAAGAGATTCAGCCGAATTTTCCGCGTAAGTTTATTATAGACCAACCATTGTAGTTCATTTACACCATCCGCCAGCTTTGTTGCTGACCAAGTAAAACAGTAACAGATATTTCGTGTTTTCAGAAAATTGTGTCTACAGAGAGATTGAACAGACTTGTACTGGAAAATGAGGCCATATTTAGTAAGATCAGAGTCTACTATTCAACAACCAAAACAACAGACTCATCTAGAAGAGTTATTGTAAGTATTTTCATCTCGTCGTTGAAAAAGACGGCTTTTTAATTACGGAATAATTTTTTTAAAATGTTTTCTTTATTATCAGATTAATCAAATACTACATAATTAAAATTTAAATTGATGGATAGAAAAAAAAAGATCACATTTTAGAGGAAATTAGTTTTTTGTACTCCTTCTGATCGTTGCAATGTGTTGACAAATATTAATATTCACCATTTTTATTCATGTCACGATTTTTACTTGGTAGATGTGATATTACATTACGCCATATTAAAAGTATTTATCATAGTAAGCTTCACCGGGAGACAAAACAATAAAAAGAAGTGCTAATTTAAGGTGTTTTTTTAACGACGAGCTACTTGGCCTAGTCATCTAGAACACCAACGAAGGATTTGAGTCGCACTTGTTTGGAAAGTTATGGCATAAAAAAATACTTTAGGTGGGGCATAATTTCCATAAATTAAAATTTTACTATTTGAATATGTTTCGTGATTTATATTTATAGTTTTAATACATAATCGTCTTAATGAACCAGTTACCAATTTCTCTAACTTGAACCCTCACATGGCTGTATAACCATCATCTGGTCCTAATATCTTTTTTCAAAGACCAACAATTGACGCTTTAAACTCGATGTTACAGTGACGGCGGTTAGTGTGTTGTGTCGATCATAAGAAATAAACGGAAAAAAATATTTCAGAAATGTGTCACAATTAAAGAGAATTAAATTTCTTACCAGCGTAATATTTCAAATAAGTCCTTAGGAGTAAATAATAGGTGTAAATGTTAAGTTTCCTAGGTTTAAGAATAGAAAATGTACGTATATTTCCATAGTAAGATTTTTAACATTTTAAGTATTTTTCAGGAAAACGTTTATCCATAATTAAATACAAAGTGGAAAATGTAAAGTACCAACTATATTTTCAGACTTCAAAAAGTGCCGTTATGTGACACTTTGGATATTCATTCATTTTGAATTTTGTAAGCTTACATTCAATAGAGCCCTTTCAAAGGCCATTGAAAAAGTCAGTTTACCGTCGAAATTTTTTTTTTAATAGATTTTTCCTTATATTGTTTACTGTTAAAAGAGTAATGTGCTATCATTTTGTTTCTGTATAACTGTATAGTTTCAAATTTGTTAGGGGTTACATGGTTAATAGAATCAATTACTATATCCAGCCTTTTATTGTGTCAAGCACACTGGAATGTGAAGCAAAATACTGCGTTTACCGCAGTCTGTTTTATTCTTTTCATTTTCACGTATCGATAATTCGTTGTCGTTGCGTTCTGCACTAAGCGTTGTTGTTGCGTTCGGCAATAAGCGTTACCGTTGCGTTCGGCACTATGCATCGAATTTTATTGAAAATATGGAAGTTATTTTGATACGGATATATAAATAAGAAGCGCATTGCAAGTAAAACTCCGTGTTTTATCAAGTCTCTTGGACCTACCGGTGATACGCGATCTGTTTGATCTTGTGAAACTTCTTTTTAAAGTGACAATTACTGCAGGACATAACAATATTTCGATTTAATTCTGACAAGGTCGAAAACAGTTTTGTCAGCAGCTAGGGGTTAAGAACGCATTCCTAGCAAATGATCTATATTGCCGGGAACCTGAGATCATCCCGGTTTTTTGTTGGGTTCGTTTTGCTCAGTCTTTAGTTTTCTATGTTGTGTTTGTCTTTCGGTCTTTTTCTTTTTTGCTATGGCGTTGTCGGTTTATTTTCGAGTTTGAATGTCCCTTTGGTATCTTCGCCTCTCTTTTGCATGTGATATTGTCGTCATTAACCATCTAGACTGATAGCACGCAGTGCATTGATCACTCAATTTCCTATAAGCGGAATATAATTATTGCTGGATGATAATAAATTTAGTACCATGTATCAAACGGTTTCATATTTCGATCAGGTTAGGAAATAAAAAGCTTGAAATATTGTACAATTTTATAGCTTGTAATTTGTGTTAGAGCAACTGAAAAGATCAATTCATAATAAGGACTACATTTTTACAGTTAAAGTATGATTGATTGCAGAAGTTCTAGGTCCATAAAAACAGAATTTATCTGACTACTTTGCTTAAAGTGGCATTTTAGAACCAAATCAATAACTCACACGAAGAATTCGAAAGAAAAGTCAAGTTGATTTACTACAAAGATAATCAAAGACTGTATCAATGCAGAGATATATTTATGTAACACTACATTTACTTATAATATCTGATCTATGTTTATTCACTAGATATTTCAAGAATTGAACAAGCAATTTACAAGACCAAAATTATATAAAATATTTATGTCTATATATAACGCCTACTTTTATTGAAAATGTCTGAAAATAGTCATGAAAAGAACATTATCATAGCATTGACTTAGTAAAGACACACTTTCAGGATTAAAAAGGTGGGTTGAGTAATGTTTTACGATATGCAGTATGATAGTTATACACGGAAACACCAAAACTTATCGGGTAAAAGCAAACTACGACAGAAATAATTTGTATTTACCACAACAATTGGTTTTTGAAACATAGCGAACAACAACATAAACACAGTGCTTCAATATAAAATGTGGTATAATGTCGTACATGCGTGGCGCACCTCCACACTAAAATAAGTGCTGATTTCTTTTAATGTATTACAATTCCATTAAATAATCATTGGCAACCAGAATGTCATTTTCAGTGAAATATTCAATTATGGACTCAATAAAGAAATATCAGCTGCCGCTGCTATATATGATTGACCTAATTTAAGAATTTGTTCACTCCATTACAATAGTACTATAGTGTAAGGTCATTCTACTACAATGACTACATGCACTGGTGGGTTGATCCACCTTCGGTTGTTGCGGTTCTTCGTACAACAATCATACTTCCAAGGTCTATGAAAATCTTGAAAATAGTAATAACCTGTGATTATATGACATAAGCTACTAGTACTAGCTTACTGAGAGACAACAACTACTTGATATTTTGTCTGATATAAAGTTGTTCTCTATTACTATGGACGGCCGTACAGATGATAGCGTAATGACTTTTTAATTTGTAGCTGCATTTAAAGAAAGATGATAACAAAGTTAATGTTTATAGAAGAAGCCCATTCTACTAGGTATAAAGACCTGTTCACATTTGTAAATAAAAACCTGCAAAAATTTATTAAATGGCAACGTTTGTTGGTTTTGAAGCCTCCGACATGATGAGATCTAAATTAAGGCAACAGTACTTTACCTAAGGTAAAATACTCAAACTGAGGGAATCGCATGAACCTTAAAAGAGTCGAGACCGGGTGCGTCGACAGGATAAGCGTCTCCTCCTATGCATGCGTCACCCGCGTTGTGACAGATGTTGATTTAGACAGTCAGTCAGTATGCAAGTGAAGACAGAGAAAAGACAAAGTGATAGGACAGAGACAGAGAGTGTTATGGAGAGTGAGGCAGATGGTCAAGTAAAGACTAAAAATGCGATTGATGATTAGTCGTCTGATTTTCAGCAGAATTAGACTTTTAGAAATGCAAAAATATACTTTAATGTTGAATATGAAATATGAAACAACAAATGCAACGGAAACCTATTTTCCATAAGCATGCACTTTAAAAAGAACTGTCGACTTTTGTCAATCCTATTGAAAAACAATTTCGGCTGATAAAAGTTTATTCGGGCAGATCAAAACGAAATCATTAACAACCCAAATATGTGATTTTTTCAGAATCTCAGTATATATATATGTGTGTTATCTTTAAATGAAATATATCGGGTTTTTTTCAGTTTTTCTTTGTCTCAATTAAAGTGGACAATACAAATTTTACTCGACGCGGATTGTAAATAAATTTACAGGACTATATTTGAATCGAGTAAGTTGAATTGTACTTTATGTGTCGTTTACAAGGGAAGCTAAGTAAATTGAGCGTCTGTTTGATGTATAGAAAATACATTTATAAATAGTGTATAGTTATATATATATGTCTGAAAAGTTCTGCATTGTTTTGTAGAGATTTCTTACAAAAGACTATATTAAATGAATACTTGATCTCCTTTCTTGATATTTTTTATCAGTTAATTTACAGAAATAAAGAAAGATACTGCCTGGGTCTCACTAAAGAGCTTTTTGGAAAATACTTTTAAACAGATACATTACGGATGCAATGAAAACCTCGTGTTCACTCACAATCTATCTGCGTTTTATTAATCTAAATTGTATTATGCTGTGCTTTTAGAAATGAGATAAAAAAAAAATGGCTGTTCTGAAGTAGCAAAAGACATAAAAATTTGGAAAAGACAAATGTCGGCGGAATGCGACTGTAATGAATTAAGGTAACAGGTACGTAAATGGCTTGTGCAGCAATTTTTAAAAGAAATTGTATACACTTAGAACTTAAAAAAATACAATGAAAAATCGAAACATTTAAGTGAGTAACCGATTTACTTTCGGAGTTACAGCCATTTGAAAATGTGAGGAAACCACTATCAAGTACATAGACATAACGTCAAATGTACCTTAAAAATTTGAAATTTAATGGTTAATTTATTCTGCCGTGAAAAACAATCCTACGATATTTCTATAAAAAATAAATGTTGTTAGGATGGAAATTTCCTTTTTATTAGTTTATAATTTTTATGGGGTTACGGTACTCCTTTTTTATATAACAGCTGTCGAAAAAGTGTTGCTGACGTAAAAAAAATGAAATTGCATGACGTCGCCAGTCTCCATCAGCAGAATCGTCTACCAACTTAAAATACATGTAATGTCATGTGCAAGAAACAATCAGTACGAATCAACGACCGCTTCAAAAAGGTGTCTTTTTGATTATAAGTTATCTTTCTAAATCAATATGCTAAAGAAAAATATGAAATCATTATCCTGTCTAAAAAGAGCATCAAAGGAATTTTCCGATTATTATTTCCTACGGATTATGTGTGAAATCCTTTGAATTTAGAAGTTTTTTTCAATCAGTGTGAGATGTACGTCAATGAACAACTATTCAACGACAAAAGGGTATTTATACAATATTCCAAGCTCTAAATCGTACAGAGTTTATAAAAGTTATATGAATTCATTTCTATTGTTTTGCCGATTTCTCTTTCTCGTTCTTTGAAATTCTTTACTGCAATTGGGGGGAATTTTTATGCCAGCAAGGAAATAAAATATCTGATGTGGACCCATTCCTGCACCTAAATAGGCTAAACATATATTTTTTGTATACACATCAGATTGTTGATGTACAAAAAACGTATTTGTCAACATTTATTTTATTTTCCCGTCCATTTATACGAAAAGCATGATCCTTTACTTGTGAAAAACTGCTTCGATAATTTTAAAGTAAAATTTTCATTTTCAGTTTATTGAAAAATGTTACATAAATTTTATTGCAGTAATTTTTGCGATATTCTAATTATTGCCAAAATTGCAAAGGAATAAATATTGCAAAAATAAAACCTTGAATTTTTTATTTTGATAGCAATATTTGTTTAAACAGTTTTTACTGAAATCGAATATAATTAGTCCCGAAATTTCGTCCATTCTAAAAAAATGCAATTCTAAAAAAATGCAATGATAAATGCAAGCAAAATGTCTGAAGTTTCAGTATAAGGGAGCTACCATTTGATTTTTATTGGGGAGGGGGGCTAGGATGAAATTTGAAAAAAGGCAGGACGAGCAACTTTGCAGAAAAAAGACAGAATGACAATTTATGTAAAAAAAAAGTTAGGACTAATAAACTAATAAAAAAAGGCAGGACCGAAAAGAGTGAAAAATAAAAAGGCAGGACAGAGATTACAACTAAATAAAATGCAGGACAAAAATTTTCATCCTAGGCCCCATAAAAATCAAATGGTAGCTCCCTAATATATGAATATATGGTGTTTACTGTTTGTTTTTGAAAGCGACAGTAAATGGTAGTTTTCGTGCAACGGTTTTGCAATTTTTACTTCACGTTTTCGTGCTTGAAGCTTATTATTCACCGTGCTTCGTATAAATTGGTCAAAAGCAACATGTAAGCTATTTTTTCATCTTGAAATTTCCATTTTACTTCCCGTTTGTCCGGTTACAAGCCCCCCTCTCCCCTTTTACGATGTTTGTTCAAATTTCTTTTCCTCTTCCCTCTCTTACACTATTCCAGTAATTTCCGACATTATATGAATAAAATACATGGCCCATCCGCAAAAAAAAATCAGCAATAAGCGTGACACAAAAATGTTTTTCTCTTTAATGTCAAAAAGTGAGTATTGTGTCAGTAGTTTTGCGAGACGAATTTATTTCTTTTTATGGAACTATATATAGATTAACTTTGGAATTTCAATATATGAAATGAAAATAAAAAAAATCCAAAGTTATAGTATGAGTTTTAATTCATTAGATTGCGTGTGTATGTGTGTATATGCGTGTGTTAAAATTTTACTCAATTTTGTGATTCACGGCCCATATCAACATTGGTTTTTTTTTAAAGTCGAGCTGATCTGTGCTGTTGATCTAGTGATTATAAGTTAGTGTGGGGACAGTTACAATAAGGTATATATAAAATACTTCCGGGACCGTATCTGTTTTCTGTTATAGAGTTGTGGGAAAAAAGGTGCATTAAGCAGTTCTTTCAAGCTTTTACCTAGTCGGCAAGTAAACCCAACTAAAACCACTCTCCGACCATCACGCCATGCTAAATTGTTTATTTTCTTGTGAGTGAAGATCTGTTTCTCTCAGACAAAAAAAATCCTGTACAATAACTACACTTTTGGATAAATGTCGCATGAACTACAAATTAAAAGAGCAAGACCGTGTTCGTCGACAGGGCAAGCGTCCCCTTCTATGCATTCTTGGATGGAGGAGTTTTTAAATTTTGTTGTTTTTTAAGGGTGATAAGCTTTGTCTTGTTTAATTTTGTTTTGTTTTTATATATTTATTTTGATATCTTTCCAAACAAACAATTTGACACGTTTATTTCGAGTAATTTTTTTCTTTGCAAACATGCATGTTTCGAGCAAATCATAATATTAAAGTGTTTCTTTTAACAAAATCAAATACTTTTTCTGACTATTTAAAAAAAAAGTATTTTACAAATGAACTTTTATCAAAAACTCAGTTTAGAAAAAGATAAATAATATTTTTGTTTTCTTAAACATCTAATTTATCATTCAATTTTTTGGACTTCAGACAAACTGTCAAAGAAGACGTTCTCGAATTTTAAGTATGAAATTTTAAAACACCGAATTTGCATTTTTAATCAGTTACTGCGTGCATAAGTTGTAACAAGCAAATTTTGAGTTTAAAGTGCTTCATTTTCAAGTGACGAAGAGTCATTACATTTTAAACAACTAAAGGAAAAAAATATAAGCTTCAGAAATTTTGACAACGGTTTGGTTAAAATCTACTATTGTATTTTTGTATATATTTTAGTTTCAACAAAACAGGGGTATGAAAAGGATTTCCCGACAAAATGGTTAGCAAATTACGAAATGCCTTCTTTGAAATTGATTAAAATTTTATTATAAACATTGTAAGTATTAACATATGGCAAAAGTATGCATGCAACTAGTTCTGATGTGTTACTTTCCATTATGACAGATCGACATTTTCGTATAAGAAACCTTTAATGAAAACTCATCAAAGAAACCAGGCTTATAATTTGGTATGCCGGATGCTCGTTTCGTCTATATATAAGACTAATCAGACGCGCTCAAATCCCTTTTTTGAATTTACCTTGGAGTTTGGTATTTTTGTTATACTTTTTTTCCTATTTTATTCAATTATATAGGCATGTATATTTACTATGTTTCAAGCTTTAAATCGTTCATTTATGAATAATTTAGCGTGTCAGAGATCTGTCCACAACTCCAAATTCTTTACAAAATAATAAGAGATGACATAAGACAATCACTGATAAAGTTCTTGGCCTCGGACAGCCACGTGAATATGTGGCGGGGTTAGACTCGTATTTTTATATTTCAAACCTCATCATTCGAATCTCCATCAGCAGATTACTACAAAGGAACATAAAAGAACATACAATAAAAAATCCGTATTTCAAAAACACTACAGTCAAAAATAAGATAACGATAAACAGATAGCAAAATACAAGTTCAAGCTCAAAATAACAAACGATAGCATATCGTTTCAAAGAATGCTCTCATGAATTGAAAGACAGCTCAATTTATGTAGGTTAACACCATACATCTGTGTGAATAGATTGCGATTCTCATGATACGTTTTCATCTAGGAGATAAAAAAGAGAAAAAATATATGTGAAAAAAATATTCTTTAACATGAGTGTAAACATATAATTCTTAGCGATTTTCCTTTTCAAGCCCTGACAAGTTGTTAATCTTTTGATAATCAGTGTGTGGTTCGCTCGGTCTCAATTGGTTGAATTTTGTTTATCTCTGTTGTGAAGACATACCAAAGAGGCGAAAATATCAAATGACATGAAACTTTTTTTCGGATCATAAAAATATAAAATCACAGTTTGCCATTATAAGGTTAAAATAAGTAAACGGAGAACAGGACGTTCCACTATCGACACAACCGGTTTTTTTGGTGGGGATCGTGTAGCTAAGTCTTTAGTTTTCTATGTTGTGTTTTGTGTTGTTTGTCTTTTCGTCGTTTTTCGTTTTTTGCATTTTGAATTTTCCTTTGGTATCTCTCGCCTCTCTGACAAAGAAAGGGGAATTAAACTTGACTGCACTTTATCGTAGATTGGTAATGATATCTAATTATAAGATCCTAGCCTAAATATCACAATTCAAACTAGAAATAAAATAACGCTGACATGCTGAAAATTATAAACCTAATATTTTAGAATAGTATAACAAATAATAATAGGGTCAATTGTAATATAGTACTTGATATGCGTTGCATGTTAGGTAGTAAGATTGCAAAGTCAAAATATAATAGCCAATAACAAACTGATAATAGCATCCGGAAACCATACACTGCATCATTCTCTGGAAAAGTTATTGCTGCAAAAATAAAAATTGAACTTGATGGGAAATAGTAAAACTGATTCGGAAAGTTTTTTCATTGGGCTGACAGATGTATATATTTGTGACTTTATAAGTGGAGATGAGACATATTTCATTTGCTGAAGTTTTAAAAATTATATAGCAACAATTTCGTTTATACAATTTTGTTATGCTCATGAAGACCAATAAAACAACGTAAGATATGGACAAAATATCAAAGCAGTAATATAACAATTATTAAATACTCGTATTATCACAATTGCAATTTCGTACGATTTATTTTAAATATCTGGCACATATTGCACAAAAAACATGTATTTATCTCCCTGCAAACACTTATACATGAAGTGAATTATCATATGGAGAAATTTCTTCTTCCGATTGATTATGCGAATGAGTGAATTGAATTTGTCCATTGGATGGCGGGTCTGGAAAAATCTCAGTGTAAAATCGATCATTCCCGTTCGAATCTGTATCTTCTTCTTGAATATTTAATCCACGATTAACGAATCCATATTTAAGTGTTGGTGAAGGCTCCATATATGATTGAACGGAAGTCACAGATATCTTTCGATCACCACTATCAGTTTTGTTTGATTGGAGGGACGGTGGTCTCTCTGGTAGACGAGGAGCTCTCTCAGGAAAATTAGGATCATGCTAAATTAATTATAAAAAATCCTATTAACAACAAAATAACATGAACAAGGGGATATGAGACTTACATTGTATTTGGTTACCAAAAGATCCAAAAAAATATTTAACAATTCTAAATATGAACAAACATGTTTTGTATGGAAAATACAGAGAAAAGCGATGATTCGTAAAACAGTACCATGAGCCTGAAGAACTTAAATGCAAATAAATTAAAATTAAAATTAAAAAGTATCACATATCAATTTGTATACACCTACAATGTAACGCATTAACGCATTTTACTTCTATAATATATGCTTAACTTCCAGAAACACGCTCGAAGTTACCACCGCTGCTGGTTAACTCCTTCTGATAAATTTCATACGTTGTCTACTTTGATATTCTATTTTGCAATGTCTGTAACGTTCTATTTGGAATGGTCTTGTTTACCCTTTGTCACGAAAAGTGTGATTACACCTTCGTTCATATCTTTAAGAAATTCCACATGTATAAATGGTGTATAAATTTGAAAATTCCTTATGGTTTGAAGAAAGACAATTGAATGACGCTTTACTGCTGAAACGATTAATTAATAGATCACTAATGCATCAGGAACTTTTGACCCTTCTGGTACGAATGGATTATGTTGCTCAATCTTTAGTTTTTTCTAGTATTACCTTTGACTGTGATTTTCTAGTTGTTATTGTGTTATACGTCATTATTCGATTTTTGGTTTTTGATTGCCCCTTTGTTATTTTCAACAAATCCATTAAAAAGTGTACTTTAGTACGAATTCTCTGATATTCTATGTAAATGTATTTTTTTTAAAAAAGAGTCAACATTAAACTTGATACAAATGATTCCATATCAAGTTTAAATGGATAACCGTTTTTACAATTGCTATTGTCTTCCTTAATGTCCAAAAATACTCACATCATGCTCTCTTGAAATCAAGTGGATCGAAACAAAACTTTGTTTTGTTAAAATGCTATTGAAATTATTCCATTTTAGGGATTCTACATAATCCCGAATTATACAAATTTACTGTAACATATATACGTAAAAGTTGTATAAGAAGATTGACATAGCATATTTCGAAGCAAGTATGTAAAATGTTTTAGAATGACCCTCTGAGGGTTTAACATAGTGATAATAAATGTATCAGATGAACTGAAAAGGTAATGACCTACCCCAGTATCATCAATAGTGGCATATTCTTCATATATGTCACGATCATGATGGTCACCAATAGTCATGTGCATTCCTGGTTGACCAAAGTACTGAGGGTTTGCTATTGATGGTTGATTATGAAGTGGGTGCTTGCTAAAATGCAATGTTATAAATGTTAAAAAATAAACACGCATTCAATGAACTAAATCCGTTCCTGTTCAATTTGTTGCACCCGTCTTGTTGCTAGTGGAAAGTCAAATTCGATGATAAGTCACATTTGGTGACGTCAAAATCCATAAGTCTTAAATATAAATAGCAAATCTGAAAATTCTAGAAATCCACAGGGTGATTACTTTCAGCAATCTCATTAACAGTAAGAAGTATGAACAAATTGTGTCCAAGTACAGTCGACCTAGAAAACAATATTATCTTATCTGACGGAGTAAGTCGTATTATTCTGGAATAACAAATCAGAAAATTTGCAAAATTGAAAGCTTGCTTACTTTTACCAAATCTAAGCAAGTGAGTATGCGATATGAGAAAAATTGCCTTAAATCCACCGGGTTAAGACCCGTAAATCTGGAACAACATGGCTTGAATAAAAATAATTACCTCTTCAATCTCTTCTTTTTTAAAGTAAGTGATGGCACATATCCTCTTTTATAAAGAATATATGCAGCTATCAAAAGTATCACAACAAGTAGTCCAGCAAGAATGCCGCCTACAATGGCGCCCACATTTGAAGTGTTCTCTACAGGACCAACGGTTGTAGCTGTTGTTGTTCCTTTGCATCTTGATTGAATTTGAAGTAATTCCGAATCTTTAATAAGCAAAATATTTATTTCAATATTAATACAAGTTTACGATTTGATTTTCACTGCCATAAAGCCCGTGCATATTCAAGATGAGAACACTCAAGTAAACAAAGTTTTCAATATCAATCTTGCGTGAGGAAGTTTCATTTGCAGTCTTAATGCAATACTCATAGTTGAACGTTAATAAAAATGGTCACTGTTAATGCATGATAGTTTAAAAGTATTTGTCATTTGTGTAATGAAGAATGTAGAGTATATTTGTCCTGAATCAAGAAGCATGCACTTTCAGCACATCAAGACTAATAACTAGTAAATTACCTGTTGCATTGGCCGTCACACTACACCTTGTCCAAGACGTGTCTTGTGTGCATATTTGTTGAATAATGATATCTGCTTCATTTCTACAATACGAACTCGATACCTCTGGTACAGTATGATCATATGCAGTACCTTGCGGACACTCTCGGGGGATTACCTCCTTATTCACACACTGAAAGTATTTTGTGCAACTACATGGATCGATCAATCTGGTAAAAGGTCCGCAGTTTCCTTTATTGAATAAAACACATGAATCTGGTAAAAAAGAAAGTGAAAATTATGAAAATGGGTTTAATCAAGTGGTTTCTGTTAGTCGTTTTTCTATAAAACATGCTTTACCATAGAACAATCAGTATTGAAAAACACTGCATAATGAATCGTATTTTACACAGGTACTTGTCTATGAATATTTTTTTTTATGACACTCGTTCGATCTTTCGCTATATTTTGATTTGGTGGTCGTGTATCAAACTGAAACGTGGTAAGCTGTAAATCTGCATTAAATTATTTACAAAATAGTGTAAGACACGCCTACCTTTTTGTCGGAATCATCTGCAATGATTTCAATGAGACAGAAACATAACGCATTAAAACCATAAACGATATAGTATCTACAGTAGGGGAAAGGTATCCATAGCAATAGTTTTGCATGCCTGCAAATGTACGTCAAAAGGTTAGAAATGAAGCAAAAAATAAAATACAGTGCATTGTTATAATCTTTGTGTACTTACCACTAAAAAATGGACTGTACGTGGTTGATGGCATTCTTATATCTGGAATGGAAAACTGTTTATGAAAATATAGAGAAACATGACAAATAAATCAAATATGTTTCTTTGAGTACATACGTTTTACGGTCACCATCACGAGTTGGTAAACTTATGTGCCTGTCTTTACTCCCTGGCGACATGTGTGCGCGGTCTAGGATCTTCAGATACCAAAATAGTCGTTTTATTTGTTAATTAACTGAATGTTTACTATTTCCTGTTTTGATATTTTGATTCATGCATAGTAGGAGACGTTTATCCTGTCGACTCACCCGGTTTCGCTCCTTTTGGAGCTTACGCGATTACCTCAGCTTAATTTTTTTTAACCTGATTTGCATGTTTAGGTGTAATACCACCATTGATTTTCCCCTATTAGTCTTTGTTAAATATGCACTTTCAAAAAATTGTGCAGAATTTATCTTTGTTTCAAATAAAGAAATACTTGGCATGAGTAAAGTTTTATCCTGTTCAGTACTATAGAAAAAATTTCACATAACATTTCATTGCATATAAGAAAATAACCATCACTGGAAGTTAACCAATTAAATTTTCCCCCTTTTTTAACCTGTGTACAAGCTTTAGTAACCATGTAACCTCAAGTTTCCAAAATATTCTATAGAAACCCCAAATAAAAAAATAATGGTGCTTTGAAATACCCAAGATATATGTTTATGACCCAGAAATGTTTTACTGCAATGAAATGTAGGATCAATTACCTACAACTGTCAAATTCAAGGGAATATTTTTTTTCGACCTATTTTCGTGCAACCGGATGTGACGTACTATGATTTGGTGGTATTACACCTTTAGAAAGGATAATATGGATAAGTGAGATTTGAACATCGATAAATTACTGTTGCCTTTAATTTATGGAGATCTAAGCTAAATACATATTAAATATGTGTATGCGGGATACTCTGAATTCTAATGTAAAAGCTCCCATAAGTATGAATATGTAAAGACTAAATACTTAAAGCATTATAATCAAAAGTCTTTTATGTGATATGTAGTTTTTTTTAACCAGCTTTACAACTGAAGTGATAATAATGGATGAACAGACATGTGCACAACGGTTTGGCAACGTGCCAACAAATACAAAATACAAAAACATTACAAAGTAAATATGTCCCCAATTACTAGTAGCATGAATGCTTCGATTACTTTAGCAGTTCTAATTAGTACTCCATACACTAGTATCTAAATTCGAATACATTTGATGATATGTTATTGATATATGTAAACTAATATATATAGTGCATATTTTTTTTCTCATATTTGGATATCTGAATTTTGCAAATTAATAGCATATTTTTCTTTAAGACGTCACTCATATCTAAAATAAGATGATTTTGATATTTTATATACATATGCTATATATCTTAAATGCCACTCTCTGTTACGGTTTTGTCGTTTTGTTGTACATTGAGCAGTAGTTTACATTTCACATATTAAAACCTTTTAAAGTTTTGATCTTCTAACTGGAGGATATGACCGCTGTTATCAGTTTCAAACGAGTGTACGGGATTAGAGAATCTAATATGTCCATCTTTAAATCATATGATAAATTATTATACCACTCAAATGTCAACCTAAATACAAATAATCCAAAAGAAAATTAATATTTGTGTTTACATTTCTATGACGTCTGTTTGTTGTTCATTTTGTTTAAAGATAAAATAATTGTCGTAACGTAGAAATTAATGCAGTTTGACTATGTATAATGGTTGCATTACAAAGCAAAACTTAACTTTGTCTATAATGTCTATAATTAATCATTCAATTATAATCAGATGCACAAGAAAGCGCAGGTCATGCGACATGTTTTCTTTGACTATCCCAACTGATCACATGCTACCTTCATCTCTTATATACAGCTGACAGCGAGTCATTTGAAAATTTATGTAAAAGATCCAAATTATATACTATCAAATGCCATTACGTCAAGACATTGTTTTGTAATATATGTACATTGTAGTTATAGAAATTGGCATTGCTAGGACGCGGACTGCGAAGAGCACACACAAAATAAACTGTGACGTTAACCGTAATTTGAATCGCAACAGAAGCAGAATGTCCTGAGATGATAATTGTTTACTATTTGAATATCGCTTCGGTTTATCTGTACGCCTTATTTGTATAGTAAAATAGTTATTTGCAGAAAAAATGTCCATGTGTTCTAGTTTATCCTCAGTCATATTTTTGTTTAACTTTTCAAAGCCGTCTAACAAGTAAAATTTACCACATTCTTTAAAAAAAAATAGTTTTATAATCCTCGATACTACACAGCCGTTTGAAACATGAATATAAAGATATGTGGAGTATGTATACGTTAACAAGACATCAACCTAACAAGACATAAATTTAAAAGATATATGTAGGTCAACATTCAGTCATCTATTAAAGACGAGTATCAATACAATATATCTATTATCGTGTAGTAATTCCTTGAATTTTTCTATTTCCAGACTTCTGCTGCATAGATTAAGAAAATAGTAAGGCTACCAAGACCTTTTCCTTTCGGCATTAAGATACAAGCTGAGAGAGTTTTTGTTTTACGCATTCACATCTGGAGTAATTTGGGACGTACAAGTTAAGGCATTCCTTGGTGAAATCCATGGTATTGAATGGAAAAGAAGAATATTGCGTGTTCACCCATGACAAACATTCTTTGCAAGTGCTTGATAAACAAAAAGACAGGTACAAAGCCTCTTTTGGTTTTCCCTCATATCAAAGTCATACTAAGCCCTTCAAAACAAACCAAAGCGCACTTTTTCATGCAAGACGACTATAAAGGGCAAAATAATTTTACAAACACTGTAAGAATTTGCCCAAAAATCTGCACGTTTATGAACAGAGTGGAATTTGAACCCAACTTTGATAAAACCGTTTCTAGTGACTTAACTGAGTAGTCAATATAACCACATATTGTTTTGTCCATTAGACTATAAATTGAATATATAAAGGAGCAATACTTACGATCTTGCATGGTTAACTTGGCCAAATTGTTTGCTGTTTTTACTTAAAGGTCACTTCAAAATTTATGGCGCTATAAAGAGCTTTAAAACCCAATAAAGTTCTGAATCATTAAGATAAAATGAAATAAATATTGGTTTCAATTTCCTAATCTTTTTTCATTTTATTGGTGTGAAAGTTTCTCAGGCTACAAAATAACATTTATTATTTAACATGCCAAAATACAGTATTATTTGAACTTAACATTTCCCCGTTTAATGTATATATTCGTAAACTGTTTTAAGCAATATCTACATTTTACAATTCTGACTGTCTTTGTTTTTATCATCACATGAATAAAAGAAATTGAGGGAAACTTTACCCAACGACAAAAATAATCAAAACACGTTAAGATGGCAACATACGGTCTTCAACTATGGATAGGTGTCAAAATAGTATGTCCAGCTTTAGATCGTCCGGAGTCTAAAAAAATTGGCCGATTTGGATCGAAGCGATCTAGTGATACCTTAAGGAGTTATCTACCCTTAACAATTTGATTTATCGGTATGTTTTAAGTCACAAGTCATAAACCGTAAGCCGTATAGACTAGAGTCTTTATTTGAGATCCATTACCTTTACTTACAAAATGAGGTCAAGGTCAAAAAGACATGTTCTTAATTTTGAATTTAGCTTGTTTCTGCATCTTCTCTAAATCTCTTAGAGATAGATATAAAAAAATAGTGCAAAATATTTGCTTAATTTTGATGAAGATATAATACGTTTGGTCTGAAAAAATCCAATGACATCTTATAGGAGTTTTGCCAATGAAATGTTTTAATCTAAGGTTAATTGATTATTACTTCAGCTTGGTACATGATAAAGCTATGGGGTCTTTTGCAAATTGGAGGGTGACATATGACCTTGAAAACTGACAATCGGAAGTGGCCATTTCTGCACTTTTTTCAGGGAAAAGTATCTATAAACCATATATGTTTTCAATAGACATACATAAACCTATCAATTGAGACCGGTAGTGACCTTCAATAAACCAGAAGTAGCTAAGTATCTCCCTTATCATATGCAAAAGAATATAGAAACCATACACTTTGGAATCAGTGTAAATACAGTTATCATATGAGACCGGAAGTTGGAAATTTTTTCCCTTATTTCAGGCAAAAGCATACAGAAACCATATGTTTTTAGAATCAGTGTAAATAAAGCTATCATATGAGAACGGAAGTGCCATTTTTTAACCCGAAGTAGCAAATTATTTCGCTGATTTCAGGTAAAAGTTTGGAATCTGTCTGATTAAAACTATCACTGGTAGTGACCTTTTCTAAACCGAAAGTAGGAAATTATCTCCCTTATTTCAGATACAAGTATTATAAACCATATATTTTTTAATCAGTATGAAAAAACCTATGATTGGACACCAATAGTAACTTTAATTAAACCAGAAGTAGCTTCTTCTCAATTATTTAGAAATGTAATGTGGAAAGACCTTCAATTGTTCTCTTACCAAAACTCTTGGTTTTTATTTTTTTTACATTTTTTTATGGTAAAAAGTTTTACTGTTTAATATTGATTACGGTATCATGATTTATTTGTATATAAAATAATGATCTTTATTCAAAAACGAGTAGGACCATGAAGGCTTTAATTTGGCCCTAAAACCGAATTTTGTAATATCATATGCAAAAAACTATATTTATGATAATAGAAATGCAAATTTAGATAAACTAGACAACCATTGTGATCCTTACATGTGTCCAATGCTGTTTGAAGCAAAACTATTAAAATTTAGCCTGAAAGTTAATCAAATACTAGTAAATGTTTTTGTTCATAAGATTATACACTTGTGATCATGACGTCATAATGATATCATAAGTGTTCTAATGCTTGTTGATTTCTTTATAAAAAAAGATATGTGGTATGATTGTCAATGAAACAACTATCCACCAAAGTTCAAATGAAGTGGAGGTAAGCAATTATAGGCCACCGTACGGCCTTCGACAATGAGAAAAATCTAAACCGTACTACAGTCGGCTTTAAAAGGCCCCGACATGAAAAATTTTAAACAATTCAATTGAAAAAACTAACGGCATAATTTGTAACAAAACAATTTAATGAAAACAAATGTAACAGACATGAACCAACGACAACCACTGAACTACAGGCTCCTGACTTGGGACAGGCACATAAAGAATGTGGCGGGGTTAATATAAATAAGAAGATGTGGTATGAGTGACAATGAGACAATTCTCCATCCAAGTCACAAAGTATAAAAAGTAAACAATTATAGGTCAAAGTACGGTCTTCAACACGGAGCCTTGTCTCGCACCGAACAGCAAACTATAAAGGGCCCCAAAATGACTAGTGTAAAACAATTCAAACAGGAAAACCAACGGTCTAATCTATATAAAAAAACGAGAAACGAGAAACACTTATGAACCACACCAACAAACGACAACCACTGAATAACAGGCTCCTTACTTAGGACAGGTGCATACAAATGCAGCGAGTTTAAACGTTTCAACAGGCGCCAACCTTCACCCTAAGCTGTGTTAACATTACAACATAAAAAGACACACTATGAAATATCAATTGAAATGGCTTGACTCGATAAAAAAAAACATATAAAAAAACAAGTAAACATACACACTGAACGAATAAGTTTGATCTATGACACAATATAAATACAATATCAATTAAAAAAAAAGATGGAGGAACAATGTTAAATAATATAACGTACACAGTTAAATTTAAATATAATTTGTTGTTCACAGTACGAGTACAGAAGAGAAAATTTATCGTCATACTAAATACTTCTCAAAGTTGGTACATATTAAAAATAGCGAGACGAGATATAACACAAAATGAGTAAACATTGAATTACAGAAATGCATTACTAATTGTGTCAACAGGTCAAATTAACACGAAAGTACGATTTGAAAGCTAGTTAAAAGCCAAAAACAATTAACAATAAAAAATCATGCATCATAGACTAAAATCAATTAAAACATTTAACATGTGTGTGAGAGCTCAACCCTCCCCTAACCTGGGACAGTGGTGTAACAGCACAACATAAGAACAAACTATAAACATCAGTTGAAAAGGGCTTAACTATATAGTTTTCTCGTTTGAATTGTTTTACATTGTCATTTCGGGGCCATTTATAGCTGACTGTGCGGTATGGGCTTTGCTCATTGTTGAAGGCCGAACGGTGACCTATAGTTGTTAATTTCTGTGTCATTTGGTGTCTTGTGGAGAGTTGTCTCATTGGCAATCATACCACATCTTCTTTTTTATATTAACTTATCAGATCGATACTAAGCGGAGAACATCTAAAAAAACACAAACCAAACATGGCAGGATATTTATGCATCCCTAACAACAAAAAAGACACAAAGTACAGATTTCATTTTTCTATTTGTCGTTTGGCATCATGAACACGCTGTTTAAATTTGAGAAAAAAACGTATTTCATTCGCATTTTATAGGGGAATTTCATCAGTCTCTGCCAATTCTGTAATTGACTCTGTAATTACAGATTCATTTATACGACTTATTTCCCTTCGAAAAAGGCAATGTGTAATGTGTGTCAGTAATCTGTAAGTTTTTCAAATCTTTTGATTACAAATATTCTTTTGTTAGGCTAAAAACTTTTGATATCAACAGGTAATTATTCAATTGAAACTGGTTAAAAGGCCTATATATATATATATATATATATATATATATATATATCACTTTCAACTTATCATGTTTTGCATTCGCACCAACTCATTTTGTTCGGTTTAGAACCAGTCTACAACTATTGGGATAGGGAAACAACTTGTGTCAAAGTGAGAAAGATAATTGGAAAAAAAGACTCAAAGGGAAACAAGTTTAGGGTTTTGTTGTCAATTGATTCTTTACTCAGCTAAGTAATGTTACTAACAAAGGTTAAACTCAAAGTCTGATTAAAAAGTAATCACAGAGTCAAATCCGGTTTCCTTTTTAGGTCAAAAGAAATCCCTGTCCAGCTTGAGCAAGGAAATAAAACACATTATACATTGCAATATATAGTAACTGCAATACAGTACTTTAATTCCGTTTTAGCTCACCTGGCCCAAAGGGTCAAGTGAGCTTTTCTCATCACTTGATGTCCGTCGTCCTGCGTCCATCGTCCTGCGTCCGTCGTCCGTAAACTTTTACAAAAATCTCCTCTGAAACTACTGGGCCAAATTTGACCAAACTTGGCCACAATTATCATTGGGGTATCCAGTTTAAAAAATGTGTCCGGTGACCCGGCCAACCAACCAAGATGGCTGCTATGGCTAAAAATAGAACATAGGGGTAAAATGTAGATTTTGGCTTATATCTCTGAAACCAAAGCATTTAGAGCAAATCTGACAAGGGAAAAAATTGTTTATCAGGTCAAGATCTATCTACCCTGAAATTTTCAGATGAATCTGACATCCCGTTGTTGGATTGCTGCCCCTGAATTGGTAATTTTAAGGAAATTTTGCCGTTTTTGGTTATTATCTTGAATATTATTATAGATAGAGATAAACTGTAAACAGCAAAGTAAGATCTACAATTAAGTCAACATGACCAAAATGGTCAGTTGACCCCTTAAGGAGTTATTGCCCTTTATAGTCATTTTTAACCATTTTTCGTAAATTTTTTTGTATTTTTTTACAAAAATCTTCTCCTCTGAATCTACTAAGACAAATTTAACCAAACTTGTCCACAATCATCATTAGGGTATCTAGTTTAAATAATTCATAAGGGTTCCGCGAAACCCAGTGTCTCGCCTACTTTTTCTGTTAATCGAAGGCTCAACAAAAATACGAAGTAAATCAATAAAAATATTCCTCTTGATACTATCTTTTGATTGTAAGAAGCTTCTGTCCAAGTTTGGTAAAAATCCAGGATAGTTTATGAATCTAATAAATGTTTAAAAAACTTTAACTGCAGACTGAATGTAATGTTAACTGGAAGAAAAAAAAAATTCCTTCTAGATACTAGCATTTGATCATAAACAAGCTTCTGTCCAAGTTTGGTACAAATCCAAAATAGTATAAGAAAGTTATTAAAATTTTAAAAACTTTAACCACAGAGTGAATATGTTGTTTCCTGGCAGAAAATCTAAGTCCATTTAAAAGTAAAATACGGAAAAAATGGATTTTTTTTTTACAAAATTTTCTTCTTGATACTAGCTTTTGATCATAAACAAGCTTCTGTCCAAGTTTGGTACCAATCCAAAATAGTATAAGAAAGTTATTAAAATTTTAAAAACTTTAACCACTGAGTGAATGTGTTGTTTCCTGGCAGAAAATCTAAGTCCATTTAAAAGTAAAATAAGGAAAAAATGGATTATTTTTTTTACAAAATTTACTTCTAGATGCTATCTTATGATCATAAACAAGCTTTTGTCCAAGTTTGGTACAAACCCAGGATAGTTTAAGAAAGTTATTAAAATTTCAAAAACTTTAACCACAGAGTGAATGTAATATTTCCCGGCAGAAAAACTAAGTCCATTTATAAGTAAAATAAGGAAAAAAATGGAATTTTATTTTTACAAAATTTACTTCTGGATACTATCTTATGATAATAAACAAGCTTTTGTCCAAGTTTGGTAGAAATCCAGGATATTTTAAGAAAGTTATTAAAATTTCAAAAACTTTAACCACAGAGTGAATATTTGTGGACGCCGACGCCGACGACGCCGACGCCGACGCCGACGCCGACGACGCCGACGCCGACGCCGACGCCGACGGAATGTAGAATCGCTATGTCTCGCTTTTTCGACTAAAGTCGAAGGCTCGACAAAAATGTGTCCGATGACTCCGCATGCGAACCAAGATGGCCGACATGGCTAAAAAATAGAACATAGGGTAAAATGCAGTTTTTGGCTCATATCTCTGAAACCAAAGCATTTAGAGCAAATCTAACGAAGATAAACTTGTTCATTAGGTCAAGATCTATCTGCCCTGAAATTTTCAGACCAATCAGGCAACACGTTGTTGGGTTGCTGCCCCTGAATTGGTAATTTTAAGAAAATTTTGCAGCTTTTGGTTATTATCTTGAAAATTATTATAGATAGAGATAAACTGTGAACAGCAATAATGTACAGCAAAGTAAGATCTACAAATAAGTCAACATGACCAAAATTGTCAATTGACCCCTTAGGAGTTATTGTCCTTTATAGTCAATTTTTTACAATTTTCATAAATTTTGTAACTTTTTGTAAATTTTTACAAAATATTTTCCACTGTAACTACTGGGCCAAGTTATTATAGATAGAGATAATTGTAAGCAGCAAGAATGTTCAGTAAAGTAAGATCTACAAACACATCACCATCACCAAAACACAATTTTGTCATGAATCCATCTGTGTCCTTTGTTTAATATGCACATAGACCAAGGTGAGCGACACAGGCTCTTTAGAGCCTCTAGTTTAAATGTCTCTTTAAATAAGATTCGTAGTTGAAATGTTAGAGTGGACATTCCGATGGCTTAAACATAAGATTCAACATTGAAAAATTATAACTTCCATTTACTCCTCATTAAGCCATGACATTTTAGACACTTGAGGGAACAGTATAAATTTCAAAAAAATTAATTGCCAGAATTCAACTCTGTTTTCAGGAAACGCTCTATGATTACGCTGTTGTTGACTTATCTAACTGTTTTGTGATAACTATTTGTTTGGTTATTAACAATTGCAATCATAGTTAATATATTGTGTACTTACTTTGAAATTAGACTTAACTGTTTATAATGTTTGGTAGTAGTTTGATCTGAATAAAGGGCGGAAATTTTGGACTGTCACAGGAAAATCACAGTATATTGAATATGGGCAGACCTTGTACCTTGAATAGGCCATATGGGGACTGTTTCAATGTTTTTGTGTGCATTCGTCTGTAATTGGGTTATAGTTGAGTTTGGTGCTTTTTCTGTTTTGATTCTCATTATTTCATTTTTATAGTATCTCATGTTCTTCCACAGATATTGACAGAAAGTGAAAATTTAAGTACTCGCATAACTAGTTTTGAACCAGCCATATGCTTATTTACCCTACCCATTAGGAAAATAATACGATACAGATAGGACATAAAAGGAAAAATCAATACCAGGTCAGCTTGGCTGAGGCAGTAACATTCTCTTACACACTTGACAAAAGCAGTGCTCTCCTCAACGTAAATCAATTAGAAAATGTATTTACTAGTATAATGCACTGCGTATTGTTAGCAAGCTTACTCAAAATTACCATTCATGTAAATAAAAACAATTTTCATCTATTATTTCGAATATGTTTACATTCAATTTCCAAGCTCTTATATTAATTTGTAACAGTGTTAAGATAGTATATTCAGAGCTATCTATATATTTTTTGACAGTGCGGAAGTTCTCCTGGTCTTGCTAAGTATATCGACTGAGGCACAATCTTAGTTTTGGTCTGTCATATTTGTTTTTCGTAAATTGTTTTGTTATAAATTAGGCCGTTATATTTCTCAATTAAATTGTTTCATATTTTTTATGTCGGGACCTTTTACAGCCGACCATACGGTATGGGTTTTTCTCATTGTTGAAGGCCGTAGTCTACGGTTGCCTATAATTACTTACATCCACTTCATTTGAACTTTGGTAGATAGTTGTCTCATTGGCAATCATACCACATCTCTTTATTTTTATATTAGTAATTTACTGAAGATTATCCAAGGGAAAAATAAAACTGATATAAAAAAAGTTTCTCATAATATCAATCTAAATTTTCTTTATACTTTTATACTTGACCAATATTTTCATTAAATAGACACATTTATACTTGACCACTATTTTCATTAAATAGACACATTTATACTTAACCAATATTTTCATTAAATAGACACATGTATACTTCACCAATACTTTCATTAAATAGACAATCATCCTATCGAAGACTTACAGTGATCGGCTTACTTGTGCATCTATACATACATGGAAATTCCTGTAATTTTTTTTTTTGTATTATGTACAAGCATTTGTAGAATATAAAAATAAGAGTATATACTTGTTTTCATGCACGTACATGTGTTCACAACCAAACTTATTATTGGTTTACCGACTGGTAAACATGTCATATCTTATGTTTATCCCTTGTTAATCCTCAAGTGAAGATAATTTGGAGCACTCGACTTTGTTTGCTTTTAAATTTGCCTAATGGACAGATTGTAACAAACCAATTTTAAGAACAATTTTAAAGTTATATCTTAATGTATCATATGAATTCATTTAAATCATTAAAATGTAACTCAGTAATCGCAACACACATTTTTGCAGTGGAGTTTGATAAATCGATACTGTTCTTTTCTCTAGAGATATTCTATGCAATATAAATAAATTATTTAACGTTCTTTTCTAGCACAAACATATGAAAAATTAAGAGGATGATATAAGATTAGTAATGTGTAATCACCCCTTTTTGATGTTCAAGAAGATTATTTGTGAATTAATTTGTTAATAAACAAGTTGGAAATCTTTGAAAATTGCTTTCCCAAAATTATAAACACGTTGAAAAATTACCTGTTAGAATGAAGAATAAAAAGTCCATTTATATTCGCCATCATAATATACCAAATGCACGTAGGTAGCCATTAAACCAAATAGCATTGTTACCTCGCCAACGTAAAGTTATCTCTAAACAACTTTCACACAAAAATTACATATCCCTATCTTTCCTTTTATTTACATAAAGGTAAGTAAACAATACTTATGTTATCGAGATCACCATAAAACACTTGAATTTCAATGAACCTTGATTTAAGGATCGCAATTAATGGTTTAGGATGCGAATGTTAAAATTACTAGCTAGTTAAACCCGCTAAATATTATTCATACAACTGTATGAATACATGAACATGTACATGTATATGAGTTTATTTATGTCCATGACAATTTTGACAGTATTGCTCTAGCGTTAATTTTGAAATGTTGTCTGTTTTTAAGGTCAGGTATGATCGAGGAGTGATTGCTTATTTTCTCAAATATTTAGTAATATATAGCATGTATGCTGTATTTCCATTATATTTGATGCACGAGTTTTCGTTATTACGAGTACATTGTATATACATTTGTATGTAAATATCTAGAGACGTTTATTTTTGTACACATTGAAAACATTATGGATAGGCATGTAACTTAGCGTGTCGCTTATCAAAATAATTTAAACAAAAACTTGGTTGTAATTTCATGGTCACGTTTTGAGTATCATATTCATTCAATTTACAGCCACATTAGTTTTTTTTTTTTAAACCCGTCAAATATTTCTCATTTTGATAAAAAAAAGATCCTGTTTAACAATTTGAAATATGATCTTAATATGGGTAATACTACTATTTACTTTTTCATTTCACAATGAGGTGAATGCGACAATTTTACAATATAGCGTATCAAAATTCGGTTTTAATTATAATTGATTGTTTGATGGTGGCCAGTACATATTGACCTATTCTTCCGGCTTTGGGACACAAAAATGCTTTAAATCATAATTTAAATGGTTGTTGAAAACTAGTTTGACTCACCACTTATTAATGTGCATGTCCAAAGTCAGCAACTTCGTCAATGGTCGTCTTTTATCATTTCTTTAAGCCTTTTTTTTTGTTGTTATTTTGAGAGTTTGTATGGTGTCAGCTCTTTGGTGGTATCTGTTTAATTTTTTGTTTATCTTTTTTTTAAATATGAGACCACTGAGAGCTTTAAAGTTTGTTTAAAACCTATCTATTGTTGAAGACAGTATGATGCCCTGTAGATGTTCTTTGGTTGTTTGTGTTGTTGAGTTGTTGTCTCATTAGCGTAAAATACAAACACCTTGTTTTATTCATCTTGAAAAATCAAACATGAAAGAAGCTTAAACCCCGTTGAAATCAAGAATTCATCGAAATTAGCCTTAGAGTTAAGTGTTGGCATCCGGCTGTTTGTTTTTTCACTGCATGACAAATATTTTCTTTGAAATGATATAAGATGAAAGATGAGATGGGGAGAGGACCCCTGGTGTATTAGAAAAATCAATTCAAATAAAAAGCAAAATTTAAATATTATTTTAAAGCCATTTCTTTAACGATTTCTTACCTCCATTTACGGTTCACTCCATTAAAATTAACTAGTCTATATAACTTATTCCACACCTGAAAGTTTTGAACTGGTTAAATAGACATATTAATGTTTTCTTTTTTATTTATACAATGTCATGGGGAAATGATTCAGTGATTTAAATACCTGTTGTAGTATGGGTACAAAGGGAGTCCAGTTACCCATTATACTTCAAGCATAAAGAAGCTCGCTGAATTGTGTTTGTCTCATTTAAAACAGTAGCGTTTTGATGAAAATTTGGAAAACAATGCATAACATTGAAGCATTTATTACAGTACTATGAACAAGTTTTGATAAAATGTTCAGGGGATTTTTATTGTACTTCATTGTAAAATAGGAGGAATATGTAATCTCTTATTCAAATGTTCCATCCAATGTTAAGATTCTGAGTCGAAAATACAATCCTGAAAAAATGTACAATGTACAAGGAAGCATCATTTTGTAATATTTACAAAAATGTAGGTTAAAAGCGGTACACTTTTCCCGTCCGTCCCTTGACTGCAATTTTCTTTTCTTTAGAATATACTCTTATAACAAAGATCTTCAAGATTATAAGAATTTCTATTTTTTTTTTTTTATAGTTGCACTCCAAAAAATATTATTTTGGTATAATGAAATGTTAAGAGATTAGTTTCGCTTTTAATTATTTTTTTTTATATTTAATAATTTCTTTTCAGGGGAGACCGTTGAACAGAGCACATGTGTATTGATCAAAGAAACACGATAACTATTGTTTTTATTTTGTACAGGTCATTGATGTCGGATCATGCATACATATTACGTACACATGTTTACGGGAGCACAGATTTGTATTTCAATGCATGTTTAGAAATTTGAGTGTAGGATTTCAGTAATACATTGATTTTAATTTCGCAATCAAGCGGACCGCACGTGCCTCATCGATTAATTTCAGAAAATACATGAATTGGAGCAGATTTTTGCAGGGATGGATTTCTATTTCAGAAAGAAATTTGTACATAAGAAGGATTAGCATTTTACAGTATAATGTACGGGACTAAAAGCGATCTTCTTTTCTTTGAAATGGGATAACTTAAAAAAAAAAATAATTTTAAAAAAAAGGGGGTCTCTATCACTTATGGTTTACCAGTTACAAATACATATCACTTATTTCAAATGCATTAGGGGAAATAACTCTCATATGGAGTCTTCGTATCGCTTCCGTCAAAATTGGACAACAAATCCTGAGGATATAGCGAGCCATTTGGTAAAATAAATTTGTCGCTTTCTTTTACGGTTACGGAGGAGATGCAGTCACAAGGAAAACAGTGTTCAGGGAGATAACTCCTACAAAGAAAATTGTTCGGCTTAGAATGGGTGAAAATAAAAAGCGCATAAACTGTATGATACTATATAAGAAATATCTAAGCGACATCTTGCGAAACAAAAATTTTACGCGAGAACAAAATTAGGCGGAAGAAAAAAAAAATAATAATAATAATAATAATCAAAACAAATACAATAGGTCTTTCCACAGAAAAGTGGAAAGACCTAATAATTCTTTTTCACTTTCATGGAAAATTTGTCCTTATTTTCAATGACTTAATTGCAGATGTAATATGCTTGTAAGAGCTACATTGTAAACAGGAGAAAACATTCCTGGTAGTCTTCATTTATTGTTACTGTAAGGTTGAAACATGGTAAGGCAAGAGAGGAACAAATTTCGTTATTAACGTTAATTTTGTAGCTAATTTTTGATCCTTAATCTTTTAAACAACTTTTTGTTCCCAGAATCAGTTATTTACTGTAAAAACTTGCAAAAAAAAAGAAATTATAAGATTTTTTAATAATGTCACGAAAGTCAATTTTTAATTACTACCTCATCTTTGATTTTACGCCGATAAGGAATATAAAAAATCTCACTATTGCTTTAAAACTCCGACATGAACATCAAAAAAGCATATAACTTCGGGTGAATTTGAAATCTTTTCGATGTATCAAAACAGCCCACATTTTGTACATGTATTCACATACGATAATCATAAAACTATTGGTGTCTTTAGATTCTTCAATACCTTATTGATGTACATGAAGCTTGTTATACTGCATCGTACCTACTGCTTTAACTGGAATGATAAGTTTGGTTCATGAAAGAAAAAAGTAGGCCATGATTTAATTATTTGATAAAGGTTATTTTACAAAACACTAAATTGTCCGCAAACAAGAGAGACAAAGATCAAAGCCAGAACTTTGATTTATACTGTTACTATAAAGTTATAAATGTTTTTCCCGTTCAGTTTTTTATTGAATATGACTGTACTTTATGTACTTTTTGTTAGTCCACAGATCGACATTAATGAGGGTTAGTGGAACTGTTTAAACCCCCGTTACATGTTCATATATCTAGGCTTGGAACCTCGTCTTTGGTTGTTTAATGTCAAATATATGTATGTTTGTTTGTTCGGGGATTTTCATTTGGAGAAAATCTAGTGATGATAGTAGATCCTTGATTATGTTTGTTAAATTTATTCACAACTGTTTTAGACACGGGTGATTTGGAGCTTGGCATAGACATCTATCTATTGTTGAAAAGGGAGATGCTGCCAAGGAGATGTCTATCAAACACAATAAGGTAACTAACTACAGGTTATCGTACGGCCTTCAACAAGAAGCAAAAAACATACCGTAAAGTATTATTAAGGCCCCCGAATGCCCAAAGTGAAACAATTGAAAACTGTGTCTAGCCCTCTATGTTAAGTGTGTCGTTGGGTAGCTGTTGTGTCTCATTGACGCACACTCCATATCTCCTTTTATTCATAACTTAAAATGCATAAAAGAACATACAACCAATAAATGCATTTAACTGTGTAAATGCCACCTATTTACACTATCAACACGTTAGAATATTTGTTCGTGCTAAGAACAAGACTCACATCTAACACGGGATGTAAGGACATGGTCTAGCGTTGCAATGTAGACAGAATATGGCTGTGTATTTATTTTATTTATTTTGTACAGACGTCTCTAACCAAATGTTCTGCTTCAGATGTAAGACGCCCAGGTTACCCATCTGTAATGTAATATGTAAAATCAGGAATTTTGTAAAATCCTAGTCCAAATAATTATGACGTCTTGAAAGGCTATTTCATTTTTTTTCTTGGACGCCTTCCTACGACGTCATAACGCTGAAGCCATTTTTTTCCGTCTGGACTTTGAGAGAGAATTGGACTAGTAAAATCCCTGAAATAATTATTATTAAGTAATTTTGTAAAATTCCTAACAGTTTCAGTGATTTTTTAAAATCCCTGAAATTGTTAGGAATTTTATAAAATCACTGAAAATATTGCTAGGGATTACAAGTTTAAACTTATCATGAGTGAAGATCTGGATTGGATTTTCAGAATAGAAAAATATGCGCAGAAAATGCAGAATAAAGGGCAAAAAATATAACGAATAGAGAAAAGTAGGCTACAAACATAAAGAATAGAGAATAATGGGGTGCTGAAATATACGTTGGTTTTCCCGTTTGAATGGTTTTACACTAGTAATTTTTTGGGGCCCTTCATAGCTTACTGTTCGGTGTGAGCCAAGGCTCCGTGTTGAAGACCGTACTGTGACCTATAATGGTTTACTTTTATAAATTTTGACTTGGATGGAGAGTTGTCTCATTGGCACTCATACCACATCTTCTTATATCTATTAATTGAGAACAATGGGCAATACAGAAAAGAGAAAATGGTAAAAAAGTTAAATAATAAATAAATGAAGGACCCCACCCAGACCCTCATGACCAGTTTACCACAGCCAGCAGACAATGTGATACAACACAAAAAGTAGTTTATTTTCTATGCAGATACATATCTTCTTTAAAAATACTTTATTGTTTTGTTCTTACAAACATCCCACCTTAAATTTAAGCTACAGTAGTTATGTTCAAACGATGTTCAAATTTCAGAAATCGATAGAGAAGATATAAATCATGGTTATAAGCAAGCTTGAGGTCATTAATTGAACTCCAAAAGTTAAATTCAACTCTTAAGACCTGCATGTATCAACAGACATGGCTGCCGTTTCATAAAACAATCGTTATTAATGATAATAGTTGTTTTTCTTTTGTACTCCATGAATTCGTTTTTTCGTATATGTAAGAGAATGATAATCCCTTTCTTCATGATTAAGTACGAGCGTTAGCGAGTACTTATCATGAAGTAAGGGATTATCATTCTCTTACAAACTTAGAATATTGTAAAGTGATCAAGGCTCAAATGATCTATTCAAGAATTAGTTTCAATTGTTAGTGCAATGTTTATAATTGATGCATGACTTCCTTTTTGGGCATGTCACTTATGGATTAGTTTTACTGATGTAAGGACTTTCATATCATTTGGGAAATATTTTTTTTTTAAAAAGCGTTATAGATATTAGGTGACACAACAGTAGAAAGAAAAGGTAGGAATTGGATATGTTTCTTGATTGTGAGTATGAATGTAAATCATGTAATATTTTAGTGAGGAATTATCCTTTTTTTTATTTACAGTTTAAATCAATTAATATGTTTGAGTTACAACTAAATTTTATTTCACAGCCAATATTTTGGTCCCGCTTTTTACATCAAACAATATTTAATTATTTCAGGGAAATGTTCAAAAATGTTCTAAAATAATGCCTTTAAAAGTTTTTAATATGTTCAAAATTAAATTCCTGGTTTTTTTTTTATCGGAATACTGGAAATAAATATTCTTTCCAACCACTGATCAAGTAATCAAAGTTTTGGAAAGCTAAAGATTAAGGTTATGTTTTTATCTGAAAGATTTTTTTCTTTTGTTGCTTTGCTTTGGTATTGTTTAATTTTTTTTAGTAATTTGAAGTTATTAATATTTTCATAATAACATTCACGGTACAAATTTTACTGCACCAGTAAACTTCAACTTATTTTGAGATTTTTGTTTGTTTCACAATTGAACTTTTAGTCAGTTTCAATCACTGTGTGATAAATCCTTCCAATCTGATAAATGTGCTTCGGGGCAGTTGTAACTCATTTATAGAAACTCTTTGTTTTGAACTGTAAATAGACCCAAATAATAGAATAATCCCTTACTAAGAACATGATTTACATTCATTCTTCACAATTAAGAGGCATCCAATCCTACAATTTCATTGGTCGAGAGCACTTTGCTGTATTCTAAATTTACCTTAGAATATAGCAAAGTGCTCTCGGCCAATGAAATTGTAGGATTTGATGTCTCTTAGTTGTGAAGAATGGATGTAAATCATGTTCTTAGTAAGGGATTATCCTATTATTTGGGTCTATTTACAGTTCAAAACAAAGAGTTTCTATAAAATTCTTATTAGACATAATGAGTTAAAACTGTCCCGAAGCACATTATCAGATTGAAAGGATTTATCACAGTTATTGAAACTGACTAAATTTAAAGTTGAATTGTGAAACAAACACACAAATCAAAATAAGTTGAAGTTTACTGGTGCAGTAACATTTGTACCTTTAATGTTATTATGAAAATATTAATAACTTAAAATTACTAAAAAAAAAACAATATCAAAGCAATGCAAAAAAAAGCAAAAAAAAGTTTTAAAATAGAAATTAACCTAAATCTTTAGCTTTCCAAAACTCTGATTACTGAACCAGCGGTAGGGAAAAATAGTTATTTCCAATAAATAAAATTAAAAAAAAACAGGAATTTGATTTAAGTTTTGAATATATTTAAATTTATTATATTGCATGTACTGATTTTGTGTCATGGATGGATTCCCCATATCCTTTGTTTTTCTATTATACCTCGAATTTGTCATAAGCGGTAATCTCAGTACCAGAATCTATGACAAACGAGACAATTTAGTTTTGAAATCATCAATGTCCCCCACCTTAGTAGCTATATACCAACTTCACCTGCAAATGAGATATACATTTCTCAACTCATTCGGTATTCAAGAGCTTGCAGCTGTTACTCAGACATTATAAAACGTCACCAGTGCCTGAGCAGAAAGTTGATGAACCAGTGTTACGTCTCGTCCTTTTTCTAAAAAAGTTCATCGGAAGATACCACGATTCTAGGTACTGACGTTGTTTATCATCTTAATTGCGTGTTATAGTGTTCTTTTATTTGTCTTTGTAAATTATTAACCTTTACTGTTTAGTCAATATGTGCTTTTTTGTGAAAGCTGAGTGAAAATAATCTGTTATATAAATTTTCTTCCTGGTTTTAAAAGAAAGATTCTTTTTTTAAACATTAACGTGACTGTCAAAGAGAGCACCCTTTTTTCTTTGTAATCGTAAGTTTACGTTCTTTGAAAATAATTGTTTATCAATGTTATATTGAGGACATTTGATCAAAAATGGGGTTCATCTTCAACACAGTTATAATTACATAATTGACAAGTTCTCTTATTTCTCTCTAGTATTACCCTTTTCCCATTCTCATTTTTTATTAACTCATATCTTCCACTTTCGATTCTCAAATTATGGGCACTATAATTCTAAATTTACATAAAAAACTTTTCTATATTCAAAAGATTTTAAATTAAAATACTCTTCATAAAAAAGTTATCTTTGAAATGAAAATATGTGGTTAATTTTCCTGTTAATTTCCCGTCATCCCTTCCTTTGTGCCCATACTTTAAAAAATTATTCTTTAAATATTTCTGTATATTACTCTTTAGAACAGATAGGCTTAATCTCTTACAACATGATAATTCAATACCTATTTTTTCAATAAGACTTGTACTAACTGTTAACCGCGCTGAAGTACGTCCATTATTCTTTTTTCATTATTCAAAATTCAATAATGAATAATGAAATAGTTCATTATTCACTTTTCAACGTTAAGTGATGAATAATGAATAATGAAATGGTTTATATTATAGTATTCAAGTTGAAAAGTGAGTAATGAAATAGAAAATCTATTTTTTTACTGTGACACTATATTCCGTATTTCTGAATTCTTCATTTTGGTGATATTTAACAAATATTCAATTAATATAAGAAAAAATAAATCAAAACACTCTTTGAAATTTTTATCTTTATTAATTTATTTAGTTTCGGAGGATAAACTAGTGGTTTTCCCCAACTACTTTTAACAGAAATTCCTTATTTTAATGTATGGACGACGTGAATACCAAAACATATATTAAAATTAAAATACTATTTGTATTTTTTTTATTTCCACTGTATCTTTCTATTCTTCATCCCCTGATTATAGATATGACTTGTCGATTGTGCAACAATACCCATTAAAGGGGTTACGGAGGACCTAAATGCCAAAATACGCGTGAAAATTAAGAAATAGCCAATTTTGAATAATGGAATAGATATTTTGATTAATGGAATGGACTGCTGCGACCCTTTAACCCCTAATTACAAATATACCTTATACGTCATTCGAAAGCTTATTAATAGAGGAACAAAATGTACATAGTCAATATGTTCCGCAACGCCTATTAGAGGAGTTACGGAGGACTTAAATGTCAAAATACGCGTGAACATTGAGAAATATCATATTTTGAATAATGAAATGGACTGCTGCGACCCTTTAGCCCCTAATTACAGATAAATCTTATACACAATTTGAAAGCTTATCAATGGAGGAATAAAATGGTTATAATCAATATGTGCCGCAATGCCCATTAGAGGGGTTACGGAGGACCTAAATGCCAAAATACGCGTGAAAATTAAGAAAATTTTAATAGCCAATTTTGAATAATGGAATAGATATTTTGAATCATGGAATGGACTGCTGCGACCCTTTAACCCCTAATTACAGATATACCTTATACGTCATTCGAAAGCTTATTAATAGGGTAACTAAAGGTATATAGTCAATATGTTCCGCAACGCCTATTAGAGGAGTTACGGAGGACTTAAATGTCGAAATACGCGTGAACATTAAGAAATAGCAAAGGTGAATAATGTAATGGACTGCTGCGACCCTTTAGCCCCTAATTACAGATAAATCTTATACACCATTCGAAAGCTTATCAATAGAGGAATAAAATAATTATAATCAATATGTGCCGCAATGCCCATTAGAGGGGTTACGGAGGACCTAAATGCCAAAATACGCGTGAAAATTAAGAAATAGCCAATTTTGAATAATGGAATGGATATTTTGAATAATGGAATTGACTGCTGCGACCTTTAAACCCCTAATTACAGATATACCTTATACGTCATTCGAAAACTTATTAATAGAGGAACAAAAGGTATATAGGCAATATGTTCTTCAACGCCTATTAGAGGAGTTACGGAGGACTTAAATGTCGAAATACGCGTGAACTTTGAGAAATAACATATTTTGAATAATTAAATGGACTGCTGCGACCCTTTAGCCCCTTATTACAGATAAATCTTATACACCATTCGAAAGCTTATCAATAGAGGAATAAAATGGTTATAATTAATATGTGCCGCAATGCCCATTAGAGGGGTTCATGAGGACCTAAATGCCAAAATACGAGTGAAAATTAGGAAATAGCCAATTTTGAATAATGGAATGGATATTTTGAATAATAGAATGGACTGCTGCGACCCTTTAACCCCTAATTACAGATATACCTTATACGTCATTCAAAAGCTTATTAATAGAGGAGCAAAAGGTATATAGTCAATACGTTCCGCAACGCCTATTTGAGGAGTTACGGAGGACCTAAATGTCGAAATACGCGTGAACATTAAGAAATAGCCTATACTAATGTTATAACCAATAAAATCAATCTTTAAAGATTTTACTACTGTGGTAAATTTATAACCTTAAAAGATAAGTTTGTTGATATGATCAATTAGTTTACATTAATCGTATCTAATTTTACGGGCTTTATCAACAACATCGCCATAACAATTAGGGTGTCATATTCCACTTTTAATAAGAACTCTACAGAATACACTTTTAAACTAAATATTTGTATCTATGAAAGAATTTAGAAAAGGTTTTAATTAATTTTTGGTAACGAAATCCCTGACTTAATAATCTATTAGTTATACATGAATTACGTTCATTGAAATATAAAACATGACTACATACATGTACAAAGTGAACATATTGTGAAATATACACACCGTAAGAAGGGGCGTTTTTGTTGGAAAAATTTGGTTGATTATACAGGGAATCACTGAAGCCTGACTGGAGCGGGCCCCCTCTAAGGCAGTCAGTGGGCCCCACTTATGAAAATTTCGGGATCCGCCACTGCCAATCACTGTAAATGTTTTAAATTTATCAATTAAATGTATTTCAAACGGATCTTTACTGAGTTTGGCCATAAACTGTGATTTATAACAGTACAACAACAAGTCTTAAAGAGGCGCAATTGTGCCCATCGGAATACCTACATAATGTCGGTAACATTTATTGCCGAAACGTACATATGTGTTGTCAAGAAGACAGTTTAAAGATTTTATCATCTCATCACATCATTCCAGTAAGCATATATAATAGAAAAGCAAAGAATATGGGGTATCCATCCATGACAAAAAAATCAGTACATGCATAGTAAAAAAAAAAAACCAAACAAACACTAAAAAAACAAAGGAACAGTGCTTTCATTGATGTTCTTCATCCCTAAATCATAGTGAGGCCTTCAACACGGAGTAGCATATTTCCCGTTTTCATTACAGAAGAACCTTTGTATGATTTGAATCAATTAAATCTGCGACCATATGGTAATATAGTGTATAGAGTCGAAAATATCATAACTGTCAATCGAATTAAACGGACCATCAAAAGCACGTAATTTATCCAAAACATCCAAATAGTTTATGACACTCCAAAAAAAAGTTAATTGCATTACTTTTATTAAACGGACCATCAAAAGCACGTAATTTATCCAAAACATCCAAATAGTTTATGACACTCCAAAAAAAAGTTAATTGCATTACTTTTATTAAACGGACCATCAAAAGCACGTAATTTATCCAAAACATCCAAATAGTTTATGACACTCCAAAAAAAGTTAATTGCATTACTTTTATATGCTTTATTACAAAAATTAATAACAAGTTTTGTAATGTAAGTAAGGGGACAAATTAACAGCCAACAAAGATTAGAAGTAGAACATTTACTAGAACCCGAGAGAAAACAAAATATGAACGTTTTTTGTGTGTGTGTGTAGTTTAGGATGTCAATACATAGTAGGGACTTTCAAATTTCAGAGGAGTCCTCTAGCTGTGCGGTGGTAATGACATGGTTATTTACTATTTTACTATCAATGTATGGAGTGTACGGTCTTGAATATATTTGAATGAGTAATGAATAATTACACTCTTAAGGACTTTCGTGACGTATTTACGTCATACCACCACCACATCGTTGCTGCTTTGTCGGCAGGTACGAACACAAAATGCTTTGCGATTACTTAAATTTTGTTTTTAGTCCTTAAATTGGAAGTATTACTTACTTTTGTTTATTTCTTAATTATTTTCAAAATGTGATATGCGGATATCTACAATATTTAGACAGATTTCTCTTGTTTGCACCAATTTTTACAATAGGATGAAAAAGAATCTTTAATGACCTGACGACACACTTTCCAATTTATTTTCGACGGAAAGAAAAATTTTATCTCTTTTTTCCTAATGTTTATAACTTTTAGGAAGATTAATTTCTATACTGACGTCTTATGTAACTGACGCAAAATTAAAAACGACAATTAATGTCTCTTCTGTGATGTTAAGGATCGAAACAGAATTTGGAAGGCCATAAAATTTTTCCTCAATTTAGGATAGACTCTTGAATTTTGAAAGAGTCAAAATAGGATGAACGGATCATATAAACCCGAAGGCAAATATAATACAAGCCCAAACGAAAAAATTATAAACAAGTCTAAATTGAAAAAAACGTTCAAACCTATGATTGCGTTGGATAAAAACCGCAATTTTTATACATGTGCATGTAAAACAAATTTCTTGGTAGAGGGGTCTACATACAGCACAAACAACATTTTCCAAAAGACCAAATGAGTGAAAAAGTATATTTTAACAAAACGCATTTGACTAGCAGGTCGAACAACTGATGTTCTTAAACACTGCTGACTGTCATTGGCAATTGCCAAATAAACGGATCACAAGATGATGTAACAAAATAGATCTTAATATTAAGATATTACCAAACAGAAAACAATAAACTTGCGGAAAAGATGGTATACCGCAAACATGAGGTGCAAAAATTTGTACACCATATCCGGATTTCGACAATTAATGTCTCTTCAGTGATGTTAGGGATCGAAACGGTACTTGGAAGGCCATATAATTTACCTAAATTTAGGATAGACTCTTGAATTTTGAGGCGTCTAAATAGGATGAACAGTCAGCAGGGTTTAAGAACATCTGTTGTTCTACCTGTTAGTCAAATGCGTTTTGTTAAAATATATTTTTTCACTTTTTTGGTCTTTGGGAAAATGTCAAGGGTGACCGGGGAATAGAAGTATGGTCACCATTGGTCTTCCTCCAACCGGCAGTAAAACCCTTGCTAAAGTGGGGCGTCCGTTTGGCTGTGCGGTATGTACAAATTTGCAGCCACGTCCGGTCAGAATGGGGACGTTAAATCCGATGCCTCGTGTAAAGAGAGTGCCACGCTCTTTGCACGTTAAGAACCCTTGCAACAACTCTTTGAGGGGTCCGTAGGTGACCTGTTGCAAGGCTAAATTTCTGTCCCTATCCAATATACCCTCATTTCCCGTGGCCGTCTAAATTTCTCCGACCTTGATCCCGGGCGCCCCTATTACAGAACCTACCTATTGTGTTTATTGTTAATTTGTTCTCGTCCTGAATATGCATGAAATATTTGCCACTGGACGTTAAGCAACCAACAATCAATCAATCAATCCTATTTCGACTCCTCAAAATTCAAGAGTCTATCCTAAATTGAGGTAATTTATATGGCCTTCCAAGTACAGTTTCGATCCCTAACATCACTAAAGAGACATTATTGTCGAAATCCGGATATGGTGTACAAATTTTTGCACCTCATGTTTGTGGTATACCATCTTTTCCGCAAGTTTATTGTTTTCTGTTTGGTATTAAATTAATATTAAGATCCATTTCGTTACATCTGGTGTTCAATTTATTTGGCAATCGCCAATGGCATTCAGCAGGGTTTAAGAACATCTGTTGTTCTACCTGGTAGTCAAATGCGTTTTGTTAAAATATACTTTTTCACTCATTTGGTCTTTTGGAAAATGTTGTTTGTGCTGTATTGAGAACCCTCTACCAAGAAATTTGTTTTGCATGCACACTTATCAAAATTGCGGTTTTTATCCAACGCAATCATAGGTTTGAGCGTTGTTTTTAATTTAGACTTATATATATATATATATATATATATATATATATTTATATTTATAAACAATGGTAGACATCAATTATTGTGCAAACTGGTTCAAATGCCAATCAGTTAATTGCATAATACTTATAACGAGTTTGAAAAAAAAATCGTGTTTTAGTCCAATATACATGTTTTCGCGTATCATTACAGCTGTTTGTCACCATCGGCTATTCCTTCGAATAAACAAAGATCATAAAAGGTATTTTCTTAGAATAAACTACACTTACATTATTTTTTCTAGTATTTTTAATGACTCTACCGTTCAAAACATTATACAAGTACCCGGCCACGTCCACTTGTATTTGTATTATTTGTATTTTTATCCATCTGATGAGTTAAGCCTCTTTCAACTGATTTTTATAGTTCGTTCTTATGTTGTACTGTTACACCACTGTCCCAGGTTAGGGGAGGGTAAGGATCCCGCTAACATGTTTAACTCCGCCACATTCTGTATGTATGTGCCTGTCCTAAGTCGGGAGCCTGTAATTCAGTGGTTGTCGTTTGTTTATGTGTTACATATTTGTTTTTCGTTCATTTTTTGTGCATAAATTAGGCCGTTAGTTTTCTCGTTTGAATTGTTTTACATTGTCATTTCGGGGCCTTTTATAGCTGACTGTGCGGCTTTGCTCATTGTTGAAGGCCGTACAGTGACCTATAGTTGTTAATTTCTGTGTCATTTGGTCTCTTGTGGAGAGTTGTCTCATTGGCAATCATACCATATCTTCTTTTTTATATTACCTCCATATTTTGATAATTAAGAACCACCTATAATTTCTTATACATATACAAAAATCCAGTACAAGTTTAATTTTTAATTATGCGTCAGTTACATAAGACGTCAGTATAGAAATTGATGCTCCTATAAGTTATAAACATTCGGAAAAAAAGATAAAATTTTGTTTTCCGTCGAAAATAAATTGGAAAGTGTGTCGTCAGGTCATTAAAGATTCTTTTTCATCATATTGTAAAAATTGGTGTAAACAAGAGAAATCTGACAAAAAGTCACTTGATTCATATTTCAATATTAAAATGTCTAAATATTGTAGATATCCGCATATCACATTTTGAAAATAATTAAGAAATAAACAAAAGTAAGTAATACTTCCAATTCTAGGACTAAAAACAAAATTTAAGTAATCGCAAAGCATTTTGTGTTCGTACCTGCCGACAAAGCAGCCAACGATGTGGTGGTGGTATGACGTACATACGTCACGGAAGTCCTTAAGAATGTAATTACTCATTCAAATATATTCAAGACCGTACATTCCATACATAGTCAAATAGTAAATAACCATGTCATTACCACCGCACAGCTAGAGGACTCCTCTGAAATTTGAAAGTCCCTACTATGTATTGACATCCTAAGCTACACACACAAAAAAACCGTTCATATTTTGTTTCCTCTCGGGTTCTAGCAAATGTTCTACTTTAATCTTTGTTGGCTGTTAATTTGTCCCCTTACTTACATTACAAAACTTGTTATTAATTTTTGTAATAAAGCATATGAAAGTAATGCAATTAACTTTTTTTTGGAGTGTCATAAACTATTTGGATGTTTTGGATAAATTACGTGCTTTTGATGGTCCGTTTAATTCGGTTGACAGTTATGATATTTTCGACTCTATACACTATATTACCATATGGTCGCATATTTAATAGCTTCAAATCATACAAAGGTTCTTCTGTAATGAAAACGGGAAATATGCTACTCCGTGTTGAAGGCCTCACTATGATTTGGGATGAAGAACATCAATGAAAGCACTGTTCCTTTGTGGTTTTTTTTTTGCTATGCATGTACTGATTTTGTGTCACGGATGGATACCCCATATTCTTTGCTTTTCTATTATATATGCTTACTGGAATGATGTGATGAGATGATTAAAGCTTTAAACTGTCTTCTTGACAACACATATGTATGTTTCGGCAATAAAGGTTACCGACATAATGTAGGTATTCCGATGGGCACAATTGCACCCCTTTAAGACTTGTTGTTGTACTGTTATGAATCACAGTTTATGGCCAAACTCAGTAAAGATCCGTTTGAATTATATTTAATTGATTAATTTAAAACATTTACAGTAATTGGCAGTGGCGGATCAAGATATTTTCATAAGCCTAAGAGGGGGCCCGCTCCAGTCATGCTTCTGTGATTCCCTATATAATTAACCAAATTTTTCCAACAAAAATGGGGAGGCGGGCCTATTTCATTATTCATTATTCATCTCTTAACGTTGAATAGTGAATTATGAACTATTTCATTATTCATTATTGAATTTTGAATAATGAAAAATGAATAATGGACGTACTTCAGCGCGGTTAACTGTTACGTACGTTTAGTCGTAAACGTAAATCGAAACGTTTCACCCGGACAACAGATGAAGAAATTGATGATGAACGATGGAAATAAATGTAGAAAACATCGGTAAGGTAAATTCGTTACACAGTGTGTTAGTGACTTAAAACGATATATATGGGGTCAGTAAATTCCATATGGGGTTTCGCTCTCACCCCATAAGGTCACTAGCACACTGTGTAACTTATAAATAAATATTCAAATACCCACAAACATATAGACTATAAAGCAGCAAATTTAAAATGTCTGAATGATTGCTAAACACAATTCGAATTGCATATACATCAACGTGACCGGAGTAGAGCCGAATGATTTGACAAAAACACATAACATTAAACGCCATCTATGGGCAGACAATTCAAAGAAAATAATGTCATTCTAATGCATAAAATCAATCGACTAAAGTTTTTATTGATTTCTTGTTTGTCCGTTACCTTGACCTTCAGGCCAGAGAACTTGTTGTGAGACACCTTGTCCGGGGATGAAATAAAATACCAAGTGTAACTATTCACTATATATAAATAAGAATATATACCTGTTTATATAAAAAGATTTAAATTCTCTCTCGCCTGCTCGTCCGAGTTTAAAGCATTTCTTTACTAAATTCCTTCGTATAATAAGACAAAACTCTAATATAGGTTTGGTTGCTAGCAGTAACGTGTTCTTTTCTCTTGCAAACAATGTTTAATAGCATAATAATCTGATATAATGTAATAACAATCTTCAAATTAACATTTGCATACAACAAAATTATCCAACACATCATTATATGTAAATGAACTTAAACTCTATATGATCCATATTCATAAATATGACAATAAATGGTAAACTGTACGTTGTAGTAGACGTGTTACAAAAAGGGGGGAGTTGGTGGTTTTTTAATTATGCACTTCTAGATTTTAGAAAAAATCACATAATAAGCCACATTGATTTTGTTATATTAATTACTGTTCTTCGAACATTCAATTTGTCACTCCACTACTGAACCTCGTCATGAAAACCTGAAAATGCATGAAATATTTGTCACTGGACGAAAAACACAAAACAATCAAGCAATCTCTACTAAACCCGCACAAAGCTCTACAGACTGGTTGATTTTTTTTGGATGTCTCTATACGCTTCCATTAACTTAGAAAGTTTTAACCGCCTTCTAGCGTGTTCCGCATATACCCGAACGATAATCACAAGTCATTTTTCTTACATTAAATTCTTTCTGCTCTTGGTCTACATGTAGATCTAAATTTATGACGCCTATAGAGGGTAACGAGCAGAGAACGACATGCGGTATATTTTTTTTTCCTAAAATGTCAAAATCCTGGGGGAATCTAAATCCATACCTGGTTAATTGAAGGCAGTAAATTAAACTGATGAGCATCATCCTGTTACTGCGGATTAATTTAATATGATTCCTAGTGTACACAAAAACCTGCGTAGGTATGGAATACCGGTATGTGTAATAAAGTTCTGCCCGAGGCTCCGTGTGTGGTCTGTAAATGGCACGAAAATTGCTGTCAATTGCCGCTAACGCTGTGGGCATTTTATGTTACCCTCTACATAGTTGTCGCCAAAATAGTGAGTACAAAGAGCAAGAAGCCATTGACACTATCTTTTGGCCTTCCATGTCTCCAGACATGAACCCTATCAAACATGTCTGGGATGCCATTGGCAGAAATCTCAATCGCAGAGATCCACCTTTGCAAAATCTTGTCGATTTAAGAGTGGCAATTGTTGAATAGATTTGCTCAACTAAACTTCAGAAGGCTTGTACAGAGTATGAGACGCCGTGTTATGTAACTGTACCGGAAGAGAGGTGGTTACACATTATATTGACTCAAATATTGACATAAAATTTGCCGAACATACCAAAGATTATTTGTAGAGACTTTTAATGATATTGGGTGATTGATTGTTGTAAAAAAATTAAATCACAGTGAAACTTAAATTCCGTTTCTGATCTGTGTAATTTTCACTATTTCTACGAACGCAAAATTCAAATGAACCTGCATAAGTGACCAAACTTAAGTTTATGGTTTGTTTATGGTATATGTTAGCAAAATTGCTACATGAATATTTTCTCTTTCTCGGGGATTAACTGATTTTTTAAAATGAAAAAAAATCGATGCAATAACAATAGGTGGTGCTTAACTTTTGGCGGACTGTATATATATATATACATTGTTCAAAGTTTAAAAGCGCCTAGGTTAAGAGTTTATTACTCAAAACGGCTACCCCTCTTCTTCCGCTCGTCTGCACGTCCACCCGCCCGCCAGCTTGATTGCATCATATTATATAATAAGTTGATTCTGCATTGTGTGCAACCCGTCCAAAAGTTCTGACCTCGGGTAAACACCTCTTAAAGTGAAATGGTCTGTCGCTATTGATTTCGAACTCGCAATAAAAAGATTGGCAGGTACATATTGCTTTAATTTATAAGGGCTGGCGGGGGATTTGCTTCTCTCATCCAGTACTCCCTTTTCTCGGCTTTCTTCTGAATTTTATATCTGTTTGCAATACCCTAGCCTCCTGTCAGTGTTCCAAAAGGACGAAATAGTTTGGGATTTATCATGTTTGTTTATCGAGCATCACTGATGAGATATTTGTTGTCGAAATGCGCATCTGGTGCAGAAAAATTGTAACCGTCAATGTTATTCATTCCCCACGAAATAATTATTATGGAATATTAATTTTGTTCCATAAGGAATATTTATATAATGAAATTGTATATAATAAAGTTTTCAAAGGGACGTATGTTGTAAGTAACAAATATACGAGGACATCAGCACTACGCGGTTTAAACACAAGATTCAATTGATACATAGGTAATTCAAATCTTTTAAATCACTTTCGTGTTTTGATACGATACCCGCATTTAAAGTCTAATTTGTCAACCTCAGCGTCGTGTATATACCATTTCGTAACACGTCTAGTTATTGTGAGCACCTTCAATGAACTGACAGCTCAACAATTTCTTTAAACAATATAACGGAACCCCACCCTTTAAACCGCGAAAGGATTTCACGTGCATATATAACCAATATATCGAAATCGAAAATAACAATAACCCGTTTAACAATTTCTCTAACCAGTCTGAATATAATTGTACGACTTTGCCCCCAGCAGAGCTATAGAAAAACAGTACTTTAACGGGTGTTACATGGACTCTTTTTAGATGATACACGGACACTTTTTAGTTGTTACCGGACTCTTTTTATGAATAGAATCACCCGTGCATGATCAGTGAGTTCATGGGCACTTTAAATTTCAATTAGATTTGAACTTTTTGTTTAGCCGAAATATTTCCTGTCTTTTTGATTAAAATATTTACTTTAGCATCAATAAATATTTTGTTTCCAAACAATTCCAGTAAATGACTTTTCATATCAGTACACTAAGGGATTGACCATTTAACTTTAAAAGAAGGGTTATGGTTTTTTCCTAAAAAATATGTTGATCCCCAATTTCATGAGAAAAAATATAATGTGGTCAAGCAGATGACAAAATAATGTTCTGATTCCTGATTTTTCGAATACCGTATATAATAGTGCTAATTTCGAAAAAAAATTGTGTGACAGCGTTGAAAAAACTAAATAATTTTCTTACTCAGAAAAGAACATAACCCCCTTTTGAAGCTAAATGGTCGGTCCGTGAATGTATTTTTTTCAATATATGGACATGAATAGTATTCTGAATAATGCTGAAAGTAAAGAAAAGCTGGTACCGACGTTTATATATCAATAAAAAAGACAGGAAATATATATAAAATAAAAGTCTAACCAAAAGGTAAAATCCCTACCAACTCACCAATGCACCATTGATCCTATAGATAAAAAGTGTCCGTGTAACATAATACATGTTCAAATATGCAGCAAATTCTTGAAGAAAATCATTCAACTTATGTCATCAATTTTGGACGGTAAGCTGCGATTGGATCATATAGTGACACGTGTTTAATCCTGATCAACACTATCAGAGACATATAAAAACCTGAACTTTAAAAAATCCAAAATATATGCCTATATATATCTAATAAAAAGACAAATTTCATTTTTTCCATATATCATTTCATTCACTAATGAGAGAGTAAATTTATTATTTTGATACTTTTATATTTTTTTCGAATTCATATATATATTGAATTCGTTTATAAACGTACGATTTTTACGAATTTTTTAAGGAGCAATGGGGGTATGGAATGGCACATCCTGCATTTGTTCAACCAAAAAAGGATCAAGCATGTTTATTTTAAATTTATTTTAACCTCCCCCCCCCCCCCCACTTTTTCCGTTTTTCCTCAATACAAATCAAATGGTAGCTTGCTTACCTCTGAAATCTTTTTTATACATTACTTACTTGCGAAGTTGCATTTTAAAAAGTCTCAAGTGTGTACAACTTTCACCTTTTACTTGAAATGGTTCTTTTCATAAAGATATTAGATTCTTGATTTTTTTGTGAAAAAAAACTCTCGGCTGAAGGGAAGTGAAAAAAATGTGTTTAAACTGTAACTTACATTAACTGGTATATGACCATTTAAGTTTCTAATATGTTTAGTTTTTGCTACCTCTTCCAAATGCAAAATGTACTACTTCTGTCTTGAAACGTCGTACAAGTCAGATACAAAACAAAGGTAACAAAAAACAGGCCGGAAACAACCTGCCGTATAGTTTTTCTGCACTTGTAGTCAGGTCAAGGTCCTCGTCTATCGCCTCGGACCTTGACCTGACTACTCGTGCAGAAAAACTATCCGGCAACGGTTGTTACCGGCCTGTTTCTTTGTTACCTTTGTATTGTATCTAATACATAACTATATTTAACACAGAGAAATCCTTATAGTCAAACGAAAAGAAATATATATACATTTGACATTGGTTCTTGTACTGAATATGACGATTTATTGGTAACGCTTCACTGATATTGTTTACACTTACATAATCAAAAATAATAATCACAATTTGGTATCTTTCGCCTCTCTTTTACATAATCAAGTTCTTGAATCTTCTAGAAATGTGTGGAACTCTTAAGGTTGGAATGAATCACGAAATTTCGTATGATTTACATTAACGAATATATACTAACGATTAGCGTAAAATTTCAACTGCGAGTGTTTTACAACGGTGTTCGTAACCATATTAGCTCTTTTTTCATGTAATTGATGTACATTTAAGAAAGTAGTTTCGTGATCGAGGATGTCTTACTGTTTTCGATATCTATCCAATTCGTTATCCAACTTTATTTCTATTTATAATTTTGCGGCAACAAGCTTTTGAATTATATTCAACTAAACTTTTGAATTTGTATTTTTGAAGATTTGTGTTGTAAAGATGACAATATTTTGTGAGTCGAAGTTTTTTTTGAAATTCTTATATAATAAGTGGAGTCTTGAGTCTAGATGTCTTATATTGTGATAAGTTTGGGTTATTTTTAAATACTAATTATTTTAAAAAGAATTGTCAACAAAGTAATCATACATGTATTGAAAAATAATCTAACTGAATTAATTTTCTAATTATTTGTAGAGCAGTTTTACGTGTATTTAAAGGTATCATTTGTTGAACTTGGTAGCACGCTAAAAACTAAGTATACAGGAAAGAAGACCAAAAAGTTCAGCTTGGTCAAATACGGTGTTGACTAAACTGAAGGAGGAAATTTCCTAAAACTTCAATTATTTTTATCGTTAGCAATAAGGAAAAAATCGATATTATGGGGAAACATAACACAGAAATAAATATAAGGAAAACATTCGGGTTTTCCCCCAACAGGAAGACCCTCAAGATACAATGTATGACCGAAACAACAGATATAGTGACAACTATGTACATGTACTAAACAACAATCAGTCACAAATTTTAAACGGATTAGCATATAGTTTTACACAATAATTGCTACAACTTTTGCTATGACAATTAAACGGGACTGAGGATTGAAGTCGCCTCAGTGAACTTGATATTGTCTGCCAGAGAATTGGAATTGTTTTTTTTTTGTTTTTTTTTATAATAAAAAATATTTGTCTCTTCTTTAAAAAGGTATTTGTATCTCCGTTGCTTGTTCTTTTTTTATGAAACCATTTCTTTCAATTTTTCTTGAAGTTTAAAATGAATAGTAGCTTGTTCAAGGTTAGAGAGGTCAATTTGTTCAGTAATGATATCGAGAAAAAAGTTGTTGAAATGGGCAAAAGTATTTGCCCTCAATCAGTAAAGCTCGCAAGTTGTTACATGTTAATGTCTAAATTAATTTACAATGTATATGTTTGAAAGTGTGCAAAATTAATATGAATGTGTTTTTTAAGAAAATTTCAAAATATTTTTGTAAACTTTTAATTATATTTCAAATATCGAACTGCATTATTACGGTGTCTTTTATTCATTTTTTGAATGTTTCCTGTCAAAGGTACGATTTTAAAAGAAATACTTTTACTATTGTATTGACACCTTTAACTTTATTTTACGTACACTGTAGCGACACGGCTTTAGATGATGGGGCTCAAAAATACAAATGACAGGAAAATGTGTGAAGATTAATTTTCTGTTTTTTAGACCACTACAACAGACCAAAAGGCTACTGTCAGCTGTTGTCATCTGTTCATGCTCATGTCAATCCGGTGGTATTCTTTTTCTTATAGAATTCTATAAATTTGTATAGAATATTTTTTAATGTACAGTTTGAAAATTTTATTCGATGTGTCTGTCGATCGAGCAGCATAACTGCTAGTATTTACAGTAGAACAAAGGGTAAAATTGATAAAGTATTCAATAAAAAACATAGAAGTATAGTCTTTGATGTTGTGGAATTAATACACAGATTACTAAAAGTATTCATCTTTATGATCAATTATAACCATGGTGACTTAAATTTTGTCGCAATAATTTTAAAAAGAAGACAATTGGACAAAAAAAAGATAAAGCTATTCTGAAAATAAATTAACTGTTCAAATTTGCTACCAAATTTTGTATAAATGATACTTTTATAATCCTGGTTATAACTTTAACTTCCTTCAGTCATCAAATAAATTCCCCAGAAATCATGTAATGATCCAAATGTTAAAAAACGTTTGAGAACTAAAAGAGTGACTGGATATAATAAAATGGACGACAGAACCCCCGTCTATTGAAGAACCGTGCTTAATGAGAAACAGCAATGAAGCCCCGTGTGAGGAGGAGACATGATCTATGCACGTAAACGAATCCTAGTGTAATGCAGGAAAAGGGGAAGGAACGCTGCTCTATCGAAGTGTCTCCCCTTTCCCTCCAAAATGTTAATAAACTGGACTAACGGGGACGAACATCTTTCAATTTGGATCTATTCTCGCTTTCGTTCATTTGTGGATTCTAGCTTCTTTCGGGGATCCTAGTTGTGACCTGGGGAATACTAGCTTTTTTCGGTGATCTGGGGAATACTAGCTCACTCATTTCTGGTCTATGTAATACCTTCATCAGGTGTGCCCATCTTCTCGGACACTTGTTCTTTCGAGGCCTGGCGCTGGTGAATAAAATACAATGATGTTAACGATTTATTCCAATCAGCAATCTAAATTGAAGTGTGATATGTGATCAATTTATTTGAATAGAAAACTTTATTTTAACTTATTTATATTAATGAAAATCTCTATTATAAATTTAAGTTAAGTTTTAAATATCAAACTTAAATTAATAAATCAGAAGATAAATTTTTACTTTAAAAAAGTCAACTGAAAATAGTTTAAACTTAAACAATTTACACACCTGGTGAATAAAATACAATGATGTTTTAATGATTTATTCCAAACAGCAATCTAATTTGAAGTGTGATATGTGATGTTGGGAGTTTGCGGTCTTCTCTTTTTAAACCGAACATCACGTGCTGGTTGGAACTATTTTATTCACCTATGAAATTTCAGCGTCAAATTTGAATTTTTCTAAGTTTCTTTTTATTGGTCTACAATTCTTTTTTTATGTTAAGATTTATATGATTGACATATATTTTATTTAGCTACGTAAAAGCAATTAATGGATTATCAAAATCTTTACTTTATTTACAGGATTATTTCAGTGGACAATAGAAACACTTTAGAATTATTTTCCTACGGGCAAATTACATACATTTATATTCTTTTAAAAGATGACAGTTTATTTACTTGATTTCTCAACGTCACATTAATAGCTATGATCAAAAGAACTCTAGAAATGAGATTAACTATATCATTACCAAAAAGACAAAACTATTTATTACTTAATCTTACGTCACCTAATTTGTTTCAAAACTTTAGCAATGCAATATAATTCAATTTTATTTATTTATTCATTTATTTCTAAATTTACTATATTTTACTTTCATTTTCCAGCATACAATTTTCCATCATTATACTAGCATCCTTTATTTTTCACTTTTTAATTTTTTTTTTAAATATGACAAGTTTATGTAATCGAGGCTATCTTGTGACTTAGATGGCGTTTCACCTAAACATTTGCCTAATATCAAGGACCATTGCACTGCATGCAACGACACATGTCAACCTTGAATTTTCTTGCGACATAGCAATTTCAAGGCGTATTAAATTACTCAACAACGAAGGCTCGTCAAAAGAAGAAAAAATACCCCTAAAGATAAAAGATTGGACTCAACCTGACCCCCTCCCTTCGCTACGAAAAAAATATACATCTTTGCATTATTTAACCTAAAGAAGTAAGAATGCAAATACAATGGACCCCACCCCCCAAATAAAAATTACTTCCTATTCTAAATTTTTAAACCCTTGAAATATACAATGGGGCTCGTTTAATAACTTTTGTAGAGACCCCCCTTGGTAATACCCCTTGTCGCGCTCGCTTTGTGGTGAGTCCATACACCCGATTTAGATGCAGATCTTTAAGCTTACATATATATGGAATCGTTCTCTCAGCGTGTAATTGCGTTTTCCAAGCATATTTAATATTTAATCATCAGTATTTAATCCAGAATGCATAAAGTGCAAGATTCTTCATGTGTTTTCTTGGTATAAATACGTATGTAAATGAACAAAACATGATCTTTAATGAGTTGATCTATAATTAAAGCTCAAGGCAAAATAAGGAGTGGGGTGCATCCGATTTGTCTCTACTCGGCAGACATATTCTTAGCCTCCTATACTGGAACTCCGCTTGGTCTATCATATGCACATCTAAGCCAGAGACCGAGACGATTTAATCATCCGCAAGTTTTCCGGGTTTTTTTTCTCAGAAAAACTTGTTCACACCGGGTATCCTTTTTCGAAATTCGTAGAGTGATCCTAATCCCGAGGAGAAATTGTTGAAAAGTTTGTAAAGGTGGGTAGGTAAAATATGAATCTGATTCCAACGGAGCATTATTCATCCGTGGGAACCGGATCCAGATTTTACTGACCCACCGTAAAAACCTTTTCATTAATTCCTCCTCGGGATTCGGATCCCTCCACGGTTTTGGATCGAGATACCTGATGTGTTGTTGAATTGCTGGTTTGTCTTCATTTGTTTTGAACCATTTGAAGCTGATTATACAGTGTAGACTATATAACGTTCATATTAAACTATATTTGCATTGGTGTTGATGAACATTCCTTTGTTGGTTGTCTCTTGTTTCGTGAACATTTCTTCTGTATCTAACTATTATTATCTAAATTAAAGCTGCTTGTGAGGGTGTGTGTGTGTTATTGGTCAACCATTATTTGATCATTTAAAAAAAAAACATCATTCATCGAGTAAAACATTATTTATTGTTGATGTTTGCGTACTTTGCATAAGAAATAAAAAGCTTTTAGTGGAAACAAATAAAAACTGTTAGTTGTTTTGAGGTCAGCTTTACGGTTGATGAAATTTAACGCATTCAGGTAAAGAATACACTAAACACAAAATAATGCTGCTAGAGGTATTCAATAGAGAATTTCTCTGACCTGTACAAATTCAGAAAAAAGTTCTCGAATTTAAACACAATACTATTTTAAGCTGGTTCTAATTTTTAATTGGTAATACTCTATCAAAACTTTTAACACCAATGACCTTGTACTTGGATATATATATATAAACAATTTTGCTATGGTATATTGAGAAATGAAGGCAGTTACATCTAATAAGAAAAATTTACAGTCAAACGATATTGGACTGAAATGAATAACTAAGAACACTTTTTGTTTCTCGGATAGAACAATTCATAATTACGACATTATGAATAAGGTCGGAATGAAATAGCTTTTGTCTTTTTCATCAGTTAACTATTTCGCTGAAACCTACTTTCTAGAGGCAAAAAAGAGTATATCGATTTAATCAAAGTCTTTAATTAAAATATATACACAGCCAAATTTTGCTCACGTGAATTTCACGTGAATCTCATTTCACGTGAATTTCACATGAATTTCACATGAATTTCACATGAATTTCACGTGAAATTCACGTTAAATTTTCACGTGAAATTATTTCACGTGAATTTCACGTAAAACATTTCATGTGAATTTCACGTGAAAAATATAAATGGTGTCTAAGTTAAAAAAAAATAACCGAAAATCAAACATTTTGTCAACCTCTAATATCTTGTATTATATGTATCATATATTCCATGGAAATCTTAATTTAATTTGAAAAATTCTATTTTCACGTGAAATTCACGTGAATATTTCACGTTAAATTCATGTGAATATTTCATGATATATTCACATGAAAAATTTCACGTTAAATTCACGTGAACAATTTCACATGAAATTAACATGAATCAAAACTCATGTGACAATGTTATGTTTCATTTTATCTGAATTAAACCATGAATTCATAAGAGAAATTTAACTTTATTGAGTTAAATTTTTGTAACATGAGAAACAAATTCACCTGAATTTTGCTATTATTCATTCCAATTTTCTTTTTGCAAAATTGAATCATTTTAAAAACTGTTATTCTTTGTCTCTCAAGATTTACACATTTGGACATACAATCATTGTAAATGATAAATATTTATCTTTTTGTTAAGCATGAATTATCTCCCTTGATAGTGGGTTAGATGCAACTACAAAAACATGTTGGTTTTGAATTATATTTTCTATCACTGTTTATATTTATCTCTAGTAGAGTCATTAGGATGGAATTTTGTATACATGTGTATCTCTTATTTCAAATTCCTAGATGCCTATATTATATTGATGGACTAATTTGATTTACTAGTAATATTTCTATAATTATTAAGTAGTAAATTTAATTACTTTCACACATCTTATGTCTTCTTTACTTTTATACTTTTAAAAAATGTGGGAGGTAACTCCAACTTATGAAATAGATTACTGTTACTGTAATAGATTCTGTTTCCATACTGTTATAATACACTGACAGATATTAAGTGTGAAAAATGTGGTTTCCCTGGGGTTATTCTAAAAGCGATTACCGAGGTTACATCATGTACATAGAAATATTTCAATACAGTGGTCTCAGTAGTTACTACTGTAATCACTAGCCAGTCACTGAGGTTGTGAGTTCGAACCCCGCTCGTGCAGGTGCACTAGACTCTAATCTTAATTGATTAGGATTGTTGTTTTCCTATCGAAGGTCGGCGGTTTTCTCTGGGCACTCCATCTTCCTCCACCAATAAAAACTGGCCGGAACGAAATAGCCAAAAGCGGTGCTTAAAAGTGGTGTTAAAAACACCAAAAATTAAATCAAATCTTGCAAAGACTTTGTTGTTTTAAGACAATCATCTTGAACGCGACTAAAGCTTATTATTTCATAAGATAAAGCTACTTTTTAATTCCAAATTTGCATATATATAAAAATGAAGACACTTTTGTACTATTTTGTTTGTAAATGTGATTTGTTGACAAGATGAACTAAAAATGTTGAAATTCAGATTTGTAATTCAAAGCATCTTTATCTTTTGACTGTGCCTGCCGGTTCTGTCATTATAATAAAAGATGCAGATTAGAACTGGCTAACATGGTTACAAATGGTTTTTAGACTTTTGTGTCCTAGTAGTTTGGCTTTTAATTGAAATAATATATAAGATCGAGAATGGAAATGGAGAATGTGTCAAAGAGACAACAACCCGAATAAAGAGCAGAAAACAGCCCATGGTCACTAATAGGTCTTCAACACAGCGAGAAAATCCCGCACCCAGAGGTGGGCTTCAGCTGGCCCCTAAACAAAAATGTGTACTAGACTAAACCAAGGATTTGTATAGTGACTCACTATACAAATCCTTGACTAAACTAAACTCAGAAACATATAATTTGAACTAGAATTTAAAAAAAAACATAAAAGCCAGAGGTTCCTGACTTGCGACAGGCGCAAAAATACAGCGGGGTTAAACATGTTTTGTGAGACCTCAACCCTCCACCTATAACTATAGCCAATGTAGAGTAAACAAACACACAGCAATGCAAACAGTAAAAGTCAGTTTAGAAGAAGTCCGAGTCTGATGTCAGAATAGGTAATAAAAGAAACTATGGTAAGTAAAATGACAATGATCTCTTAGAATGTATGGAAAAAGTGTTAGGAAATTATTTGAAACTGTATGGAGTTGATATCAACTGGATAGTGTTTTAGATTGTGCCAACATCGTTATTTATGTTAGAATACATGGGCGAAGTGCTTCAATGTTTGTGTTTATTGTAATTGAATAAATTTTTTTAATATTGTAAACAAATTAAAATGTGGTTCATGAAAATATCAAGTTTTTACAAACAATTCAACAGACAGCAATTAACTAATTAAAAGGCTTCAATTTACTATCTACTTTTCCTGTCAATCGCTTTTTGTTCTATATATAACATATATATATAATCGCTGTTTTTAGCGAGATATTAATGGTGCCTGACTATATGCAGCTAGATAACCAGGGAAAATTAACATTTCTAATGGTGAACCCTCCAAGGAAAATAGCTAAATACTTAGCAGCTGAGTTCTGACTTAGCAGCATCACTTTTCTGTTGAAAACAAACAGTTTACTCTAGTTAACATTCTTAAACTTTTTCACAAACTTTAGAAGAATAATATATGAACTTTTTACAAACGGTAATTCTTAAATTATAATTATCCGTCTCTCGAATTTAAATTTAAATTGACAATTAACACGTGATATTGGAACATTTATATTGAATTGAAAGTAAAAGGTGACTTATTGGTCCATTGGGCCGGGTGTATTATGCATGTAATTATATTCTGTACAAATTTATATATTTATGTTGATTTTCACATGTCACTGTAATAAACAATTTACTTACTTACTTATAGCACTTAAAACCTTGAAAAAAATTAGGTTTATATTATTGATATATGATTTTTTACCATTTAAGGTGGATCCCTACAGATATAGCAACTTTTTTTTCACCATTGAATTCTTCTTAAAATTTGCATACACATACTATGCACTGGCCTCTAATGGCTCTATAATAATTTGAGTTCTGTATAACTTTAAAAGAAAAGAAAAGAAATGATATTCTTTAAACATTTGTTCAAGTATGGTAATTATTTCTTATCAGATTTGTGAATTTTTTCAATACTTTTATCAGGATGTGGGACGTTTTTTCCTACCAAATGTGTGATTCTTTTTCCACTGAGTCTTCCTTTTTCCAAGGGGATAAGTTAAATTTTTAAGACTGGATTTTTCACAATTTTTCAGTTGTCCGTATTTTACTGATCACTTGACACAGTGTTTTTTTTTTTTACAGTTAACATAATTAGAAGTCTAAAATCAATAATTTTGTCAGACCTATGTGGAATTTTATGAAACTTAGCTTTTTATGATAAAAACCGCCTGATCAAAAGACAATACATGTATCCACAGCACAATCTTATTTCCTTATATTTTCGTTTGTTTGTATCCCAATTTTTGACTTTTTTTAATACAAAATACAAGACATATAAAACAAAAAACTTAGAATATGCTGTGGTTTCATATATATGTTCAACCTGTGTATACATGTAATGGTCTTAGGACACGTCTTAGTCTTAAGTCAGGCTAACGAAAGTCTTCTAAAATAATATGTCCGAAATTTGGTGTCTTGGGATAGTCCTAAAAGTTACGATGTCCCAAGTCAAAATAAAAACAACAAATAAGGCATAAAGTAAATGATAAAAAAAACTAATACAATATTAAACTATGATCATGATTAGGTAAATGGACAGAAAGTCACAGGACAAAAAGTCACAGGACATAAAGTCACAAATTTGATAGGACAAAAAGTCACAGGACAAAAAGTCACAAATAGTTTGTTGACAATTGTTTGAATATATAAGAGAAAGATCTTGAAATATTTTCTTTTTATTACATATATTCTTTTTTAAGTTTAGGAAATTGTTCATAAGCCTTGATAAATGAAAATTTATTGAATTTTAATCGTGCAAAGGATATATTTCTTGGCACCATGAAGCCATTTAAGGATCAAGCCTCTTTGACATTTTGTTTTCATAGCAATTATTTGATCATTATTAATATTTATTGCATAAATTTTAATTACAAAGTTGCTTTATAAATAATAGTTTAAGAAAAAAACCAAAATATTTCTTTTTAAATTAGTTTTTTCTTGTTCAAAGAAAAATAATCTCAAAACTGAATTGTGACTTTTTGTCCTGTGACTTTTTGTCCGTGACTTTTTGTCCTGTGACTTTCTGTCCTAACATTCCATGATTATACTGTTATAAGAAATAAACTAAATAAACAAAATATTCCTCAATTTTTGTTAAAGATTTAATTGTGTTACATTATTTCAAATTTTTAGACAAATTTGATTAATAAGATACTTCCAGATATCAACAAAGATTGTATATTATTCAGTTTGAGTTTTGGGAATAATAAGGAATATTACAAGGACTTTGTCTGGGTGTTCTAGAACCAACCTGATGCACATATCTAAATATATTGAGATATTCGGTTAAATATCAAATTTTGATAAATGCTCATTAAAAATTCTAATCATAATGAAAAATGTTCTTATCTCTCAAAATGAAGTCAATCTTATGAAAAGAAATTATTTAAAGAAAATTGTCTTGCTTTTTGAAACAATTGTAAACTTATCAAATATGTTATCTTCAGTTTGGCTAATTTCTGTCAGTTAACAAGCAAAATTTGTCTCCAGAAAAAATAAAATACACTTCTATAGATTGTGACATTTTTATGGTCTATTAATTAAATCACTTTTTGTTCTGTGTATTAAATTGTAACTGCTAGACTGGCATGATACATATACTTGGTATACATTTGCCGAGAATATTTTACTCAACCCAGGCCTTTTAGATAAAGTTATTAATTGCAGGAACTTGAATGAATTAGACTCTTTAAAGCCCTTGATTTAAAATGAATTTACAGAAAAATATAAAGATATTTTTGAAAGTAAAATAAAAATTTATGACATGTATGATTGAAAACTTAACAGTAAACTCAAATGCTTCAGTAGGTGAAGAATTAGTGGTCATAATTTAGAAAAGAAAATAGTGGATAATATAAAATTCCTAGTAGGATAGAATATGTAAACTGTGCCACTTGCTGGACGATGAAGAACACTTCCTCCTTGATTGTAAAATTAACAAAACAACTTAGATATAATCTATTTAAAAATTGTTTACCTTCTCCTTATTATGTCTCTTACCCATGTTACCCAAGAACAAAAAGTAAAAGAAATGCTTAACTTCTATAACATGGAACATGTTTAAAATATTGGCTCCTTCATAAAATAGTCATTAGAACTAATTATAATATGTTTATATGACAATAACAATAAAAATATTATCAAATTTTGCTGTAATAAATATATTTTGAATATATTTATTCAATAGAGAAATAATGAATTGCCTAAATTTTAAACAATGTTGAATGCAGATCAGTCTCTCTAAGTATAAACAATAGGATTTTAGAAAATTAATTTGAGAAACACCTTTTCAATAGAAAAAGGCAGGCATTGTGAAAGTTTGCATTATATTCATTAGAAGATGACATTCATTATTCTTCAGTTGTCAAAAAATACATGTAAAAAATAACTTAAATTGATAGAATTATATAAAATGTATAACGTCAAAACAAACAGTCATGAAACAATTTTTTCAAAAATAATGTTATGAAACAATATGTTCAACCAGGTCTCCAATTCAACTAGTTTTATTATTTCATTTTATTTTTGAATTATCTTGTCATAATCACAGCTAGTAATTAAATTTGACAAACACATATATTTTACCTGAGACACTTGACCTGTAAGTTATATAATTTTAACACTTCAATGCAGTCATGATTTCCCTTTATCTTTGAATAGTTTTTGATTAATACCTTGTGTATTAATTTAGCAACAGGGGTATAATGATGGACATATAGGGCCATCATGGTGGACATAGTTTTTATGGCCACCATTAAAAAGATAAAGTCACAAGTAGTGTAACCATTATAACCCGACTTTACATGTATGTAACCATTGTAACCCTACTCCCCATGTGTGTAACCACTGTAACTAGACTTTCCCATGCATGTAACCATTGTAACCCTCATTCCCCATGCATGTAACCATTGTAACCCTCATTCCCCATGCGTGTAACCATTTAACCTTATTTCCCATGCATGTAACCATTGTAACCTGATTTCCCATGCATGTAACCATTGTAACCCGACTTCCCCATGCATGTAACCATTGTAACCTGATTTCCCATGCATGTAACCATTGTAACCCGACTTCCCCATGCATGTAACCATTGTAACCCGACTTCCCCATGCATGTAACCATTGTAACCCGACTTCCCCATTCATGTAACCATTGTAACCTGATTTTCCATGCATGTAACCATTGTAACCTGATTTCCCATGCATGTAACCATTGTAACCCTCATTCTCCATGTATGTAACCATTGTTACCTTCATTCTCCATGTATGTAACCATTGTAACCAGACTTCCCCTTGCATGTAACCATTGTAACCCGACTTCCCCATGCATGTAACCATTGTAACCCGACTTCCCCATGCATGTAACCATTGTAACCCGACTTCCCCATGCATGTAACCATTGTAACCCGACTTCCCCATGCATGTAACCATTGTAACCTGATTTTCCATGCATGTAACCATTGTAACCTGATTTCCCATGCATGTAACCATTGTAACCCTCATTCTCCATGTATGTAACCATTGTAACCCGACTTCCCCATGCATGTAACCATTGTAACCTGACTTTCCCATGATGTAACCATTGTAACCCGACTTCCCCATGCATTTTACCATTGTTACCTGATTTCCCATGCATGTAACCATTGTAACCTGACTTTTCCATGCATGTAACCATTGTAACCTGACTTTTCCATACATGTAACCATTGAAACATGACTTCCCCATGCATGTAACCATTGTAACCTGACTTTTCCATGCATGTAACCATTGTAACCTGACTTTTCCATGCATGTAACCATTGTAACCTGATTCCCCATGCATGTAACCATTGTAACCCTCATTGTACATGCATGTAACCATTGAAACCCGATTTCCCATGCATGTAACCATTGTAACCCTCAATCCCCATGGATGTAACCATTGTAACCTGACTGACTTATGTAACCTCACAGTGATGAATAAAGGGGTTGCCATGGTAACATGATGGCATAAAGGATTCTTGCATGTGTGTAACCAGTGTAACCAATGTAACCATTAGGTCAACGGAGGTTACAAATGTACCAGGATTTGAGAATTTCTGAATATATGATGATTTATGATAGTTTGTATGAGTGTAACCAATGTAACCAATGTAACCATTATGTCAATAGAGGTTACAAAACAAGATAACTTAATTCTGGTGCACATTTTGTGCCTTATATGTCAACAACAGTACTTGTTTCAGTTAATTTAACAAGACAAACAATACCAAGGAGCTATGAATCAATGAATACTCGAGGATGTACTACAGGTAACTCAAACAAATGATTTAATAGTGCAGGAATAAACAGAAATCTGCAATGACTGAATGAGAATGGTTTTCATCTTCGATTTTGGTATCGTTTTCGTTCGCTCCCAAATAATTTTTATACACGTTCGCCCCATAGGACCTAACGCATCTAATTTCAAATTCCAGTTGAATTGTAAGTTATTTTATTATTTGTATACAGTAACGTAGCTTGCATTCTGTTATTCACGAAGTCAAGGGGTCTTAAGCTATCGATTTTTTTTTAACAATTTGAACAAACTAAAGTTAAACTACCAACTTATTAGTTCATTACCTGCTTATAATTTTTCAATGTTCATATGGATACTTAAATCTTTTAAGACCATTCATGATTTAGTTTCTCATATCAAATTCTTTAAGTGTCGCAACTTCCCAGATAATGGCAGATCAAAAAATATTTATGAATAATGGAGATGGATATGTCAAATTCTGACTGAGTCTTATACAGTATAAATTTGTCACTTCTTTTTTTATTTGTGTATGATTCAAATCATACGTATTACTATCTTATCTATGATTAACTCAAAAGTTATATAGATAACAAACACTTGGCTGACTTGCAGTTATCACATAAATGACACAAGACAATCACTGACAAGTTTCTGGACTTGCTAGCAGTAACTGAAAGCCAGATCAAATACAATGTACCTAATCTGTTGTACAAAATGTACACTCTAATACTGGTCACGTGGCTGTACCTCACTTTGACATTAGATTTAACGTCATATCAGAAGCAACACAATTGACTTGAATTGTGTCAATTTTTTTTATTCCAGCATATTTAGATTACAGAAAACTACAAATGGTATAAATCAATAATGACAACAAAACGATACAGTATAAAAAAGATGTGGAATGATTGCCAATGAGAATGCTACAGGTCACTGTACAGCATGGCCAACTATTATCCTCAGTGTAAGCCAGTACAAGTTATCGCGCATGATTTTAATTTCTTATCCGTCTGATCAGTCTTTTCTGTGTGTGATATCTTATCAAGACAACATGCTGAGTTTGTAAAGACAATGTTGACACTCGTTAATAATTTGACAACACTAAGTAAACAATATTATAACCATATGACATTGTAGCATGCTAGGTTCCACATGAATACGAGTTGTATAAACTGACTTTATTTCCAAAAGATAAAATTCTATTTTACCGAATATCAAACATACAAAATAAAAAGTCGAAAAAGGACAAATACGAGATTATGATAACCAAACATATATACATGTATATATATCTATCATTAAATCGTTGGCTTGTTATAGTTTATAAAAGCACTTACATAAAATTAAAATTGTTCTTTAACAATTTCAAAAGCAAGAGGGTTGTAATTGTGAGGTTATATTATATTAGATATAATATTCTTGATTTCAGTAACATTATTTTTAGAGAAGTACGGTATGCAATGAGTTGACAATCAAAATATGGATAGATGTAATTCATGTAATAACAAAATACATAATCGAAAAATGATTCACTATAGTCATCAATAGAAATGTTCACACGATGTTGTTTGATTTTGATATATCTTAAACCTTTCTTTCGACGTAAATCCGAATATGAGACAACGTAGATTTTTATCTTGTTTTACATAAAGAAAGTCCCACAGAAAAAGTGTATACAATAATGTTCAGAGTATAATATAAAAAAAGGGGGGGGGGGGAGTACCCTGCCCAGATAATAATATAACTGATATGTAAAGGAAAGTTTTAACCACAGATTTGAACTTGACAATTTTATCTGAAATTCACACCAGGTGACCAAATACATGTTGAAATTTGTGAACTTCACACGGATATCTTTAGAAAACATGCTATTCGAAACAACAGGGGTCGCAGGCATCTGTTTTCAAGTATAATTCTGAATTTTAACGATTCCAATTATCTTATTCATTTGATAAATTAAAAATTTCAAATTCTGCAAATACATGTACAAAAAATGTACAATATACATTTTTTTTTTTTATAAATTTTGTAAATGTAAGAAGATGTGGTATGAGTGCCAATGAGACAGCTCTCCGTAAACTTTACATTAACAGAAAAATAATTAAAATAAGTTTCCTTTTTAATAAATATTTTACATAAATGTTCAATTGCAAAATTAAAATTTTTTTCATGATAGAATCTTTTGAAAGGACGGAGACAAATTAAAAATAATATTTATTTTGTTCAATGCGATTTATTTTTCTAAAAGTTAAGTGTATAAAAGGAGAATGTGCATCAAACAAGCAATAGACTAGTAAATTCACATGTACATGTATGTATCTAAAATTTTGTTTCTTAAGGTAGATAGGGTGTCTTCCTCCATCTTGAATTTTGAAATACCAGAAAACAATCGGTCTAGATCTTTAATAAAAGGTGCAAATTTTGAGAGTAGTAGGTAATTCATGTGTAAGAATTTTCATTTCAATATAGAAAATGACCTATTTTATCATATTTATGGTTGTATTTTACAAAAAAACAGAATACTTTTGTTTGATTCTATTTTTTCCAACTTTGCCATATAAGGGGAGGCAACTGAAATGTAAGGGCAGATAATTCAGATAAAGTTACTTTTACAATAGAATGTGTTAGGAATTTACCTATTTTATTATGTAGCAAGAAAACGGGTCCCATGACCCCATTTTTTATTTTTCTTATCTGAAAGCATACTATTAGAGCTATCTTCACATATTTTATCTCAAAATTCTATGGTGTAGTTTTCGTTTTATGGCAGAAAATTGGGTTTTCCATGCATAATCATTACAAAATCTGTCAATTTTGCACAACCTGTAGCATGAAAATAAGCCCCGTGTCCCATTCTTTTTATTATTTTTTTTTAAAAAGCATGATATAAACTACATTTTTGCAAATTATTAAAAAAATTCTATGGATTATAATTTAGACACCCAATCTTCCTTAAACTGTTAAAATATTTTAGTTCAATTTATTTCAATTTTAAGCGATTGTCGTTTTGTAATCTTTAAATTAGCATTACTACATACAAATATTTTCGTATATAGTCCACACTGGCACATATGCTGCCCTTGTCTAATTCTTTTAAGACTTTGGCAATTGGTTTATCTTGGAGAATATTTTTTTTTTCTCATTTGAAACTTTTGTGCTTTGAAATTTACAATTTATAAAGTAAACTTGAAAAGAAAGAGGCTATTAAACATTGTTAAACCGTCAAAGAAAAAAAAAACACAAACAACTCATGTCTACTGAGAATAACAGAAGTTATCACATTGTCATGTGTTAATTATTTATCCATGAATATTATATTTACCTGGTTTGACTTAGATTATTTCTGGTCAACTTCAAAAAATGATCGCATCTCGATTTTTGAATAAAAAAGGCCCTGATTCAAAAAAAATTGTAAAATATGAAATTTATATCGTTGGATAGATGTAAAACCAGAGAATAAATATACATGCGAATGAAGCTGTTTCTAATAAAGATTTTATGTCAATTCATTAAAGAAAACCCATGTGCACACATTTTTGGTTTCGTATTGTATGAAGTACAATGTAATAGGTCGTGCACCCGGTGTTCTTTAATTGAAAAAGGCCCTAACTTCTGCAATCCTTATCAAAATACAAATTAGATCTGTAGAAAGCTTATAAATTGAACTTTCAAAATTGATGCCAATGAAAAAGAAATTTAATGATATTTACAGACAGCTAATCAAAATTTAAGATTTCCTTTAACAATCTATAGTAAATTTATCGATATCGATTGTGGTCAAATTTGACGCATGCGCAAAGCGGGTGCTGATAATAGTTGCGTATGGCCTTCAACAATGAGCAAAGCCCATACCACAAACCCAGCTATAAAAGGCCCCAAAATCACAAATGTAAAACATTCAAACAAGAAAACTAATGGCATAATTAATGTATAAAAAATGAACGCTAAAAACAAATATATATGTAACAAAGCAACAAAGGACAACCACTGAATTAATATAACAGGCTCCTGACTTGGGACCGGCACATATATACAGAATGTGGCGGGGTTAAACATGTTAGGGGAATCCGAACCCTCGCCCTTATATATAGAATAGAATAGAATATTTTTATTCACCAAATTAGGGCCCCAGAAGGGCATATAGCAAACAAACAATATTATTATAAACAATAATATTTAGATATGTATACATTATGACAAGTTCACAGATCAAGTTCAATATATATTCTGTTCGGAAAAAATAACTTAAGTTGTTTTAATTTTGCAGAGCTACATTCACGCAAACAATCAGTTTTTCACTTTCATTTTTATACTACCGCAAAAAATTAAAAAATTTTGCGGTCGTATATTGGTATGAAGTTGGCGTCGTCGTCTTCGTCCGAAGACACATTGGTTTTCGCACAATAACTTTAGTTCAAGTGAATGGATCTCTATGAAATTTTACCATAAGGTTTGATACCACAAAAGGAAGGTTGTGATTGATTTTGGGGGTTATGGTACCAACAGTTAAGGAATTAGGGGCCAAAAATAAGCATTTTTGTAACTTCCCGACAATAACTTGTGTGTTAGTGTATGGATCTCTCTGACATTGTACCACAAGGTTCCATATCACAAAGGGAATGCTGGGATTGATTTTGGGGGTAATTGCCTCAAAATTTTAGGCGAGTCCCCTGGGGTCACCCCCACCCCCTTCTTTTTGAAAACTTGTAAAGGGTCAAGATCTCCGAAACCATATATATTCTTGTATGGGACAATAAAACAAATCAAATGAAATCCATGGGGTATAAGGCGAGTCCCTTTGGGTCACCCCCACCCCCCTCCTGTTTAAGAACTTGTAAACGGTCGAGCTTTTCATTATTAATAAGATAATACCACATTGAGGTCCAAAGGGTCCTAAATTAAACTTTTGTTTAATTTCATCAAAGATTGAATTCTTTGGTTCTTTGATATGCTGATTCTAACAATGTTTGAGTGTTAAATCATATCTAATTTTAGAGAACTTATATTAATTAGTCATCACTGGTTGTTGTTATTATATTATTGATTATAATTTGAAAAAATGCATCATATCTTATTTTAGAGAACTATTTATCCAGTTTGAGTTATTTCCATTTGCACAGAAAATATTATGGATAAAATTAACCAGTGTTTCATTTCAACATAAATTAAATATATATATAGGGTTCTTTCAAATGCTGAATTTAAACTCTATTTAGATATTAGATTTTTAGGCCCAGTTTTCAAGTTGGTCCAAATCAGGGTCCAAAGGGTCCTAGATTAAACTTTTGTCTGATTTCATCAAAAATTGAATTCTTGGGGTTCTTTGATATGCTGATTCTAATATGTACTTAGATTTTGGATATTGGACCATAATAGGTATTTAAATGTCCAATTTAAAAATATCAGTTCTTTGACTACATTCATTTTGTGTCACAAACCTATGATGTGTCAAATATTCAATCACAATCCAAATTCAGAGCTGTTTTAAGTTTAAATGTAGTGTCCATACTTGCTCAACTGTTCAGTGTTCGACCTCTGCAGGAAAATCCGGTTTGCTGTCTCTCTGACAGCCTCTTGTTCAAATTAGTCTACATTAGGGTCCAAAGGGTCCAAAATGAAACTTAGTTTGATTTTAACAAAAATTGAATTCTTGGGGTTCTTTGATATGCTGAATCTTTAAGTTCTTTGACCACATTCATTCTGTGTCAGAACCTATGCTGTGTCAAATATTTAATCACAATCCAAAGCTGTATCAAGCTTGAATGTTGTGTCCATACTTGCTCCAACTGTTCAGGGTTCGACCTCTGCGGTCGTATCAAGCTGTGCCCAGCAGAGCATTTTATTGTTATATATGCTTGAAGATATTGATCTGATAATTTTCATGATTATTGTATACATGTAGTTTTACCATGACAAGTTGCATATCAAGTTCAAATTTTGTTTCAGTTCAGATGATTTTTTTTTATAGCAGAAACTGTTTAGGACAAATGTAGGAATTATGGTCCAAAACAAGCATTTTTCATGTTTCATGGCAATAAATTGTGTATAAGTGTAGGATAACTATAAAATTGTACTACTTAATAGGTCATTTGTAGGTTCCATACCTCAAAAGAAGGTTTGGATTAATTTTTGGGGTAACAGATTAAACCATGTAAACCATTTAATAATTTGGGGCCAAAAAAAAAGAAGGATTTTCTGGTTTCAAAACATTTAAGTCTTGAATAATATACATTGTACATCATTTGTATATGTTCATACACCTGAACTAATATATAGATAAAAGAAGATATGGTATAATTTCCCTTCACCCAAGATTAAATGACATACATGTAGAAGTTAACATAAACTACAGGTCACAGTTCATCCTTCAACAATGAGCAAATCCCATACAGTCTAAGGGGAAATTGTAAACAATCAATTTCAAATGGTTACAACTTGAAAACTAATTTAATAATGACAAGGGGTCTTCAGTTACTGTTGTAAGACTACAATGGGATGACCTGCTTTTAGTTTAAACTACTGGACCAAATTTAATAAAATCATTAAAAGGGTATCTAATACTATTAATTATGATTTTCAAAACAACAGTGGATACAGGTGAGTGACACAGGCTCTTGAGAGCCTCTAGTTGATATTTGATAGTACAATTCTAAGTTTAATATAAATACATATAGCAAGAAATACATGTATATTATAAGCTAATTGTTTGCAAAACTCTTTGAATAGTATTGCGTCCACAAATGTACTGTTTTCTCCCTTTCAGCAGTATTACAAGGTATGGGCAGAGGAGTTGACTATTGATAATGACTGATACTGGAATTAATGAAGTAACCTACATGTAGTGTCCAATCTCTATGTGGAGTTTGCCTATCAGACAGTCCATTTTTACATGTACCAAAAAATGTACGTTGACAGCCAATGCTAAGTATTAATCTTAAACATATATTCAATGATTGTATGTGCATCTCTGATACATATATTTCGCTGTTGTGTGGCTTTATTTCTGATCAGAGACTGATAAAAATCAGATTATCCTTTATTTTAAGTTCAAATATTATGTACTAGTAACTACATGTACTCAATGTCTTGCATTCATTTAACTAATAATGATGATGTAGCATCCAACAAAAAGTATATCTTTTTGACCTTCATTTTATGCCTCACTGATTATGTATATGTATGAATTCTGTCAGATTGTGGTACTTAAAAAAAGTTTTGAGTGTTTTGCACATATACTTTGTCATTGGACTTTAAATAAATTTGATTTCTGATAATGGCAGAGTGTTTTGAACATTGCTTCATAGTGATGATCAGATTACCTTTAATCAATATATATACAATGTACATGTACACTGCTACTGTAAAATAAAGTTTCCTAAATATTGCACTAATTTTAAAGTAACAAAATAGTACTGAATATTAAAAGTAGATTCCCAGTACTACATATGTTTGGTACAGAAATAGTACCTATGCAAAAGTAGCTGTGTATATAAATAGAATTTAATTGTTGCAGATTGATAATTTTTAGTAATTTGAAAATAAGGAGATGTGGTAGGATTGCCAATAAGAAAACTATCATGATCAGCCACGTTCAAAATGAAGGGGATGTAAGCAGTTTTAGGCCACTTTAAGACCTTCAACAATGAACAGAACAATACTGTTTACTCAGCTGTTAAAGATCCTGACAAAATGCGCAACAGTTCAATCTAGAAATTTAGTACTAGTCATTTTGCTAGTGATGTTCACTTATTAATTAAAAGAAAAATTAATTGTTTTCTCTCTTGGTGAATATTTTTATGCCCCTGCCGTAACGGTGGGGGCATTAAGTTTTACCCTTGTCCGTCTGTACGTACGTCCCAAAATTGGTTTCAGTTCTCTAACTTAAGTTTGCCTCAACCAAATATTATGAAAATTATACACAATTCTTATTACCACAAAACACAGATCAAGTTTGAATTTTGGTGGCGTCACTTTAACCGTTCTAGAGTTATGCCCTTTAGAAATGGAAAAATTGCAAAAGTTTTAGTTTCCGTTCTCTAACTTAAGTTTGCCTCAACCAAATGTTATGAAACTTATACACAACTGTTCTAGAGTTATGCGTGTTTACAAATAGAAAAATTGCTGAATTTTTAGTTTCTGTTTTCTACTTAAGTTAGCCTCAACCGAATGTTATGAGACTTACATACAATGCTTATTACCACAAAACTCAGATCAAGTTCAAATTTGGGTAGCATCACTTTTACCGTTCTTCAGTTATGTCCCTTTATAACTATATGATATGCAAGCAGGGGCATCATCTGTGTCCTCATGTGGACACTATCAACATTTATTTAAAACAATTGCCTGTGTGAATTTGACATATATCTAAATGAATTTTCAGTTGTATTGCCATGTTTTTATTTGGAAAACAGTTCATCAGCATGATCAGGTTCAGGTCTTATATTTATAATAATCACTGGAATTTAAATTTTCAGAATTAGCTCCCCAGATGTAAGTGGAAGTGAAGTTATACATGTTATATGTTTCGATGAAATGAATGACTTGATTAGATATACATGTAGTGGAGACCCTATAGATACAGTACATGTAACTGGTATGTATTTGTTACAGTATTTGCTGTCAAAATTGTATAACAAAAATGCCGAATCCTGTGCAAATTTAAAAAGGAGTCCACGCAAACTGACAAAATAAAAAAACACTATCAATCAACAGATCAAGGGAAAAGTTAATCTGCTATATATACATGTATGGAATAGGCATGTAGTTAGATTTGTTTACCCCTTTTCAGTCCATGTAAATTTATGAGAATAGAATATTATATTCTGGATTTCCTTAGATTTCAATTCTTATTTCATATTAATATTCCCATGTGTATATATGTTATGCTTGTAGTTTGAGGAAAATTATCAAAATAGCTTGACCAAGATTAAACAATAACTGCTATCATGAATAAGGCCATTTTTGTCTTGTCTGCAACTGATTGTATGGTGTACATGTCTGTCTGGGCAGGGTTCATCTTACCATGACCTGATATTCATAGTTCATTAGTCAATAATAAGTTTCATATTTTGGTCTGTTTGCAGAGGCGGATTTAGGGGGGCAGGGGGCCTCCCCCCTTCCCTGTTCTGGGAAAAATTTGGTTGATTATATAGGGAATCACTGAAGCTTGACCAGAGCGGGCCCCTTCTTAGGCAGTCAGTGGGCCCCCACTTATGAAAATTTCTGGATTTGCCACTGTGTTTGTTGTATACTATACAAGCTATAATCAATTAACAGATCAGCTATATTTGGGGTAGGCAATGATTGTAAGGTGCACATGTCTGTCTGGCTTGGTTTTTCTGACCTTGGCATTATTTGCTTGACAGTATTTTTTTCATGGATCATTGGTTATGTTAAGTTTATATATCATACTTATAGTAAAATTATATCTTTAGCATGTTTAGAACAATCAACATAAAATATATCATGAATAGTAAAACATGCAAGACATTTCAGCGTGTTTACTCGTCTCTTGTGATATCTATTTTATATAAATTTATACTGAGTGCCAATAAAAACACAATTCTGGTCCCCTTACACATGCTACAGTACATGTAGTTATGCCCAGCAACAGTCGAGGGGGAATAATATCAATTTACCCCTGTCCGTCTGGATGAGGATACTTTGTTTGTCTGGCTATCTCCTCCTACAGTTTTGGAGGTACAACTTGTTAACATGGCAAAGTTCAACCATAATGAACCGCCACACCTCCGTTGCAGAGGTAATTAAAAAATGTACAGTCTGCTAGATTATCAATTTTCAGAGCATTTGGAGTTTTGATTTATACCCCTATGGAAGCTAATCACAAATTTCTTAACTGGAAAAGTATCAGGTAACCAGATGTTTCCAGAATGCATAGAGCCATACACATACTGTGTTAGTATTGTAATTTAAATGGGGCTAAGACATGTAAGAAGGGGGCTTGAAAATGATGAGTTGTGTTTCTATAGGCACTAAGTATACTTATATATACAGGTAATGTGGTTTGTTTTCATAAGTAATTTATTATAAAATTTGACATGGTATGATTGCCAATGAGACAACTATCCACCAGAGTCCAAATGACTGAATATTGACAACTGTAAATGATCATATGTACAGCTTTCAACAATGAGCAAAACTGATACAGCATAGCGAGCTACAAAATGTCCTGAAACAGGGTTGGCAAAAACCTGGGTTTTATGAGTATTGCCCAGCCCAGTGGGAATTACTGGGTTTTACTGGGTAAATCACCATCAAATCACCAATGATCATGTCTGAGCTTAAAATACAAAACAGTTATCTCCTAATTATAAGTTTGGTAATCATTGGAGATTAAATTGGTGTTATCTTTTTTGCTTGACTACAGAAACAAACATGCTGATTTTATTATATTACAGGAACTGTAGGAAGTATTCAAAGAGTCTGATTGCTAAGTATGCATTACAGGATTTTATCATTGGAGCAACATCTTAGGCGGAGAAGTGCAAATGTATGAAGGAATCCTTGGGTACAAATAGCAATTATATGCAGAAGAGGACTCTTAAACATTATTAACAGACATGTAGTCATAGTAGTGGTGTTTTCAAGAAACGTAAACCAACTGGAATTAACAATTGTGTATATTTTTTCAACCACAAGTACTTTCAGAATATAATACAATTCAAATTCAAATTATTGTGTCAACATACAAGTTACAGTAAAAAATGAAAATGCATGTTTTAAAATGAATTTTATATAAAAAAATGAAATAACAAGAATTTTTAGCTTATTGTGCAGCCAAACTTTGAGATCTTTTAATGGTATATGCCTGTTGTTTGTCAACATTTTGCCTTAACCTTAAGATCAGTGTTAAAATGAGAAAAAAACTATTTTTGCATATATGAAATAAGAAGTAAATGGTTGTAAATTACAGAGAGCCTTTCAATATGGTACATTTGTATATCAGCTATATTTCACAGAACTTTCTATTTTAGTTTATTAGTACAATGAGACATGAGGTATACATCAATCAGCCAGCAATATAACAACAAAAACACCTGAAAGGCATTAAGGTGCTAACATGCAGTCCTCAACAAAAGACAGGTGTCTAAAAGATATGCCATGATCTATTTAATTGACCAGAGGCTATAAAAAAAATTACAATATGAATCAAGAATAGCCATCAACACCAAATTCTCTGAATATTTTTTTTTTATTAAGACGAGATTTTTGACAACCACTGAAAAGATTTCTGGCTTTAAGCAGGTACATGAATAAGTGGCGAGGTGAACTAGTTTTTTTTCTTCAAAACCTTCTTAAAGAGAATTGGCATCTTTTGCAAGTAAGTCTTTTCCATAATGTGATTGGTTTGTGTCAAAACTGATGACCACACAATATGACTTATACAAACATAATAAAAATCAACTCAAATGAAATATACATCAGTGCAATCAACTTCTATAAATGACCACAGTCCATAAATCATTTACAAAAAAGGATTGAGACTCAACACAACCAAAAAAGTTCTAGGAGTGAACTAAGGTGCCCTGGATATAATTTATATCCTGTGATGCATTTGCTTGCCTTCTTTGTTTAAGACCAAAAAATTTTGGAAACAAAGAAAGTAAAACAGAATGGAAGTATGAACACATGGTCCAGACCAAGAATAATATTTTTCATGTTTATATATATATCAAAACAGAATTTGTATTAGATTAGAATTGACTTACATAAATAAGCTCAAATCCTGTGAAATTAGTGTGATTGAGGCTGAATTCACTTTAATTTCATTAAAAAAAAGAAGCTCGATTCATGTTAATTTCACGTGAAAAGTTCACGTGAATTTCACGTGAAGGCTCAATTCACGTGAATTTCACATGAAAAATTTCACGTGAATTTCACGTGAATCAGTATTTCACGTGAAAATCACGTGAATTACGCGTATAAGCTCGATTAACGTGAAATCCACGTGAATTTTTTCACGTGAAATTCACGTTAATTTCACATTAAATTCACGTGAACAAAATTTGCCTGTGTATAATATAAAAATATATATAAAAACAATTTTTTAAAAGTTCTTCCTCTGTCTCTATCACCAATGCAGTGTATATAAAGTGGATGGTTTTCATCTTAAAGCTGTGTCGGTAGGGATGTTTCCATCTAAAACGAAATATTTTATTTTAATCTTTTATTAGTGCTTTCGTGTGTAAAACATTATTTTTGTATTCTCCATGGCTACATTTATATTGAAAAAGAAGAATTAAATAGATAATAAATAAGACATATTCTACATGTTTAACCCCGCCACTTTCTTTATGTGCCTGTCCCAAGTCAGGAGCCTGTAGTCCAGTGGTTGTCGTTGGTTCATGTCTGTCATATTTGTTTTTTTGTAAATTGTTTAGTTATAAATTAGGCTGTTAATTTTCTCAATTGAACTGTTTCATATTTTTCATGTCGGGGACTTTTATAGCCGACTATACGGTATTGGTTTTTCTCATTGTTAAAGGCCATACGGTTGCCTATAATTGCTAAAATCCACTTCATATGAACTTTGGTGGATAGTTGTCTCATTGGTAATCATACCACATCTCCTTATTTATAAGTTATAACTTTTAAGGCGTAAACTTCTTTCTGTTGTGACGAGAAATTGATGATCATTATGGTGATTGATAAAACAAGATAATCTGTAGCAAAACACTGCCCATAACATACATTAAAGGTTAATCAGAGGAATAGTGTTTTCAACAACTTACCATCAACAACAATGACGGTTTGATCAAAACTTTTACCATTTATTCCGACGACCTCCGCCTCGTCCACTTCCAAAATTTCGTCGACCGCCTCTAAATTGTCGACCGCCTCCAAATTTTTTACCGCCTCTTAAATGTCTTCCGCCGCCGAACCATCTTCCGCCTCCTTGATTGTTACCTTTCTCTGAATTGATAACAATAGTGTCCTGTTGACCTCCACCGCCACCTCCTCCTCCACCACCCCCACTCCCTCCTCCTCCACCTCCACCTCCACCTCCTCCTCCTCCGCCACCGCCGCCTGAACAAATAATTATGTCCACCAGAACTATCAATACTACTATAGTGATAAGTAGGTATTTCATTGAGATCTGCAGTAATGAGTATAAAAAAAAACATTACATAAATGGCAGATTGAAAGTTGATTTCAATGACATTATTTGCTTCAATGTTTAAATGAACCTGTCGCCAGTACCATTTATTGATTTTGTGAAATCAGAAAAACTTTAAACTTAACATATAAATTGTTTTATTCTGGTGATTTTTAGTTCAATTGTAAAATTGTAAATTTCAAAATCTTTGTAATATTTACACCTCTTTATGGTTTTATTTGTTAAATATGAATGTTTTATTTTTTCATATATTTTTCACAATTTGGCTGTAAAAGCTCATTTTGTTACAGTAAATTTGTATAATTAGGGATTATGTAGAATACTGATTTTTCCGGGATTTTGCATAACCACTAAAATCATTAGTGATTATATATAATCCCAGATAATTACCGGTTATTTTACATAATCACTGAAAATTTTAAGAATTATTTTACAAATTCCCTGATATTATTTCAGGGATTATCAATAATACAAAGAAATTTAATGAAAATAAATCAAATATAAACAAATAAACCTTTTAATTCATTCTTATCCTTTTGAAGTGGACAATTTTCATTCCCTGTTCATTTTTCAAATCTAAAGGAACAGTTTTTCCAGGGATATGGTATTCAACTGTGTTGAACCACATTGAACAAACAAGTATTTAAAATTAAAATTGATAATTCCAACATTCTCCATAATAGTGATAACTGCTCATGTATGCCATGAATTTATTGTTTGCCCAAAACCGCGTCAAATGTTCTCATTGTAAATGCAAAGTGCATATAATTTGTTGTAAAATGAATTGCAATGAAAGTTATTAAACATCTGTTTTAGTTTTCTATGTTCCAATGAACAAGACATTCAAACTTAGCTAGCGAATGCAACTGAACGAACAGAAAAACCAACAGAACGCATGCTTGACAGAATGAACACAATTTTAGAGGAGGCAACATTGGCTGTAAAGTTTTGATACCGATTCCGCATATTGATCGCGGAAAGGAAGACCCTAAAAATGTAATAACCATTGTTCATGAACCGACTGAAGATGATGATGCCTGGCTACGAAACAAAGGATGTTGCTCGGATCCTTCACAAGAAATCAATTTGAGGTGGTCGATTCACTTTTGTGGCACCTTTAGATGTTTCTAATGATTCACTTTTGTGGCACCTTTAGATATTTCAAATAAACACTTTTTTTTCTTTCTTCAACATTCGGTAAAATCAGATTCAATATATGAAGAACAAGGTTTTTTTAAAAGTGGATGTTGTTGCGAAAAAAAACGAAAATCAGAGCATGAAAATGGTCGATATGTAAATCTACAATAGTAGATGTCATCTAAATTTACAATTCAGTTTGTAAAAATAAATGATTCATATCAGAGTATAGTGCTTATCGTTTTAATATTTATACTACTAAAGATGTTTAAATATGATTTTTTAGAATAAATTATTTGACTTTTATTCACTGTCTCTTCATTGCAGTTATTATGTATTAAAAATCCTTGACTTTTTTTCTATAGTGATTATGCATAGTTCCTGAAAATTTAAGTGATTATATATCATCACTAAAGATACCAGTGATTATACATAATCCCTTATTATACATAAACCCATAATTATACACATTTATTGTAACATATATACTCGTTTGAGAATCAATAAATGGTGTCTTGCAACAAATGACATTCAATCATTTCATGCTACTTATTTTTCTTAAACTATGCTTGCTCTTGTTTTTATAATTTGCACAAAGTCAGAGAGTCTAGATGCGATTTGATTGTTTTGTAAACGTGTCTTCTTTAAACAAAAACCTTTTACCATCTCTCGGGATGAAAAAAACCCGCTTATATTCAAATAGTATTCAATAATATATGGTTACTAACATTGAAAATTCAGTTGGGAGTTTTGAAAAGATAGATTTTTTGGAATGTGTTCAAATAAACTACCCTCTAGAAGTTTTTACATGTTTCATTTGTATATTGTACCATCCTGTCTTGATTGTAAAAGTAAGAAATGCAGAAACAAAATGTTAAGTTAAAAAAAATGAAGTTTAAAGTGTTTTCTTTTTTTTTTAGATAAGTAATTTCTCTTCAGGTATCAAAGTACTTACTCATATGCACATATATCTATGTTATTTAAATTCGTTTTTGTTTCTGATACTCTATGTGTTAATTATATATGCCAGTTTTGTCTATTATCTTGAAAACCGCTATAGATAGAAAAAATCTGACATAGACAAAAATGTCTGTCTACCTACAGTCTATTACGACTTCTTATACGAGTTATTGCCCTTAAATGACAACTTTTACCATTTTGTGTGTTTTTGCATATTATCTTGAAAACTATAATAAATAGACAGAAACTTTAAATTTAATATGATCAACAAGACAATATCTACAAATAATTCACAAATGGCCAAAATCGTCTCTCGACTCCTTATTAAAGTTATTTCCCTTTAATGATGATTTGTACCATTTTTTCGTTTTTACCATCAAAACTATAATAGATAGATAGAAACTCAACAAAAAAGATCGGAAAGATCTACATATAAGTAAACAAGGCCGAAATCTAGTCTAGTCTAGTCTACAATGTTGGAGAGTGTCCATTATTGAAGGTGCACATAGACCTAGGTGAGCGACAATGGCTCTTTAGATTTATAATTGAGTACGCAAGGCACGCGTTTTGTCTACCTCAGACTCATCAGTAGTGTTCAACATTAAGAAAACCAAATCAATTAACCTTTAAAAAAAAATAGCGCTCTCATATTTCAGTAAAATTGGCAGGCAAAAATAGAGGTTTTATATTCTGTGTAGGGAATAATGCATCTATGATTTCCGTAGTTTTTTAGTTCTGCATTAATAAAGATATACTATTCAACTTAAAATTAAAAAAAAACTAGAAAAATATCAGCAGTAAACATCATCCCGAGTTACTGCAAATGTTGCTTTTCACCTCGATAGACATTGAAAGATCATTTCACATACTATATATACATTCGTGTATTAGAAATATTTGAAGAAGAAATGTATCATAGATAATTAAAAATATTTCTATCTTTATCACATGCATTGTCTCCATATGTCTTTGTCTAAATTGACGAATAGAAAATTTAACTGAAACGATAATATGACCAGTGTTTTCATAAATCCGAAATACTGTGATACATAAAAGTGTCGTGTGGTTTATTATTTAAATGCTGGTTTTCTTCGACTTATTGTTTTTTAAATCCCCTTTGGTATCCCCCTCTCTTTATACTTCACACAGAGGCTTCTTACGACAAATGTGAAGAAGCTAGCACTAACTTTAAGTTCCTCAATATGAATGGTGTTTTTTTACCACAAAAAGTTTGGCTCTATGTCAATTGCAATTGTACCACTGTACATGACATAAATGATTCCACCTCAGAATCAACTAGGTCTGCTTCATACATTGACTAACACCTAGAAATGGACATTAAAGGCCGACAGAGGACTCGCCATGAACTAAGAGACTTGAAATCATCTACTCTACCTCCACCCACTCAATCACGCAACAGAGTATGTTTATAGTGTAATACGAAACAAACAATATTTGATATCCTACTTATGTAATGAGGTTAACTATTATATATTAGAATTCGGATTAATACAATATACGCGAACTATGTAAGAAGATAGACAGCTTTGTTTCTAAGTTATAAGTTATTTATAAATATGTCACTTCTATAGTACATTGTACATATTCTAACATTTACTCTAAAGTCGCTTTGTGTTTTGATCAGTTCAAGAGAAACGAGAAAACTAACTGACCAAAAAAGAAAAAGACAAACAACAGCACACAAGACAACATAGAAAACCAAAGACTGAGCAACACGAACCCAACCAAAAAGTGGGGGCGATCTCAGGTGCTCCGGAAGGGTAAGCAGATCCTGCTCCACATGTGGCCCCGTCGTGTTGCTCATGTAAGTACAAACCCGGTGATATGTCTAATTCGGTAGGTCACATTCGGGGGAAGGGGACGAGATTGTAGTTACGACAATTGGAACATATCCGTCGACATCTGTGAAACAGATATTCCATAACGGCGATGTATTGTATCAATAAAGGCGAAAGTAGATGATCAAATCGAGCAAAATCGAGCAAAAAGAGACAAACCAAGGCGTATACCTGGCTTTTTGGCACATTTGTCAAATCTAAAACAAATATATTTCGCAAGGTCGTACTTATTTCTAGTCTACTGACAATGCCCCTTACTTGTATGTCTTGTATGTATCGAAGTTGACATTGTTTTGTAAGTGATCTTTTCTTTTCGTTTTATCAGAATCATTGGGAAACATAGTCATACACTTTAACTATCAGAAAGCTCGACATATATACGTATTGACACAGGAACTTGAAAATGATAGTATAAACCGTATTGCTCTTGCAAGCATGGCATACGAATGAATACAAGTATTAAATTACAAAAAAACAAAAACGATTTTAAGGTTCCTTATTAACAGTTGGTATCTGTGATTTTTTTAAATGTGTAACTTGACGATCATACTGTACTGTTACTAAAAAGAAACCTAAAGATTGAGCTAAACGGGGTATGTCTAATGCGAATACAAAAACAAGTTGGCGAAAATAAAATCCCCATTTTGTTCTCAAAGAAATACCTACTGTCTCTGAAAAACGTTTCAATGAAACATAAATAAAGCCTACTTTTTTTAAAGAAAGACCAGAGAACATTATGTAAGAATCAGAATGGATTTTAACAAAGTGTGATTTGTCTCCTTCATAATGTATCAAAGAATATGTAGACTTTATAAAATATAAACAATTTGTGTCATATTTGTTTATCGTAAATTATTTTGTTCATAATGTATCAAAGAATATATAAACTTTATAAAATATAAACAATTTGTATCGTATTTGTTTTTCGTGAATTGTTTTGTTATAAATTATGCCGTCAGTTTTCTCAATTGAATTGTTTCATACTTTTCATGTCTGGGCCTTATATAGCCAATTATACGGTATAAGTTTTTCTCCTTTTTGAAGGCCTTACGGTTGCCTATAATTGTTTACGTCCACTTCATTTGAACTTTGGTGGATAATTGTCTCATTAGCAACCATACAACATGTATCCTTATTTTTATAGTGTTACGTATTAACGTATTAGAGAACGCTTGCAGTTACAGAAAGCAAGCTCAAAGTACTTTATCTGTTGATTATGAAATTATTACACTCTCATAATGGACATTGTTCCTTGACGCACCTTTGATAAAACAAAGTCAAAGAGAATGTTATAAAAATCTCGTCATAGTACAATACCAATATAAATAAGTGCAAAATTCATGATAAAGAACAAAAATTAAAAAAAACCAAATATGACAGTAAAATTAAATATCAAAATGTTAAAATTTAGCTAATAAATATTTTTCGCAAAATTACAAAAAAAGATTAAATGCCATGTGTACAACTATTATTGTGAACATGCTTATTGTTTAAAACAAAAGCTCTAATCGACAATCTTCAATATATTCTGTAAAAATATTCTTATAAATCACTGAACTTTTATCTCCGAAAATGCGATCTTTATATGTATGTGTTAAATTTGAATTATTTTGAATAGGTCACCAAAAAATGCGTTTTTTGTTGTTTTTTTGTTGTTGTTTTTTTCAGCTAGCTTTTGCTTTAGATGTTGTGTTGTACCAATATGTTTATTTAAGTCGATTTGGACAGATTGAAACATTATTTTGCTGTTAACCAATTTCACAGGTAAGAGAAGGTTTGGCGCACGCAAACATGTTTATATATAGGCTGTGCTTTGAGAGTTCGTCAGTAAGTTGCCTTTGTCTTCCAGTTTTCTACAGTATTGTTTTGTTCATACATTCGCATGTTTTAACGATTATTGCAAGTCTTTATTTTTCATGTTTTTTTTTCGTTCTTGTATTGTCGTTTTTGATTAAACAAAATCTCGATTTCATATCTTGTTCTCTTAAGTTTTTAGCTTGTTTTACAAATATGATTAAGCAAGTTTTCTGTTACATTGTTGGTTTTATTTGTTGATTTAAAAGTACTGAAAGAAAACTTGAGTTTGGAAAAGTTTAGATCTTTTTATTTATAAACAAATTATACTTCTAAAATATGAAATTGAGAATTCAGATCATTGAAATAAAATATGTATGTTGCATTCTAACCTAGTAGCTGTCTGTATCTGTGTAGTTCTGTCTGGATCGTCTTTAATATTATAGCAGATTCATTTTGTTTTTCTGGATACATGATATTATTTTTCCAAGGCCATTTATTGACCTTTTATTTAGCTTTGTCATTGGGTCATTACTATTCTATTTTCCTTATCTAAAACTGAATTCAAAACATACAGTTTTAAAGTTACTAAATTCTTCAATTTGTAACAAACTACACCCAACATCATGACCGTGGTTACAAAGCAACTTGTCGCACCAAAAGTCCACAGCTTCTACAATAAAGTACATTTAAGAATTGAATGCTTCTTTTTGTAACTTCATTGGGGTGTAAAAGCGTTGTCCGAAGTACATTTTGTATGAAGCGCTTCATTCTAAAAATGTGCGCACGGTCAACGCTTTTACAACCCTATGAAGTTACAAAAAGAAGCATTCAATACTTATAATTACATTTTTTAGCTAGGATCATGAAAACACGATTTTTATCAAGTTTTTATTTAATTTACCTGTGCACTTTATTTCGGTACCTCGTGTCATCATGAATGATAAATTTTATTGTGTAATGAAGTTGATTAAGGAAAGTGTAGCCAATCAGAATAACGTATTATAATGAAACATACATCTAATGTAATTATTACCTTTTGATGTTGATTTTAAATCAACTGTGTTCTAAAACTATTACAATGTCATTATATAGATTACATTGTTTCAACGACAATCGCACGCCAATCTTTATCATAAAAGACAGTTGATTGGACAAAAGTTATGGATAGCCACTCCTACATAAAACTGAGGTCTTAGAAATGACTTCAGATATTGGGAAAATATTCCAAACGGATATTCCTGCAAAAATAAAGGCCCAATCCGAATTTCCGAAAAGGTCTGTTTTAGAGTTCAGTTTAATTGAATTTTCCGTAATTGAAATAAAACAAAAATATTTTACACAAATTCGTCTTTTGACACGTAAATTGATATAGGTTACTAGCTGGTGTGGATTTTGATAGAAAATAGCCAATGCAGTGGCGGATCCAGAAATTTTCAAAAGAGGGGGCCCACTGACTGCCTAAGGAGGGGCCCGCTCCAGTCATGCTTCAGTGATTCCCTATATAATCAACCAAATTTGTCCCTCAAAAGGGGGACCCGGGCTCCCTGCCCCCCCCCCTAAATCCGCCTCTGCAATGGAATGCAGAAATATCTTATGTCAGGGGTCACGCAAGGACTGTCTTACTTAATAGGGATGCTTATGCGGCATATCAGGGATAAGATTAATTTTTAACCAGACATCTAACCATGCACCACAGAAACTTATTTCACTTGAATACATTGACCTCATATCTTGTCGAATTTGAAGCCCGTCAGACAGCTGGCATAAATTCACGGAAGAGACTTTGATGAAATCAATAACTCTTTAATGTTCACGGGAACGAAGATTATGCAAGTACGCACTAGTAATCTAAAGGTCGAAACGAGCTCTATCTCATAATGAAGAAAAAGTGAACCGTCTTGAAACAAGAATGTCTCCTCGTGTATCCGAAGTTTTGCTTGTGGACAGATGTTGCTGGTGGATAAAGTGGCAACGACTTTAAGCAATGTAGAGTTTACAGAGAAATGACGATTTCTAGGGTTCGAGGTATGTATAATTAATTTATTTGAATAAAAATATTATCTATGTAGAATATTTGCTGTCATTTTAACTTAATTCAAACTCAATTATGCATATTTTATTGTTTTATAATTTTTTCCACGTCCCTTCCTGAAATTAATTCTTCTTCTTCAAGAAATTTAAATCAATAAAAATATTTCAAAAACGTGCCAAACTATTTAAAAAAAACATACACTTTGCAGTGTTGTGTTGTGTTGTGTTGTGTTGTGTTGTGTTGTGTTGTGTTGTGTTGTGTTGTGTTGTGTTGTGTTGTGTTGTGTTGTGTTGTGTTGTGTTGTGTTGTGTTGTGTTGTGTTGTGTTGTGTTGTGTTGTGTTGTGTTGTGTTGTGTTGTGTTGTGTTGTGTTGTGTTTTTTTTTTGTTTTTTTTTTTTTTTTGTGTTTTTTTTTTTTTTTTGGGGGGGGGGGGGGGTATTTCCATGCCGGCAAGGCAATAGTAACTCGCTATAAACGATTTATTCCCGGGGTCGTAATTTTTGATGATTTGGAAGAGCTCTGATAGAAAAGAGTTGATGAAAAACTCTCCAACAAATTTAATAAAATATGCAAATTGCTAGATACAATATATGGTTCCTTTAAATATTCAAAACATTTCGCATTATTTTAGCATTTTCATTATGTTAGAGATAAATTTAATGATACATTTTGTAAGAAATTAAAATTTATTTTTTTAGGGTGAAGAAAATATCGTTTTTTCCACCACTGGAACGGAGAGATTAACCTGTTAGTTACTGCTGAAAAAAGTCAACGTTTATGAATCGACTAGTCCTATTCTTGCAAGAGTAATTTCGGCAGTGTTTGTGAAACTAATTTCATCTTATGTAAAAATCATAATTTGCTGTTGTCCGATAATTCAACCTTACAGTGATTTACTGTTCAGTTGCTTGCCATGCAACTATTGTCAGCAAAATTAATTAAAGACAGGAAGCATATCCTGTATTTCGGAACAGAATAGAAGCTTTTTATAGCTAGAAATACATGTGTACATCAAATTCATTTTATTATAAAAATAGAAAATTGTGCACAGCAAATAGTGATGTTATCAGAACTTTTCCTTGTTTAAAGACATATTTTCTGATGGTCTGAAATCGGAAAGCGGCATTGGCGATAACTTAAAATATGAATTTAGATTTTGTGTTTTCTTTAAGAGCAATTTTAGTGTATATTCATTATGATATCAACAATAAATTCATGTAGAAAGTACGCAAATGAAAGAATTTGGCTAATGTAATAATACTGTTTAAAAAGTTGTTTTGTATTGCAAATTGTTTTACCATGAAAAAATAAAGTTTTCTAAAGGCGGAATATTCAAAAGTCTACTGCATGATACTATTAAGAAAACTGAACTGGAAATATATCATCACTATGAAGGTACACACCTCTTCATCATGCAAAGGCAAATGAAAATATTCATCCTTATTTTGATTGATTGTAAAATTTCCTTGTTATATTTGTCCAAGTCGATATTTCATATTTGGTCTGCACATTATTGTGATTGCATAAATAAATAGCAGTTTTTTTCTCCAAGGTTACATTTGGACGCCCACTAACATGTTTAACCCCGCCTCATTATTTATGTGTCTGTCCAAAGTCAGGAGATCGTAATTCAGTGGTTGTCGTTTGTTGCTGTGTATCAATTTTTTTATTCGTTTGTTGTTTTGTACATAATTCAGGCTTTTGTTTTTTTCGTTTGGGATGCTTTATATTTTGTTATGTCTGGGCCTATTATGGCTTGCTTTGCGGTATGTGTTTTTGCCTATTGGTGAAGGCCGTACGCTGACATATATAGTTGCTATAACATCTACGTCATTTGGTCCCAGGTGGAAAGTTGTCTCATTGGCAATCATACCACATCTCCTTGTTTTAAATTGTACTTGTACCAAATCATAAAATGATTGTATAAAATTCCATAAGCTTTCTGGAAAGCATTTAACTTGTATACAGCCAACATTTGAAAAAAGTGCTTGGATCATGTGTAACTAATTATTTGAAATCGAATCCACTCCCTCCAGGGATTGTAAAAAAAATTCTTGCAATTGGATGTTTATGTATATCTCTCTTCCAATATTTCTTTAAAATCAAATAAATATTACGTCAAAAACTAACTCAATTCCTACATCCCATCATCTGTTTGACTGATGCGAGTCAAATATGTTTTAGTGCGTTATAAATTACACCACAGACTTTCTTTATTCAAAGAATAAGTTCGAAAGAACATAATTATTACGAATTCACCATGATAAAAGAAGGTTTATAATATAATGTCTTTCGGATTCAAATTAATTTAATTTGGTTTGCGATGCAAAATTTTACAAAAACATGTACAATTTGCAGTTTTGTATCAAAATATACCTTTATAAGCAACAGGTAGCTCTGAATAACATTTTGATTTTATGGAACTTTAATAATTTAGATTGGGAAACAATATTTACGGAAATGATAAAGAATGTTTAATTAACAGTTTCCAGTAGGATTTTGCAACTTTTAGAAGTTAAACAAATACAGTGGAAATTAGCCGTATTTTGTTGCATCGAAGAACATCCGGCGAATACAATATTTATTTTGTCTATCACATCTTTGTTCATAAAAGACATCGTGAGTTTTTAGTAAAGATTGACTTTTACGACTCTTTGTAACACACCAAGATAGTTAGTTAACAGTTTATTTAATGCCGGTCTGGAACGGAGTCCATAACGGACGGTCCTCTTTTCAACAGTGCATGCAATAGTTTATATACAATTTCATTTGAATATAACAGTTTATCAAAATTTCTATTACTTTAACAATAATAGTTTTTATTCTAAAGATACATGTTTTTACCAATCTGGACAATTTATAGTTGTGAATCTTGCATATGTCCAGTTCATTAATTAATTGTTATTATAACATGTCAGCATATGACCTTCATGTGTACATGTACTTAATTTTAACCTTGAATTAAAACAATCAGTCTAAAACTTATTTGTATAATTTTCTTGATAGATATTTCCCTGTGTTATTTTATTCAATTTTATTAAACATTTTAAGAATATATAAATATATATATTTTGAAGCCCATCATATTGTCACATTCCTCCCTTTCTTAAGAAATATAATTATATATTTTAGTTTAAATCGTGACAATATGAATGCTTGCAAAAGAAAACAACATTCAGAAACAAAATCATTTTAACAGTTCAACAACATCTAAATGTCCAGCAATGCATAGTTCATACAATTCTTGTGTGAATAACTAAGTTGTAAAAGTTCTACCATTACACTCTTCGTAACATCAAATATCGGAACTTCGTAATTCTAGAAAAAGGCGCAACCATCAACTGCGGACCGTCTTCATAAACCCGACTCCGGTGGACTGCTCCTCCGATCGTCGTTGTCAACTCCAACAATCCATTTGTTTGTCTGCAACGCCAATTCCCATCATTCAAAAGTACTGCAACTACTCCGACTGTCGTTGATAACTCCGACCTGCAAGTGATCCACCATCTGTCGTTGATATACTCCGACCTCCAAGTGATCCACCATCTGTCGTTGATATACTCCGACCTCCAAGTGATCCCCCATCTGTAGTTGATATACTCCGACCTCCATGTGATCCACCATCTGTCGTTGGTATTACTCCAAACTGACCTAGCTTACCTACCCTGTTGATTCAGGGTCCCTGACTAGGTTGCTCAGATATCACCGGCTGGAACAAATCAGGCAATTCTACCTGTGAAGTTGTAGAACTATTCCCTCTACCAATATAAAGTTGTGTGATCGTGTAGTTTTATTTACATATAAATGTCTGCGTTGTGTCCAATAATCAAAGCCAATATCCAGTGTTCTTGTCCAATCGTCATTCTTGTGGTTAGTTTACTCGATTGTTACTTCTCATTGTTTGACAAGTTGAGTACTGGATAATGGTTCTTAGTGACTGTTTCTAGTAGTGGTGCAGAACCTATTTAACATCTCTGGAGGCAGTATCATCGCCCTCAACATTAGCTGACACCACTTGATCGCCACCAAGGTATCTTGTGACTATTTGAACCTCTTTATCATTACTCATTCTCTTGGCTAAACACCTATTCTTAATACTTTGACGATATTTACAAAATAAATATAACATAATCCCCTACAGTAAAAGCAACAAAAAAATAAATTAATGCATATGCCCAATTTGGCAGTCCAAAGTCTTCCTCAATAGAATCTAACTGGTTCAATTGATAAATTAAATTGTCCATCGGTATGTTATCTATATTTTTTAGTTCTTTTGGTAACTTTGTCAAGTTAAATTTTGGAAAAGTTTATTGAAAAGGCTTCCATATTCCTACGCTAGTAAAGTTATATGACTTGATTAATTCTGCAAATTGGTCTTGAACTTGAAACTTACTTTTCGAGTGAAGAAATGGCAAAAGCGCCATATAATCATTATTAGCAGTACATGATTCATTTAATTTTGATATATCTATAGGTGGAAAAATCTCTGTACTAGAAGTTATTTTCTGATCCGCGTATTTACAAGCTATTGCAAATTTTAAAGGTATCCTTGTAGTAATTAACCATGAACCGGATGAGATATACTTTGCCCTAGGCAGGACGGCAAAAGGTTTAACTAGGGTCTGACAATCAATTTTATTCGATTGCATGGGAACTGTTAAATTGAAGACTTTATACACTTCAAATTTATTATTGTAATCTAAAAGTGGGACTTGACAATAATAATTTTTATTCTAAAGATACACAGATGAATATCTATCAAGCTGACTTTAATTGACATGTTTTTACCAATCTGGACAATTTATAGTTTTGAATCTTGCATATGTCCAGTGCATTAATTAATTGTTATTATAACATGTCAGCATATGGCCTACATGTGTACACTCATGTACTTAATTTTAACCTTGAATTAAAACAATCAGTGTAAAACTTATTTGTATAATTTTCTTGATAGATATTTCCCTGTGTTATTTTATTCAATTTTATTAAACATTTTAAGAATATATAAATATATATATTTTGAAACCCATCATATTGTCACATTTTGTGTGAAATGAATTGCCTCTTTCACAAATATATATTCACGCGCGTGGCGAAAATGTATAAATTTCAATCGGCAAAGAGAGGCACGTTTTTACTATCTTTTATGCACACAATATTTTCAATTAAGTACAATGTTATCTTCATGCATGCAAATCCTCTGTTTTCATATTTAAATGAAATCAATGGATCTCGTAAAATTAGTATTAGAAACATCTGTACTAAAAATATTTACCTGAATAAAATGTTTGATTAAATGACTTGAAAATTGCATTGCTTCTTTTCAAATGGAATGGAAAAAGTAGTTTGTTTCTACTGAAAATTATTTTTGATTTGATAAATTTATTTTTAAAATGTTTTTATTTAAGTTGTCCCGAGATGACGTTCAAAAGACGACTGTTTGGTGCCTTATTATGTGTCTAGGTTTCGTTTAATGATAATATTAAAATACTTGAAATAGTATATGCAAAGAGAAAGCTGCTCGAAAATACCATCTCCCATTATCTTTATGTGCACATAACATACATTTGATAAATGATAAGACAAGATAAGATAATTTTATTAACCAATCATAGTGCCCAAAATTTGAGCTATACAATCAAATGAATTACAAAATAAAGCACAGTAAATGATTAGTCTAAGAATGATTAGAATGATTAAAGTACATTTAAACTAAAAACATGAATACACATTCAAACAAAGTAGCATGATTATAAACCATGTTATTGAAAAAACATGAAGTTATTTTGGAAGCCACTGTGACCTGGATAAATTCCATAATTTTATAGTCCTAGGTCTATGGAAGACAACTCCTGATCGATTTTATTATATATTTTTTCTTTCTATTTTTCCAAACTACATTGATATTTTCTAAGAGTTTCTTTCGTTCTTCAAAAAGGGAGTGCAATAATTTAGATAAGTTTGAAGTAACAAATCTTCAGATGAAAGAATCCAAACAAATTTCATTTCATCAGATAACTTTGAAAAAATTTTGAATTTAGAATTTGAATTAGACAGATGTTGAGATCTAGTATCTTTTAGAACAGGACATTTTAAATGAAAATGTAGTTCGTCTTCAACTGCGTTCTTACATAGCTTACACTTTATGTCTTCAGCTTTAATATTAATATATCCCCCTTTTTAGATTTCAAGATCATGACAGCTAGTTCTAAATCTTCTAATTATATGCCTGTCTTTTTTTTAATTTATTGTTGAATATGATTCAAACATAAAAATATTTTTAAATTTTCTGTAAGTTCTTAGTTTATTGCCAGACTGTATATTGGTACACTTCTCAGAATTGCTTTCTAAACTAGCTACCAAAATTTCTTTAACTTTTATTGTGAGAGAATTTTTAATATATGGTTTTGTTTAAAATTTGACTGGTTTACAAAAAGATAGTCTAAACCTAGGAATTTAAATATATGTTTAATGTTTCCTATCCAAGATTCCTGGTTAGGTTTGTTCATAGAATGGGATAGATTTATGGTTTCCCATAGGATAATATTTGAAGGTTCAATATCTTTCATAAGATGAATCCAATATTTTATCATATTGATAATTACATAATAAAGTGTAGGGAGTAAACCTAGTTCCCCTCTACATGGCATATTTGATGTTTTTATATTAACTCCAAATGAAAATTTACAAAGCTAAGTATGAATTTTCTCTAGAACAAGATAATCAGCTTCTTTTGATATAAAGTTATCCAAATGTTTTTGTTTCTTATGTGGTATATAACCCCAAGTTTCAGATCCATACAACAAGATGAGTCGGATTGTATGGTTATAAATATGTAATAAAGTACTAGGTTTTGGGCTTTCCACTGAAAAGGTCTTTGAAATTCTTAATTTGAAATAAGCTTTCATTCCTTTGTTATAAAGTTCTTTCTTTGCTATTTGGAAGCTCCCAGATGCTGAAAAATTTATTCCTAAGTATTTGTAGTTCTGTACACATTCTAAAATCTGGTTTCCTAAGGATATTTTAATATTTTGATGTCGTCCTGATTCGTTAAATACAAGAACCTTGGTCTTTTTGGTGTTAACTGTCATCTTACAATCAACTGTAAATTCAAATAATTTATTAACACAATTTTGAAGTCCTTGCTCTGATGATGATAAAAGAACTACATCATCAGCATACATTAAAATATTTAAAGGGTGTGTGTTTAGTGGGATTGGGTCACATGTTTGGTCAAAATAGCTTGGCAAATCATTTAAATATATGTTAAAGAGGCATGGACTAAGATTATCCCCTTGACTTACTTCTATATTTGATTTAAATAGGTTTGTCCTGTGCTGGTCTATTTTTACACAGATTTCTGTGTTTCCATACATACACTTTATAATGTCATAAAACTTTGTTCCAACACCTATACATTTAAGTTTATAAAAAAGGTGGAGATGTGCGACATCCTTTAGTAAAACCAATTTGCTCACTTCTAATTACATCTGTGGTTTTTAAAAATTTTGTCAACCTGTTATTTAGAATTAGATTAAATAACTTGCCTATGTTATATTCAATGGTTATGCCCCTGCAGTTTGCTGGATCATGTTTAGAGCCAGACTTGTTCTCTTTATTACAGCACACAGCTAATAGGATGTCATTCAATCTAAGAAGGCGGTGCAAACGGTCATTGGTATCCAAAGAATGGTCCACTGTACAAAGTGTTGAAGAGCGGTGATGCTGCTCAAACACATCGAATGACATTGTCATAAATCAATGAAAATGTTGTATAAACAACAAAAGGGGCTACTACATTATCACAATAGTGTAATCCTGATTGAAAATAAAGTTGAAATTGACAAAAAGCTTTGCAACCACGGTCATGATGATGGGTGTAATTAAATATGACAAACTAAACGTTAAAAGGGTAAATGATCAGTAATAATAACTATTGTAACTACAATGGAAATAAACTCATCAAAGATACCAGGATTCAACGTTTGTATAATTTTATAATGTTTTGTCTACAAAAGACTCATCAGTGATGCTCGAATAAAAAAAGTTAAAAAGGTCAAATAAGAACGAAGTTGAAGAGCATTGAAGACACAAAATTCCGGAAGGTTTTGCCAAATACATATAAGGTAATCCGTTCCTGGTTAATTTTCAGTGTGTATGGATTTTTTAAAGAAATCCCCTTATTAAAAAGTACAAAGTTCACCTACCTTTATTCACAGAAAGCCGTCTATCAGTTCGTTCATGTTGATATAACTCTCCATACATCATAATGATGACTACTTCCTTTTTATTGTTATTGTCTTAAAACATTATTTTGATATACCAACTGAAAACTAATATCGTAACGCAAAAATAAAACAATGTAAACAAACTATTTATTATCTGTAGCAAAACAGCTTTGACGACGTAATTCACCAGTTCATTCAACTCAGGTTTCCGCTCTTTTGTTCTACGATCACTGATTGGGTTGTATTTACAACCGACACGAGCAATATTAAGAAACCTGCACGCGGTACATTGCATAACGCTTATCAAAATTATTCTTACACCTTTAATTCTTTAACGTATAAATAACTTTAATTGCATTTTTTAATAATCTTATATATTGGCGATTTTGGAAGTGTCTATTGACGACTCGATATCCTCGGAATCACGATTCTCGGAACGTCTCGAATATTTTCCATCATTTATATAGGTAGTTATTTATGCCTTTGATACGGTCCCTCTATGGATAGGCTACAACGTGACATTGTATGTATCAAAAATCCGACAAACGGTTCATTTGTAGATTTGAAAGTAAAACAATAAAGACTAGGTTGATTCTAAAAATCATTTATATGTTAGAACCTATTTGCCTTTTGACAAACATATATGCTTTTAATAATGTGAATGTTTATTAAATATCAAGTATAATGATAACGCAATTATACAATTCATGCTTTGAGACGGTCCCTCTACGCGTTGTGTGTGTTGTATTTAATAAATCTAGCTGGGAATAGTTTATTGATATACAATGACCCAAAATAAACTGATTATTTCTGAATGTTTATCATTTGATATTTAGTATTTCAATCATAGCATGAGAAAATGTCGGAAAGAATGAAGAAAATTAAAAAATCGATATTTCTGTTAAAAATATTTATCTAAGGTCGGAAACACAGTGGTCGCAAAGCAGAAAGATAATCAAACAAAAGGATTTTTTCTGTAAAAAAATATCTAATTTTATTAAAAGATACTACCAGACTAAGAGAATATTCATTGTTAAGGTAAAATTGAGACTGAATTTATTCCTAATAATTATAGAATATAATTAAAAGTGTAATGTATACGTGCATTATATCTCACAGGTTTGATCAGTCATTACATTTATGAAAATTATATGTAACGTATGAGCACCAATGAACAGGGATGCGTACCCAATGTTAGCTAAATATCTAAATTTTAAACGGTCGTGAATGAAAAAATACTTGCGTGGTTTCAATTCACAAGGATTTTAAATCCTTGCATCTCACAAAAAAAATGTAATTAATATTTTACAATAATCATAACAAAATTTAATTACTATCATAATTTCAATTATTTTTTTTAAAATTTTTTTCTTTTATTCGTTCTACCTTATAGCATTGAAATTTTTGTACTATGGTACGGTTTCGAAAATTGTATTCATTGTGTTGGTCAGCTATCCTACACGTCTTGATTCATTCACATTATACATCATCCTGTTCACACGCACACTATCGGGTTGCGTGCACAAAAATTCCGGATAAAATGTCAATGAATCCGGAGTCAAAACACTTAAGGTAGGTAGTTTGACATCCGAATTCATCTATTAGATTAATATATGTGATGACGCAAATGCGTATTCGTATCCAGAGTATCAGTGCGTATGCTTTCTATTTACTATTTCTTGCGCAAAAATACCAAGTTCATGCATAAATATTAATTTCACTCGCGAATGCGAATTTTCGCTTTTCTTATCTAAATTCAGGACACGGCAATAAGAGCTTGCCATGTGACTTTCAAGCACGGTCATCATTGCATACGGTATTCTGACCTCTAGCTGTTTCTCTTTTGTTTTCTTTTTTTAGTGACTGTCCTTTTATAAACTTTGACATTTTCGAAATGCCAAGGATTTTCTACCCAAGGAATTGATTACTTAACTTCGTATTTTATTTGGCCTTTTTAACTATTTTTATCCGAGCGTCACTGATGATTCTTTGTAGACTTAACTCGCGTCTGGCGTACAACATGTTAATCCTGGTATTTTTTTTTTATATCTACATGTCTTTTTATATAAATTGGTTCTTTTGAGAGTATGTTCAGGAATTCATAAAACTTCTGAAAATAAGATATTCTTCAAAACCAAGTTTCCCTGTAAACTATTAGGATTAAATAAGTAAAATCAGGAAATCCTTAAAATTTGGGATGTTTTATGAGACCAAAATAGGTCTCTATATAAGAGGTCCAAATGAAGCTGGTGTGTTACTCTCAAGAAAAATATACGAAACCTTCTTGTAAGTTGCGTGCCACAGGGTTTCACTTCACACGGAAAATGGACTTTAAATTTATCTGTACAACATCTACCATGAGTACAGACAACTTCAATAACGAGTTGAAAATATGAAGGCATCCATGCAGGAAACAAAATATAAATATGTGATAGATAAAATAAATGCATCCAGATTATAAAGCAAACTGAGTGCTTAAATTTATATTGCGATTGGTTTGTTTAATTTGCATTATACATCCGGTTTGTAGAAACTGGGATTTGCAATATGATTAAAAAAAAATGAGGTACAATCCCAAGTAATAAATGAAATAGTCGAGCTTTAAAATGTATTTTCAAATAGTAGCTGTATATACACTTTTCTATTCACACCTATCCAACATTGCTTTTAACTGACTTGTGCAAGAATGTACACACTATAACATATTTTTAATAAAGGTAGTTTAACTTCATCATTATCTCCTTCTATTCACAGTCAATAATTTCAATTCGAAAGCAAACAAAAATTCAGCAACAATCTTTTGGTGACCAGTCAGCGGTCTTAGGTTCACGTGTTGCTTTTCTTTTTTTTAAAGAAAGCAACTTGTTTAAAAATACATGGGTCGTATAGAGGCTGCACTGTAACGTCAGAAAAATCACAAATAACGACCACACAACCGTTCAAATAGTACTTCTTTGATACTAGTATGGGTTCATTTTATATCCTTTAGTCATTCTTTAACTGCTAGAACACACTCACTTTTGCTTAACCTACAGTGTGGCTCTTGTCCAAGTGCAAAAATGTTGCGCTACATCATAAATAGTGAATTAACTTGGCAACATAACGAAATAAAGATAAATTAATGCTTAGAAATGGGGAAAAAAGGAGACACTGTCTAGGATTTTCACCGTTCGTGTTATTATGTCATGTCAATATACTTTTGTTATCGTTTTAGTGCAATCTTAAAAATTTAAACACATTATTGTTATCATTTTTTTAACCATTTTTTAAACTACTTTTAAAAGTTCAGCTTTGAAAAGAGCTCTTACTTTTGTGAAGAAAGATTGTTACGTTTCAAAATGAGTTTTGGTAAAATCAGTCGGGTAAACGAGTGCAGACAATTTCAATATCAATAAACAGCAATTTGCAATTGGAAGTAATAGTATAAACAGTTCTATCAACAAAAAAGAACTAAAACAACAATTTTTATTCATTTTTGTAGTAGAAACTGCAGAAATGAGTTATGTCGGTGACCGCCTGACGGAAGTGTGTACATATCATTACAAATTTTGAAGCGGTGGGCGTGGCTTAGGCTTCATACGGTTAATGACTAAATATATCATAAATGTATACAGTGACGTCAACGCATTTTGACTGCTTAAATAGAACTATTGCAATATAGGTATATATCTGATGTAAATGTCAAGGAGAATGCAACAAAATTGCTAACATAGTCAGTGTTTTGATTTTAGTTGACTCATAAAATGAAAACACAATCAGAAAATTATACGTCAGAAATCTTATTTATAAAAGAAAGTCGAAAGACAAAAGGGATATTAAAACTCATAAGTCGATGACAAACTGACATCGCCATGGCAAAAAAACGAAAAATGACAAAAAGACAAAGAGTATACAAAACACAACATAAAAAAACTAAACACTGAGCACGACGAACTCCACCAAAAAACCGGGTATGACCTCATGTGCACCAAATTATGTTCAGACCGTTGATTTTCTCTTTTGAATTGTCTCACATTTTTTCAAGCCTTTCATATCTTACCATATGGTTTGGGTTTTACTCATTTTTCGCTGAATAGAATTGAGAATGGAAATGGGGAATGTGTCAAAGAGACAACAACCCGACCAAAGAGCAGAAAACAGCCGAAGACCACCGATGGGTCTTCAATACAGCGAGAAAATCCCGCACCCAGAGGCTTGCTTCAGCTGGCCCCTTAACAAAAATATGTACTAGTTCAGTAATAATGAACGTCATACTAAACTCCGAAATCTATAAAAGAAACTAAAATTGAAAATCATACAAGACTAACAAAGGCCAGAGGCTCCTGACTTGGGACAGGCGGAAAATGCGGCTGGGTTAAACATGTTTTTTGAGATCTCAACCCTCCCCTATACCTCTCGCCAATGTAGAAAAAACAAACACACAGCGACACGCACAGTAAAACTCAGTTAAAAAGAATCCCGAGTCCGATGTCAGAATAGGTAACAAAAGAAACTAAACAAAATGACAATGATATATAAATTAACAAAGGACTACTAGCAGTTACTGACATGCCAGCTCCAGACCTCAATCAAACTGATTGAAAGATTATGTCTTCATCATATGAATATCAAGCACAATCCCTCCCGTTAGGGGTTTAGTATCATACCACTATGAATGAATGTATTTTGCCAAAAAGGTTTTTTAATCTTAACTAAAACTAAAAATACCGTAGTATTTTGACAAATACCAAAGTTCTAATGAATGAATTGATTTTTATCAACAAAATGTAAAAACAAATAATTTCTACTGTCATCCGGATCTTCTTGCTTGATAAACTTTTGAATTAAAAAAAATGATATTCTTAAAATTATTCCCCGTATGGTTACATAAATGTAAATTGGTCGTCTTGCGGATTTCTATGAATGTAACAAGCAACTACAGCATGCGCATCTGCGAAATTTTCTATGATGGTTTTCATAAGATTAGAAGCAAGTAATCCAAATGTTTAGCTCCTCTTTCATCTCTTAATATATAACTATTGGAAAGTATAAAATCAATCATGCCAAAATCGAAATTTAATAAAGGTTCACTTCTACCTCATTGTAGCTGATCATACTAAGAAGACCTTTATAAAAGGGTAAATAAAAAAATATAAATTCCTCTACTTTTAAACTGTTTGCTAGTGTTAGGCAAACAAAATATATTACATCTTTATAATATATGCCATTAGACTCGTTAAGAGATAAAGTTGAAAATGTCAAATTAACGATTTGGTAAGCTATTAAGAACCATTTCAATGCTTCTATTCCTGTGGGAAAAAATCAAAGAAAAATTTACTTCCTTTTTATCTACTTTTCAAGCTAAGATGCAAAAAAATATCCGGTATCAACATTTGTTATGGTGAAATTGAAACAAGAAAATTGATTATTAAATGTACTCTTTTGTTTGCTTTATTTTGCTTTGTATAGTGTTAGCAACAATCTGATATTCAATATCCGATTTATAGCCTGCATCACAGTAGAAAAACAGCAAAAAAAACTACTTTAACATAAGCAGAACTATTCGAGTATGAGTAAGATGGACAATAATTCTGTGATACCATATCAGGTATTCATTATTTTACTCAATTTTTCAACCAGTTTTTCTTCTGAGCTACTACATGCTACCAGGCAAGCTGCTTTGGATGACCAATGCCATCTCAAGGGTGCTATTGCACATATAACTTCAAAATCAATGGTAGGATGTCTTTCCGATTGTTCGTCCAGATTACAATGTATGTCATTTTTCTACAACAAGGATAACATGGATTGCATTTTACATTCGGATTCATTTATCTATACAGTACCGTCAGAGACAGGAGCTGGGTGGAGGTTTTATCTAACGAAAGATGGTAAGATGTAAATGTATATAAATCATTGTTCATAAGACTTAAATATGATGTTTATTTTTCAAATCCTAAGCTATACATATAAAATTAATGTCTCAGCTCGATATACTAGAAGTTAAACGACTTATGGTGTAAGTTAACAAAAGACAAATTGTTTCATTCTTTAAGTTAGATATAAAGGTGCTAAATCGAAAGCTAGGAGTTTTTAGTTTGCTAGAAAAAGGACACATTTTGCTGATTCCTGGAATATCCTCCTGTTTTGCACTTCTTACTGACCCAATGCCAACACACAAATATATTGTTCTAGTTAATAATCTCCCTTGCATGTCGTGGATTTAATAAGTTTCATAATCAGATTTACACATAATCTAGTGACATTAACTTCTGTTCTAAAGGCATAATCAGCATAAACTTACTATTCGCACTCAGTAATTTTATGAAAATTCAAAAAAACAAATAGATGCACATAGATTTAAGTGATCGAATAAATCATGAGATTTTCATTCAAATTAGTACAAAAGAAGGGATGCTTTGAATTATTTGCCGAAAAAATTTCAGATATCTAAAATAAAAATAAATCGAAATTCCAAATTTTAAGGATTCAGTCCACATTACAATTAAAAAATAAAATACAAAATCTGAACTCATTCGAATTCTTACTTTTTGTGTGCTGTATAGTTGAATGTTTAACATAAACTATATTTTGTCTTTTGTCTCTTAAAACAAAAATACATGATACTAAAATATATTTAACACCAAATTTACTTCTCGCCAGTGGTGCAAGAAGACAAATATTGGATATCCATAATTAGCAAACCTTCATGAGCAACAAATCCAAACAACAACAAAAGAAGATGAAAACTTGCGTAGGAGGAGCAATGCATTAGCAAGATAAAGTTTTATTTAAGAAATCTATCATTTCATTGTAAACAGATAATTTCTCAAGTATCATATCAAAGGAAACAAATTATATTTCTTGTCGGTTTTAAAACAATGGCTGCTAAGCTAGTCATAACCCCAAGGGTTTGCTGTCCCCTGGCAATTATATTGACAAAGTCATTACTCATAATTAGATTTAAATTACAAAAAATACATTACCATCATTTAATCCTCCTGATAATCAGGAGTTATACACCAAAGGTTCCAGAGAATAGAGCTTGTCTGAGAGACATTGAACAGTTGTATTGAGAATAAAATGGTGAAATGAAAATCTGAAATGGTCTCATTCACTAAATGAAGTACTGACTTAGTATGCCCATATTTATATTGGAAACGGAAGATCTTTATCATGAGATAAAAAAAAGATATTGCCTCCTTGCTTTTTGGACGCCAAGAAGATAACCTCCTCGTCGAATTCCATATTATCATCATCGTCACTGACTTCGGTGATATCAAAAGGATGATCGTTTTCTTTTCAATAACAGAAAGACGGTTACCCCATCCAAGGAATTGTGTCCTACCAGCTCCCTAGAATTGAGTCATAGAATGAATCAATCCCTTTATAGAAGAATCCAAAGCAGTGCCAAGACTAAAATAGCCTCGGCCCCTTTGCAAAAAAAAATTGTCCTATTCATATTTTGTAGTTTCTGGAAGATGTTCATCTAATAATGGATTCATGTACTACAGACCGTTAGACGTGTTATAGCATCTACGAACCGGATGTAAAGGAAGGTTTACCTCGGTTAGGTGGATACGAATAGTTTGAAGGTCACCTAGACCTATAAAGAAATATCATTTATAAAACCTGATAGCGCTGAACAACTGCATACCACACTGCTTTCTACAGTTCTACTAATTAATGTGTGGTCTGTGACTGAGTCATTCTCAATTGAGACTCAAGAGAGTTTTTTGAGCCAGCTAGGGCATTTACTTGAGTGGAAACAGAAGGTACCACGACCTGTCCAGACCAAACACAGTTTCATCTACTACCGGATCAACAAATATTGTCAATAAAGCCTCTATCAATAAACTCGTCTGAGGTGGTGACCTACCACCAGGGAGAAAAACCAAGATCTAACGCTTCTCTTCTATGATTTGACAATATTACCTGCATAAGCAATACCAACAAAACACAATGTATAACATTACAAAGTCATTGTCAATTTCTAGATTTCGAGACTCGGATAATTTGCATATGCTGTTCGCTGCACTAGAACCGGAATAGTGATGTAGGAAGAGGGCAGTTATGTTTTGGGTTGTCTATGTGAGTTTTCTTTCCAGTTGATTTGATATAACTATCAAAAGTTATGATGTATTTATTGTAATTTTGATCAGTGAAAGAAAATCTGCCAAGCTTGATAATTCACAGGGTGCAGAGTTCATTTCCAATTCACCTTAGACTAGCTTGTGGTAACTATCGATCTGTCTTTTTAAGGTAGATTCATGGTATAACGCCATCTTGGATTGTACAATCTCAGTACTAAATTAGTCTAGTTATTTGCCCAAATCTGCAAATTTGGAGACAGATTTGCAATTTAATTGTTAGATTGTTTATTTATATAAAGAAAACTTGGTGATTTATTGTATTATTCAAAATATTTAAACAAATATCAAATTTTGTGTTTTTAGAATCATTTTTTCAAATAAGCCATTTAAGGGGAGATAACTCTTTTAGTAAAAAATATATACTGGACTGATAGGGAAATTTTTTATTTTTACTTGTAGCAAGAAAACAAGTTTGGTGACACTCTTTTTCTTTTTTTAAAACATATTATAAAACCTATCTTCTTATAAATTATTTCAAAATTCTATCTCATAGAAATTTTTTTATGCACACAAATGTGTTTTTTCATGAACAATCTAACCAAATTTAGGCAATTTTCAACGACTCATAGCTTGGAAAATAGCACGGTGGCCCATACTTTTTATTATATTTTTGAAAAAAACATAGTAAAATCTTCCATTTGGCAAAGTATAAGAAAATTCCATCTCAAAAAGTATATACTTATGATCTACCTTATGACCGATGAATTGTACTCCTTATAGATAGACCAATAAAAAGTAGTATTGCTCCGTATGATCTCTGTTCCACATTGAATTATATTCTTGTCAAATTTTATATTCATATTTTGCAGTCTCTGGAAGATGTCCATCTAATAATGGATTCATGTACTACAGAGCGTTAGACTTATGTTATAGCATCTTCGAACCGGACGTAATCGACTTTCCTGCACTCAAATTGTTTTGTAATGATCGTGGAGGAGAATTGATTAGAATTAGCTCGGTACAGAGACAACAATACATCCAGCAAGTTACCGGTACAGAAAGATTCATAGTTATATTTCAGTTAATGTAAACATATTGGCTCTAGACATACCGATTTGTAACCAAACTATTCATACCGGTTAAGTTATACAGCGAATGTTCCTTATAATTAAGTGTGTATGCCTTTTAAAATTACTCCGAGACAAAATACAAACACATTTTACGTTTGTATGTCCTTCCGTAGTAAGTAAAATGTCTTTTCTCGGAATCGGGTGGATTAAGTGGCAAATTTTTTGTGCATATTCAGGAGGAGAAATTTTTTTCAATACATCCTATAGGTAGGCTCTGCAAGGTGAGTCGACAAGGATTAAAGGTGTCAATTTCGATTGTCACTAGAAAAAGAGGGCATGTTGGATTTGGTCAGAAAGTTTGCTACAGACCACCTACAGACCCCTCGAAAAGTTGTTGCAACCACGACTTGTTTTAACGTGCAAATACCATGTCGCTATTCCTACACGAAGTCAATGATTTTACATCTCCGTTCTGACCGGACGTTGTTTCGTATTTATAACATCCCGTAAAATAAAACGGACGCCCCTCTTTAGAATGAGTTTTATTATCAGATAGAAGAAGTTAAAAGATGTATTTTATAATTCAATTACCATAATTCTGTACCCCAGATATGCCTCTTGTGTGCTATCCTGAACGTACTGAAAATTGTGTAAAGGATCTCCTGTAGTCTAGATTAACCTTTATTGTTCTAATAAAACCAAATTTCTACAAATATGGTATGATAACTGTATAGTGTTCTTCCGGTATTGAGAAATTATGATACTTTTTTGTAATATTGGTGTCACCAGTACTGAAATAATAGGTTTACCAGTATCGTGGGCAATATATGCGGATTTTAGAATTGTAAATTGAAACTGGTACATTTAGAGTAGTGGAAGTATATGAGGCGCCGTTTTACTATTTATTCCTTATTTTCTGATATCAAAAAATATTTCTTGATATCAAAAAATTGAATTCCTGATATCAAAAAATGATTTTTTGATATCAAAAAATATTTCTTGATATCAGGAATTCAATTTTTTGATATCAAAAATTGCCTTTTTTGATATCAAGAATTCGATTTCTTGATATCAGAAAATAATCTTTATTTCTTGATATCAGAAATTCGATTTTTTGATATCAAAAAATCATTTTTTGATATCAAGAAATCCATTTTCTGATATCAAAAAATAGATTTTCTGATATCAAATATTACTAACGATATTTTGTTATCAAGAAATACATTTTCTGACATCAAAAAATGATTTTTTGATATCAAAAATTCGAATTCCTGATATCAAAAAATGATTTTTTGATATCAGAAAATAAGAAAAATATCAACGATTGCTCCCTGTGTGTCAATAAAAGCATCAACGTTCACCAATGAGCCCTTACATTAAGTCTGGTGTTTCGGTCGTGTAATATATTATACGAAAGCATATATCAGAGTTCGACTTCATCAGTCTTAATATAAGAACTTTTGTCTTTTTTGTGTTTCACATATTTATTATTTTAAGGTTTATAGTCAACAATTGTAAGTTCTCGCTTCTTTTATAAGCAATTATTGGTTTCCTCTGAAACAGATTTGTGCAGTCAGGTTTTTGCAAATATCAAGCCCCAGTGTTTTGTTCATCTTGTTTTTAAATTTTTTCCCGTTGTTTATGTTGAGGATTTAGTAAGTAAGTTAGTTCTGTTAAGTTTAAAAATAAGGAGATGTGGTATGATAGCCAATGATACAACTAGCCACCAAAGTTCAAATGAAGTTGATGTAAGCAATTATAAGCAACCGTACGGCCTTCAACAATGACAAAACCCCATACTATATAGTCGCCTATAAAAGGCTCCAATATGAAAAAGAAATAAACAACTCAATTTAGAAAGCTAAATGCCTATATGATTTATAACAAAACAATTTACGTAAAACAAATATGGCAGACATCATTCGTAAATATAAATCAACATGCAGACTTCTTTACAAAGCACAAAAATGTCGGCATTCACCTCAAAATCTAACCAAACCTTTAAACAGACTTATTCGGAAAGGATATACCGGTAGTTACGGTACTGTTGTCAATTAGTCATTAATGATTGCATATTTTGGTATTAATATTGATTCACTCATAGGGTCTTTGCATCGGAAATAAACACATTTATTCTAAAACCAGTTGTGGGCATGATACGGTTTATGTTCTTCTTATATATTCTATGGTGGTATGATACTAAACTCATAACGGGAGGGATTGTACTGGATTTTATTATGATGATGAAGACATAATCTTTCAATCAGTTTAATTGAGGTCTGGAGCTGGCATGTCAGTAACTGCTAGTAGTCCTTTGTTCATTTATGTATCATTGTCATTTTGCTTAGTTTATTTTGTTACCTGTTCTGACATCGGACTCGGACTTCTTTTAAACTGAGTTTTACTGTGCGTATTGCTATGTTTTTCTTTATTCTACATTGGCTAGAGGTATAGGGGGAGGGTTGAGATCTCACAAAACATGTCTAACCCCGCCGCATTTTTTCGCCTGTCCCAAGTCAGGAGCCTCTGGCCTTTGTTAGTCTTGTATGTTTTAATTTTAGTTCATTGATATGTTTTGGAGTTTAGTGTGACGTCCATTTTCACTGAACTAGTACACAATTTTGTTCAGGATCCAGCTGAGGACCACCTCCGGGTGCGGGATTTTCTCGCAGCGTTGAAGACCCATTGGTGGCCGTCGGCTGTTGTCTGCTCTTTGATCGGGTTGTTTTATCTTTGACATCCCCCCCCCCCTTCCCCCATTTCCATTCTCAATTCTATGAACTAAGACAATGCACGAAACTGCAGGCTCCGGACTTGGAACAGACACATAAAGAATGTGGCGGGATTAAACATGTTTGAGCGCTCAACTCTCCCCTTAACCTGGGACACTGGTGTTACATTACAACATAGTGTAAGAACAAACGTGGCAGGGTAACAAATACAAAAAGACACAAATTACAGATGTGATAGTGACAACTAGTTCAAAGCCAACAACAACATAAAAAAATGCATGTCTTGTATTTTCAAAAGATTTGTCTATTTCGTCTTTTTACGAGACTGCTAGTATTTCTTATGAACCGCGTCTTCCATAAACCTTTTAAATACATATGAGCTTTTTCTGTGAAGCAATGAAACGTTTCAGTAGGTTGGATGTACGTTTTCATCTCTAAAATACCTTCATTTTGGAAAAGTTTGTCTTTATATTGAAAGGATTGTCAAGAAATTTTCACTTCATTTTGAGAAAAGTGGTAAGTAAAATTTAGTAGGGTATACATTTCGACTCTTCAAAATTCAAGATTCTATCCTAAATTGAGGTAAATTATATATGGTCTTCCAAATACCGTTTCGATTCCTAACATCACTGAAGAGATATTAATTGTCGAAATCCGGATATGGTGTACAAATTTTTGCACCTCATGTTTACGGTATACCATCTTTTCCGCAAGTTTATTGTTTTCTGTTTGGTATTAAATTAATAATTAAGATCAATTTTGTTACATCTTGTGATCCGTTTATTTGGCAATCGCCAATGGCAGTCAGCAGGGTTTAATAACATCCGTTGTTCGACCTGTTAGTCAAATGCGTATTGTTAAAATATACTTTTTCACTTTTTTGATCTTTTGGAAAATGTTGTTTGTGCTGTATTTAGACCCCTCTACCAAGAAATTTGTTTTGCATGCACACGTATAAAAATTGCGGTTTTTATCCAACGCAATCATAGGTTTGAACGTTGTTTTCAATTTAGACTTGTTTATGCATTGTATTAGATATATAAGGCGAAAAGATCGTGTATATCGCCAGTTGAACCTGAATATATTATCGAGCCATCGTATCTAAATCTTGAAAACATTTTCCAGTATGTAGTAAATTCTTAGGTCGACATATCCCGCCCATTCGGATTGTACGACACAAGAGTAAATATGTTTTATTTAGGAATAATTGTTAAAAATCTTCCATATATTGTCTTTTAGTGCATGGGTCTTGAATTTCGTAATAAGTTTGATCAAACTGAAGATTAGTGTAAATACTTTTTTTGCTTCAAATATTGTTATTAAATAGCAGTTTTCCGGAGACTTTGAAGTCTTATTCATGTTTATAAAACTTGAAGTGTATAAGCATTTTTTTTGTAACAAGGGACACAATGTCATCAATATAATGACCAATACCGTGTATAGTGGTACTCCACACTATAAAACAATTGGTCTACCGGGAACATTATTTCAGATATTTCCTGATGTTTGGTCTCACTGGTGAGCCTGAATGTTTTAAATGACACATAGGGAGCCATCATTCATTTATTTCTTATTTTCTGATATCAAAAAATCATTTATTGATATCAGGAATTCGAATTCTTGATATCAAAAAATCATTTTTTGATATCAAAAAATCTATTTCTTGATATCAAAAAATCAAAAATATTTTCTGATATCAAAAATTCGAATTTCTGATATCAAAAAATCTATTTCCTGATATCAAAAAATGAATTTTTGATATCAGAAAATATTCTTTATTTCTTGATATCAAGAAATCGATTTTCTGATATCAAAAAATAGAATTTTTGATATCAGAAAATCATTTTTTGATATCAGAAAATAGGGAATAAATAGTAAAACGGCGCCTCATAGAAGTATCCTACCGTAGTCTATAATCGGTCATAACGTTGGTTCGTTCGGATTTTGTTATTGTACTTATCATACGGGAAAACTCCGCATTGACGTCACTACGCTAATACCAGCGTATAAAATTAGTGCAGAATACATTTTTTCTACACTTCTAAATAAAATGATATTTCTAAAGATATGTTTTCATTATTATTCTTAAGTATTGTACAAAAATGCAGATTTTCTAATGGCCATTTCAAACCTGACTTCCGAATGCCTAAAATCATTTCAGAACTTAAGAAAACTCCTCTTCCGGCCTCCATTGCTTTGTTTACATTCCATTGAGCGTCATCAATCTTAATGGCAGAACAAACAGGCCAAGCAAATCGTATTTTTAAGAATTTCAAAATGGCAAGCACCTTACGTCTTCCGCGATTTTCCCGCAAAAAAAAACATCCAAATTGAAAGAAAAACTTTGGGAAACAAACGATAATCATGCCATGTTCTTGTTCAGGAATATAGAGTAGGTTAAGAAAAAACAATATACATATATTTTTCATAAAAAAAAAATTTGGTTTAATATAAAGAGATCGATATTCTGACCATAAGTAAATATTCATATAAAATTCCATTGATGTCAAATTTCATGGCTAATAATGAGTTTTCCCTTTTGAATAATCCCCCAATTTATTGCAACCTATTTCAAAGCAATATCATACAAACAAATAATATAATTGCCTTGTACTAAAAAAATCACCTAATTGACAGTAGAGCAATTTGATTGGATATAACGATTCAATGTGTCACGTGGTTTTGAAGCCATTAGAATTTGAATGTAAACAAACCGGGTCAGCTGCTCCTGTATGGAACAACATCGTACATTCAGTGACTGAGAAACAATTATGAGTAACCAAGCTTGACAATACACAGCAATAAAAAAACAAAACTAAGTCTACAGAAAAATAAAATAAAAAATGGCCTTAAGTGCACGACTTACCACCATTGCGGGATATATTCTTTTCTAACATTCAGTATTCATTTTTTTTCAAAATAGACATATGTCATTTGTGAGTCGATCTAAGTATTGTCAAATATTTGTACAATGTACATATAAAAACTCGCGTATTTTTTCACATTATTTAAAGAAAAATAATAGGCTGAAGATACCCAGGTAACATTTAAAACTCATAAGTCAATGAAAAACTGACAACGCCATAGAAAAAACGAAACGACGAACAGATAAACAAGTCTACAAAACACAACTGAATGATTCTTTTCGTGATTTTATTGGGGTGTAAAAGCGTTGATAGAAACCCATTGTGTGTGTTTCGCGGAAGCGCTTCATACTAAAACCAAGCTACTTCGGTAGGGTAAGCAGATCCTGCTCCATATGTGTCAACTGTCGAGTTTTTCTTGCAAGTACAAATCCGGTGATAAATCTCATTCGGTGATGTCACAATCGAGAAAAAGAGGACATGATTGTTGTAAAGACAGATGGAACATATCTATGGTCATCTCTAACAAAGATATTCCATTACGATCAAACAGATCGTGGTGGCGTCGTATAAACGACACAACCAATCTGGTCAGTTTTAAACTGGTTACTTAATAATCTGGTTATAATAAATGTATCAGTATTCTCTGGTATCTGTACTTCAGCAACAGTTGTATACTACAACCTTATCCTTAATTTAGAAACTATAAACTATTTTGTTGCAATTTACCATTAATTTAAAGGCGTTATTTTATAGACACTATTTACTAAATGCTAATATTAACTAACATTAATGACAAATGTGATGTTATGAATATGTTAAGGAGACAGAAACCCTTAAACATGGAAAAATTGGGAAAGAAAATAGAGAATGCAAACATGTGTAAATAAAGCTTAAGTATTGTAAAATTGTGTATTTCCAGTAAAGCATACAGATTTTTCTATCTTCTTATTTGTTTCATGTTTTCTTCTTTATGTCTTCTTTTTTTCATTCTAAATATTAAAAGTTAGAAAATAATATACTTGCACTACTATAAATCAACCAGTTTCAATTTACATTTCTGAAAACCGCAAATATTGCTCACGGTTCTGGTACTTTCAGTACTTTTAATGCAACTTTATATACTGATAGTTATATTAATAATTATAATGGTTATGTTATCATCATTGTTCTTATGTTCTATAGTAATATGTCTTCTATTTATTTAAGCGGCCGATCCAACTGAAAGAATATGTATACAAGGTACGGACAGCGTGCATTTTCCGAGCTGGACCTTTGATGATGGAACACCAATGAATTATTCCAACTGGGATACAGATGAACCCGATGGTGGTAAGGGGAGTCTGGAGATATTCACAGATTATAAATGGCATGACCTTAACCCTACAAGTAACAAACCATGTCTACGCATTTGTGAAAGAAGACATATTACCTGACTTAATGGTTTATCAAAATTGTCACATGATATTAGTATGTCATTAATATACTTTTTGGTTCTTCCAAAGATAAATATATATTACAGGGAAAATCAGGTGAATATACTAAAAATATAATTTCACTCTAAAAAAAAAAGGGGGAATACGCTTTCGTAACTTATCACTATTAAGATTCGTTGTTACATTGTTAAAAGCTGATGAAGAAATTAATCTGAAAACTAAGTTCTGTAATTATGAATTCGGATACATTTTATGATAAATATGGTATTTCTATCAATAATACAGAATTTAGCGATTGAAAAGTTTTCATAATTCCTACTACACAGTTGCCGAATATTTAAGAAATAAAAGTAACAAGAGGTAAAGCTTCTGCAGTCTCATTCTGAGACACTTGAGTTGGCTGGAGATTTTCTTAGCTTAACTGTTACTGTAACTGCACGCAATTCAAAGCAGTACAAAATAACATAATCTCGATCAGTTGATATGTCTAAATGTATATATTATCCAATGAGAACAAGCGTCTTGTGCTATGTCATGGAATGGTGTTTTGAGTTACTGTTTTATTGTTGTTGTTTTTTTTTTCAGTTTATATACATTTTTATGTAAATTGTACTATAAATGTATGTAATATGTTGTCTAATTCAACGATTGTCTTGTATTGGATAAAAATTATAAGTTTTTAATGTGTGTCTTATCAAAGATTAAACTATCATTAATTCACCGTTTCAGAATCTAATGCATTCTTTGTAATATTTTCAAAAGTGTACACCAAAAACGTTGTGAAAAAAAACGTCCTAAACAATGCAAATTCAACGAATGAAGTGACCTTATTTTCATTTTGGGGTACGAACAATTGAATTACCCATAGTCTTTTAGTTTCTGAAACGGCCAATTGTGAACATTGTTTTTCGTAATAGTGTTTTATTCAACTTTAATATACAATGTTTTAAATTTCTATATAAAACTGAAATTTACAGTATGTGCTCATTTAATACAAATAGTGATCTTTTATTGTCTGAAAGACGAATCATTTGATCCTGTCATAAGCTTTCATTGTGTATGGAAAAAAAAAACTATTCCGTGTGAAACAAACCAAGATTATAGAATTATTAGCTCCGCCCACCTATTATTATTCGTGTACTTCGTGCAATCGATTATGCTTTTTAAAAAATCGCAAATTTTATTTAATTTGAAAAAAGGTGTTGACATAATATCTTGCAAATAATAATTATATGGATAATTGATATAAATTTCAACAATAACAATAAATCATTATCCTATATTATCGTTTTATTTTGTGTATTTTTCCTTTGATCTTTTTTGTGATAATTTTTCATATCATGCTACTGGCTTTAGATAAACAATTATCGTCAGAAACTAAGAGCCACGTGACGTTGTCACTGTCAACATCAACGACACGACGTCATAGGCAAAATAGCGATATGGTCTTTCAAACTGGAGGATGTTTCTCGGCCACATCTCATCTCAGGGATGTCGCCCTTGTAGCTGAGAAACCTCTCGTTTGAAAAACCATTGATAATCTATAAATATAAATGTATAATCATTGAAATTTGATAAATATTTTACGAGCTATCTACTTTGCCACCGACATCTTCTTATGCTAATTACAGCTATATGACATACTATGATTGGTTTCACGTGGAGTTTTACCAGGCAGTTTCGACAACGGTGTCTGGTAATGCTACCTATCCGACCCTTTCACAAGGTTCGGCCATGCATTTTGGGGGATACCTACGTCAACTTCAGTGACTCTTACTTTATCTAGGCCTGTTAATTCATCGGGTACTATTGGTTCTGTCCCAGGTACAGCTATGGGCTTGAACTTGCCAGGTTCTAGACCCCCATTATCCTATTGTGGGTATATGCTTCCCAACTCGGGCACCCAACCTTTACCCTCATGGTCTCAGCCACCTTGGCCACAGTCTTACCCTTATGGTGGGTTTATGCCAAACCAACCTGGTTTTTGGCCTTATAGGGACAATTTCTACTGCACCACCTTTAGCTCCTGCTCCACCCTTAGCATTATCTTTGACTCCTGCAGTAGCTCCTTCTACCACCGTACCTGACTCTCGAGCTCAATCTTCTAGCTCTTCTCATGGTACTCAGGGTTCTGATCATGCATCATCTTTGGATGGTTTTCAGAAGTTACTTTTGGACTTTTGTGAGTCTTTCAAGGCTGAATTTAGTACTCTATCCAGTCGTATGTCTCTACTGGAAAATAGAGTTTCTTCTCATCAACCTTCTCCAGCTAAGTCTGTAGAATATGATGAGAGGGAGGATGACGAGCTTTCTGTTTCCCCTGGGAGTCATGAAAGGGCTTTCCTCACTGATGAGGATGTTGAAAGTTCTTCTTCTCCCAAGGTATCGAAGACGGCCCCTGAGCCTTCTTCTAAGTCAGCTCAACAACCTCCCACCAAGGAGACTGAGGATCCTCCATCCTTGAAGGGTCTTAGGGATAAGGTGTATACCTTGATGAGGGATGAAGCACATATCCCTTTTGCCTCTCCTTTCAAGCCGAAGAAACCTTCTTCAACTTTTGAAGCTTCCTGTGGTATTTCTCAGGATACTGTGATTTCTCACAATTCTTTTCCTGAATCTGGCCATATGGCATTGGATTTACAATTTATTAATGAAGGTATCGCTAATTCTGCTAGTGGAAAGGTTGCTAATAACAATATCTCTGGATTTGGCATGTCGTCCTTTTCTGATCAGGTTAAGTACAAGGATTTTGATATCTTTGATTCTTCACTGGGTAGACTTGTTCCCAGTTGTGACAAATCTCTTAAATCTTTATTGGGAAAAAAGCCAGTAGATGGTCTTCGTCTCACTCAACCTGTTTGGTCAAAGACTGAGAATCTCCTTCGTAGTGCTTCTCAAGTTCTTGGCACAGCCGAATATTTTCTAGCTGCAACCGGACATTTGCTTAACAGCGAAGATTCGGTTGTTCCAGCAGAAGTACGATCCTTCTTACTTCAATTGGATAAAGATCTAGGTTCATCTCAGTTGCTTTTAATGGGTTCTATTGCTAATTGCACCCTATCTAAAAGAGCAGAGTTTCTTGAAAACATTTCTGTTGCTGAGCCTTTGAAAGATTCTTTACTGAAATCTCCACTTACTGACAAGATGTTTGGTTTACCCTTACAGCGGGTTCAAGAGGAACTCAGCAAAAACCCTCCTCCAGTCAAAGTTAGTGTACAAGTTACTAATGGCAAGAGGTCGGTTAATGCTACATCTAGTTCTACTAGTACTTCTGCTTCAGGTGGTCCTCCTTCTTCTGCTAAGAAAAGGAAGAATAACTACGGCAAACCGCAGAACAAACCCCATAACTCCGGTAAAAGTTCAGGTAAGCCTTCTGTTGGTTTTAAGGGTCCCAAGAAACCTGGGTTTAGTACCTAGGTTCTTGCCCCCTCGTACGTTATTGACAGCTTCCCCAGGGGAAAATTTACAAGTTCCTCAAAAATCAATACCAGTAGGGGGGAGGTTAAGTTTTTTCCTAAATCAGTGGAAGAAAATTACCTCAGACTGTTATGTGCTGACAATAATTCGAGGGGGATTAACACTTCAGTTCAAGAACCCACCTCCTCTGTCTGCAGTTCCATAAGTTTGTCTCATACTCAAAACCCAGTCAAGTATCAACTTCTATCAGTAGAAGTGGACACAATGTTACAAAAATCTGCAATAGAGGAGGTGTTGCTCTTAACTCTGTCTCCGGGATTTTATTCCCGTCTTTTTCTGGTTCCAAAGAAGACTGGAGGAATGAGGCCGGTCATAGACCTATCTATTCTGAACAACTTTCTTATTGTTCCCCATTTCAAAATGGAAACCAACAGATCAATCAGGGCTTCAATCCTTCCAGGAATGTGGACTACTTCTCTGGATCTTTCAGATGCTTATTTCCACATTCCCATTTCCCATACTTACAGGAAATACCTTTGCTTCGTTTGGAACAACAAAGTTTTCCAGTTCAAGGCTCTCCCTTTTGACCTGTCTACAGCCCCTTTGGCTTTTACCAAAATCATGCAGGCAGCTATAGCTCACCTACATTCCCTGTCTATTCAGATTCATTTCTACCTGGACGATTCTCTTCTCAAGGAATTTTGCCCAATCAAATTGAGGGTTCAGACAGATTTGGTCCTCAATTGTTTTCTCTCCCTAGGCTTCCTAATCTCTTGGAAAAAGTCAGAGATAATTCCTTCTCAAGACTTTGTTTTCCTGGGAAAACATTTCCTAACCAATCTAGGCCTAGTTCTCCCACCAGAGGAAAAATTTACAAAACTATGTCAGAAAATACATTTATTCCTGACGGTTCAATCAGTCACAGCACGTCAATTCTTGCAACTTCTGGGTCTATTTAATTCTCTGGCAGATGTAATTCCATTGGGACGACTTCACATTCGTCCGCTTCAGTTTTATCTGCACAAGTTATGGATTCCAGCTTCACAAGAATGGGAAGCATTGATTCCAATCACTCAGCCTTTATTTCCACATCTTCAATGGTGGTTAGTACGGGAAAATGTAATGAGGGGCCTATGTCTGTCCCCTCAAGTTCCCAGTCTAACATTATTCACAGATGCCTCCACCCTCGGTTGGGGAGAATATCTGGAGGGGCTTACAATCTCGGGAGTCTGGAATCCAGATCTTTTGGAAGAGCATATCAATGTATTGGAAATGAAAGCAGTTCTGCTTGCACTAAATCATTTCCAACTGTCTCTAAAGAATCAGTCTGTCATTCTGGCCAAGGACAACACAACAGTTGTAGCTTATCTCAAGAATCAGGGAGGAACTCATTCACCTGCTCTTTATCAGATAGCCAGAGACATTCTCCTTCTGTGTTTTCAACTCCAGGTTCATCTAGTGGTGACACATATTGCGGGGCACCTCAATATTCTAGCCGACACTCTATCCAGATCCCTTGCTCCAGTAAACACGGAGTGGGAACTACTTCAAGTAGTTTTCAAAGCTGTGACTCTTCATTGGGGGTCACCTCAGATAGATCTGTTTGCGACCAGTCTCTATCACAAACTTCTAACATTTGTGTCTCTGGTTCCAGATCCAAAATCTTTTGCGGTAGACGCAATGAGCCTATCTTGGAAAGGAATGTTCGGGTACGCCTTCCCTCCTTTCAGGTTTCTCTTTCCAGTACTTCAGAAAATAGCAGGGGAAATTTGCAAGATTATAGTTATTGCTCCAGCATGGCCGAAACAGTCTTGGTTTCCAGACCTTCTGCGCCTATCATGTGCTTGTCCTCTAGTTCTTCCTCTGAGACCAGACCTTCTGTCTCAAACCAAGGGAAAGGTTCTTTATCAAAATCCAGAAAAACTTCATCTACACGCCTGGCTTCTCTCATGGTTAGCCTTAGAAAGAGAGGTTTTTCTGAAGGAGCAACAAAGCATCTCACAAAGTCTGTCAGAGACTCCACTAGCATTGTCTATGATGCAAAATGGTCAATTTTCTCAGATTGGTGTAGTGAGCGGGAAATTGATCCATTCCAAGTCACTGTACAACAATTAGCAGACTTTCTAGTTTTTCTTTTTGAATCCAAAGGATTATGTCCCTCTACTATTAAGGGATATAGATCAGCTATTTCAAGAACTATTCATATTTCTGGTGGCCCAGATTTTGGAAACAATGAGCATATTTCTCTTTTGGTTCGTAGTTTTAGTCTTGAAAGACCAAGACAAAAAACTTTAGTTCCTAAGTGGGACCTTGGACTAATTTTATCCTTTTTAAAACTTCCTCCTTTTGAACTAGCAGAAACAATAGATTTAAGGTTTCTTTCCTATAAATGCTGTTTTCTTTTAGCTTTGGCTTCTGGACGGAGAAGGGGTGAAATCCATGCCTTCTCTATTTCTGATGCTTGCCTTCGATTTAACAGGGATAAATCTTCTGTTACTCTTTTAACTGATCCTGCTTTTTTGGCAAAGAATCAGATTGCAGATAAGGTTGCAGAACCAGTCGTGATTCCTGCACTCCCTAGCGATTCTATTTCTGTACTTTTATGTACAGTAAGAATCCTTTCTATTTATCTGGATAGAACGAGTAGTTTACGTTCTGTTTCTAACTCATGACTCTTTATTCCTATTAAAAAAGGAATCTCAGATCTTTCTGTTAAAACTATTTCTACTTGGATATGCAAATGCATATCTTTAGCTGATGGTTCTTCTAAGGGAGAACTTTTAAATAGTTTTAATGTTAAAGCTCATGATGTTAGGGGTATCTCTGCATCCTGGGCTCTGTTTAACAGTGCATCTTTAGAAAAGGTACTGTCTGCAGGTTTCTGGGGAAATGAGAACTCTTTTATATCTCATTACCTCCAATCTATGGCTACTTTGCCGAGAGTTTATACTCTCTTGGACGTATAGTTTCAGCACAAAGATTGAACTTTCCTCCTGTTTCTTCTGTTACAGGGGATTCAGCTTTACGTTAGATTATGTTACTCAGAATTTATGATTATAACGTATTTATAGCTATAAAATATTCAAATTTTTAAAGTAAATTTGGATTTTATTCGATAAATACTTACCATCATAAATTATAGGTCCCACCTGCCTCCCCTTCATCCCCTTTCCTTACGTTTCTGTTTTGAGGAAATTGGATGGGAGAATATGGGCAAACAGGGGTATATGTCCGGACCTGTGAGAGTACGTTTATTTTTAGTCGGGATTTTCCATCTGACCTATGACGCAATTGGGGTTACACTTAGAATTTATGATGGTAAGTATTTATCTAATAAAATCCAAATTTACTTTAAAAATTTGAATATTTTTTTAAAGTCTAAGACTTAGATATAAGAAGATGTGGTATGAGTGCCAATAAGACAACTCTCCATCCAAAAACGATCCTTATCTAGACAACATCTGCCGATCGATGTTTTTCTTTCAAATGCAAAATGTTAAAAATATATATATTTTTTTTTTCATTTCGAAAATCTGTATGAATGAAATGCAGTGAGTTGGAAAATTTATACGAAATGAAAGAGAGTGAGTGACCATCATATTTTTAACAAAAGCTTGTGATAGTCACTTACTTACTTTTTGTATAAATTTTCGAGAAACAGCATTCAATTCTGAAATAAAAATATGTTGGCTTAGATAGAGTTGTATATAAACAGAGTCGTTTGTTGTTGTATATCATATTTGTTTTTCCTTTATTGCTTTGTATATAAACAAGGCCGTTAGTTTTCTCGTTTGAATTGTTTTACATTTGTAATTTTGGAGCATCTTACAGCTTGCTATGCATTGTGGGTTTTGCTCATTGTTGAAGGCCGTACAGTGACCTATAGTTGCTACAACCAGTTTGGAATAGTGTTTAAATTTTCTCTAATTAAAAACTTTTTTTATACGAAATAGTGTGAATGAATGTTATTGTATGTGTTGCTGTATTTTTTTATGTCTTTTAAACATATTAAAACAAATAAAAAATAAGATTTTTTTTTCATTCATTTAGAATTATCATCCGTCCATATGAAATATGCAAAATATAACAATTTCATTCGAAAAGTCTACACATTAAATGACAATGTAAGATTACAAATGTAATAGACATGGCTGGATTCCCCAAGGTTGCGATTTAAATATAAAACTCGTAATATGAGGAAAGATTACACTTCCTTTATGTGTTGATTTGGCATACATAAATAAAATACAAAAATAACTAAGCAATGAATGAGGTTGTTAAATGTGATATATGCTTTTTTGTGCTTCTTTTAAAATATTTGTTTGTTTTTGTTGTGATTAAGATTGTGACACGGTGTTGACAGCTGTACCCCTATTTTGACATTTTTACCTATTATGTCTGTTTGTTTTATTCGCGCATCGTTGGCAGTAGAACGTTTGATGCGACTGTCATACAAGTGAGAGGTTTAGCGCTATAAAACCAGATTCAATCCACCACTTTCTACATAAGAAAATGCCTGTACCAAGTCAGGAATATGACAGTTGTTGTCCATTCGTTTGATGTGTTTGTGCTTTTGATTTTGCCATATGATTGGGGACTTTCCGTTTTGAATTTTCCTCGGAGTTCAGTATTTTTGTGATTTAACTTTTGACCAAAACTGCAAATTGTCAACAAAGTTTTGTATTTTATTACGAGATCAAAAAGATTCCTAGTGGTATCCTATTAACTCTGGTAAAACCAGATCGTTATCACAATCTTTGTTGTTCTGTTTTAATCGCCTTTCCTATATTTCAGCTTAGCTTTGTAATGTTAAAATTGTATATATTATATATAATACAAATCATATTTCATAAGTATTAATAAATGAAAATGAATACACCTGAGTTTATATAACTTAAGTTCACTATGATTTTCATGAATGTCACACCCAAGTTATTCGTCATAAATGCAAACGATACGATGCTGCGGCTTCATATTGAATAGGTGTCATTTTGTCATCCTGGAGTATCTGGGTCAATTTTAGTCAGCTCGCTGCGTTTGTCGGGTGCCTACGACCTGTTGCGTGCTGCATTATTGTCCTCAATGCTTGGGTGTATAATGTTGTAGATGTTTGTAGCTGGATGTTGTACGTAATTCTTTTGTTTTGATGTCATCCTTCTAAGTGGTTGAAGTATCTTTTTGAGGGCCCGTAGGTGGCCTGTTGTAAGACATTGTCCCTATCCATAGATCCCCTTTTCCAAGTGTCCACCCTTCATCTTATTCATCAGATTCATTCCTACCTGGACGATTCCCTTCTCAAGGAATTTTGCCCAATCAAATTGAGGGTTCAGACAGATTTGGTCCTCAATTGTTTTCTGTCCCTAGGCTTCCTAATCTCTTGGAAAAAGTCCGAGATAATTCCTTCTCAAGACTTTGTTTTCCTGGGAAAACATTTCCTAACCAATCTAGGCCTAGTTCTCCCACCAGAGGAAAAATTTACAAAACTATGTCAGAAAATACATTTATTCCTGACGGTTCAATCAGTCACAGCACGTCAATTCTTGCAACTTCTGGGTCTATTTAATTCTCTGGCAGATGTAATTCCATTGGGACGACTTCACATTCGTCCGCTTCAGTTTTATCTGCACAAGTTATGGATTCCAGCTTCACAAGAATGGGAAGCATTGATTCCAATCACTCAGCCTTTATTTCCACATCTTCAATGGTGGTTAGTACGGGAAAATGTAATGAGGGGCCTATGTCTGTCCCCTCAAGTTCCCAGTCTAACATTATTCACAGATGCCTCCACCCTCGGTTGGGGAGAATATCTGGAGGGGCTTACAATCTCGGGAGTCTGGAATCCAGATCTTTTGGAAGAGCATATCAATGTATTGGAAATGAAAGCAGTTCTGCTTGCACTAAATCATTTCCAACTGTCTCTAAAGAATCAGTCTGTCATTCTGGCCAAGGACAACACAACAGTTGTAGCTTATCTCAAGAATCAGGGAGGAACTCATTCACCTGCTCTTTATCAGATAGCCAGAGACATTCTCCTTCTGTGTTTTCAACTCCAGGTTCATCTAGTGGTGACACATATTGCGGGGCACCTCAATATTCTAGCCGACACTCTATCCAGATCCCTTGCTCCAGTAAACACGGAGTGGGAACTACTTCAAGTAGTTTTCAAAGCTGTGACTCTTCATTGGGGGTCACCTCAGATAGATCTGTTTGCGACCAGTCTCTATCACAAACTTCTAACATTTGTGTCTCTGGTTCCAGATCCAAAATCTTTTGCGGTAGACGCAATGAGCCTATCTTGGAAAGGAATGTTCGGGTACGCCTTCCCTCCTTTCAGGTTTCTCTTTCCAGTACTTCAGAAAATAGCAGGGGAAATTTGCAAGATTATAGTTATTGCTCCAGCATGGCCGAAACAGTCTTGGTTTCCAGACCTTCTGCGCCTATCATGTGCTTGTCCTCTAGTTCTTCCTCTGAGACCAGACCTTCTGTCTCAAACCAAGGGAAAGGTTCTTTATCAAAATCCAGAAAAACTTCATCTACACGCCTGGCTTCTCTCATGGTTAGCCTTAGAAAGAGAGGTTTTTCTGAAGGAGCAACAAAGCATCTCACAAAGTCTGTCAGAGACTCCACTAGCATTGTCTATGATGCAAAATGGTCAATTTTCTCAGATTGGTGTAGTGAGCGGGAAATTGATCCATTCCAAGTCACTGTACAACAATTAGCAGACTTTCTAGTTTTTCTTTTTGAATCCAAAGGATTATGTCCCTCTACTATTAAGGGATATAGATCAGCTATTTCAAGAACTATTCATATTTCTGGTGGCCCAGATTTTGGAAACAATGAGCATATTTCTCTTTTGGTTCGTAGTTTTAGTCTTGAAAGACCAAGACAAAAAACTTTAGTTCCTAAGTGGGACCTTGGACTAATTTTATCCTTTTTAAAACTTCCTCCTTTTGAACTAGCAGAAACAATAGATTTAAGGTTTCTTTCCTATAAATGCTGTTTTCTTTTAGCTTTGGCTTCTGGACGGAGAAGGGGTGAAATCCATGCCTTCTCTATTTCTGATGCTTGCCTTCGATTTAACAGGGATAAATCTTCTGTTACTCTTTTAACTGATCCTGCTTTTTTGGCAAAGAATCAGATTGCAGATAAGGTTGCAGAACCAGTCGTGATTCCTGCACTCCCTAGCGATTCTATTTCTGTACTTTTATGTACAGTAAGAATCCTTTCTATTTATCTGGATAGAACGAGTAGTTTACGTTCTGTTTCTAACTCATGACTCTTTATTCCTATTAAAAAAGGAATCTCAGATCTTTCTGTTAAAACTATTTCTACTTGGATATGCAAATGCATATCTTTAGCTGATGGTTCTTCTAAGGGAGAACTTTTAAATAGTTTTAATGTTAAAGCTCATGATGTTAGGGGTATCTCTGCATCCTGGGCTCTGTTTAACAGTGCATCTTTAGAAAAGGTACTGTCTGCAGGTTTCTGGGGAAATGAGAACTCTTTTATATCTCATTACCTCCAATCTATGGCTACTTTGCCGAGAGTTTATACTCTCTTGGACGTATAGTTTCAGCACAAAGATTGAACTTTCCTCCTGTTTCTTCTGTTACAGGGGATTCAGCTTTACGTTAGATTCTGTTACTCAGAATTTATGATTTTAACGTATTTATAGCTATAAAATATTCAAATTTTTAAAGTAAATTTGGATTTTATTCGATAAATACTTACCATCATAAATTATAGGTCCCACCTGCCTCCCCTTCATCCCCTTTCCTTACGTTTCTGTTTTGAGGAAATTGGATGGGAGAATATGGGCAAACAGGGGTATATGTCCGGACCTGTGAGAGTACGTTTATTTTTAGTCGGGATTTTCCATCTGACCTATGACGCAATTGGGGTTACACTTAGAATTTATGATGGTAAGTATTTATCTAATAAAATCCAAATTTACTTTAAAAATTTGAATATTTTTTTAAAGTCTAAGACTTAGATATAAGAAGATGTGGTATGAGTGCCAATAAGACAACTCTCCATCCAAAAACGATCCTTATCTAGACAACATCTGCCGATCGATGTTTTTCTTTCAAATGCAAAATGTTAAAAATATATATATTTTTTTTTTCATTTCGAAAATCTGTATGAATGAAATGCAGTGAGTTGGAAAATTTATACGAAATGAAAGAGAGTGAGTGACCATCATATTTTTAACAAAAGCTTGTGATAGTCACTTACTTACTTTTTGTATAAATTTTCGAGAAACAGCATTCAATTCTGAAATAAAAATATGTTGGCTTAGATAGAGTTGTATATAAACAGAGTCGTTTGTTGTTGTATATCATATTTGTTTTTCCTTTATTGCTTTGTATATAAATAAGGCCGTTAGTTTTCTCGTTTGAATTGTTTTACATTTGTAATTTTGGAGCATCTTACAGCTTGCTATGCATTGTGGGTTTTGCTCATTGTTGAAGGCCGTACAGTGACCTATAGTTGCTACAACCAGTTTGGAATAGTGTTTAAATTTTCTCTAATTAAAAACTTTTTTTATACGAAATAGTGTGAATGAATGTTATTGTATGTGTTGCTGTATTTTTTTATGTCTTTTAAACATATTAAAACAAATAAAAAATAAGATTTTTTTTTCATTCATTTAGAATTATCATCCGTCCATATGAAATATGCAAAATATAACAATTTCATTCGAAAAGTCTACACATTAAATGACAATGTAAGATTACAAATGTAATAGACATGGCTGGATTCCCCAAGGTTGCGATTTAGATATAAAACTCGTAATATGAGGAAAGATTACACTTCCTTTATGTGTTGATTTGGCATACATAAATAAAATACAAAAATAACTAAGCAATGAATGAGGTTGTTAAATGTGATATATGCTTTTTTGTGCTTCTTTTAAAATATTTGTTTGTTTTTGTTGTGATTAAGATTGTGACACGGTGTTGACAGCTGTACCCCTATTTTGACATTTTTACCTATTATGTCTGTTTGTTTTATTCGCGCATCGTTGGCAGTAGAACGTTTGATGCGACTGTCATACAAGTGAGAGGTTTAGCGCTATAAAACCAGATTCAATCCACCACTTTCTACATAAGAAAATGCCTGTACCAAGTCAGGAATATGACAGTTGTTGTCCATTCGTTTGATGTGTTTGTGCTTTTGATTTTGCCATATGATTGGGGACTTTCCGTTTTGAATTTTCCTCGGAGTTCAGTATTTTTGTGATTTAACTTTTGACCAAAACTGCAAACTGTCAACAAAGTTTTGTATTTTATTACGAGATCAAAAAGATTCCTAGTGGTATCCTATTAACTCTGGTAAAACCAGATCGTTATCACAATCTTTGTTGTTCTGTTTTAATCGCCTTTCCTATATTTCAGCTTAGCTTTGTAATGTTAAAATTGTATATATTATATATAATACAAATCATATTTCATAAGTATTAATAAATGAAAATGAATACACCTGAGTTTATATAACTTAAGTTCACTATGATTTTCATGAATGTCACACCCAAGTTATTCGTCATAAATGCAAACGATACGATGCTGCGGCTTCATATTGAATAGGTGTCATTTTGTCATCCTGGAGTATCTGGGTCAATTTTAGTCAGCTCGCTGCGTTTGTCGAGTGCCTACGACCTGTTGCGTGCTGCATTATTGTCCTCAATGCTTGGGTGTATAATGTTGTAGATGTTTGTAGCTGGATGTTGTACGTAATTCTTTTGTTTTGATGTCATCCTTCTAAGTGGTTGAAGTATCTTTTTGAGGGCCCGTAGGTGGCCTGTTGTAAGACATTGTCCCTATCCATAGATCCCCTTTTCCAAGTGTCCACCCTTCATCTTATTCATCAGATTCATTCCTACCTTATAGATGATAGTTAGGCAATGTGTATAAAGACAACTGTTCAGCCATTACATTTTATATACAACTAACGTATTTCCGCCCAAGGCGACGTCACTGACAATACGACGTCGACAATGGACAAGTACAATAGTACGGACGTTATGTTCCCGCGACAATCTCAACATACTGGGGCCGCGAAAAGTAAAAAATATCACAATTTTCTAAATAATCTCAATTATCCCTTGATCAATCGTTTCACTGATAAATTACTGTCCATCAATAAATAATAATACTTTGAAATTGTCTCTCGCGTTGTGTTTTTCTTTGAAATACTGAGAACATGAAACCATTTAAAACGGAAATTACATTTAGCAATTAAAATCAATTAATGTCACTCATGAAATAAGAATAAAATTCAACTTTACACTAAAACGCGTAATTGTCTATCAATTACATCACTAATGGTCGTCTTTAACATCATTGGTGTATCCACTTCCGTATGGTCTCACGGGCTTTAAGACTTGCTTTTCGTCTCGGTCTGTTCTCCATATTTTCCTGCTGATCATCTATTGGAACGTTAGAATTGTTTGTCATCGTTTGTGTAACTTCTAATGGATATAATCTTGCGATCGGTCTAGTTGTTTCCCCATTGTTGGTTCTTATTCGTGCAGATCTTACAAGTCCGTCGTTACCTCTCGCCAGTTCGGTTACGATCCCAATTTTCCAGTTTATACGCGGAGATTCGTTGTGAATTTGCACGATGTCTCCTGTATTTATTAATTGTTCATTTTTTCCGGTAGTCCTATGAAATTCACGTAACGACGTAAGGTATTCGGATTTCCATATTTTCCAGAAATGTTGAATCAATTGCGTTTGTCTGTGTACACTTTTATTAAGATCGTAATGTCCCATGTAAGTCGGGTCGGTGATGTTATCGATTTCTGGTTGTGGGTACGGTAATGTTGAAATGCGCCTTCCGTATAGTAGATGAGACGGTGTTAAAGCTTCACAGTCTTTGATATCGGACGATGGATAAGTAAGCGGTCTGTCGTTTAAGATAGTTTCTATTTCCGCAACAATTGTTTGTAATGTTTCCATGTTAACTTGCGATCGTCCAAGCACTTTTTTCAAACTTGTCTTCGTAAGAGCAATCAAGCGCTCCCAGAATCCACCATACCATGGTGCACGTTTCGGTATGAATCTCCACTCTACACCGTGTGTTGATAAAATATCTTTTACTATATCCGATTCACATAATCTTTTTATTTCCTCAGATCCTGCAATGAATGTAGATGCATTGTCAGATACTAGAATTTTAGGCAGAGATTTACGGCTAACAAAGCGTCGAAATGCCTGAATAAATGAATGTTCGCTCATGTTTGGAACTACTTCGAGATGAACTGCTCTAGTCGATGCGCACGTAAATAAGCATATATACGCTTTCTTTAAAGTTCCTTCTTGATCCCTTATGTATAAAGCGCCTGTATAATCGACCCCTGTGACGGTAAATGGCGAGGCTTCCTGTACTCTTATTTTCGGAAGCGGTGGCGGGTCCGGTTTGCTGTAAGATTTTCCCATAACTTTGCGGCAAGTTACACACTTATTCAATAACTTCTTAATAAATTGTCGAAGTGTCGGTACCCAATACGATTGTCGTACAAAAGTTAGCGTAGCATTAAGTCCAGAATGGAGTGAACGTTCGTGTGCGTCTATCACTATCAGTTTGGTAAGTGGATGATTCGCAGGTATAAGGTACGGAAATTTGGTATTCTCTGAAATCGGTGCATTGTGAATTCTTCCATTGCATCTCACAAGACCATCGTCATCTATGAAGAGTCCTAATTGTCTTATTCTTGGAAATTTCATTGTGTTTTTATTTCGTGTGTCCTTTAAACTTTTTATTTCGGCTGAATATGAAGATTCTTGGCAATCTAATATCCATGAACGCACCGCGGTATTTATATCATATGTCGTCAAAATTCCACCTTTTCTCCGATGTTTGGTATATAGGCAGTTAGATATGAACCGCTGAACGTAAGCAGTTACTCGAATCAATTTCCTGAAAGTCCCATATTTCGAAATGTCTATAACGTTACTAATACCATAGTGATCAGTATGAACTTCATTGTTTAGAAATTCCTCTTCGTCGTTTTCTCCTGTAATTGTCATTACCATTTTACTTGTGGGAGTTATTTCTGGCCATTTTGTGCGATCCGTTAACCAATTTGGTCCTTTTTTCCAAATGACACTATCGATGTATTGATCGGCGTTAATTCCTCGTGTTAAGAGATCGGCTGGATTGCATTCTGTTGGACAATATCTCCATTCATGTTGATTTGTAGATTCCGTTATTTCTCTCACTCGATTCGCAATAAATCGTTTTAACGGTTTCACTGATTTTAACCAGTGCAATACTATGCAGCTATCCGACCAGAAAACCACGTTTTTACATTCGAAAGTCGATTGTACATGTGACGCTAGTCTAGTTCCAATAACTGCGGCCATAAGTTCTAGTTACGGTAATGTTAGGTTTTTCACTGGCGCTACTCTGCTTTTTGCCATCAGTAACGCAGTTTCGGTTCCGTTGTTCAGATATGCGGTCGCTCCATACGCCTTTGGACTGGCATCGCAAAATACGTGTAGTTCAAGTTGTTCCGAAGTAGAATTACCGGAGAAATAATATCTCGGAAAGACGATTTGTGTCGCTTTCTCTAAGTCGCTTGCTACATTAATCCAAGTAGCCTTAAAGTTTTCCGGAACTTGTTCATCCCAATCCAGTCTACTTTTCCATAGATCCTGTATTAGTGTCTTTGCTCTTATTGTTACCGGGCTGAGTATTCCAAGTGGATCGTATATTTTCGACGAATGTTTCAAAATCTCCCTTTTTGTTTCAATATCTCGTATTGGAATATCACATTTCTGGTACATCAGATCATCGGATTTGCTATTCCATAACATACCAAGTACTTTTGTGTTTTTGTCCATATCTAGTACATTTTCCGTCTTGGCTAGCTTGCGTATATTCTCACTGTTTGACGTCCACGATCGTAGGTTGAATCCGGCGTCTTTCATCATTGTTCTCGCTTCCTTATAATACGTATCAGCCTCATCCTCGTTCTGTAAACTTGTCAGAATGTTGTCCACGTACAAGTCTCTTTCCACCAATGTAGCTGTTTTACTGTTGTAACGTTGTAAATGTTTCAGTATTGTGGCGTTTAGTATAAACGGTGAACAAGTCGCTCCAAAAAGGACGGATTTGAACCTGTAAGTCTGTAAATAACTTGTTGGGTCGGATGGGTTACTTAGCCACAAGAAACGCGTAGCGTCTCGGTCATCCTCGTTTAATCCTACATGTAAAAAGGCTTTCTCAATATCCGTTGTTATGGCGACAGGGTTGGCTCTAAATCTCATCAGAATTTTTGTCAGGTCGTTTAGCTTCGGCGGTGTATCCAAGAGGCAGTCATTCAAGCTTTGCGAATTAGGCGACTGGCGACAACTGCAGTCGTAAACAATTCTGATAGGCGTAGTGCTTGATTCCTTCTGTACTGGATGATGAGGAATGTAGTGCAGTTTTTCTGAAGTTTCTGCTGTTTCATCCACTTTCTCTATGAATCCCCTACGTTCCTGTTCTTGTATGATGTTCCCGTACTTCTTTAACATATCTGGGTTTTGAGTAAGTCTTTTAATGACGTTTTCTGTCCTTCTCTTCGTGACTGCTAAATTTGTAGGCAATTCATCATGATCCTGTTTCCATGGTAACCTAGCGAAATATTTATTTTCTCGGAACTCAATTGATCTGTCCTGATAGGCTTTAATATATGCATCACCGTCTTCGTCTACCTCCTTACTATTTATTCCTATTGATTCTAAATTCCAAAATCTCTCTAGATTGTATTCTTCAACTTTGTGTGATATTAGAACATTAAACATGCTAGTTTTCGACGTGTTAGTTTTCTTACCGTATATAGGTCCCGAAAGCAAATATCCGATCTTGGATTTCACGACGGTCGGACCGTTTCCCCGTACTATATGGTCTTCTACAATGTCCCAATAGTGATCTGCGCCTACTAAAAACGATATTTCGAATGAATCTTGCTGTGTCATCGTGTGCGCTAACTTTAAACCACGCAAATAACCATTTTGTGTATCAATATTACGTATGTGATTCTGTAGAGGCATGGCTATCATCGGTACTATCAGTACTTTGATTGGCAATACGTGTCCTGCATCGGTTTTCAGATAGATTGTTGTCTTTTCTAGGTGTCTCGCGTTTTTCTCTTCACCTCCAAATGCCGATAAATGTATTATCTCTGTTCCCTCTATCTGTAATTTGAGTTTATTCGCTAAGTTCTGCGTTAAAAACGATCTTTGCGCTCCTTCGTCAAAAAGAATGTTTGTCTCGGTGTAGAGCTGATTCGACCCTACTTGTGCTACGGCGGTTTTCAAAAGTACATTTGATCGCGATTCTGTCGATTGTGAATACAAAATGGTAGTATCTTGTTCCGTTGTATGACTATCATTTACGAGGTGAACGTTTGTCGAATTTGAAGATGGTGGGTTTTGCGGATTGCTGCTCTGATTATCTTTCGCGCGGAAATTCGTATGTGCTGAGTTACTACCCCCGTTTCTATGGCTTACCTCATGGACTGGTTTTATGCTGTTTGTTAGACGTACATTACACAAGCTTGTATGGTGTTTCTTATTACAATGTCTACATGTGTGTTTAGATTTACATTCGTTTAGTCTGTGTTTACCAAGGCAATTAAAGCATAACTTATCACGTTTTACTATGTTCATACGGGATTCTGTGTCGGTTATTTTACTGCAATGGGTAGGTGCGTGTATTTCGTAACAGAAAACGCAAGGTCTAGTCTCAATATTCTTGTAAGATTTGGACTTCGGCAATTTCGCTCCGGCAAAGAAAGACGATGTTGTGGGCAAATTGTGTGTTGACTCTATCTCTTGTCCTGCGTCCATTATATCTATCTCGTCTAATATGCTTTTACGGAGGTCCCGTAATACCCAAGTTTTTGTTCTGTGTTCTCGCGCGAGATGTTTTCTGACTTCCCCGGGTAATTTGTTCATAATAATGGGAACAAGTAACGTGCCGTATGTTTCCTGTGTTTGACCCAAAGCTTCTAATCCCCTGACGTAACCTTCCATTTTATCGTAAAAACTTCGTAAGCTTGTTAACTGATTTCTAGGCGAAGGAATTTCTAATAATGCCTGCATGTATGCATTTATGATTTTATCTTGTTGACCGAACCTCTCTTTTAACAAATTTACGGCTTCATCGTAGTTTACATTTGTTAGTGCGAAACCTGCTATTGATCCTAGTGCTTCATGTTCTAGCTGTGCTTTCAAGTAATTAAATTTTTGTACATTTGTAAGTGACAGATTAAGATGTACGGCCGACTCATATGAGTCCCAGAAAGTTTGCCATTCTAAAATGTTGCCTGAGAAGGTTGGAAGCGAAAGTTTTGGTAGGCGGTGACTCTGATTACTAGTTGACGAAAATGTACTTTGTTGCGTGTTAAATGTGTGACTGGCTTGTACAGACGGGTTTTCAAACGACTGTGCGTTGTGTGGGTTGGTTATGTTGTGCGTTGGAACAAACGGTATAGTTTCTGGATTTAACGTGTGAGTTGTAGTATGTGATTCAATATGACGGGACTGCGGGGTTTGGATATTTTGTATGAACTTACGTATGTGTCGAATCTTCGTTTCCATAGTCACTGAATATTCATCTGAATCAATAATCTCATTTTCCACATCTTCCGGTTCTGTTAACTTAAGAATTTGTTCATTTAAGTCCTCAAACAATGTTTGTTTTTGCACAAGTTTTCCGAGCGTTGCAATGACTTCTTCTTCATCGAAATTCGTATTCTCCTTTGCTTCATCTAATCTGCGGAATAGTCTGGTAACAGCGCTTCTGTTCCCAGATCGAACTGATTTCAATTTTTCGAGATCCATTGGTCACGGTACCATAAATATAGATGATAGTTAGGCAATGTGTATAAAGACAACTGTTCAGCCATTACATTTTATATACAACTAACGTATTTCCGCCCAAGGCGACGTCACTGACAATACGACGTCGACAATGGACAAGTACAATAGTACGGACGTTATGTTCCCGCGACAATCTCAACATACCTGGACGATTCCCTTCTCAAGGAATTTTGCCCAATCAAATTGAGGGTTCAGACAGATTTGGTCCTCAATTGTTTTCTGTCCCTAGGCTTCCTAATCTCTTGGAAAAAGTCAGAGATAATTCCTTCTCAAGACTTTGTTTTCCTGGGAAAACATTTCCTAACCAATCTAGGCCTAGTTCTCCCACCAGAGGAAAAATTTACAAAACTATGTCAGAAAATACATTTATTCCTGACGGTTCAATCAGTCACAGCACGTCAATTCTTGCAACTTCTGGGTCTATTTAATTCTCTGGCAGATGTAATTCCATTGGGACGACTTCACATTCGTCCGCTTCAGTTTTATCTGCACAAGTTATGGATTCCAGCTTCACAAGAATGGGAAGCATTGATTCCAATCACTCAGCCTTTATTTCCACATCTTCAATGGTGGTTAGTACGGGAAAATGTAATGAGGGGCCTATGTCTGTCCCCTCAAGTTCCCAGTCTAACATTATTCACAGATGCCTCCACCCTCGGTTGGGGAGAATATCTGGAGGGGCTTACAATCTCGGGAGTCTGGAATCCAGATCTTTTGGAAGAGCATATCAATGTATTGGAAATGAAAGCAGTTCTGCTTGCACTAAATCATTTCCAACTGTCTCTAAAGAATCAGTCTGTCATTCTGGCCAAGGACAACACAACAGTTGTAGCTTATCTCAAGAATCAGGGAGGAACTCATTCACCTGCTCTTTATCAGATAGCCAGAGACATTCTCCTTCTGTGTTTTCAACTCCAGGTTCATCTAGTGGTGACACATATTGCGGGGCACCTCAATATTCTAGCCGACACTCTATCCAGATCCCTTGCTCCAGTAAACACGGAGTGGGAACTACTTCAAGTAGTTTTCAAAGCTGTGACTCTTCATTGGGGGTCACCTCAGATAGATCTGTTTGCGACCAGTCTCTATCACAAACTTCTAACATTTGTGTCTCTGGTTCCAGATCCAAAATCTTTTGCGGTAGACGCAATGAGCCTATCTTGGAAAGGAATGTTCGGGTACGCCTTCCCTCCTTTCAGGTTTCTCTTTCCAGTACTTCAGAAAATAGCAGGGGAAATTTGCAAGATCATAGTTATTGCTCCAGCATGGCCGAAACAGTCTTGGTTTCCAGACCTTCTGCGCCTATCATGTGCTTGTCCTCTAGTTCTTCCTCTGAGACCAGACCTTCTGTCTCAAACCAAGGGAAAGGTTCTTTATCAAAATCCAGAAAAAACTTCATCTACACGCCTGGCTTCTCTCATGGTTAGCCTTAGAAAGAGAGGTTTTTCTGAAGGAGCAACAAAGCATCTCACAAAGTCTGTCAGAGACTCCACTAGCATTGTCTATGATGCAAAATGGTCAATTTTCTCAGATTGGTGTAGTGAGCGGGAAATTGATCCATTCCAAGTCACTGTACAACAATTAGCAGACTTTCTAGTTTTTCTTTTTGAATCCAAAGGATTATGTCCCTCTACTATTAAGGGATATAGATCAGCTATTTCAAGAACTATTCATATTTCTGGTGGCCCAGATTTTGGAAACAATGAGCATATTTCTCTTTTGGTTCGTAGTTTTAGTCTTGAAAGACCAAGACAAAAAACTTTAGTTCCTAAGTGGGACCTTGGACTAATTTTATCCTTTTTAAAACTTCCTCCTTTTGAACTAGCAGAAACAATAGATTTAAGGTTTCTTTCCTATAAATGCTGTTTTCTTTTAGCTTTGGCTTCTGGACGGAGAAGGGGTGAAATCCATGCCTTCTCTATTTCTGATGCTTGCCTTCGATTTAACAGGGATAAATCTTCTGTTACTCTTTTAACTGATCCTGCTTTTTTGGCAAAGAATCAGATTGCAGATAAGGTTGCAGAACCAGTCGTGATTCCTGCACTCCCTAGCGATTCTATTTCTGTACTTTTATGTACAGTAAGAATCCTTTCTATTTATCTGGATAGAACGAGTAGTTTACGTTCTGTTTCTAACTCATGACTCTTTATTCCTATTAAAAAAGGAATCTCAGATCTTTCTGTTAAAACTATTTCTACTTGGATATGCAAATGCATATCTTTAGCTGATGGTTCTTCTAAGGGAGAACTTTTAAATAGTTTTAATGTTAAAGCTCATGATGTTAGGGGTATCTCTGCATCCTGGGCTCTGTTTAACAGTGCATCTTTAGAAAAGGTACTGTCTGCAGGTTTCTGGGGAAATGAGAACTCTTTTATATCTCATTACCTCCAATCTATGGCTACTTTGCCGAGAGTTTATACTCTCTTGGACGTATAGTTTCAGCACAAAGATTGAACTTTCCTCCTGTTTCTTCTGTTACAGGGGATTCAGCTTTACGTTAGATTCTGTTACTCAGAATTTATGATTATAACGTATTTATAGCTATAAAATATTCAAATTTTTAAAGTAAATTTGGATTTTATTCGATAAATACTTACCATCATAAATTATAGGTCCCACCTGCCTCCCCTTCATCCCCTTTCCTTACGTTTCTGTTTTGAGGAAATTGGATGGGAGAATATGGGCAAACAGGGGTATATGTCCGGACCTGTGAGAGTACGTTTATTTTTAGTCGGGATTTTCCATCTGACCTATGACGCAATTGGGGTTACACTTAGAATTTATGATGGTAAGTATTTATCTAATAAAATCCAAATTTACTTTAAAAATTTGAATATTTTTTTAAAGTCTAAGACTTAGATATAAGAAGATGTGGTATGAGTGCCAATAAGACAACTCTCCATCCAAAAACGATCCTTATCTAGACAACATCTGCCGATCGATGTTTTTCTTTCAAATGCAAAATGTTAAAAATATATATATTTTTTTTTTCATTTCGAAAATCTGTATGAATGAAATGCAGTGAGTTGGAAAATTTATACGAAATGAAAGAGAGTGAGTGACCATCATATTTTTAACAAAAGCTTGTGATAGTCACTTACTTACTTTTTGTATAAATTTTCGAGAAACAGCATTCAATTCTGAAATAAAAATATGTTGGCTTAGATAGAGTTGTATATAAACAGAGTCGTTTGTTGTTGTATATCATATTTGTTTTTCCTTTATTGCTTTGTATATAAATAAGGCCGTTAGTTTTCTCGTTCGAATTGTTTTACATTTGTAATTTTGGAGCATCTTACAGCTTGCTATGCATTGTGGGTTTTGCTCATTGTTGAAGGCCGTACAGTGACCTATAGTTGCTACAACCAGTTTGGAATAGTGTTTAAATTTTCTCTAATTAAAAACTTTTTTTATACGAAATAGTGTGAATGAATGTTATTGTATGTGTTGCTGTATTGTTTTATGTCTTTTAAACATATTAAAACAAATAAAAAATAAGATTTTTTTTCATTCATTTAGAATTATCATCCGTCCATATGAAATACTAGTATGCAAAATATAACAATTTCATTCGAAAAGTCTACACATTAAATGACAATGTAAGATTACAAATGTAATAGACAAGGCTGGATTCCCCAAGGTTGCGATTTAGATATAAAACTCTTAATATGAGGAAAGATTACACTTCCTTTATGCGTTGATTTGGCATACATAAATAAAATACAAAAATAAGTAAGCAATGAATGAGGTTGTTAAATGTGATATACGCTTTTTTGTGCTTCTTTTAAAATATTTGTTTGTTTTTGTTGTGATTAAGATTGTGACACGGTGTTGACTGCTGTACCCCTATTTTGACATTTTTACCTATTATGTCTGTTTGTTTTATTCGCGCATCGTTGGCAGTAGAAAGTTTGATCCGACTGTCATACAAGTGAGAGGTTTAGCGCTATAAAACCAGGTTCAATCCACCACTTTCTACATACGAAAATGCCTGTACCAAGTCAGGAATATGACAGTTGTTGTCCATTCGTTTGATGTTTTTGTGCTTTTGATTTTGCCATTTGATTGGGGACTTTCCGTTTTGAATTTTCCTCGGAGTTCAGTATTTTTGTGATTTAACTTTTGACCAAAACTGCAAATTGTCAACAAAGTTTTGTATTTTATCACGAGATCAAAAAGATTCCTAGTGGTATCCTATTAACTCTGGTAAAACCAGATCGTTATCACAATCTTTGTTGTTCTGTTTTAATCGCCTTTCCTATATTTCAGCTTAGCTTTGTAATGTTAAAATTGTATATATTATATATAATACAAGTCATATTTCATAAGTATTAATAAATGAAAATGAATACACCTGAGTTTATATAACTTAAGTTCACTATGATTTTCATGAATGTCACACCCAAATTATTCGTCATAAATGCAAACGATACGATGCTGCGGCTTCATATTGAATAGGTGTCATTTTGTCATCCTGGAGTATCTGGGTCAATTTTAGTCAGCTCGCTGCATTTGTCGAGTGTCTACGACCTGTTGCGTGCTGCATTATTGTCCTCAATGCTTGGTTGTATAATGTTGTAGATGTTTGTAGCTGGATGTTGTACGTAATTCTTTTGTTTTTATGTCATCCTTCTAAGTGGTTGAAGTATCTTTTTGAGGGCACGTAGGTGGCCTGTTGAAAGACATTGTCCCTATCCATAGATCCCCTTTTCCAAGTGTCCACCCTTCATCTTAGTCGATGCATTTTTGAGAATCTACTTTTCGATTTTTTTTTGTTCTCGTCCTGAATATGCGTCAAGTATTTGCAACTAGACATTGATCAAACGTTCAACCAATCAAACTGTTGTGGTTTTTCTATGACCTTTTATTAAATCATAAAGAGGTAACTATGCATTACAAATGAAATCATAATTTTTAATAGTTTTTGAAGAACAAGCTCTTAGTTTGGAAAAATCAGATTAGATTTTTCAAATTTATTAAGGAAACGAGAATAATCCAGTTCTTTCCCAGTATAGCAGTTTCCACACAAATATCTTATTACACATGGTTATATCAGGTAATGAGAAAAAATACTTCAGTCCTCCTTTGGGAATATTCCAGCCATTTCTTGAAACTTATGAAATATTTATCAACGGTAGTATGCCGATCTAACACACATTTCAAATGATGAACTTACTACTACTGGCCACCTTGACAAGCTAACCCAGTGATTAACAAATACCATTGGTTCTCAAGAACTTTACAAAATGATGTTTAAGACAAAATAGGTTTCGTCCTTTTTCTAAACTAGAGGCTCTCAAGAGCCTGTGTCGCTCACCTGATTCTACTTTGGTTTTGGAAATCATGTAAAAATAGATTAAAATCATAACAGATACCCTAATAATGAGTGAGGCCAAATTTGGTTTAATATTGGTCCTGTAATTTAATAAAAAATCCTGGTGGCCATCTTGAACAGTAAATCAGCAACAAAGTAGCAACACTTAATCAGCACCTCATAAGAAACATTTATGCCATGTTTTGGTTTCATTCCATTCAGTGCACCTCTAGAAGAAGCATTTGTATGTATTTCCCATAGGGTCTTATGTTAAAGGAAGTCCCCCCATTGGCGGCCATCATGGATGAAGGATCAGCTTCAAAGTAACAAAAATTAGTCAGCACCTCATAAGGAACATTCATGCCATGTTTGGTTCAATCCATTCAGTATGTGGTTCTCTAAAAGAAGACATTTGTATGTATTGTCCATAGGGTCCTTTGTTAAACATTGTCCCCATCTGGCAGCCATCATAGATGAAGGATCAGCTTCAAAGTAACAACACTTGGTCAGCACCTCGAAAGGAACATGCATGCCATGTTTGGTTTCATTCCATTCAATGGTTCTCTAAAAGAAAACATTTGTACGTATTTCTCATAGGGTCCTATGTTAAACTAAGTCCTCCGCTGGGGGCCATCTTAGATTATGGATCGGCTTCATAGTAACAACACTTGGTCAGCACCTCATAAGGAACATTCATGCCATGTTTGGTTTCATTCCATTCAGTGGTTCTCTAAAAGAAAACATTTGTATGTATTTCCCATAGGATCCTATGTTAAACTAAGTCCCCCGCTGGCTGCCATCTTGGATGATGGATCGGCTTCAAAGTAACAACACTTGGTCAGCACCTCATAAGGAACATTCTTGCCATGTTTGGTTTCATTCCATTCAGTGGTTCTCTAAAAGAAGACGTTTGTATGTATTTCCCATAGGGTCCCATGTTAAACTAAGTCCCCCGCTGGCGGCCATCTTGGATTATGGATCGGCTTCAAAGTAACAATACTCGGTCAGCACCTCATAAGGAACATTCATGCCATGTTTGGTTTCATTGCATTCAGTGGTTCTCTAAAAGAAAACATTTGTATGTATTTCCCATAGGATCCTATGTTAAACTAAGTCCCCCGCTGGTTGCCATCTTGGATGATGGATCGGCTTCAAAGTAACAACACTTGGTCAGCACCTCATAAGGAACATTCTTGCCATGTTTGGTTTCATTCCATTCAGTGGTTCTCTAAAAGAAGACATTTGTATGTATTTCTCATAGGGTCCTATGTTAAACTAAGTCCCTCACTGGCGGCCATTTTGGATGAGGGAACGGCTACAAAGTAACAACACTTGGTCAGCACCTTGTAAGTAACATTCATGCTATGTTTTGTTTCATTCCATTCAGTGGTTCTCTAAAAGAAGTCATTTGTATGCATTTCCCATAGGGTCCTATGTTAAACTAAGTCCCCCGCTGGCGGCCATCTTGGATGATGGATCGGCTACAAAGTAACAACACTTGGTCAGCACCTCCTAATGAACATTCATGCTATGTTTTGTTTCATTCCATTCAGTGGTTCTCTAAAAGAAGTCATTTGTATGCCTTTCCCATAGGGTCCTATGTTAAACTATGTCCCTCGCTGGCGGCCATCTTGGATTATGGATCGGCTTCAAAGTAACAACACTCGGTCAGCACCTCATAAGAAACATTCATGCCATGTTTGGTTTCATTCCATTCAGTGGTTCTCTAAAAGAAGTCATTTGTATGCATTTCCCATAGGGTCCTATGTTAAACTAAGTCCCCCGCTGGCGGCCATCTTGGATGATGGATCGGCTACAAAGTAACAACACTTGGTCAGCACCTCATAAGGAACATTCATGCCATGTTTGGTTTCATTCCATTCAGTGGTTCTCTAGAAGAAGTTCAAAATGTAAAAAGTTTACGCCGACGACGGACGACGACGGACGACGCCGGACGACGCCGGACGACGGACGACGGACGCCAAGTGATGAGAAAAGCTCACTTGGCCCTTCGGGCCAGGTGAGCTAAAAAAGTTCATCGGAAGATACCAAGACCTTGTTGATAAATATTCCGTATCAACTTCACAAATAATACATGATGGTCTTGAAATATAGATTCTAGGTGCTGACGTTGTTTATTATCTTAATTACGTGTTATAGTGTTTTTATTTGTCTTTGTATATTTTTAACCTTTACTGTTTAGTCCAGTTTTAAGAATGTACTTATGGCGTGGTTCGGTATTTATACATCCCATGTGTTATTGTGCTGTGGTCAATTTTTTTATTCTTGTCTTCCATTTTTGCTTATGTATTTTGTCTATAGAATGTCTATATGCTATTTTGTTTTTCTTTGTTGAAATAGTTATTTGTTTTTATAGTGGTTAAGATTATAACACAATGTTAACTGCTGTACCCCAATTTTTGACAGTTTTAACTATTATGTCTTGTTTGTTTTGCTCACACATTGTTGTCAATATAAGTAGATTTACTGAACCTTTCAAAGTTAAATATATTATTGAAGGTTTTTTCTTATCTCGAACCAGAACAACGATTTGTCACATTTGAAATGTTTTAACTGTTTCTTGATTAAACATCATTTTCCAAATGACTTAAAGGGTTACTTCATGCATTTCACTTTTATATAGAATAAAATCTATTGCCTTGTCGTTAATACATTTTTACTCTTTACTGTTATAAGTACAGAGGCTATATTCTTTAGGTTTAGGGCTACTTGCAAGAATTTTTATAGTGTTTGCTGTGGAAAGGTTGGAAGAGAAGTATGAATAATTTTCATACTTTAGTATAATGTGGACAAAACAATTCTTGATATAGCACTATGGCAGACAGTTGCATGATTTTCTGCAGTTCTTCAGAAAAAAAATTCTAGTGGATTAAATGCGTAAGTTAATGACATTGGGTCTCTGAATTTGCATAACAATTTCTTTTACGTTGCAATTTCATATTTTAATCAAACAATGTTCACTGTTTAATGTATACATTTTTGAAACAGAAGAAATATTCTTCTAATAAATTGTATCGATTATCCTATGTAGAACGTGGTACCAATAGATAGACATGAAACTGTGATCTTTGTCTCCCAAAAATGACCTATTATGGTTTATTGGGTGCATTTTTAAGTTCAAACGTATTTATACTATTTTCTCTTCTGATGATTGCTCATTGATTTCGAATACAATTATGACACTGAAAATAAAATAGTTGTAGGCTGGCATAGAGTAATTTGCATTTCCATAACCTTACCATAAAGTTTTTATCATAATGTCCAATAACATTAACGGTACCGAATTAGATGCACATTTCGACAACTGATGTCTTTTCAGTGATGCCCGAGAATCAAAATATTTGAATATCCAAAATCTAATAAATAAAGTTGAAGAGTGTATCATCCCAAAATGGACCTAACGTATAGCAAAATCCGAACAAGCAGTCACGATTTTTCATGAGGGAGATAAATTCCTTTATTCAAAATAATTTCCAAAATTTTATAACAGCAAATTTTAATCAAACATTATCCGTATTTTCATACCAGTACAGTATCCAAAGATAGAAACATTTTCATTTTGTGAGGCATATTCTTTTAATATTTCCCTTTTAGAAGGTGAAAATGTTTTTTGTATCTTCTTTTTTCTTAACATTTGTCACTAATGATTTTATATGTAGAGGATCTTCAAAGGATGATGTAATGTAGTGTAAAGTGTGAAATTTTTGCAACAGATTTATTTTCCCTAATTTCCCGATTAATGTATTCCCTCATATAAAATAATCGAGTTCAAGAAAAAAGTGAAAAGAGAACTATTTATGCTAGAGAGATGCATAGAAAATATACTTTTTCAACAACAAAATATTAAGCAACAATATTTATCAAAATAAAATATACAATTCTATTATTCAAATATACAAATTTCTTATACTGTTGGATGCAAAATAATGGGGTATCAATACTAAATTTTATTGCAGTTTGCACGGGTTGGAACCCCCTTTTATTTGATGATCAATGCTTTTGAACGGGGACATATGGTTGGAACCCCCCTCCCCCTTTATCCTGAGTTGGACCCCCCCCCCCCCCCCCCCCACTTTTAAAAATGGCTGGATCTAACCCTGCATCTTTCAGAAAAAAAATACAGGATCATTTTATGAACTGTAAATCAAAAGTAAAAAGGTAAACTATCAAAGCTATCATTTCTATATGTATCAAACATTTTTTCATTATATTGTAATCAAGATTTGTTTATTGAGCTGTGTAATAAAGTGTCTGCTTAACTATGTAATACTTAAGTTCAGTAATTTTGTCAATGCCATTGGCTTTTAAGAGGATGGGATTTCAATTAAATCTCCTCCTTGTTCAGAACTGTTTTTTTTATCACGGCAGTTGTAAATCATACTGGTATTGTATCAGTACTTTTACCCATATAAAATGACTAAACTAGCCAGCAAATTGTCAAAACTAGACACACATACTTGAATGAACTGCTCAAAAGATACAAACTATATTTTCATTTTATTTGTGCATATGAACATAGACATAAGAATTATTAGGGACTGTTTAAAGAGGTATGTGCCTTATGAAAGAATTGGAACAACAACAGTCCAAAAGAATTTGGGGTCCTCAGGACTCCTCAATGCTCTTTAACTTTGTACTTTATTTGGTCTTATTAACCTTTTTGATTCAAGCCTCACTGATGAGGATTTTTTAGATGAAATGTGTGACTGGTGTCAAAATTGTAATCATGGTATCTATGATGAATTTATACAACTATTCATATTGTCATTTTGAAATAAGTTCTTTGCAGTAAATAAAGGCAACAGTAGTATACCGCTGTTCGAAATTCATAAATCAATTGAGAAAAAAACAAATCCGGGTAACAAACTAAAACTGAGGGAAACACATCAAATATAAGTACAACGACACAACAGAAACACAACATTAAAATGTAACACACACAGAAACGAACTATAATATAACAATGGCCATTTTCCTGACTTGGTACAGGATATTTTAAGAAAAAATGGTGGGTTGAACCTGGTTTTGTGGCTAGCCAAACCTCCCGCTTTTATGGCAATGTTAAATATGACAACATTACATGACAGGACTACAATACAAATAAATGGAAGAACATGCAGGACAGAGAAATACACAAATAAACAAAAACGACAATGCAACACTCACAGAAACAAACTATATGATAACATAATGCATGGTAATTACTCAGTAATTAATCAAATTAACCTGATATAAAAGATGAGACATATAAACAGTTCATGACGAAAAAGATGAGACAATTTACCAAAATTTCTATCAAAGAATAATTTCTGTCAGATGCAAAGTGATGACAAAATCAATTTAGAATATTTTGTCAGACTTTAGCGAGTAACATCTGTTCCATAAGGATTTTGAGGAATTTATTGCCAATGTATGCTATTCCTTATAGAAGGAAGGTATTTATGTCTAAAGCTTATCTTGTTTTTAAGGCCTTAAAGAATAAAATTTATGCAAAACATGTTTCATTTGTAACACTAATTTCTTAGAATAATCTGTTTGCTACTACTGTGACTGGAATGAAACATTTGAATTGTATAGTTCAGTTTATATATTATGTGAATGGACAGACACTAAGGTTGCAAATTCCTAAGGCAAAGTTACCCTGTTGACGTACCTCGTCTTGTTCCTTTTGGAGTTCATGCGATTCCCTCAGTTTCTGATCGTTACCTTGATTTATATCTTCCTTATTGATTTACAAAATTTAAACATCAGTAAACTAATTGGTCCCAAGGGTTTTTAGTATATGGTCATGACCGGAACTGTTGAAAGTTATTCCAGACATGTGTGTTGTGAGCATTAAAATAGGTATTTAACATTTATATTACTATGTACACACTGCCTTCGGAAGCTGAGCTAAACAGGCAATTGTTATTTTCCAAGAACAAGATAGACATATATAGAAACAAGAATGTGTCCATAGTACACGGATGCCCCACTTGCACTATCATTTTCTATGTTCAGTGGACTATGAAATTGGGGTCAAAACTCTAATTTGGCATTACAATTAGAAAGATCATATCATATGGAACATGTGTACTAAGTTTCAAGTCGAACGCACGGCCAAAAAACATAATGCCCCTCTACTATTGAAGGTGGGGCATAAAAATGGGGAATGTGTCCATGGGACACAGATGATTCCCCCACTTCCATATAACGTTATAAAGGGACATAATTCAAGAAGTGACTTTACCAAAATTCATACTTGATTTGAGTTTTGTTGTAAAAAGCATTGTGTATATGTTTCATAACATTTGGTTGAGGCAAACTTAAAGTAGAGAACGGAAACGAAAAAGTCAGCAATTTGTCCATTGAAAAGGGGCATAACTCTAGGCTGTACGGACGACAGGGGTAAAACTTAATGTCCCCTCTGCAAGGGCAGGGGCATAAAAACAGATAAAATATAACATAAAATTTTTATTTTGATATTTTTATTGCATCAAGGTAACCAGGTGTTACATTGAACCAAGATATTGTGCAAATGTATTTATACCTAGATACAAGGATATTTATCGGAAAAAGTTTCTTAATTTCTTCCATTTTTTGGCAGGTTTTTTTTATATTGAATCCTTCATATTTAAACCGATGTCTTTTTTCCAAAAGGAGCTGTCTCAAAAATGATTACCATTATACATCGTAGACTAGTATGAAACACAATGCAATGTGAAAGACACATTGAAATATAATGCATGTTTAACAAAAGATCTATTAAATATACATAAGATAAAATTTAATGAAAATATATGAAATATTGTTATATTTAAGACCCTGTAAAAAGTTTATTATAGATAGATCTGCTTCTGAAATACTTGATTATTAAATAGTAAATAAAAAAATTTCTTTTTAATGAAAAAGCTTTCAATTAAGATTTATCAATCAAAATGCTTGTTTGGTCAACATAAAATTATCAGTAATTTATTATTCAATATATATATATAATAATATTGTGAAAGTTTACAAACTGGTAAATATAGTACCAAAGAGCCTCGTACTGCAGTTGTATCTTTTCCTGAAAATTGACATTAAATTGAAATAAGATAAGAACATACTTCTCCTGCATGTTAGTTTCTAAGAATCAGATAGTTACAAATTCATTCACATATCAAAATTGCATCACATTTTAAAGGAACATTTATTTTGGTAAGATATCAAATTCAAAAACATTTCATATCATCTTAATAGTATATACATAAACAACAGTTTCTATGCAAACAGTGTGACTGGAAAAAGATCCATAACCCTTATTCAAATAAATCTATGATTAATATACAAATGAAATAATGTACTATGTATAACTGACTTTAAATATATAAGTGACAAGTACTTAATAATTTAATTGAAGTTTGTCTTATAAAAGTTAATAAGAAAATGTGGTTATTTACTAAACACAGATATATACATACATTTTATAATCAATGATTAAAATGTCATTCTATTGATATCTACCTTTGAAAAGAATAACAAACCTTCAAATCACAATTAGGAGTGAAAATCAAGCATATTTTTTCATCTGAACTTTATCCAGAGAAAAAAAAATTGTTAATTTAAAGTATTTAATTTGATCAATCTGTATCTTTACAAGCATTTCATCATTTGAATACATACATACTGATAAAATACACAATCATATCGTTAGCATTATCTTAGGATTACAAATTTATTGGGACTTCCAAGGTTCACCGAAACACAAAAAATAATACCAACCCCATGCATACCACTGTATTTGTTGATAGTGCTTAAACCACAGAATAGCCAAAGAAGTGATGCTTTTTCCATAATCCTAGATATCTATAATCAATTTGTTGATGTTTTTGTTATAATAATCATATAAGCATACTTCATTTATAAATACAAAAGTTGATCAGATCATTAACTTACATTTTATCAAAACACTATTTATGAACATAAAAAAACAACTGCCTATCTCACATTTTGAAAGAGATTCTGACTTTTTAATATTTCTGTTCAGGTGTACATTTTGGACATAATGTTGAATTGTAAGTCTTCCCACCTTTACAACCTGTGCTTTACAAAGTATATGTTGATTGGCTTAACACTGTAGGTCAGTGAAGAAGGTAAATAGACTGACAAAACTGAAATCTTATTATCAAGTTAATTGACAACATGTGTTAATGAGGTATCTATTTACATAATTTACACAATATTGAACACATGAGATATGAAATGATGCTTTCTATAAAACAATGTATTATTTCACAATTACAGCAGGATACAAAATTTGACACTCCAACCATACATGACGGCTTGTAATCTGTACTCTTGAAACATTTTTACCATAGTTGTATGTTTGTATTGTAGACAATGTTTTCAAGCTTTCTCCAATCTTCAAAAGCTATCATGCTGATGGGTTTCTACAGCCAGCTCTACCATTTAATCAAATAATAAATGACAAAATCATGCTGCAAGGATATCAATAACTCCTGGTCAATGTTGTCAGTTTTGTAACATTGTTATAACCAGGGATGCCAGGCAGGGTCCATTCTACATAAATTATCATGGCTGTTGGCTGCTGCAACCAATGTACTGACTCTACTTTCTGCTCCTTCAAATGTTGCTAAATCTATAAATAAAGAATGTCATAAATCAGATCTTTTTCTTCATATATAATAGTATATAATAGAAAAAAATAGGATATAGTGTATCAATTCATATCACAATATCATTACACAAAAAAGAAGTAGCTTTTATAGCTTTTCCTTATCTCCAAGTCACAGTGAGGCCTTCCAAGTGAAGCAGAAACTACGCTTAAATGCAAGTTCAAGATGGTCACTAGCATCAGTTTAAGTAAGAGTATTTGCTAGATGTTGACCATGCTTTGTCTGCACTGCTTATATAAACAAGAGTTTACAGATAAAAAATATATGATAAAGATAATGGAATAAACATATTTCTCTAATTCCTCCCCGATTTATCCTTTTCCTGACCTGTTGATTATTTTTATTTAATTTGTGGTTAGTTTGATCTCAGTTCTTCATTGGTAAAATTTTCTTGCTTTCCTCTTAACCCTTACTATGTGGGGTCGTAATATTACTACCCAAAATAGCGTTTTTTTGGCTCCAATTTCTCTCCATACTTTTAGAGATGAACTGAATGGTATGTATTTCGAAATTGATGCATGTTCCCTCAACCTAAGGCTATTTACTGTCATGTTTATCGGATTTAAGCTGCAATTTGAGCCCAAATACGAACTTCGTAAATTGAAATCAGATAAAACTTGTTTTTCTGGAGTGGTGTGCTTCCCTTCAGTGTCTTGGACACACAGTACAGAGGCCTAAAACTTCCAAAAATAGAGTCAACCTGCAGCATATAACTACTGTTCGTGTTTATTATTGAAATACGCTGAGGGAACGACTACTTCCAGTTGCAGGTCCAGGTTAAGCCAAAAATCTGGAAAATCGGAAAAATTCTGTATTTTTGTTGGAAACGACTTATTTTAGACTACCATACTTAGATCAAGTTCACTCCAAACTCAGCACTTTTATGGTCAATATGTTCACTGGGGTCCACTCTACATGCAGACAACGGTAAGACACATCTATCAGCATTCCTCGGTCTTCCAGGTCAAGGAATAGGATGAAGAATATTCAAAATTGACACTTTTTGCACCTGATGACCAACTTTGGAGAAGATTCCCGCCCACCTCTTCACCCCAAACACCCTGCACCGTGTTCCCTATTATAGGTTTATTGGAATCAATAATCAACGGCAGCCGGGTATAGCTCATTTGCTTGGCAAGCCTAGTGTTTTTAATTTTTTGAAAATTGAACTGTCTCGAGTGGAGAAATATCCTATCACACTTGATGCAGTGGTAGAATCTATATTAAAATGATATAAGAAAGACAACATAAAAATATATCCAATAGAGACTACATACTATGAAGTCTGGTTGTAATAGCTGATACTGCTTTATTCACCATGGTAATTAATTGTTCTCCCTCCATATCTGTAGGTTCTGTCCCTGGTTGTAATTCTTCCTGTTTCTGAAAATAGGTTATCGTGACTATAGCATAAAATTTATACAAAGCAGGACTTCCCTAAATATTCCATCCACACTTATGTCTTATTATTCCCAAATATGAGAATAACCATTAATTAACATGCTAAACACCATTTCAATGAATAAAAGTGAAGGTAGGAAAAAATCTGAGGTGAGACTTAAAAATAAATCTTTTTATTCATTTATGAAAGGAAAAAATAAATTATTCTCTATTTTTTAAATAATTGAGTTTCCCAGATTCAATATCTGATTTTCACTCTATCACATCTTATTTGAGTCATTATTTTTCAATTCACAATTTGCATGTGAATAATTTTCTAACTACCTTTTTGTGCCAAGTTATATATTCATCTCTCAAGATAGCTTTTAGAAAACTTGGTAGTTTATATTGTGGTTGCACCAAACATCTAGCTGCTGCAACCATTGATGCTGTAAGGGGTCCTATCACTCCTATTGTTGTAAGGAACTCAGCAATGTTAGGTGTCAATCTGAAAGGAACTGGTCTATTGGCATCAAGCTCTCCTATAATAATAGAAAAGATAATCTTTTTAACTGAATTTTACCAGCATTACCCTGAATAAAGAATTCACCACTTGAAGTTATTTTCATACTATATTGTTAATTGAAAAGAAGACTTTCTAGTTCAAAAATATATGAAAAATATATTTCAGACTAAAAAGCTGTTGTTTGACATATGTTTTACTATGATGATTCCATAAAACAACATGCACATTCTGTTGACCAATCAAATCTTTTATATTTGCATTAAAAATTTTATTTTATTATTGTTTTTTAAATGTTTTCAAATGACATAAGATGAGCTGTCAGTGTATTGTGTTTACCTGTTTGATCATCTATGTCAAATTTGAAGTATGAAATATTGAGGTAACCACAGTCCTGGTGTAAATACATCATATCAGGGTTCATCCTTGTCAGATGGAGTACAAACTCTGCAAATCCCATCAATGCTAGGTGTAGTGTCAACTAAAGAAAATAAAACAGAATAAGATTAACTTTTTGTATGATGTCAAAATTGCTATGTGGCTCTCGATCTAATTCATCAAAAAGTGATTGTGTTTTTAAGTTTGTTAAATGCTAAAAAAAATTGTGTCGAAACAAAATTCAACTATGCTTGCAAATATAGGATGACTAGCAAGGTCATCTTTAGACATGGTAAAATATTTTCATCTTTTGAATTTAATTTTTTCTTTAATTGCCATATAAACACATTTTTTCAGGTAATACATCTTAAAATAACAACAAGTCATCACTGTTCTCATCTTTATTGAAAAGAACAGTTGCTCATCATGCATGTTTGACAATCATAGTTATTTTAATAAAATCTTACTGTTTTTCTAAATGTCCAGTAGTCTGTGGCCGTCAAGAAGGTATGAACTGCCCATTCCTTCAGTAAACCTCTAGGTACCATGTTGTTCTGGACCTCCTTCAATACATCTCTAAGAACCTGATGGCTAGCCTGTGAACCTCTGGCCTGAACTGTTGCTAATCGCTCATAATAACGAGCTATTGGGGAATCATGTTCTATTCCTCTCTTTGCACATCTCTACAAAACAATATTATTTATTTGGTATTTTATAAATCTTATATTAAATTCAAATTAGAGGAATTTTTGCAATGAAGCTTTGGAATGTTATAATGTTATATGTTATTTGGAATCTTAACAGGGGATATGGTCTCATATTCACTGTCAGTGTTTTAAATCCCCTGAGCCTTCTGATGCATGATTATCTTGTACCAGTCTCATCTGTGGTGAAATGGCTACAACTCTTGGTACGGTGAAAAAAAGCAACCTTTTGGACCTTATCTTTTATCCACCTTACAGGGATTTAAACATCATACAGGGACATGGATACTGAATTACCTGTTATGTATTTATTTAAACCATACACACCTACTAGAATATCTATTCATATACATTATACAGGGACATAGATCCTTGGTTACCTGTTTGCTTATAAATACAAATGTCTGATTACCTGTTTGCTTATAAATACAAATGTCTGATTACCTGTTTATATACATCCAACAGAGACACAGATGCAGGATTATCTTCTACCAGTCTCATTTGTGGTGAAATGGCTACAACTCTTGGTACAGTGAAATACAGCAATCTTCTTGATGTTTCCTTCTGTTTAGTCAGGAAATGATTCAGCATTCTAAGTAGCTGTAGAACTCTTTCTTCTCTTCTAGATTCTGTCAAACATGCATCATTCACCACTAAGTATGGATAAATCTGTTCAAAATAGTACAAATAGTTACTATAACAATTACACTTTAGATTTAACTTGCATACTTGTAATGAAATATCACTTCTCTTTCAAACATTTAAAAATTGTATTATAATTTTGACATTACAATTAATCTTTGCTAAAGCATTTTAACTTTCAATCTGACTTTACAATAGAATATGATACAACGTTTTCCAATAAAGATTTACCTTGCCATTATGTCCTCTGATATAAAGTCGTCTGGCGGCAGTGTTGTGTTTCTGTACTATTTCTACACGTGGCATAAATCTGGCTATTCTTACATAGTAATGACTATGCTGTAAACATATGTACAAAAGAATTAATTAATAGTCAGGGAGGAGCAAGATCATCAAAATACAAGACATCATTTCAAACATTAGCAATCCGACTTCTTTACATGTTGACAAATGACTAGTTGTTCCCTACATATAATTCTTTATGTTATAATTGTAAATGTCTGAATCTCTTAAAACTCTTGATTGATATTTTACTTTCAATGCACTTTCTGTTATCTTGTATAGCTTCATGGCAGTAAGTATTATTTCAATCATTAGTTATCAAGGTCATTACAGTAACTTGTTAACAAGGTTTATTAGTTATCAAGGTCATTACAGTAACTTGTTAACAAGGTTGATTAGTTATCAAGGTCATTACAGTAACATGTTAACAAGGTTGATTAGTTATCAAGGTCATTACAGTAACTTGTTAACAAGGTTGATTAGTTATCAAGGTCATTACAGTAACTTGTTAGAATACAGTGGTGTTTTACAACTGCTAATAATTTTTTATGCCACTTTGTTACATGTGATCAATATGTTTAACCTTCTCTTTACCCTAAGGTAACCTTTTTAATCATGTTTTGAAGTTGCTGTCTCATTGACAATTACAGTTATCTCCCATTTCCTTTTATCTATCTCTAAACAGCTACTATTGATGCATTAAAAATAAATTACGAACTTATGTTAAATATCTAGAATTATTTACCTTTGGAAGGAGGAATTCACCAGGTAGCTCTACTTCTGCTGTGTGTTGTGAAAAATTACTTAGAAATCTACATTTTTCTTCAATCAAGAAAGATCTAAAATGTAATGTAAATTCTATCATGTAAAACAATATACATTGTAATTCTACAGAGAGACAGTTTTATACACTATATCATTGATGAGCGTAATTCATAAAATAATAATCTGTGTTTTAAAAAATTATTATTCTAATATCTGAAATGCGTTATTTCTGTTTTTTACATTAAAATCTGGTATATTTTTAGACATTTGGAGAAATAAACCTGATTGCAAATAATGTTCAACACTACATGGTGCAACATAAATTTTTGCATGAAAACTTATATATTGATGTATCTTCAATTTTTCTCTAAAAACCATCAACCTATTTCCTGTAATCCTATTTCACCACAATTGCAATAGAAATAAAACAACTACAACCATGTTTATTTTCTTGAGAAGTTTCTTTTTTTTCTAAGTTAACAACAGCAAGCTGTATTATAGAATTAACTGTGACAGTTCATTTCTCCATTTGATATCAATTCTTACAGATTTCATATTACTAATAATCCAATGAAAAGAATTTTCTTGCTGATTTAAGGAATATTGTGCAAACTCTTGTACATATTTACTGTGAAAAGAACTGGAAACACTAACTTGGCTTAAATTCAAGAAATGAGCATCTAAAGTACTTTCATAGTAAAATAACACTTAATTTAGACTAATGTTTACATTTTATTATAGAATAAATTACACATGTGTAGTATAAGTTAATGCATTCATATAAACAGTACTTACTTTGGAAGAAGTTTTGTTTTTGCTTCCAATATCTTGATCCATTTTTTCAGTTTGTTAATCAAATTGTGCAGTTTTGTAGATCCAGGGACACTGGAAATTAATCAAATTCATGAATATATACAGTATCTGTAGTTTAAAAGGCTTGGTGTTGTGAAAGTAACATCTCTGGTGGAGAGTCGTCTCTTTGGCACTCATACCACATCTTTTTATTTTTATATACAACTATGCATTCTAAGTGCATAATATATATTTAATACCATCACTATCTATTATTTCCAGAAAAGTGTTTTTTATTTGCTAAGTTTTTAAAAGGAGTTCTTATAATGCTTTAAATAGAGGCACTAAGTATTTTTCTTTTGGAAATGGCATCTTTCTCATCTTTTTTAAATTCTACTAAGTTTAGTTTTAATTCTGAGTGTGGAAAGCATGTAGCTGAATACATATGGATATTAAGTTTGTTATTGCAAATTCCATTCATTCATATAAAGATAAATACCTGAAATCAAAGTCAGTAGTGAACTGGCTCTTCATTTTCTGGAATACTGGATCCTGTGCTGTAGCCTGTGCTCTCCTTGCTAAGCTCTCTGAAGCTGCACTTGAAAATGTTGTAGTCACACTTGACACATTTTCTATCCCGACACCAAATGTACTGACTAATTTCTTCACAAAGTTTAATGTATGTGGAGTAATTGTAGCATCAGCAACTATAATGCAAAATATTTTATTCACTTAAAATAGTTTTAACAGATATTTTAAGACTAGTAATTGTTTTTTTAATTTCAGTACAATTTATTGAAAAATTGAATGTTTGTCAACAGTATATTCCTTTCATCCATTGACATGATAAATGCATTAAAATATTATGAAGTGAACTTTGCCATTAAGGGCATACAATACAGTTTTGATCCTACGGTGAATTTTTGACGAAAATTTACATACAAGCTATTTTTCACTATGTCATTTTCAAATATGAAATAAAAAATATACCTTCATGTGCTAATTTTAGAGATAAATGGAATCTAAATTTTGGACATTTATTGGAAATTTCAGTTTCTTGGACATTTCTATCCTTTGGAAAAACATGCCTAACTTTTTTGTTTTAAAGGATAAACGCAAGCAGATTTTTGTAAAAACATTTGGAATATCTTCTCTACATAAATTTGCTTTGAATTTGTGTAATAATTCTTTGGAAATTATTCATTTTTATCACATTTTCCTGGTTTTAGTAAAAAAAACGGCATTCTTGCTGTATATTTATCTAATTGAAAAAAATTTCATCGTTGACTTTTTTTATAAAAATTGGCACAAATAATCTTCACACATAATCAAGCCAAATGTCATTTTTAAAAAGAGGGGTCCATGAACTCGTTTTCAAGTTAAATCAGTCTGAATGATAAAAATCAGTTGAAAAATGCATCTTTTCCCGATATGTCACAGTTTGATGTCGCGAAAAATAACATTTTATGTTAGCGACTTCATTACCTCCCCTGTAACTGTATCATATGCCCTTAAGATTAGTAACAAACCTGCTCCTCTGTTTTCAAATGCTACAGCATAACATTTGGCTAATCCTTGTTTCAACTGCCTCAGAACTTCTTCATACCAATTTTCTCTAAACCATACCATCTGTAAATAAGTCAACAACATGTGAGTATATTAATCATAAAGTAAAAACCTGAAGGCAATGATGGTGTCTGTCTGTCCTTATTCAACTTGTATGAATTTTATTACCTCCCTTGGTATCATCTTATTTTTCATACAGGAAATATTAAGGTTAACATAGATATAATACAAATATTTAACCCACTCCCTTGTTCGTCTTTTTTTCTCTCCAGGAAACCATATTTTTATTTACATGGCTCAATACTTCTCTATTTAAAGTTTTCACTTCATATTGTGGTGACAAATGATTCCCCTGAGCAATGTAAAAGTACAATACCTGGTCAACAATTCCCTCCAGTGAGTTTAAGATCGTAGGATGTAACTCCCTCTGCATGTGCATGATTTTACTACATCTCCACATAGGAGCAGGTGCCCTGATTGGTCCAGCATCACCAGTAAGAGACTGTCCTGGCTGCTTTCCTTGTGAAGATAATGATGAATCAGATGTGTCACCTGACAAAATATTAAATTGATATATATATAAATATTTATGAATTAATTATAGATTAAACTAATGCTACAAAATATTACAAACAAAATTAATGAACAGTCAGAAAACTAAAGAAGCAAACTTTACATCTATTGAATGAGTTTTTTCCACAGATTGTTGGAAGTCTCTGTTTGATTCATTCACAACTTGACAAGAATTGAGCAATAAAGAGCTTGACATATGGAATGGCGAAATATTTTTGCCTTCGTGATGTTTTATTTTTGTTAGGTTGCTGTCTCATTGATGTATGACTACATCTCCTTTTCTTCATATCAAAGGCAACACAGAATATTTTGATTTAAAGATTCTGTTCTAAAATTTAGTATTGCTAGATAATGTTTACCTGAAGACATGGTAGGCTCTGGAGTAGTGGGTGTGCTCAAAGATATTGAAGTAGAAGCTGTTGCTACAGAAGTTGAACTCTGACCTGCAGTAGTAGTTGCAGGTCGACCTTGACCATCTGTAGTTTTGTCTGAAAGAGAGATTGCATAAATGATATCTATCCAACCAAGTAGTGCTTGAATAAAGGTACTAATAATATGTTTATAAATCAAATCCTTCATTTCCTGAACAAAGAACTAAAAATATTTTTGTTCATTACTCTTTACAAAAAATAACCAATCACAGCATTGAAAAACAAGCAGACATTTAAGTTTCTACAAATTTAAAACAAAAATAAGTTAAAATGTTTTAAATGAAATCATTAGTTCAATAACATGTACATATTCTCAAAAAAATTTCAATAGGCTTTAGAGTTAATAACTTGCATAAAATGCCTAAATATAAATATAATAATAAATAAATAGAATTATAAATATCAAAGATAAAGTTCTTTGAATATTTCATTAAAAAAAACCAGCCAGTCCAATAAGAAATTGCAAGTTTTGAGTTAGTGCAAATGATATTTTTTTATGAGTACTTACGTCTCTCCCTCTGTTCTATTTTCAGTGTCAGATACAAGGTTCTGATAGGGAAGTATACTGCCTGAGGATACATACGCCCAACTTGACTCAAAAGGTTCATAATCAAACGTCCTTCACTTCTTACCAAACAAGTCAGCAACTGTGGTATCCTTAAATCAAGATAATATATATGTATGAACTTACTTTCAGAAAATTCTTTGGTATTATTACTGTTTATTTTTTATATTTGTTAATAGATGCAATACAGTTAAATATGCAAATAACTGTGATGTTACAATATTTTGTTAGAATACATAGGAAAAAGCATAACATCTTTATCAAATCAATAATCACTTACCATGGAAGCCACTGAATTGGAGGCACTCCCACACAATATTTATCTACAGCTTCAGCTAACGTAGACTTCTCGTCGTCATATGTCAGAAGCCATAGAACTTTGGCTAAATACTTCCTCGACTTGCTTTCATTCTGGTGTCGACAAGCATGTAGAAAACAGGTTATAGCAGATACACCAAGGTTAAGTTGTCTACAAGAAAACAACATATTTTTAACTACATATATTAATAAAATTGTGATCTTGTACCTGCCACTGGAAACCAGATGCACATTTTCAGAGATTTATTCCTTAAAAAAACTACATTAATTTAATCCTTGTCCATGTACTTATATCAGATATTTATTTGGTTTGAAGGGTTTAATTTAAACAATCACTAAATAAAGATGACCTTAGTAATACTATTAATGAAACCAAACCAAAACTTTATGTTTTTGCTTCCAGTTCCACTGAAACAGTTTCATGCCACCTCTAAACAGTGTCCAGGATTTGTTTGCATTACTTTGTTTGACTTACTTGCTATCTCTGGTAAAGACAGTTTCTAAGTAATCTCCCCATAGAGCCCAGGCCTTTACCAATGTGTCATGCATCTGTACAGCAGCAGAGAAAGCTTTATTGGCATCATCAGATCGTCCAATCTGAGCAAGGAACATGCCCTTCAGAGCATAAAACTCTGCTGTAAATTCTTTGGTAAAATATTTTAAGTTTGTTGATTCAATCACTTCAAGTCCCTGAAAACAAATGAGACATACTACTTGCTCCTTTCTAAATTTTACAAGAGAATGTTGTATGTAATTGTTATTAAAGATACATATTTAATCTACAAATTATTTTCAAATATAATTTTGAGGAATCATTTCATCAATTTAAGCATTCTTATATAATTTGTAAAAAAAATCATTTTTAAGAAAAATAAAATGCACTTCATTTTTGCTTGGAATGGTTAAAGAGAGTACTTAAGAACATATTTTTCCAAAATTTCATTTCAATGTTCCTTGTTTCTGATTCCTATTAGCCATTTACCTACCTCATTCAATTCACTTTTGCCCATGGTACCAGACATTTGTAGATAACATTTTACTTGTTGTCTAATTTTCTGGAAACAATCAACAATAGGCACACTGGGAATTGTGTGGATTCTGAAATACAGATATAGCATCTGAATAAATACCAGGCTATTCTCTCAAAAAGTCAAAAATATAAAATACCCTTTAAAATTGAGAAAATATTCTATCTAAACAGTTTATTTACATATTTAACTTGAAATATAAAGCCATCATAATAAGATGCCAACATCAATATTGAAATGGATGCTTGTTGACAAGAGCTTGCCTCTTAGCTTGTTACTAACTTTACATTTGCATTTATGTTTGTTCTTTAACAAGAATGTGTCCATAGTACACAGATGCCCCACTCGCATTATCATTTTCTATGTTCAGTAGACCGTGAAATTGGGGTCAAAACTCTAATTTGGCATTAAATTAGAAAGATCATATCATAGGGAACATGTGTACTAAGTTTCAAGTTGATTGGACTTCAACTTCATCAAAAACTACCTTGACCAAAAACTAAAACCAAAAACTTTAACCTGAAGTGGGACAGATGGACGAATGGACGCACAGACCGAAAAACATCATGCCCCTAGGTGGGGCATAAAAAATGATTCGCACCTACAAAATGACCAAAACACCAAGCAGTTAATCCTAATGGATGACATACCAGTAACATAAAGTCTTTAGTACAACCAATTTCTGATTAGGGGTGGGGACAGTTAATTCAATCTCCACACTGATAAATCATTAACTTTTGACACAAAGATATGTCTTGCCTGATGGCATAAAAATCAGAAAAAGACAATCTGATGGACAGCTCCATTGCTAATTAATTCAATTCACTGGCCTAGGGGGCAGGGCCTCAAAATAGTCGCTGCTGCCAACAGAAAAGCAACACCAGCGACTTTTGTTACAGGCGAGACAAAAACTTTATAATAAAATATAATTTACATACCTGCTGAGTGAATCTAAACAGACTCCTGTTAAATTATGTTTTCTGGCAATTTTCCCAAAATGGTTGATAGCTTGTGCTGAAGCATGAACTCCTAACATGGAATGGTTACTGTTTTGCTGCAGAAAAACATCACATGTTACTGAATTGTTTAAAAAATGACAAGTCTTTTAATAAATATGTATTAATTCCTAATTTGAAATATACATGGAAACTCTTCCTTATCTCCCTAAATACTAGTAACTAATTCAAACAAATGTGTATACTATACAATCCTAAAAGACCATACAATAAATACAATTAATATTGTTTTCAGAATTTTGGAAATGAATTTTTTTCAATTATTGAGCATTTAGGACAGATTTGTAGTACTTACAGGATCTTGTTGAGCATGTGAATCGTAGTGATTTACAATGAACTGATAATGATGTTGCCTCCAAGCAAATATATCTCCCCAATGTGACAGGTCATCAGATATCATTGGTAATCTATTTCTATAAAAATATAAAACAAATAAAAATATCTCTGCAGTAAATATATCTTCCCAGTGTGACAGGTCATCGGATATCTTCGGTAATCAATTTCTATAAAAATATAAACTAAATAAAAATATCTCTGCAGTGGGACAAGTCATCTAATATCATCAGCAATCTTATTTATGTGAGATATAAATATAATCATCATAAAATTGGTTCACCTAACATCCAAATAAAAGGGTAAGAAAGCAAAATTGAACAATTGGAAATAATAACCAAAAAAGTTCAATGTACTAATGAATCCAGAGATAAAAAAAGGATAGTTTCTTTGATATAAAAACAAGGCATTAAAGAAACTTTTACAAAAAAGCTTAAATTTCAAATAACTAAAAGATAGAAAAACAATACAACTTGTGAGAAATTAAGTATTTTTTACCTCCATGTTTTCACAATAGCCTTCATATCATGTAAACTAGAACCCCTGTTGATGTTAGCTGGTTGTAGCCCTTGGTTTATCTGGGCAGCCTCTTGTAGCTCCATTATCTGTTGTGCTGCCTATAATATGGAAATGAATCAGAATGTAATTATTGATTCATTAGTATTTTGTGAGTTACCAATTTTACATGAAACTAACTACTCATTACAATACAAATTATTAACTGGTTTGATGTGAAAACTGAGAAATCACAAGAAGTAGATATGTCATGACCACACAAATGTCAAAGCATGCTGAAAATTTCATGGACCATAATTCTTTGAAAAGTAAGTCATCCTAAACAAATTGCTCACTTTATCTGTTAATCACAGTTATAAACTAATGAAATTTTCACTCATAACAAGACAACTGTAAGATAAGGAGAAAGGAATGACAGACTGATTAGCAAAGGTGACTCTATATGACGCTGCCATTATTAACGTGCTATAGACATAAAAACATGAAAATTGATACAGAATCTACAGTATTTTTCATCAATTGATTTAATTTTTGCCAAATCTGAAATAGGTATTACAGAGAGAACTGAAATCCCATCAAAACACATATATATGCCAGATGGTACATGTCTAGTCCTAGGCAGTAATTACATAAAAGGCTGCTTTATGAATATAGCTATACCTGTAGAAGTGGTACATGAATATGTGATACAATATTTGGTAAACGTCTCCATTCCTTGATGGCTAACTGGCTTGATACTTCGACTAGTCTCTCAATCTACACATTAAAAAAACAAAATGAAATCTTAAATCAACATCTACTTATTACTGGTATGATAAGTGGAGAAAAAGTAGTTTCAAGTAAGGATTACATCATCTGCATGTTTGATAGCGCTTTGAAATTTCCTGAAATATTGATGAAGTAAAAAACTTAACTCATCGACCATTAGCAAAAATCTTGGACAACATACAGCAAAAGCTCACAAAACCTCAAAACCCTTTGGGTTGTTCCTTTTTTTTTTACAATATTAGAACTATTAACTGTACATGTAATAATTGTCTACATGGTTGCTTTCAGTTGTCATCAAATTTGGAATTTTGTTTGCCATTCAAAACAATTTAATCTAAGATATTAGAATTAAGATCACAGTGTAAAACATTAAATGACAAAAGTATTGATAAACGACACATCTAGTGTATACATGTGTCTATACCATGGTTACCATGTTAAGATGGTGCTCTTCAGGTTGACAGATGGCAATATATCCTCTGAATAAGTTGACCTTCCAAGCTAATTCCTTAGGACAGCTTAATTCAACCTACAAAAATTAAAAATTGAAATTGAGTTGATACTTCTGTTTTCAATGTTAAAATTTAAATCTCAATAATAAACCAAAATCATTTTAATATGACAGACAATTAAAAAGGGAATTAATCAAACTAATAATTTCATAGCGATAACCAGTAAAAGCTGTAGGTTTTACTTTTTAATTGTATAAAGTATTTTTTATAATAATGTAGTGATACCTGTGACAGAGCATCCTTCATCAGAGCCCAGTTAGGAACTCTCCAAGCACTTTCTAATACTAGATGAGGATTGGTGTTTCCTTTTGAATTGGCATACTCTAACATTAGGTCCCACTGGTTCAACTCTTTAGAGCATCTGAATGGTAAAAAACATATATATATAAGATATTGTCAGGTAATAGCAGAACAGAACTGAACAATTTAAAATAAGAATATCATATATATGTAATGGAATAGAATATGTTAGCATATTACACATGAAACCATAATGTATTGTACAAGAAATAGAATGTATGGAATGTAAATATTTCATCAGAGAATATTTTTAATACCTGCAGTGACTTTTGCAGATAAAATATTATCATTAAATCTTTATTAAGCAACTAACCTTATCCAGTGTTCCTCCCAAAGTCTGTACTCCTGTAATACTGAGGGTGATGCTGGTCCTGAATTATGATCCTGACGAGCCTTTGACATAGCCTACAAAATATAAAAAATGTTTCACTGTATATCTAACTATCTCTAATTCTTCATGCATTATTCAAATCTGTTCTGACCAGTAAGAGACATTTTTATAATCTACACTTTAGTTAAATCTTCTCATGCACTTTCCAGCCATATCTATTAGGAATGACATGCTTAAGAGTTTTTCATAGAGCTTTATTGAAACAGATTTTATCACTTTGCCTCACTAACTATGAGATCTATCTACTGGAAATTTGAAAAAATTTCAATCTTGGGAGAATAAATAAATATTATACACTGGGTATTGTGCTAAATATATATTTATATAAATAGGTATAAAAAAAGTATAAAAAAAATATAAACTTTGCATCATGTTGTATTATAGTGTAAACGAGTTCTATCCCTAAATTCCTGCATTATCATTATCAGGCATTCTTTTCTTTTACCTTCTCATAATGGTCTTGTGCTTGTTCAAAGAAGCCATGTTGTTCATATGCTAATGCTGTATTGGTCTCATTGAATTTTGACCTCTTCTGCCATATTCCAACTAACATATCTTCCTCTTTGAGCAAGGCATAAAGTTCACATAATGCATCTAATGATTCCTAAAACAGAACAAACAATGCTCATTCCTTATCTATGTATACTGATGTTGATATAAGTCCGTGGAAAAACATTTAACTGAGAATCTTAAATCAATGACAGAAGCCAAATTTAAAAACTTTTTATTATAATGAGAGTCAGACTTCATAATTTCTTTTCTTTTCTAATGTATATGTTTCTTTCATTATTATGATAATATGGAAATCACAAATGTCACTGTAAAAGCATCAGCATGTATGGAAATACAAAATAAATTCTTTTAAAATTTTAGCTATATAATCCTGTCAATCATTGTCACAACTGTATAACTGGTATCACAAGTTCAATTTGGATATTCCTCCAAATCCAAAAATGCACTGGTGGACATAGTCATTCTATTATAATTACCTGTTGAGGTGAAGTGACTGGTTCAAATTCATATTCACTGATTGGTCGAGATTTGATCAGTAAAGAGGCACCACTATCAAATGCCATTTGTTCAAGTTGTAAGCAAGCTCTGTGCCACATGTTGTGTGTTCTACCAAGGTACTGTCAAAATAAAACATTCATTCAAACTCATTGACAGGAAATAATATACCTGTACATTGTTCCTGACTTATTTCGATTTCTTGGTACTAATTTCTGCAAAATTTACTTTGAAATAAATAAAATCAGAAAGCATTACTGCTTTTAAAAAATGAAAAAAAATAGAATTAAAAATCAACCAAGATAAAAATATTGTCAATATAAACTACTGATAAAGAATTTTGATTACTGTCAGACTGTTTGTATAGATTCACCTTTATTGCACAAGGTTAAATCATGGGCTAACAACAGAACAGTGTTCCACTTAAAAAAGTTTGGTATAGTATTATATTCCTTCATAACACAAGTGCTTATTGGAACATGGATGACATAATGAAATAGTCCCTCCCATAAAAGTGTGCACAGCACAGTTTTATACATCACATATCTTCACATTTCTTTTGTACAAAGATACAAAAATAACTCCTGAAAAGAGTTCTTAGCCCATAGTATTGCATACTTTTATAACAAATGTTGTAATGGAACAAGTGGTACATAATGAAATAGTCCCTCCAGAAAAGTGTGTAAAACACTCTCATTCATTAACAATTTCTTATTGGAACAGATGGTGATGCAATAAGAAATTTCACCCCCAAAAAAAATTAATATAACACATAGTATCAAGACACAATGTTGCATTAGTAAAGTACAGTCAAACCTGCCTTAACGGTCACCTCGTTTCACGGTCACTTTCAGACCCTCCCAAACATTTTCTCTATATAATTTAACTCATTTCAGCGGTCACCTGTCTAGCGCAGTCATCCAAGCAGTCACCTAATTTTTGCACGAAATCTTCATTTCAACTTTTAACAACGGTCATTTTAATGTTTTTAACTAACTAAATAATCATGATGAAAAAATAAATGTATTCACAGAATCGAAGTCAAAATGAAAATCGGAGCCTGTTTGCAACAGAGATCGCACAATAGGTGACTAAATGATTCAAGTTTCACACTTTTCTGTTTCCATTAAAAACCGTATCACAGACTTATTTCTCACGAATATAAACATATTTCAAATGTTATTCTTCAAATTTACCACTCTGGAATCCACCATTTTTTATTTCACTGACGCAAGAAAGATAACTCTATCAATTGAAAACACTATAACAATTTGCCCTGATCTGAAGGCGATGTCTGAACCTCGTTTAAAAGGTCATCTCTCTTGAGTGGTCACTTTTGATACTTCCAAAGAGTGACTGCTTCATACAGGTTAGACTGTATAGTACAATCTGATTTCAATCAATGCAAGTGTGCACATGCGTACACAACAATATGCTCTATTAGAACATTGAAAACATGACAGCATTGTTCCTTAAAAAATAAGCATACTACATATAATAACATACTTTCATGACACAAGCTCTTATTTGTACAGGGGGCACACAATGTGATAGTCCCTCTAGAAAAGTGTGTATAGAACTGGGATGACAATCTTTTTGTATAACATGACTTCCACTGCACATAAATGGTATTAATTCTCCACCAAGAATCTGTAAGAATAAAAGCCTCTATTCAACAATACAAAGCTATCAATAATTTGGCATTTTTACATGGCAAATTAAGGGGAAAAAAATTTATTTAAAATCACTTGGCATCTGCACTGATCACATATCTATTTAATATCCAACTGCTTTCTTATATATCTCAAGTTGGAACAATTTGCAGATGTGCAATATATTAATGACCTAAACTTAAGCCGGCAAATTATTATCTGAAAAATATTTACTTGAGTGCTGTTCATGTTATCAACTAAAGTTAAAAATATTTTATATTTTCTTTGACTTGACTGTTAGTGTTTCTCTCAACCTATTGCAACTCCTTAAAAATTCTTACACAGAAGCCAATTGTTTCATCAAACCAAACTGTTAATTTTGAAAGTTAAATGGTAATTACAAATGACTACCATACATATAACATATAACTTTATAATTGATATAAATATGTACAGAATTTCAGGTGTATATCATTGTAATGTTGAAAAGGAAATCAAATCTTATTAGATTGTAAGTATGCTTTCTTTTGTACCTGCATTACTAACACTAATGACTTGTCTGTGGCACTGTTAAAGCAGTTTGGTAAAATTTGACCATTTGAACAGTTTGATTTGATAAAACAAATTGTAAATGGGTCACAATTTTAAATGAACTGCAATAAGTATAAGAGTGAAACAATAACAGTAAAGGCAAAGTAACAATGTAAATTTAAGCTTAATTCATGAATTAAAAGCAGATTGAGGAATTTAAAAAATAGAAATATATATATTCAAACCTGTTGTTGTTTCTCAGATAAGATTTTCCATATTCTTGGAAAGAGATCAATCCATACAGCATGTGTCAGCTCAGTATTACTGTGATTTAACTGGGACAGAGCACCTAGGTAAGATAAAGTCTGAAAAAGGAAGATATAGTTAATGTACTTTCAGAAATTATTGTGTGCATGTATTATTGCGATTTTTGAAGAATGAACAAAAATGCAATTTAATTATTGCGATTTTAGGAAAAGCTACACACAGATATATGTACCAGATATCAGAATGCTAGTTCTTATTATTGCGATACTCAAGGAGTAGCATTATTTGCATTAATAAAAACCTCGCAATAATTTCTGAATTCATAGTAATGTTTTTATTATGGCAGGATCCAATTATTGTTTGTTACTTAAAGCTTGTTTGTTACTATCTTTATTTACATCTTCAAAAACAATCACATTTAGTTTACAATTTAGGCATAATATAAATATAATCAGCTTATTTGCATCAAATTGACTGTCCTAATTATCATGGTATGAGAACATTCCTCTGAGCATTTTGAAACATTTATAAATATTCACTTTTTTTATAATGATATCCCTGCCTACAAAATTGATTGTATTCTTTATGTCAACTAGAAGTGCAACTTACCTTAACACCAATAAAACTAAAACTTTCTAAGAGCATTGTCAGTCTATTATGTTTTAAAACAATTACCTCAACTGGTCAACAAGTCTCTAGGAATTTTGTATGGATCTGCAATTCTGCAGCAAAGTGTGAATATATTTACCTTGAATTTTCCACATCCCCTTATAACTTTACCTGGCTGCAGTTAAGAGTTGATTTATTTACCTTTACTTCCCTGCAACTCTCTAAGAACTTTGCCTGTCTCTGTAGTAAAGTGTTGATGTTTTGTTTTTGGTCATGTGTTTCCTTCTTTGGAGGTTCTTTACTACAGTTGTCATCTGATGTTACACCACTTAGTTCCATCTCTATCTCCTCCTAAAGAATACAATAATACATCCAGTGAAATCAGATTCCCTTAAGTAGAGATCGCTTCCTTCACTTGGAAATAACATGACACAAACATTACTTTTCCTGTATAATATTTACTAATATAAACATGAAAGGAGGTACTTTACTCTCACTGTTTCAACATTAAAAGTGATTTTTAAGACACTGTATATAGAGTTATTTTCGCAGGTTTTGGTCACAGTTTTGTCCTTAGATTGGGCAGTTAAATCTTCACTGTGTTCCTTATGTGTGTTTCATGGCCTTGTGTAATGCATTTAAATGAACAGTGAAATGTTTGCCTAGGGTACCCAATTAAATGTCTAACATGAAAATAGTGAAAATTTTATCATTATTTAATCAGAGATCCCCTAAGGAGTCTGAGGTTCGTAAGCTGGTTCCTTTATATCGCCCTGTATCACAAAGGGGGAGGCAATAACATTTAAATTTTGTGTTCCATAATTTCTCTTTTTTTCAGTTTTACTATACCTCTTCCTTGTTAGAGTCTACAGATTCTACATCCATCGGTTCTTCTTTGATTTTCATTAATGTGGCAAATGCTGCTCTATCCTGGCTGTCTGCCAAGTTCACAACACTACTGGCTGATGGTAACAGGTTCATTGAGGATGAACTCTGAATAGCATGACCTGATACAGCAACGGAGAGCAAAAGCTACAAAAACAGAACAAGTTTCTGGCAAGTTAAACAGCTGATAGTTACACAAATTCTTGACAATGAAAAATTACAATTATATTTAGAAGTAACTTCTAGGGAAAAGTGCATAAGTTGACAGAATTCGAATCGGATTACTCAACAATAAATTTTAAGAGCTTTAAATCTAAAGCAGTATATAAAACTTCTATCTTATAGGAAAGACTCTGAAAGAATTACCTATGAACAGCATGATCTGATGTAGTTATCAAAGTACTACCTATAAATAATTATCAAGATGAAAAGATATTGGGTGGATGAAAATAAGACAATATCCCAAAAATATGGAGTAAAACAAACAAATGAATCTTTTATGGATGGTCTTCAATGATGATGGTTCACTCAGAAACAAATAATTAGCATATAACTTAAAATGTTCACATCATAATGAACTTGTGTACAAGTTGATATAACCACAACTTCATGATAAACTACAGTTGATATAACCACAACTTCATGATAAACTACCTGTAACCAAAAACTTTATCCTGAAATTCAGAATGTACTGGTTTCACAATATCTCCATGTTCAATGAACCATAAAATTGGGATCATAACCGTAATTTGGATATAATTTAGAAAGTTCACATCATAATTAACATGTGTACTTAGTTTCATGTTGATGTGACTACAACTTTATCATAAACTACCTTGACCATGAACTTTAACCTGATACAGTATAGAGGAACAGATTAACAGACGGACAAACACAGACCAGAAAATAAAATGCACTCTACTAGCGTAGGCGGGGCATAAAAACTTAAGAAATGTTAATTTAACTTTTCACATTCACAGACCAAATTATATGGTACATATATTGCTTAAAAATAATCTTGAAAATCTCAATATTTCTTACCTCAGTACACTGTTTTATCCAGAAATGACTACTCATGGCTTCCCAATTCTGTGAACATGTAATATACAGCAGTCTGTCAAAAATCTTCTTTGGTATACTACTGTCAAACACCTAATAAAAAGTGAACACTCTGACTATAATGATGTAACAGCTTAATTTAAATCAAAATGAACAGAAGACAGGTATGGAATATACATGTGTTAGATTTTCTGAAGAATTAGGAAATGAGATCTTAAATGACCCCATACAGGATATCTAATTTAATTCTCTACTCTTATGTAAGTCCCATAACTCCTTCATTATTACTATTTTAGAATTTGATAAAAGTATCATGATATTCATGCAGACTTAAATCCTTATCCAGTATATATATTATATTTAACACTGAAAATGTTCACCATACTACTTGTTTTAAGAACATAAATTTTCTAAAAAAAACAAAAATATAACATACCTCGACAAATTTCTGTCTAATATGATGCTGGTTACATCTAAGTCCACCAAGGAAGGCTGGTTCTAATTTAGATGTTAATTCTGTTCCAATCAGACTCTGATCTCTGAAATGTACAACTTTATTTACAGAAAAAAGTAGAATATAAGTAATAATAAGTAATACTTTAGTTTATGCTTGTCTGTAAAATAGATGACAACGTGTATACAGTATAGTTTGTAGCTTAAGTATAAATAAATATTCAAAGATATACATGTAAACTTGTGAAATATCTATGGACTTATATTCTGCATTGACATCCCACCATAACAATTTGTTGGCTTAATATCAATGCCCACTATACATGCATGTGTAAGAAATAAATAAATGAATAAAAATACAAATACAAATAAAAGTGAATAATTGTTTTAGCTACCTATAAATATAGTTGACTAGTTCCAGAAACTGAGCATTTAGTTCTGATTCATCAGGAAATCTTTTTTCTACATTTTGCATCAGTTTGACCAATAGAATAGCCTTTTCTCTGATAACTGGAGACTGGTTAATGGCAATAGCTGTCTGAAATACAAAATAACTGGTAATTAAACTTTTTTTCAGAATTTTCAGATACTGTAAATTCAGAAATATTTGTGGTTTCATTATTGTGATTATTGAATAATGGACATAACTGTGAGATGAATTATAGTCATTTCAGGAAACTCTGCATACAAAGAATCCTGTAGAAATTTACAATGTGAGTTTTTATTTTCAAGACAAATATCCTGCCACAAATTTCTCAGCAATAAAAACATGACAATAATTTCTGAATTTACAGTAATTGAAATCACATCAAAAAGATTCTGGCACTAAAAAAATGTATTTAATTTATTTTTCTTACTGTCCAGTTCTTATTCTCTTCTTTGAATGACTTAGAATACTGGTACTTCCTTCTTAAATTTGTACACTCAGTATTATGGTTAAATATCTTGACATGTATTGCCGTGTCATTGAGGTATACCCCACATCTCCTTGTATTCAAATGATATTCCTGTCAAGTTCAGTTAAATTCAATTACAAATAAACATTCTGTCCTCAAAGGATAAGAAAAGAATTTTGAATTGGTCATGGGTCTTTATAATGATTCTATATATATAACTGACATCACAATATTCCTACCTTTGTTTTAACCCAATCCTCCACCATTTTTGTTATAGCCTTCATTACTTTACTATCTGTTGTTTTCTCAATCAAACCAACTAATATCTGACCAATGAATGATTTTCTCATCTCTAAACTCATCACACCAACACGATTTTTCACCAGGTCTAAACTCAGAATCAATAATTCACTTGCAACTGGAAATAAACAACACATTTTTATAATGTAAAATTGTTTTGTTGAATATATTTTGGCCTTCTCTATCAATCTTTAGAACACATTAAACTTCATTGAGTCCCCTTAAGCTCTTGGCATGGTGCAATTTTATATTCAATGTTGAAGACAATGTGATGAGTTTCAGCTTTTTGTTTTTTACTCCTTTTTAAATTTGGGAAATTATCTCATATACATCTACTCCAATACACAATATTCCAATTGATGCATTTTCACGGAAAAATTTGAAGTCACAAAATAAATATCTTCATGTCACAATGTCATATGAAGTTTTTTTTCTCAAATGACCCCAGGTCATTGGGTAGTAATTGGAAAGTTGTCTTTTGCGTTACCCATTCTACAGTCACTGCAAACCTATGGACATTGACAAAACTTTGGTTGTCATGGTATTTCATAATTACAGTGCATTTACTTTACAAACAGAAGATGTGAACTTTATTGAATTTGTTTTTTTTAACGTGTCTTCTATGTATTAATTAAAAGAAATTGTTGAAACCAGAAACCAGTTTCAACATTGCCCTTAACTTACTCTTATTCAATGCATGATATACAAGTAAAGATATTATAAAAGATGTTTACCTGGACTAGTTTCTGGAGTTGTCGGAGTCAGATGTTCTCTTGCCATCTTGTGTAAAACTTTCATGAAAGTTGTAATAAGTCTATCTATATAACATTGATTGTGCATACATGCTGCCTTTAGTATCATCAAAGTACTGAACAGCTGAGAGGGAGATCCTGCTGTTGTGGCTCTGAAAAAAGCAGGTACTTGTTTTTAAAATACCTTCAAGTCGCTACTGCTGCAGAATGTATGTACTTTTTACTTACCAATATTCAAATTATATGATAAATCAATTGTTTAAAATCAAAGCAAAATCTAATTATATTATTTTATAAAATCAATAATAATGAAGAAAAAAATCAAAAATCAAAGTAGCTATGGGATTATCTTTAGAAGGTTTTTGTACACAAGAGAAAACCAATATCCATTCCAGTCATATAAGGTGGTCAATATAAGGTGCACCAATATATAAATTTCAGTGTTTTCCGTTGTAGTATGTACAAGGAAATTCTTTTTAAATCATTCTTGGATGTAAATTTATTCCAAAATGAATTATGGTGATTATGTGTGAATCATTCAGATATCTTGCCGTATATTCTATAGTTATTAGGTCCATAAATCAGTGTTCATTTATCCCTAAAAAGAGTTACTTCTAACTTTATCACCTTGTGTGTACTGCATAAGGAAAAGCTTACACACTACACAGCAGAATAAACTACAATTTGAAAAAAATCTCTATCAGAAGACAGAAATTAATGGCTAAATTTTCAAATTTATAAATATTACTTAGTATTGAAAACATCATGTGAGCGTAATATGTTTGGTTTGACAACTTACAATCTTTCTGGGAAATTAAAAAGGAGAGACAATGGGCAGATATTGGAACAAGAAGGTAGAAAATAGGTACTTTGAACACTAGATAAATAGAGTTATGGTACAAAATATATATACTCAAACACACCTTTTATAAAACATTCTTAAAACAAAATTTAAGTTATAAAAAAACAAACTCACTTTTCATAAGCAGTTAGCCCTTCATACACAACTTTACTGACACAGGCGTATAGACATTCCAATTCCTCATATTTAGATGCCACATTTGATGTAGCTGGTTCTGTTGGGAAGAAACTCATCAATCTTGATAGTAAGGTATGTACTCCACGAATCACTTTTGTGTTGGGACAGGTCATGCATGCAGCAATGCCTCTCTGTAGTGGTTTGAAGCTAGATAATATGGTCTCTTTTTTCTAAATGAAATAAATTTTAAAATTAACATAAAATTATCATACTGTTTATTCAAAATAGATACTTGAGCTAACTTGTCCTAGAATTTAGCCTGTCAATAATTAGATAACATGTTCTCCTACAGCTAATGTATCAGCAATTCATTTTTAAAACTTATTTATAACTGGTCAATTCAGTATTAAGTTTACCAATAGTTCTTCAAATGTATATAGGTTTGCCTGAATATGCATGAAATATTTGGCACTGGAGGTTAAGCAACCAACAATCAATAAATCAAATGTTTTGGAAAACAATTTGTTTATGGTAAAAAACTTGATTTGGGTTACTTCCAAAAGATTTAGATTTCACCAATCTACATTTTTAAATCATCAAATAGAAAAGTTACAATAGAGTGGAAAAACTGCATAAAATTTGGTTACTAAATAAAAGGCTGAAAATGTCTTACTGTGGATTCATTATTTTTCACTGGACATCAATTTTCCGCTGGACATCAATTTTCAATGGTTTCTTGTGTTCAATAAATTATAAATTTTCTATTGGCTTGTAGGTGTAATACCACCATTGATTTTCCACTATTAGTCTTTGTTAAATTTGCACTTTTCAAAAAATTGTGCAGAATTTATCTTTGTTTCAAATAAAGAAATACTTGGCATGAGTAAAGTTTTATCCTGTCCAGTACTATAGAAAAAATTTCACATAACATTTCATTGCATATAAGAAAATAACCATCACTGAAAGTTAACCAATCAAATTTTCCCCCTTTTTTAACCTGTGTACAAGCTTTAGTAACCATGTAACCTCAAGTTTCCAAAATATTCTATAGAAACCCCAAATAAAAAAATAATGGTGCTTTGAAATACCCAAGATATATGTTTATGACCCAGAAATGTTTTTTCTGCAATGAAATGTAGGATCAATTACCTACAACTGTCAAATTCAAGGGAATATTTTTTTTCCACCTATTTTCGCATGCAACCGGATGTGACGTACTATGATTTGGTGGTATTACACCTAAATGCAAGAAAATGCAAGTTTTCCTCATTCCAAGAAAATAAGTATCCATGAAAATAAATGAATGGACAGTATCAACATTAGTAACATTTCTTACCAGAATCTGTAATAGGAAACTGAGTAACTCCAGGGCTGTACAGATGTTGTTGAAGTTTGGTTGATGGTTCTCTACAGATGTCAGGAGCTTATCAAACCAAGCCAGTTTTAATTCTGCATTTGGCCAGAAATCAGGTCGTAAGGCTGGCTTCAGTAGACTTACACATCTTCTTGATAACAGTTCACCTGGAGAACCAGGCGTTTCATTTACCTGTAACCAATTATTATGTATTAAAAATGTCAGTCACAATACATTATCGTAAGTCAATATGTAACCTGACATTAACAATTGTTAACTGTTTATCAACTCTCAATTCCTGCAACCAAAATAATATTAGAACTCCCTCTCTTTAGAATAGGTAGAAGATATTATTCCCAAAAACCTAGCCACATACCTGACAACATTTCAAAATGCCCATGGGGGTTTTATGTGCAAAATGGATCTTATAGTCATGCAAAACCTTTAAAGGGGCCTTCAAATTTATTTTAATGTTGTTTTTTTGCTTCTTCATACTTTTACAATCCTATAGCCATGGTAAAATTGAATGTTTTGATTTAAATTGTGGACAAAATTGCTCTTTCAAAATTTCCATTTGGGAGATTTCATGGGGGAAATCCCCCTCAAATAGTATCAATTGGCAGGTATGAAGCCAGTACATGTGGAGACTAATTATTTAGACAACACCTTGAAGTTAAGTTCATTTGTTATTGTCTATTCTATTCCTAGCAACTAATTTGTAGCCAGGAGTTAGGTGCCTGTTGGTATCACAATTAGTTATTTTAGCTTTTTTTAATCTTTACTCTGTACATTTCATTTGAATTGTAAATAATCTGAACTCTATTTCACTTTATTTTTCTTAATTTGATAATGTTAAATGCAGAAGAAATGTTGGCAACAGATACATATTCCTGGCTTTTCCCAACATTTATGTAAATAAAGCTGACATGTGCATAAAAAAATAAAGTTAACAGTGTTAAAATGGAATGCTCTTCGTAACAAGGCATTCCAATTAGTTAAATAAACATAAGAAATTTCTAAATATGATGTAAACATCAGCAGTGCACAAATGATTATTTTAAGTTCTGTTAACATCACAGAAATAACTTACCTGACAAGCAATTCTTAACAGGAAATTAACAACAGCATCACATGAATGTTTGTCAATAGGTCTGTTGACATCTGTTAAACTTCTGTTACTCTATAATCAAGAAGACACCCAATTTTAGACATAATTACTAAATGTTATCAGTAAGTTTTATGCTTTTTAACATTAAGTATGCACTAGTTCGCCTTCCAATTTCATTATACAGTAGAATTATAGTACAAAACAAGGCACAGCATTCTACAATTTTATTCTTTCTTCAAACCAGGTATATGAACACAAGAATATCTATCCATATCCCACTCACACTATTACAATACCATATTCAGGGAACTGTGAGATTTGGGTCAAAATCCTAATTTGGCAAATATATTCAACAGTTCCCTTCATAATGAACATATGTACACAGTTTCAAGTTGACTTGACCACAAACTACCTCACTTAAATTACCATGTATTCACTGGGAACCACTTTATATGCCAACTACAGTAAGATACACCTTTCAGTATTTCAGAGTCTTGCAACCCAATAAATAGGATGAAAAATTGACATTTTTTGGCCAACTTTGGGTGAGAGTCCCCCATTCAACCCCTCACCCCACCCTGTTATCACCTATCCTAGCTATATTGTCATCACTAAGTATTAGCAGCAATGTATGGATCAGTTCCATATAATTTGCAAATCTTTGCAAGTAAAGGAAAATTAGACATTTTCTAGATTCAATTCAGCATGTAAAGAGTTAATTCATTCTAATGTATAACAGTGAAGAATTTTATGATTTTGTTTCCCATTCTAAATTTTCTTGTACTGTAAACTTATGTAATGTTTATTTTAGATGACATTAAGAAACTTACACTCTCAAGAAGAATGTCCTGATCTTCAAGGACAACAAACTGATTACTTACAGCTCCAGAAGAATGTCTTGATCTTTTAGGTTCCTGAGGGGAGTCAACAGATGTAACAGATGCAGAGCTTCTCTTTGCTGGTACATTCTGGTTCAAAGCGTTAGTTACATCATCAGGTGCCTACAATTAATTTTTAAAACTATTTCAGTTAAAAGTTAGTACATTCTGGTTCAAAGCTTGAGTTACATCCTCAGGTGCCTACAATCATTTTTTTTAACTATTTTAGTTAATAAAACAAAAATAAAAATATTTGTATTGTTGGTTGGAATATTCTAAATCCTTTCTTCAATGGCAAAAAAGAAGAAGCAATGTGATTTGCAGATTATTTTTTAAATGACCTCGACTTACTGGTATAATTCTTCTTCACACATTGTAAAACAAAAAACATGTTGACTAAATGAAGGTGATTTACTTATGTTGTACTGAATTAAGTATCTCCTTTGTAAAAAAAAACTTTTTATATCATGACTTATTGTAAAAACTTCCAAAATATTTTACATTTGTAAAACTGTCTATTTACCTCTTTTTCTATACTTTCCACATCTTCCTTTATTCGTTGCATTTCCCATTTTATAATAACTTCAGCCAAGTCTACAGCTAGTTTGCGATGCTCTAATGAAGCCTAGAATTAACAAAATACCTGAATATTTTTTTCTTTGTTTGGATTTAATAATTCATTTTCACTCTACAGGAAAATCATCCTGGTTTATGTCATGTTGTTGGCTTCTTGTTCATGTTTTATATCAACTGCATATAGCAGATAAACTTCACATGACAATATTTTACAGCTAATTATATTTGAGTAAGAGATTATTTGATGTTCAACTTGTCTACTACAGACTTGTGTGCATTGGGTATGTTGTTTTTAAGCTTGTAAACATGATTTAGTATAACTTACACTAAAAGTAAATCCAAGTCTTTGTAATGAGTTGACATGTGCATGGAGAATGTATAATTTATCTTGTAAACATTTTTTATAGTATAACTTACACTAGCAGTAAATCCAAGTCTTTGTAATGAGTTGACATGTGCATGGGGAATGTATAATTTATCTTGTATATATTATTTATAGTATAACTTACACTAGAAGTAAATCCAAGTCTTTGTAATGAGTTGACATGTGCATGGGGAATGTATAATTTATCTTGTATGTATTATTTATAGTATAACTTACACTAGAAGTAAATCTGAGTCTTTGTAGTGAGTTGACATGTGCAAGGGGAATGTATAATTTAGCTTGTATATATCATTTATAGTATAACTTACACTAGAAGTAAATCCAAGTCTTTGCAATCAGTTGACATGTGCATGGGGAATGTATAATTTATCTTGTATATATTTTTTATAGTATAACTTACACTAGAAGTAAATCCAAGTCTTTGTAATGAGTTGACCATGTGTGGTATCAGATGATGTCGAACTGGGTAATATACTTTGTAATGACGTACTATTAACTGACTGAAATCAAAGATGAAAATAAATTTGTAAAAGAAACGAAACATGTTTCTTTTTTAAATATTACTTTTATGAAGATGCTGCTTCTATGTAGTACCAACTAAAATGAAACATAACTTTTAAAATGCTTGTTTAAATTGAATGTAAATGGTCATGAAGAGCAAACAGAAAGTACCAGAAATTTAATTAAAGGTTGACATTATAAAGAATACTGCTCTTACAAATCTGTTTGGTACCGGTAATACAAGTAAGTTGGTCTTGTTTATTTTTCTACACCTTTGACAGAAGTGTTATTGTCTTACTGAAATACTATCTTTTCTCTTTTATCTTATTTACGGCTACAACTTACAGTATGTGCACCAGCTGTGCTACAGTGTGGCCTTCTTCTACTATAATCTTCTTGGTCCAATGAGTTAACATTCCCTACAATACAATTTACCAATTAATCAATGGTAAATTTCTTTCCAATACAATTCATGAAAACAGTCATTGAAATTATATGTTTCTCCATGCTTCATGAAAATTGAAATAAAAATACATCAGTTTTGTATGTTAAATATTATTTCTTTATTTGATATGATTAAGAACAGTTGTATTTTGTCACCTCAAAGTTGATTGGACTGACAAAACAACTGAGATAACACGAGCAAATATAATGCACATCTTCATTTCGAATAGACATTTTACTATTTAAACAGGAATTTTGAGATAAAAAGAGTCAACTGTGTATGAAAATTGTATTCCTAATGAGCTTGTCAAATATGAGCAAACAGTTAGTCTTACATTTCCATCCTCCATTCTTCCTGGCATTGCTGGTGTCAAAATTTCTAAAGCTTGACGGACAACACTTCTAGCCTCCACAGCATGGGCTTTCAACAAACTATGAAAAACCTGTTAATAAAACAAACAATGCAAATAAAAGTAAATGAATACTTTACTTATAGATTATTTCTACTTATTTTACTTTGAAGTATAAACCTTAACATATATACCTAGATTTTGTATCAAAGTTACAAGTAAATATCTTAATGACAATTATATGATGTGAAGAACTGTTATCTTCATTGCAAAATCACACGTTAAAGATTTAAAATAAGATTTTTCTATGTTGTAAAGTGTTTGCCTTTTGCATTTTACCTTATTTTAATGAATGTATAGTTTTTGTTTCTGCCTTCCTGTGACACATGGCCTCCTTTTGTACCCTTACATAACACAATATTTTAGGAATCTGAGGTCACATTGAACCAGATGGCAATACTAGGGAATAACTAACTGAAAATCTGATGTCTTCATAAAAGAACTAGTCCTATACATATGCAGCAATGTTACTGATATTTGCCAATTATTTACAAGCTATCTCAAAAGTTTGCCAACAAAAAAAGCAATAGAATAAAGTCAAGTTATACATGTACATTTCATATTAAAATCCTAGTCATGGTTAATTATACAACAGAAAAATTTTTCCGCAGACCATGGTCTATAGCATCAAATTATTTTACAGCACCTAAAGAACAATTCGTTTAAAGATGGCTTATTTTATTCTAAAGTACCTGAAGAACAATTCTTTTATGAATGGCAAACTTAGCAATGATATGAGACAGCAACAGATGTCCATGATATTTGGTAGCAGGATCAACACAGTTCTTTGATAATAAACATGGCCAGGCAAATGTCATCAAACGTCTTAGTTTGTTCCCTTGTTTTCTGTAAAACAAATATATTCTAAATTATATTGTGTAACTTATTCATGTAATATGTGAATTTTTAATCCATTATAATTATCATTCCTGCTACAAAAAGTACAAAACATATTTTTCATATGACTTATGGATGGCTACTTTGATTTGATTGTGTTGTAGGAGGGTATATAATACATCTCTTTCTTTTAATTTTTTTTTTTAACAATTTCAATCCCACCTAACCTGTTGATAATAAAAATCAGACATAATTAACTATGAAAACATTTTCTGCAATCAATATTTTCAAGCATCAAATTACTAATTATCATAACAATCAAGACCAATATAAAGGTTCAGACACCAAACCTAGGCTTTGGTCCTTCAATTAACCTTTAATTATCCTTTTAATCAATTACTTGAGTAATAAAACTATATAATAGGTTGATTGAAACACTTTGCAAACAAGTTAATATTACAAAAGAACTTTGAGTTACTCATTTATAAAAACAAACTTTATAAACTATATCAAAAGTGGAAAGGTTGCCATACCTTATTTCTACATTTAGACAATGGAAGTATATAGAGCATCCAGAAAACTAAGAGAACTAATCGTCTGCCATGATATTGCAGCCAGACAAATACTTATTCTAGGTAAATCTAATTACATGTACTGGTCTAGTAATATTTTCAAAATCATTATTATCCAGTATTTACAATGGAAACTTTGGCTTCAACTTGCCACTCAAATTTGTTGGAAAAAGTTGCACACAAAAAAACTATCAGCATAGAGAGAAAAATTAATAATTTAATTATGTTTTTTATAAATTAAATGCAGTAAGAAAAGGTATCAATGATTATAAACATTATTTGTTGTAAAATTTAATATGGACATTAGCTTTACTCCAAAATACATTTGACTAGTATTAGCATCTTTGTACAAGACATCTTGTGAACAGTTTCTTCTAGGGTATGACTGTTACTAATCCATATACTTATCAGAACAAAATCCTCAAATGATACACTTTTGACTGAAAACTTCTGACAAATGTTAAATATATTTTTACTAATATCAATATCAGACACTTATGTCAAGTAACCATCTAAAGAATGCTGTAAAATAGATTTATAATAAATTGAGATTTTATAATTCTACTTCAATATTCAATATTGGAGAGAGAAGTTTTAATTTAAATTTCTAAATTATTTATCATCTTTCAATCTATGTATCTTTACTTGTTTTCAGGAATTAAGATAAATGACATTCAACAACGTCTGTCGAAGCTAACTGACACAGAATCCATCATGTTTTCTCTGATGAATCAACGCAGGTCTATGACAGAGTTTACACACGACATGTACCAAGTTTATCGTCTTATTAAGTGGCAACAGATACAGATGATGGTGAAGGTATTATGGGAAGGTTTCACTCCAACAGACATTAACCAGATCATTGTTATGGCCATGATGCAGTATGCTGACAGTATTACTAGTGATGAAGATGGGAACTCTTCTGTATTAGAGGAAGATATGATGGTCGAAGAAAGACTGCAGTGATTTGTGACTGAACTGTACTAAAATTAATATACTGTTTAATGTCTAAATGTATTCCTACCACAATAATTTATTGTAATATTTATCATTATTCATAGTGCATATTATATTTAGTGCTGATAATAAATTACAAAGTATTTTGTTTTGTGTATTGTGTTTCCTTTTTCTTTGGAGTCTAAGCCAATATATGGGCTATACTAACCTAACCCTTACTTTAACCCTAACCCTACCACTAGCCCTATAGATTGCCATAAACAATTAATTTACCCATAGGTGACAATGATAGCCTTTTTCGAGATACAGACTTTAGAAAGTTGATTTTTTTAACGAAAAGTTGCTAGAATTAAAGAAAAATTATTCGGACAGTATTTTTTGGTCCAAAAAATTTAGGTTCCCATTGCTTTTCTTAACATAATTTGTACTTATCTCCCTTGCCTATCAATTTTGTACTTAAAAACATGTGTCTCATCCTAGTGTTGAAGACATCTGAGTTCCGTTAGGGCTAAGAAAAATATATTATTTTGCCTTTGGTATAATGCAGAGTGCACAAAGTCTCTAATAATAAAAAATAATAGGTGCACATATCGACCAATCAGTATTAGCCATACTTTTAATTCTGAATACCATGTTATCTTCATTAAATGGCTGCATCCATAAATCTAATGGTTTATTGTAACCTAAACCTAACCCTAACTCTATGGTAAAGATTTCCCCTAAAATAAATGGTGACAGAAACTGCAGAAAAAAGACAAAACAAATGAAATGAAATCGATGATTATGATGTAAATGGATTTGAGAACATATGACAACATTCACAGTAACATTTAATAATGATAACTTACTTATTGTTAGCATCATGTATGTGTGAGGATGCTTGCTCCACTAACAAGGAGGATAACTGTAATAATAGAATTCTAACAGCATCTGAGGTTCCAAACGGTTTATCTGGGTCAATTATTCTATTGATAAACACACTAATGACATTCTCCTGACTATCTTGGTCTGGTGTTGGTGGTCCTCCTATTAGTTTCTCACCGTCCCCACTCTCAAAGGCATGCTGACAACAGGGTATTATTACATACTGGAGTATCTATAATAAACAATGGGATAAGTGCTATGTAAGTGACTTTTACATTGCAGAACCTTGCATGTGCTTGCTTGTTCAATTTACATTCTACAAGGAACGTTCTACAAAACAAGAGGTATAAACATTATAAATCATTTGTTATCATCTCTACTTTTATGGGTTCATACTGTCCATTTGGAAATTTGGTGATAAGATCTTTGGTAGTTTCTGTTTAATACATTCAATGCAGGTCTTGATTTTTGAATAATATACTTGTGTTCATTATTGAATGGGTTATGTTTACCTCAAGGTGGGTTTATTTCAGTTTGCATGTTTTAATGTGACTTGACTTCTGACCAGTTAAACAATTTGGTTTGATAAAACAAATTGTAATTTGGTCAGAATTTTGAATAAATTGCAATAAGTGGAGAGCAACACTTACAGTCAAGTCATTGTAATTGAAACATGTTTGCAAAAACAGCTTCAAAATATTCTAATCAATGTTTATTTCATTATCAGATGAAAATTATATGTGTTGGTACCGATAGAATGCCCCTGCATCTGCAAACATTACTTTGGACAAGTGAAATTTTCTAAGTCAAAGGGATGTAATTCTCCAAAAAGTTGGTTGAATGAAACACAAGCTTACACATTAATTTGCAACTATTCATTTCACAATAAAGATAACAGTGACCAAATTTAATTCCATTGTGCTTTAAAAGTTTTCGGTAGAGAAGTAGTGTGAAGTTATTTCCAAATGACAGAAGTCAAACACAAAGTATTCACAACAATCATAACCCTAACATTTACTTACCTTAGATTTTAAATCTTGACTCCAACTTGGATCATGAAAAAGATCTACAAACTTGAAAAAAGAATTCCTTTTCCAGTCTATTGTGTAAGTCTGAAACAGATAATAAAACAATAATTTCATCACAATGTGTATATTAAAGCTAAATCACTGACAATGTTATAGATAAGCATTGCAAATTTTCTTTTTACCAAAAAACTGTCAAAAATTTTACCAAAAAACAAGAAATGAAACTTCCAACCCTTAACCTGAATAATAGACAAAACATAACTGCAGACAACAGGGAAAATGATGAATTCCTAATACACCAAAAAGCATAAGCTGAGGATATTTCAGAATAAAATTTTCCTCATGAAATAGGAGCAAGAAAATCGTGTATATTTTATATGTTAATTTCATCTAGATAAGTATTGTATGGTGTCTTATAATATAAATGTATTCAATACACCCTTTTTGACCTGAATTTTTAAGGACAGAAAGCTAAATTTATCTAAAGCTTGCAAATCATCAAGAGATTTTATTTGACTTGAGATGAAAAGTTAAAAATAAACTATACTAACAGCAGCAACAGTTTTCTCCAAGTAATCCTTGACAAACTGGAACTGTACTATATATCTGTATGTAAAACATCTCAGGACATTGAATAAAAGTTCTACTTCATCTATGTGGTATCTGTAATGTGTTTAAAATAAATATTTAAATAATCTACATCTTAAAAAAATACATCCTAACATGACTGACTTTGCCATTAAAAAAATACATATTACTGTTATCACTGTACAAGTTCTTTATAGATGAAAAATGATCAATTTCAACATGATTTTAAGATAAAAACAAATCACTCCCTAACTTTCTGATATACAACTATGAACTGAACATTAACATTAAAATTATGACAAGAATTTGTGTACAGTAAATACAAAATAAGATTTAATGTATGGATAGTATTCCTAAATTTGAAAGTTTATCAAACAATTCTAATGTGTTAAAAATTGTATGATAGAGACTTATTGATTGATACTTACTTGAAATAGTTCAACAGACATTTAACCAACAGAGCAGGTTCTTTCCATTGAATATAATCTACACTATCCTACAATTTCAAATATTGGTACTTCATTTTGATTATGTTTTGAATTGTACATTTAGACGACTATCATTTATGAAATGGAATCATAAAAATATACAACATTTGCTAGGTGAAGAAAAAGCATATACCATTTCCAAGTTTGCCCTAACCAGGAATTAAACCCCAAACCCTTCTCCATTTGATATACCATAGATACTCGCCTCAAAGTCGATCCTACTATAAGTCGGGGGCCCTTTTCAGCTCCAAATTCTAAGGATTTAGTCTTGACCCTCGTATAAGTCGGACAAAATTTGGGCATTTTTTTTTCAGCTGACAGTAACTGAACGCCGGTAAAACCAATGCAAATCCAGGAATAATATTCATTTCTGCATTAATGTTTGTTTGGTTTGAATTTAGTTGATGCTCATCATGATAATTTATATTGCTGTTAATAATAAAGATGTATTCATTTCTCTTGTTTTGTTCACTGTTCAAATGTTAGATTAGCCATGTGTTGTTTACGTAATGCATCAATGATTTTGTAGGGTATGACTAACAACCTATTGTTTGAGAAAAGCGAATATAAACCAATATGAACCTGAAAAATTTAAAGTCAATCAACACTTGATGAAAATATTTTTCACAGCATACATAACTCGGTGTTAAATGAGCATGTACACTTCATAATTCTTATTATATTGTGATGATTAAAGGATTAAAAAAATTAAGTGAAGCTAATCAATATATTAAAATAACTAACTCCAACTCATTAGTGTCATCTGTTTACCTATCACTGATAGTTTTCACACCTTTAGTAAATACAACTCTTTGTCTCTTAATTGGGGTTATCAATGGATTATATTGGCTTGTCAATCAATTTTGTAATTTGTTTACTGAGACACTTTAATGAATAGTATTTTGATTTTGGGAATGAATCTTAAAATTATTTTTTGATTATTATATGATTTATAAGCATTGAATTGATATCATGATATCACAATAATGACACAATAACTCCGCTGAAAACATCCTTTCACATATTTGGTACATTATTATCTCCTTTTCATTTTTGGTTCTTGGCTCTTCTTTTGGGTTTATAGGAAAACCATGTGACCATGAAAATCAATACACAAACCGGAAACAGTAGAATTTCAACACGAATTTGCAGAAAATGTTTACCAAAGAACAAATTAAACACAAAGACAGTATTGTAGTCATTTATTTTCAACAAAAACTTTTTATTTATTGATTTATGTAGGTTTGGCAATCAAAAACGTAGTTTTGACCAGGAAATTCACTCCTGACCACTTTTCTCAAGCTTGGATTTTTCCTCTGGTCGCTAGATCTCGTCCATTAGTCGGTCCCCCTCTCTGGATTATGAATTTTACTCCCAATTTTCCGACTAATAAGCGAGTAGGAACGGTAAGCACATCATTAAGAGACAATTAAGGCAGTTCAAGTTTGCAGTAAGTACAAAGTAAATGCAATGAAACAATAATAATAATATCACCATCTAATTCTGGCAACTTTCTGTTGAACAATCAATCATATTGTTATCTTTTGCATTAGCACAGTATGATATATTTTATTACTATTGTAAATAAAGTATTTTTTCCAATACTACTATTGATGTGAAAAACGTAATGCTATGTAAGTGTCATTATTAAAAACTCTAATTCTAAATCTGACAGCATTATTTCTATGCAGCAATTTCAGAAATCAAATGAATTAATCCTGCATTTTTTCTCAACGGTTTAAAACATTTGCATTAATAAATGTACATAATTATTTCTGCATTTAACAGTAATATATCAAAACTAGTGAAGTGTAAGTAAAATATTAAATAACTCACAACTTTATCATGTCTGTCTTGAAATGTGTCAGTTTTCCACAAGGATAAGAGATGTTCCAGCTGTAAGAGGGAAATATAATTTGTTATAGTAAGTTTAAAGATCAAATAACCTACAGTTTAAAGATTTTCTGCATTAGTCTAAATTATCAGCTCTTAGAAAACCAAATTTTTCTTTAAGAGATCAACAAGTATCATAATATACTCTTAATCAGTAAAACATGGTGTAACAGAACCTCTTAATTTTTTTTTTCTGAAGTCCAGTCTCTCATGAACAGAGGTTAAAGCTACCATTTTCTTTTTCAACATTGTCTTTTGACAACAACCAGATGTTTGCATGTATAAAACTGACCAAGTCCTGTCAAAATATTATGAATTTACAAAATACAAGGTACACAAACTATCTGGCATGTTGTTATAGTTTTCATTAATTTGTGATCAATAATACTCAAAATTGACAACAACACTTCAAATGGTCTGCAATTTTATTTGCTATGGTCTACATGTTTCGCCTGCAAGACAGGCGTCATCAGGACAATTTTCATACAGAAATTAATTACTGAAGTACTCAAAGTGGTACATTGAATTTGACGTTGTCAAGGTGAGAGAAACAATGAAAGGCTTGCGAAGTGGTAGGAACCATGGGAAGATCCTCCATTTAGATACCAAGCCTTTAGAACAATGTCATGTATCATATAAAAGTAAAACGAACTCAATTTACATTGTAAACAAACTTTATTTTTCTATAATTATCTTATCTATTTATAACTCTTTATTGCTACTTTCACTTTTCATTGTTTCCTCACCTTGACAACGTCAAGTCAAATTCAATGTACCACTTTGAGTACTTCAGTAATTAATTTCTGTATGAAAATTGTCCTGATGACGCCTGTCTTGCAGGCGAAACATGTAGACCATAGCAAATAAAATTGCAGACCATTTGAAGTGTTGTTGTCAATTTTGAGTATTATTTAAATGTTGCATTCATTTGCATAATTTGACAACCCTGCATACCAAGGTATCCACTTCAGGGACTCTATTGAAATGATTCACACAAGCGTTGGTTCACCAAACGGAGTTTAATTTGTGATCAAGTTTATTAGACTATTGAATGTAATAAAAATTTCTGAATATTTAATAAATTTAACTGTGACAGCAAAACAAAACATAGAATATCTTAGAAAAATAAAAATAAAAATATTTCTGCAAATGTTTGACTTGAGTATTTACAATTTCAACATTTTTAGATAGCCATTCCTCTTCACATCTAACAAGTATGCTAATAATAGATATCATCTGGTACTGCATGTCCTGTGTTCCTGATCCAGTAGGAAGAGATGTTGGTGAGGCTGAGATATCGACAACAGCTGACTGACCCTGTACAAAAAACAAAACAAAATTTGAATGAACAACATTTTGATAATTTCTTTTAGAATAGTTTGCTTCTTAATCTGATAAAATATATACTTGTTGTAACACTTTTGTCATGAATGGTTACAGAAAGATGACAGTAAAAGAAACATTACAATACCAAATTCTCTCAGGGTAATTATTCTGTTAGTCCTAAATAAGGTGGTGTAAAGAAATCAATATAGAAATAAGCCAAAAACATACTCTATAAAATTGCCTAAAAATATGATTTATAATTAATAGAATCTGGTGAAACATTTTTATAAAATGGCAAAAGTTTTGGAAAACAATAGTATATTTATCATATATGTTTTACCTGTGTAAGAGCTATCAGTCTTTGTGGACTTTTCTCCAAGATTTCTCTTAAAGGTTTACCATCCTTATGTGCTAAAACAAACTGAAAAATGCAAACAATGAAATGAAACAGTTATTTTGTATGAGTATCTTTTGGTAAATTTTTTAATGACAGATTAGACTTCATATAAAATATGCACTTTAAATTCATATGTTACTGAAAAAATTTATTTAATATGAACAACTTGACATTTATCACATCCATAGAAAAACACAACACTTCTTTAATATCATTAGCATCAAAATATTTTACAAATAGCTTATAGTTATTAAATTGTTTTTAAAATAGAAAAGTATGTTAATTGTATTTAATACAAACTTCAAATAGTCTAGTCCACTGTTGATCTTGTAGATGAATTTCTTGAAGAAATAGTTCTATTGCAGTGTCTGGGTATCGTAACAAAAACTTCACAAGTGGATCACGGAAAGGACTGCCAGCCTGTAATTAAAACAACAGTTATCCAAAAGCATCATCTTTTCAATATCAGTTGTTTTAAAAAAAACTTAAAACATATATATATATTTCTAAAGTCAGAAATAATTTTAAAAAGTAATGTCCATATGCTTACTTTTTAATAAATTTTTTGACACAAGACCAAACAAATAACTTATGTCTGTTGATTAGTAAAATCTGATACATTATCATTTAGCAACTAAAATTATATTTCTGCAGCATTTTTATCATCAAATTACAAAAGAATATTTTTGAATAAATGCCCTTACCTCTAGGAACATAGCTTTCTCTCCATGCAGAGTTAGAACCACTAATGGTTCTATTAACTTCTGACTTGCTGCTGGTATCATGTGGAAGATATTGATAATTGAAGCACATGTCTTTAGTTCCTTCAAAGAAATTGTATTATTGTTTATATGTTGACCAAAGCATTGATTTTTAACCAACACGTTTGATTCAAAGTGCTAAAAAATCATTAAAATAACACATTATAGAAAAGGATTAAAATAAAAGTCATTAATTTGCAAAAGTTGTAATAAAAGGCCATTCCAGAATTAATCGTGTGAGGGGCATGGTAGACACATTTTTTAGACCCCACCCACCCATAATGTAAAATTAAAATTCATTAATGTGAGTCAGCAAGGATCCGGAAATTTTTTCACACAATTTCCGTCATTTTGAGATGACTTAAAAGTTGGTTCCCTTTTTTCAAATTGTCGATATCAGTTATCACACTAGATTCATAGCATCAACGAACTTGTATTGACTGTTTCATCGCATTTACTTCATGAATTTTCTTACCAATTTACTAAAAACGTTCAAGAACAGTTTAGGGAAGGCAACAGTTTAAAATTGAAATAATTTTAATGACTCAAAATGGTTAATTTCTCAGACATCGCTATAGTTTCTATTGATTTTGAAGACGAAATTAAAACCTGAAGTTTTGTGACATACTAAAGTACAAATAATTCCGGTTTTATTTCCAGGATTCGTTTTGTTTATCAAAATGACAGGAAATCACCGGCTTTTTAATTTTATTACCTTTTAAGTGTTTAAATATAACAGATAATAGTTTCACTAGTTTAATTTAGCATGATATCATTTTGCATTTTACGATTAAAAGTCTAATCTGTTGAAGACAATTTCCCGCATGCGTATTACATAGTTAGTAAAGCACATATGTTACCCATGAAGAAGCATTAGTCTAGTTATTAGGAGGGCCCTCAGGATAATCAAACTACACTGGAGTGGCAGTTTTATTACAGGAAAGGAATTAGAAAACAAAAACAAGTGTAAAATGACGATTAATGTAACCCGATCTCAATAAAATGACCAAAATTATTTCTGTAAAAAAATAAAATTAGACCAAATTCCCAATTTTTCGTTTAGGACATATAGCTTTCAGTTTAGGACATGTCTGGCAAATATGACCGTTTCCGGACCCTTGTGTGAGTGCCTTCCATCCCTCTAATCACAATCAATTTTGGAACAGTTTGGTTTGTTTGCCGAAAATTTCTCATAATCTTCTTATTTCAAAACTTTACATATCAAAATTATCTGACGAAATAAGTGTTAGCATTTAAGATGCTAAATTTTAATATAAAGTTTATTGCATAAATACATTACTCGTAGAATTACTTCTTCTTTTAGGTACAATTATTTGTTAATTGCTCTTAGAGCAACTAATATTTCAATATGTTATCAACAACACAATTCTTATAAAATTGTATCCCATGGATCTATAACTATATGGTTTCATCTTCCTGAACATGCATGAAATGTTTGCCACTGGACATTAAGCAACCAACAATCAATCATTGGTTTCATTATGTACTAGTCTTGATTGAAATTTAAACAAAAATATAAACTCCCTTCCTTGGCTTTACATTTTTACTGGTCTTATATATTCAAACTTAATGTGTATATTTTAGAGGTCAAATATGATTTACTTTGACAAGATATAGAAACAATAAAATAAATTCATCAAGGTTTTGTCAGTTCAAAGCAACATCATCTTACGACTACTGAAAAGTTAACCAACTAATATTGATTCTGTGAAAGAAAATAGGGACAAAACATTTGCATCAAATGGATTATCAAAAAACGTAACCCCACCCAAACATGGGGTACAACCCTTACCTGAGCAATTACCTCTCCGTTAGCTTTACTTTGTCCACTCTTCTGACTAATAGCTGCCACTTCTAACCACTTCTTCAAATGAGTCTGATGATATCAAATAATATCATGTAGTGATTAAATCAAACAACTTTTCATATACCACAAAAATTAACCATGCTGATTGAATCAATATCAAACCTTAAATTTATTGAGAGTTTTTGATGATGTATCCAAAACTATGACACTGTTTGAATACTTTCAATGCATTGCCAACTTCTTACCCTTCACGTATCTATCTTAATAAAATATTTTTCATATTCTTGAAATCAATGTTTTCCTGCGTAATTCTAATTTCCAATCTTTCAAACTGTTACAGAAGTCTTACTATTAGTATTCAAATACTATCTTGAAGACTTCAAAGTACATGCCATAGTTTTAACACAGACATTATTATCATGATGACCTTTGATAATAACACTGTACAGTCAAACCTTTATATAAAGGCCATCCTCGGGACATGAGAAAACTAACCATATATGAGAGGTAACCTTTTGAGATTCTACATGCAAAGCTACAGCAAGACAAAAAGAGGTGAGTTTTGCTTTATAGAGGTGACCTTCATAGCAGGTTTTTCTGTACTTAATTACTTACTATGAGTACATTACTCACTGTGACAAGTTTTATATCTTAATTATAAATTAAGCAATGTTATTCACTCTTCTATAGGAGGCTAGTAGATGATATATATAAAATAAAATGCTTACCAACAATTGTTCACAAAGTTTTTCATTGAATGTATTAGGGAACAGCTGTGTGATGTAAGATAACCGTTTGATGACGTTAGAGTTGAGACTTCTGTGATCTCCTAATGTCAGCAGCAATGGTCTAATGGCTTGATGAACACTTTCCATGTCAATCTGACATCCCGATATAAACTGAAATAACAATAAACAATGAATTACAGACTATCGTGTACATTGTAAGGGTCAGAATTAAGACTTCTATGATCCCCTAAGGTCAGCAGTAATAGTCTAATGGCTTGGTGAACACTTTCCATGTCAATATGACATCCAGATATAAACTGAAATAACATTGAATAGTGAATTACAGATCATTCCTTGTACATTGTAAGGGTCAGGTGATATATTAAGGATTTTCTTTGTACATTATAAGGGCAAGGTGAAATCTCTATTTACTGGATATTTTCTACAGTATTATAAGTTTTACAACAAATGACTTGAGAAATTTATGACAAAGCATTTCAAGAGTCCAGGGAAAACATTATTGTTTACCTTTTTCATACAGTTATGAGCTACTTCTTGTAAATCTGTACTGTTACTGTTTAGAGCTTTGTAAAGAACATTGAATATCTTCTCTCTCCTATTAGCAATGTAATGACAAGCTGCTAAAGCTCCTAGAAAATAAATGGTCACTTTTATATATTCTTTCTTCTCTTGGCAATGTGATTACTTCTAAAGCAAACATTAAATTTTAACCAAATATGGGTCTTGCTCCCAGTATAGGTTATACTGGTAATAACTATTTAAATTATTCAATGAATTCAACTATTTATAATTCATTTTTGAAACAGATTCATAAAAACTTGAGGAAGCGATACACTTCGGATGAACATCAAATAAACAGCATGTATATTCATCAACAACTTATATTTAAAGAGTAATATGCATTAAATTACATAATATAATTGTTGAAGTTTACCAGTCTGGACTATATAATAAAGGTCTACTTACTGAGTGCACTTTTCCTAAGAGGTACCAGATCTGTGACAGACTTATAACAAGGAAGCTTTAACAATACAGCATCTTCTGCTTCACAGAGGCTAAGTAACTGTAAATATGTAGCACAAAATGGATTCAAAATTTCAACAATGATACAAATATAAATTTTATAGTTTTATCTTTTTAAGACCAAATTAAATGTGGCATGCAATTTATACACATGCAAGCATTCTTCACATTCAAATGTAAAAGTTGATGTTTTTAAATGGCATGATTTTTTTTAAAACACATATATGATAATACCGATATGACAAGCTCTATGATGTTTTCCAATGAACAATATAATTTCTATCTGATACAATGTTTGTGATTTTCTTTGCTGCTGTGTTCTTAACAATGACCACTTATCTTTAATTAGCATTTTTTTTTTAAATTCAAATAAAACCTAAAAGTTTTGATTCAAACAAGTAAATGATTCCTTAAGTTACAAGTAATTTTTTATTCATTAGGAGTTTTACATTATAAAACATTTACCGTCATTATTAAAAAAAAACCTTCTAGAAAATCTGAAAGTATATAATTACCTCTGTGAAGAAGACGTTATGCTCCAGTACATTGAGATCTATAGTAAACAACCTTGGTTCCAATGTAGTACAGAATGTGTTCCCATCCTATACAAATAAATTAAATATACTAAATCAGTCATAATGAATCAACCAGATTTTTATATTCTTTATCCTATAACTGATATAAAAATGGTTAAAAAGCTTTAGACCAAGGAAAAATGTGTAGTGAAATTTATGGATTTCTATTTTTAATTTGTCTTTGAACAAAAAACTTGTGAAATTACTTATGTATTTTAAAACTTTGAATTATTTCAGCATGTATTCCACATTTTAAAGGATATTTTCTACACTTTTCATTCCACAAGTGTATATTTTTGCACCTATTAGTTACCATTAATCCAATCTGAGCATTCGCTGGTTGATGTCTCAGTAAATGTTTCTTTGGAGGAATCATATCTTGTAAAACATCCTTATGAGGTTCCATGATCTCTGTTATTGACTTCTTTGTTGTCTTAGCCAAAATCTCTAAAGAGTGCATTGCCTACAATATAAGATAATCTGTGATTAAATCTAATCATTTGTTTTACCATGTGCACTGTATTTGATCAGTTGACATAATAATGTGTTTCCCCATAACAGACTCAAAATATTCAAATTCTATCACAAACCTTATTGGAATATGTAAGTAAGTAGTCTCGGGAATTAACTAAGTTACTGTCAAAAGTAAGTAAACATTATGGATACACTATCAAAGAGGACTTTGGCATTGATTTTCTAACCTATTCAAACATTCAAATTACTTTAAAAAAATACTCTCCTATATCAATATAGTGTTATACTATATCTGCATTGCATTATAACAGCTAGAAGGAGATTTAATGAGTCAACACTCATGCAGATGAAAACATTGGCATATTATCTAGACTCAAGGCAGGGTAACCTATGAAGATGATATTGTGGACTCCAGATGTAAATTAATGGCAAAAATTGTGTTGTTTGGTAAATGTCTCGTTTACCCTTTCTTCATCAATTGTTCATATCATAAGAAATTTTCCCTTACAATCTAAATATATCATAATTGTACAGACCTGTTCTCTAACAATGGTATTCGGAGATGTAATCTGTCTGACAAGTTCATGGGTTACTTCATGGAAGGATTTCTTTTGAGCAGCCAGTAATTCTTCATTCTCCTTACATTGTGATATCTCCTGAGAACATTTGACTAACATGTTCTCCAGATTATGTTTGGCTAAGTCTACAGCCCCACTGGATACCTCCTTAGTTAGGTCCATCATAACAAACAATAAGGCTTTCAGGAATGAAAACTGGTGTTCCAGGACCCAGTTCAATGCCATCCTCTCATACATAAACTTTATAGCAAGACATCTGAAATTTGAATTGAATGTGGATGTAATTAATTTTAAAATGCATTTCAAATTGATTTTATAAATGTTAAACAAACAAGTTATAAAGTTTTTTTTTTTTTCAAAAGACAATGTCAAACAGAGCAAAAGCATACCAAAGTTATTAGATTTCTTTAGTTACGGCAGAATTGTTTATTTAACTCTCTTAAAAAATCATGTAAACAAAATTGAATGTTAGTTTTTTTTTAAATTGTGTTCATGACTTATGATTGCTATGCTAGGTAATTTGTTTGTGAAATTGGCCACTAATTTCATCACACAAGAGAAAGTTCAGAATTCCAGTTACTGTTGGAATATTACAGCAGAAACATTTTTCTTTATTTCATTTACAGTACTTACCCTCCAACTTTTGCATACCAAGCTCTCTCATAACATAATGAACACATTCTTTCTACCAAATAATCAAATGTTGGTAATCTGCATGCCTGTAAACAAAACATTACACCAGCAGTTTAAACTATAGTCAAATTTAGTTTTCACACAACAACCTATCATTGTCAAATATTTAACTTCCAAATTAGCTATACGTGATGGCATGTTATCATGGTAAAAAAATTGTGATTGATTAAGAACTTACACTCAAAACTAACAAAATAATAACTCACTATTGAACTACATTTTCTTTACCAGATATTAATTTTGATAACTTTACTGACAACAGTTCTCACCTTTTCTTTCGACCCCAGTATTGTGGTGGCAGTATCTAGTATCAGAACTAGAGCCAGATTTCCTGGCTTACACAGCTCTTTCTCTTCATGTCCCATAATAACAGCCAGAGCATCAATCAGGATCTGTGTATCCATACCATGTAATTTGTTCTGCTTATCTCCAACAGGAAATGCACCTGGAAAAGATATCCTTCCTTAAATGGTGCACTTGTATCAAAATTTGTATTGGTAGCAAACAGTATAGAAAAGAAGAGAAATATTGATAGACCATCATTAAAAGCACTTCGGTTTGTCTAGTGCATGTAGGGATGACACGTCAAGAATCAATACATCATATCCCTTCTTTTCTTTTATAATAATAAAATAAAATATGGGATAATGTCAATGAGACAGCAACCAAATATACCATATTTGTACTACAACTGCATTTAGTTTTCACACTTTTCACTGTGTGTTTGTGTGGACAATTAAGTCTACTCAAAATTAAAATATTATTTACTCATTTCTATTTATATCTTGATTTGTACAGCTTGCTTTTTTATCAACTCTCCTATAGGAAGTAGATAAATAACATATATATATCCTAGTATGAGAAAAGTAATACCATTGCATACCTGTCTGCTGAGAGATAGATATCATTGTGTAATGTCTGACCATACAAGCCATGAATGGCAGTGCTGTCTGTCTTAGTTCCTTGATAGCAGCAGCAACTGTGGAAGAAAAAAACTAAATCGAATGAAAATTACAAATATCATTTTAGAAATTTATAAAATTAAAAGTTCTTCTTTAATTCACAACTAACTGGAATGGCTACTTAAGAAAATATGTATATTTACCTTCCTGTGAAGCATATGTGGTTACACTTATGTAATAAAATTATCATTAGACATGTCAAAGGCTATCTAAATATTTTGTTTTATGCCTCATCAGAATAACTCTAACAAAATGTTTCATACATCAAATATTTTTGAAACCAACTTAAATTCTCCCAATATTTTTATAAATTTATCTATTGTATTTACCAAACATTCCAGTTAATGCCTGTTCATGGACTTTTCTGGAGTGAGAGTCTGGTGTTTTATACAATGGTCCAGTTTGGAGTGGCACCTCATTTTCTGTAAAACTGAAATAAAAGATAATATAACTATATTCTAATAATATTAGAATTGATTTTTATGTAATTATATAAGGTATTCATTTGTTTTCAATAGTAAATTTGTATTACATTGTTTATTGTACTACATTGTAAATTTATATAACATTGTTTATTTTTATTACATTGTAATTTTGTAATACATTGTAAACTTGTATTTACTTTGTTTAATTTGTATTACATTGTAAATTTGTGTACCTTTGCTACACTGTATTATACTGATAATTTGTATTATATTATAAATTTGTATTATATTGTAAATTTATATTACATTGAAAATTTTATGTTTTACTGAGTTTTTGTAAATAAGTATTTCTAACAAACTTCTACAGAACTGTTCCAATGACCTAATAAATTATGGTTAATATTTCTACAACCTACAGAGAGTTTTTTTTTTACCTTTTGATAACAGATAAAAGATAATACACACCAGATATCTACTGAACAGTTACTTTTGCTATATTCAAGCAACTAATGAAAACCTTTTGGTGTATATCAATAATCTAATCTATTCTGATATATGCAAATGGTCTACTGAAATTTGACAATCTTTACTTTTAACACTAGAGATTGGATTGTAAACCTAAACTTCAGTGGAAAGGATTGCTGTAAATTTTAAAATCTGAAATGAATCAAAAGAACCTAACAAAAAGGATGACTATTTTTTCATTACAAATTTTAGCTCTTATTTTCTAGATTCTCATATTTTGTGAAAATGTTTACCTTACCTTGTGTGAGTGAATAGATATGTCAGTGTTTGTTTATCATCTTCCAAATTCATGACAGATACAAGGAAACATTTAATAAGTTCCCAAGCTTGACGTCTTACAAAGTTCTCTGTTGTACTACATTTCAAGGCCGTCAATGCTGCATCTATAGCCTGAAAATATATGAAAATCATGTAACAAATGTCACAGTTTATATTCAGAAGTTTAATAGGTTGTCATACAGAAATGTGTCATAAGAAAGCATAATTAAATAGGAATAAAATTGAGAATGGAAACGGGGAATGTGTCAAAGAAACAACAACCCGACCAAAGAGCAGAAAACAGTCCAAGGAAGTATCTATGACCAATATCTGAAGCTGTTGTATGCATTCATATTTATCAAATGTATAACTGTGATACTATACCTTTTCTACAGGAAGTGTTATAGGTGTTTTGGAGTCTTGGAAGTATATTGTAATACATGGACCTGCTGTTTCTTTGTCATTATACTGAAGCTGGAAAAGAAACAAATAAAATACAGTTACGGTATTAAATTTGCAGGTAATTGATTTTTTGTTGTCATTATTTTGTGGATAGAAATAAGAATTAAACTGTTAGCACAGAAATGGTTTTCAATTGCTGTATAATTAAATTGAGAACAGCTGTTTGATGGATTTTGCCATTTTATGTTCATCTTAAGTGATTATATATTACATACTTAGTACTACTATATCTTATCTGACTAAAAAAATTTAACATTGAATATTGTAATTACTTCAAGTTCAATAAGAGCATCATTCATAAATCAGAACTTACAATCACACAAAAATCATTACAAATATCAATGCTCTATCATAAGGAATTCTTCATAAAAATCCATGGACTTAGTATCATAAGTAATTCTTCATAAAAATCCATGGACTCAGTATCATAAGTAATTCTTAATAAAACACATTGACATTTGAACAGTGAAAAATGCATAAAAAGCTGATGTCAGTTGCATGTAATTATAACTGAGGGGTTGTGATCTAATATTAAACTTAAACTTATAGATATGGGTGCTAATACAACAAGATACTATATAATAAGGGTCTTATAATAGCACTGCCTCATACAAAAAGTCAGGAAACATTTCTACAAAATTTTAAGTCATAATAAAAAATAAAACTCAAATTCTGCTTGTTACTGAAATGCATGGATGCTTTATAACAATATACCATATAACAATGCTCTACCATAAGCCTTTGTTCTGAGATCATTTATTTAGAGAGAACAATGTCGTACGAAAAATCAACATATCTGTCTAGCCTTTTAGACTATGTCTCAAACAAGCCATACCCCTTGCATTAAACAGTGTACAGCAACGGTCATATTTGCCAGTCATGACCTAAACTGAAAGCTATTTGTCCTAAACAGCAAATTGGGATTTAGGACAAATTTTTTTTTTTACAGAAATAATTTCGGTCATTTCATGATGATTGGGTTTCTTAATCGCCATTTTGCATTTGTTTTTGTTTTGTTTTCCCCTTCCTGTAATAAAACTGCCACTCCAGTATAGTATGATAATCCTGAGTGCCCTCCTAATAACCATATAATGACTCCGGGATATTTGGCTAATGATCGCTTATCAATTTTTACCTGTGTTTTAATTCACACCTGACAGTGATCATAAGCTCAGAACTAGTATTATTGAAATGTTAATATTCCATGACAACTTTCTTCATTATTTAATTACTTGTCAGCAAAAACAATCTAATTTAAATGGGACACAGATGATGCCCCCGCTTGCATATCATATAAAGTTATAAAGGGACATAACTGAAGAACGGTAAAAGTGACGCTACCCAAATTTGTCCTTGATCTGAGTTTTGTGGTAATAAGTATTGTGAATAAGTCTCATAACATTTGGTTGAGGCTAACTTAAGTTAGGGAACAGAAACGAAAAATTCAGCAATTTTTCCATTTTTAAACAGGCATAACTCTAGAATGGTAAAAGTGACACCTCCAAAATTCAAAGCTGATCTGTATTTTGTGGTAATAAGCATTGTGTATAAGTTTCATAACATTTGGTTGAGGCAAACTAAAGTTGAAAAACGGAAACGAAAAATTCAGCAATTTTTATGTTTATAAAGGGGCATAACACAAGAACAGTAAAAGTGACGCCACCCGATTTCGAACTTGATCTGTATTATGTGGTAATAAGCATTGTGTACAAGTTTCATAAAATTTAGTTGAGGCAAACTAAAGTTAGAGAACGGAAACCAAAAATTCAGCAATTTTTATGTTTATAAAGGGGCATAACTTAAGAACAGTAAAAGTGACGCCACCAAATTTCGAATTTGATCTGTGTTTTGTGGTAATAAGCATTGTGTATAAGTTTCATAACATTTGGTTGAAGCAAACTAAAGTTAGAGAACGGAAACCAACTTTGGGACGTACGGACAGACATACAGACGGACAAGGGTAAAACTTAATGCCCCCACCGCTATGGCGGGGGGAACAAAAATGAAAACGAGTGAATCTGTGAGCTACTGCTCACTAATGATACCCCGCCCCGCTAAAAGTATAAGGTAAACAGGAAGTTGTTGAGTGATGAATCTGAAAACGCATCACACGGTATAGCTGACTCATATAAACCCTGAAACCAATTTCAGAAATCCTTGTATTGTAGTTCCTGAGAAAAATGTGACGAAAATTTTCAACTTGGCTATCATGTGTAAAATGATACAAGTGTTTGGTAAACAGGAAGCTGTTGAGTGATGAATCTGCAAATGCATCACACAGTATAGCTGACTTATATAAACCCTGAAACCAAATTTCAGAAATCCTTGTATTGTAGTTCCTGAGAAAAATGTGACAAAAATTTTCAACTTGGCTATCATGTGTAAAATGATACAAGTGTTTGGTAAACAGGAAGTTGTTGAGTGATGAATCTGAAAACACATCACACGGTATAACTGACTCATATAAACCCTGAAACCAAATTTCAGAAATCCTTGTAATGTAGCTCCTGAGAAAGATGTGATGAAAAATATTCATGGGACGGAAGGACGGACTGACGGATGGACGGACAGACAGAGGTAAAACAGTATACCCCCACTTTTTTAAAGCAGGGGTATAACTAGATTTAATTTATGTAGAAAAGGGTAATTTTTCACGAGTCAAACATGTGCTTTATTTACTATGTAATATGCATGCATGAAATTGTCTTCACCAGATTAGACGCTTAATCGTTAAATGCAAAATGATTTCATGTTGAATTGAACGAGTGCAACTAGTATCTGTTATATTCAAACACTTTCAAAGGTCATAAACATAAAAATCCAGCGATTTCCTATCAATTTGATAAACAGAACGAATCCTCGTCTTCAAAATCGAAAGAAACATTAGCGATGTCTGTTTACCATTGTTAGTCATTAAAATCAATTAATTTTAAACTGTTGCATTCCATATATCGTTCTTGAATGTTTTTAGAAAAACAGTAAGAAACTTCATGAAGAAAATGCGATGAAACAGTCAATACAAATTCATTGATGCTATGAATCTAGTGTGAATAATTTCGAGTTTGAAAAATGAGCTCCAACTTTTAAGTCAGCTGAAAATGATAGAAATTGTATGAAAAAATTTCCGGGTACATGGTGTAGAGTCTGTTTTTTTTAACAGGATTTCTGCAATCAACTGTACTTACTCTCTGGGGTTCTCGTAACATTTTCCTGTTTCCACCACCAAATTTTCCCAGTACTCTGAATGCTACATGAGCAATATTATCTACTGGATTTCTCAAGGTCTTCCATAAAGCCTTTAAAAGGAAATTTTTTATCAGTTACATTGTTAGTACAGTAAATCAGATAGAGTATTTTGTATTATTTATGTAATGAGCTAGAACTTAAGGCATTTCTTGTGGACAAGGTGACAAGATTTTAATCACTATAAGACTAAATGACCAACGTTAACTATATACCATAGCTACTTCATACTGTACGGTATAATTATTTTATTTACAATTAGAAATTAAAGAACCTTTGTGAGCACACTCACATACCCAACGTCACCACATAAGTGCAAAGGGCATAACTCCTAGAAAAAAAATTGAATCATAATTTCCTGTCGATATGCACATCTACATAGTATGTCCTTATTATCTATAAAGTATCATGAAATTCTGTTGTGTGGTTTCAGAGGAGTTGCGATGACAAGAACAGGACTGACGGACGGACGGACAGACGGGTCAAAAACATTATACCCGATGCAAAAATTGTGTGGGGTATAATAAGCAACACTACTATGTAAATTGCCTATAACTGCTTACATCCACTTCATTTGAACTTTAGTGGATAGTTGTCTCTCATTGGCAATCATACCACATCTCCTTATTTTTATATTTGTGAGGAACAAAATAGTAATATAAATATAGTACTCATAGCCATTCAAATTTGTAGTTTTATCTAACCAGCCTCCAAATCGTTTTAAAATATTTCAAGAAAGATAATTCTACTTAAAAGTATCATACCTGCATAAGTTCAGCTCTGACAGGTTGGATATGATCATACAGGAAGTCTGGTTGTAAGTTATCTACACATAATTCTAATGTTCGCAATCCCTACAATACATACAACACTGTCACAGTCATAGTATATATGCATCTCAGTTCTAATAAAATTTTAAATCAATACAAAACTTGCTCAAAATACAAATGGTTATAATAACTTTCTATTCTAGTGTAATATGTATTTCTAGTTCAAGCCCCACATGTTGCTTCTAGTTAATGGAACATACATGTACATGAGATGTTTGCTTTGTATTATCATACACATATAAATATCAAAGTCCTCTGCACATTTTTCACATTTTTTGTCTCTCATTTTTTTGTGAATGTGAGATACATTGTAAAGCACAAGTTATTTTTTTACTCCAATAGATGATTCAACATGAAGAAAAATAAAGTTAGGGGTTTTGATTGCAAAAAAATTGGTATATTTGACTTTTGATATAGTTTTTCACCTAACAATCTCTTTCCCAAAGAAAGCTGAAATGCAACCCTGCTATCTATTTACAAACAACACTGACATGTTACCTGGCTAACTAAAGTCTGTGATCCATTTAGTGCTGATACAAGTGGATCCATTAACATTGGTAAGTAAGGTAAAAGGGAACTCAAACGGACTGGCACAGTCAAACAAAGCTCTACAAATAAATCTTTCATATGCTGTCGATGTAAACCACTCTGTAAACTGTTTAATCCTGAAATTTATTAATTCAAATTCAATAATTTTTCAATTTCAAGTTAAAAAACAGATTTTTTTCCTGCAGTTAAAGCACTGACCACATCATTAACAATTGAATGAAATTCAGATTGCTTTAAAACATGATCTCTGTATTTTAATAACTCATAGAGTATTATTCAACTAAAAGTTTTCTTTTTCGAAAACAGAATTTGAAAGCTTGATATATAAATGTGCACTGTTTTAAATCAGACATCTTATATTGTGCAATCTTCTTGGCTTAAATAATTCTCACCTTGCAGTAGATTTGGAAGTAATGGTAGAAACTCCTGATACAAAAGATCATGACTTCCTCCTCCTATTGACCTAAATAATGCCCTAAGTAACAGAAAATAGTTGTAAGGTTCCTTAGCACTCATGGCTAACTCCATAGATCTGTTCACTATTACATGCAGATGAGGCTGTGAATACACAATACATGAAAATTATAAAATTAAAATTACTGTCTGTTGAAATATCCTTAAAAATCCTTTTTTCAAAAGAAATATTAATAACACTTAATTTTTATTTTTTTTTATTTAAATTTGTATTGATCCTTTATCTACTCAAAGATTTATATTTGTATTATTGAAAATAACATGAAAATGACTCAAATAATTCTCAAATATTTTTTTAATTCTCAGCTTGTAAGTTTTGTTGCTTTCTCGTAAATAAATGACAGTACAAAGCATCCAAGGTTTTCATTAACATAAATGCTGTACAATACCTTATGGTTTCTTTTTATAAAAAATTCCTTTTTGAGGTATTCGAATACACCAGGGAAAAAAACTTCAAATACAAGACCCTGTTTTAAGAATATTTATAGAAATCCATTTAGTGCTGATACAAGTGGATCCATTATCATGCAATGCTTTCTAAACAAAATTTCAACCTTGTGTGTAATAAAGAAAATAAATAATATACAAATTATATACCTTCAGCATTTGTTCATTTTCTGCAGCAAATAATGAAACAGAACCAAACACCAGTTTAAACAACTTCAGGTACAAGTTAGATCTGTCCATATTAGCTGTAATACATAAAGGTATCATATACATACAATTAGGTGGACGAAAAGGGGGAAAATACCGAAGCACCATAGGAAAGTTACTGTTTTGTTTTTGTTTTTGTTTTGGGGGGGGGGGGGGGCAGTTGATGGGGTTGATGGAAACTAAAAAGTCTTCTTACAACTTACGATTAACCGAAAACCAAAAAACTACCTACATTCCCGACTATTAACAGAATTCAGACTTTCTATTATTGCTCTGACCTGACCTGTCAACCAAATGTGTATAGATCTACCAAAGACTGGTAATGATCACAACTTTTCCCAAAATTTCAGTGTATTTTTTATAGTACAATAATTTCTACAAATTTCAAATCCTCTGCCATTCACATTTACCTAATTGTACTTGTAAAAACAATTGAATATAGAATAAAGACATATAAATATAAACATTCGATATGATAAGTGTTTTTTTTATAACTGTGTGATTCATCTATAGAAACTGAGTGTCATTTGTGACAAAATTCTAACATTGTATATTAAGTATACATTCGATACTTTATAGTAACTTACATCCCATTTCTTCTAATCTTGCCAGTAAATAGTCCACCAGTATTGTAGCAAATGTTGGTGATGTTGTGGGATTGGCTAAGAAAGAATTAGCTACTATCTGTAAAATATAATACAATCATGAATCATTGATGCTTATCAATTATGAAATGCAAAATCAAATATATTTCTATAAACAAAATGTTTTTAATACTGGTAGATAATCATTTGAAATGGGTCTTGCCCTCTTGCATTTTAGAATAATTTGTAACTGATAAATAGTAATATATTTAATAATAATTTATCTGTATGGCATATCATCTATGACTATTAGTGTTAGTTTAAATATTATAACTTAATCCAAACAGTTACAATACATTTGTATGGTCGAAATATAAATAAATTGCATACCTGTAGTGCATAATTGTTATGGATTCTGTCAACCATGTACTGAAAGAAAAGAATCATTAGTAAGTAAATTGTTTATCATAAAGGCATGTGCAATACAGCATAAATTTCATTACGGTACAAAATATACTCAAATGAGTTCACATCACAGGTAAAGGTCAATTTAAAATTCGAGAGAAAGTACATATCTTGTTCAACTAAAAGTATTTGAAATGTTAAAAATAATAATTTGAGTAAACTGGTTGTTTTCTATGGTAAAGTCCCACAGGTAAATATTTAGCTATTTTCCTGGGTTGTTGACAAGGATATCCTGCTCCTAAACTAAGCATTATATAATACATTTGTAAGTTCTTACTGTGATATCATTGTGTCTATTACTGTTGATGAAATATGTCCTTGAACTTACCAATATGATTTATAATTCATTAATTCTTCTTTTTGTACTCTTATTGGGGTGTAAAAGCTCTTCATACTAAAAATGTGTGCCTGTTTAATGCTTTTACAACCCTATAAAATTACAAAAAGATGCATTCAATTCTTATATAATGATGATTACATTTATATAGATCATCTAATATTGGTATCTGATAGTAAATAAATGAATTTTCAAAGGTTATAAACTGAAGCATCTACAATAAAATAACCATTTCTTGGCCACAATGTTGATGCACACAAATCTATAAGTTATGGGCTATTCCAGAATTACATGCATTGGGGGCACGAAAGGCACCTTTTTAGACTCCAACCACCCATAATATTAAATTTCCATTTTACTTACAATCCTTACAAAGTTCTGAGAAAATAAAACAACCCACAATTAATTAATTTGAGTGCACCCCCATCCCCACAACCACAGTCAATTTTGGAACAGCCCTTGATCAAATTACCTCAACTGTTGTGGAAAATATTTCTTTAAATGTCTGAGTGTGCATCATGTTGAACTGAAATAAAAACCAACAAACATGGTGTAATATGTCACATATCAACAAACACACTGTCACAGTGAAGAATTTTCAAGATAAGTTGTCATTTGAGGTCTGATAAGTTTTTTTTTAAATATAAAATGTGTATCTTAAAGTGAAAGTTACACAGAACAAATGTTAAATTTTCCATCAAGACATTTCGATAAAGTGACACTGCAAAGTGATTAAGGTTATCAATTGTGAGCTTGTCTTATCAACAGACTACAATGACCTCTTGATAACTATTTTAAGTTGCCATATTGTCAGTTTGCTGTCCCTCCAACATTTTTTCAATATCTTTGTATCGTTCTTATTTTCTGAAAATGTTGATGCATGTTGAAAGGCATATTTTTAAAATTTTTACTCTGGTTCAATTATGGCAAGCCATCATACTTTCTGTTGTATTTGTTCTTACTATTTATATACTTAGAACATTTAAATACCATTAGCATGTTTTCCTAATTTTCGTATCATAATGACCATTTTTTTTTTAGTTTGCTCCTAAATACCATAGAAAACTTACCACACCTGCGAAGTGTTCTAATACCTCTTTCTCTTCTTTAGTTCTTACACTCTGAACACTGAAATGGTATAAAGCAGTGTTATAATATTGGATTATTACATGAATATTGGTGAATATTGACAAGAATAGATTTTTATATTGCATGAACATGCAAGTTCAATATTTGTTCTAAAAGGGATAATATTTACCATTATTCATGCATTAACTCTTTTATTGTATAGCAAAGCATGAAAAACTGTTGCAAACATATTTTTGTCACTGTGGACGTTAAAAAATTGAAACTATATTTGCACTAGTGCAATATAACAGAATATGTACGCTAACTATACGTTAAGTTCTGCGGAAAATATTATATTAGATGAGGAATCCAGCACAAAGCCTCAGACTAATATCAATTGCCAATGAAAACCTTCATATTCTTATTCTTATAGACTAGTTTTACACGAAATTATCACTTATTTTACATAAATAAAACAATTTTCTATATCAATTTCAGAAATGACTTACACTGCTGGTCTAATTACAGCCTGTCCAGTGGGTGACACATTAATAGTATAGATGTCTAATGCTTGAAGAGCATATTTCACAAGTCTTATGTAAACTAGTGTTTCTTTTGGCAAAAATTGCTTTGCTGGTATTGTTGTGGCTTCTGAAAAATAAAAAGATGGAAACATTAGGTTTTTTAACAAAACATGACTAAAAAAAAAATCAACATTACCTAGAAAGGGTGAAGACATAAATAAACAATCCTTTATTAAGCACTGACGACTTCGTTGGTCATTGTTTCAAATTAAAATCTCATTTTATTTGATTGAATTATTGTAATCTGTATAACTTACCTGTTCCAGTCGCTTTACATGAGACAATACCCCAGGTTATAGTTTTTACTCCACACACTAATGTCTTCACCAGACTTCTACAGTCATTAACTGTATAGGTACTGGTCTGCCCTGGGGTAATACCAAATCTGTTGGTAGATTTATCTGGCCACACCTTGTCGTCTTTATCTTTAGAGGAGGGATCATTCAACAGAGAAGAAGGCAGTTTATTGTCCAGTACTGTATCGGGTGAAGGTTGTTTCTGTGGTTCTAGTACTGGTTTGGTGTCCACTTTTGTATCAACTTTGGAATCAAATGTTGAAGTCTGGGTAGTCTGGGGTTGTTGTTTACTGTAAATCAAATACAATCATTGAGACAGGACCTTATGTGAATAAAATATGATATGCTTAAAATTGTCAAAAAGAACAATATCTAATCATCTTCATTTTTTTTTATTGCAAATGGTTTTCATTTACATACATTTTATTTACATTAAGACTAACTTTTTTTTTAAGTGACATTTAGTTGAATATAAACAATTTACAGATACTTATATAGTACTTACCATTTCTGAAGAATCTGTGGAAGCTGTATTTTAGCTATAGACTTAAATTTGAGTACAAAGACTTCTAACATTCTCATTAATAATTCTCTACCCTGAAACAAAAAATATATATCCCTTAAATTAGCACGGTTTAAAAGTTACAATATTTAAAAAGAACAAAATGGAATTGTTATCATTTAAAATCATGGATATTCAAATTTTTATAATTTATTTTACTTGTATAGAAGTAGATGTATTTTGTTTATTTTTACATGAACTGTAAAGTTTGAAAATAAAACATAAATTTAAACAACTTTCTTATATCTACTCACATTTCCATTGTCTTGTTCACTCTTAGCACGGATACATTCCACTAAGTTAAGTAAGAGTTTACATGACATGGTCTGTATACTACTGGGTAAGGAATCATCATGGACATTCTTGGAGAACAGATTTACAGCCAGTGACAAATTACTGAGTGGCAGAGATTGTCTAACATGATGTACTAAGTCTGCTAATGTACTGTAGGCCAATGGTCTGTAATATAAGGTGACACAACATGTAGTTTTATTATAGATGAACTTCATTTACTTTGAAATTAAAACAATAATCAGTCCTCAAAATTGTGCGATGATTAGCAAATAATTCTGCAAATAAAACTTTTATTGACTTAAGATAGCTATAAGTGTATCAATTACATTTTCTGAAAGCAGATTTGATTAATTATGGAAAAAACAGCATGATACTTCACATTTTTATACAACTGGTTTTAATTTTCTAGAAAAGCAGTTTACTTCTAAACTATGATTTATGCCCTGTTCACTTTTCAAACTATAATGTATACCTTAGAGATTCATATGTGGTCCAGCCAGTTCCAATAAGCACATTCTCATCAAATAGCTGATCTATACAGGTTACAAATTCTGAAAGCAGAAATAAGAAGATACCAATTGTTTTGCTTAATTTCAACATTGGGATTCCTTAATTTAACTTTATATTCACCATTATTTCATGACTCTGAGTATTTCAGTTCAAAATAAAATACTTACTATTGCGTAGATCTGTAGCTAAGATATGTCTGGCTGCAATTAATAATTCTTTGCGCAAATGTGCCACTTCCTGTGGACAAAATGTCAACAATCCCAGCAGGCCTTTCACCATTTGTGCAGAGTGAGTTTGAACTTGTTCCTGAAATAAATATTATCTGAATTTTAAGTCCAGAATGCTATTAGTAATTGATTTTCTAATCAAAGCTTTATCATATGCATATTAATTTACTCCCTTGGAATTTGTCTAAATCCTAATTAATCCTTATAAGAGTTGGAATATTTTATTTGACAACATTTAATAAGTAAATTTCAATGATGTTCATCTTTTCTACAATGTTTAGATGCAGTTCTTCTTTATTTCAGTATCACACAATTAACTTCAATTAACTTTTATAACTACCTGGTATATTCTGATAATATAGGCTAAAAATGATAAGGTTTTAATCTGAGCTGCTATGAAATCAACAAATATCTCCTTGTTGAAGGATGGACTAGCCCTGTAAAAAAATTTTTTTTTAAAATAAACATATGTCATATATTAATATAATGGCTTTGGAATTAAAAGAAGACAACGAACAGGAAAAAAATGAGCTAAAATTGGTTTTGCCAGATTCCCCCTAAAACATAACGATGAATCAACCTTTTTTCTTGTGATTTAAAATCCTATTATTACTTAGGAAAAGTGAAATCAAGTTTTTAACCTAAAAATATAAACTTATTGAATCATGATAATTCAAAATAAAATGTTTAGTTCCTTTTGAGCTCAATACAAAGAAGCATCAGTATTTAATCTGGATGTTTTAGCAATATTTATTGTAAAAAATTAAAAAAAAACGCTTTAATCAGAATAAAAAGGATGCAGATATGCAGAATTGTGAGATTCTGTACAAATGTAACTTACCTTTGAACAGCAGATGGTTGTAAGATAATTGTATTCATGATAAGTGGAATAAATTCTGCCACTTCTTGGTGAACATTAGGTTTATATAATTGATACATTAACACAACAATTATAGGCAGCTCTGCTAAAACTTTGAGGGACAAAGTTCCTTTGGGTATTATATTGTACTGAAATAAAATAATACTAAGTTCTGAGTATCAATTATAGTTGCATAAGGTGCATCTGTTTTATAGAAACCATGTTCTTTTTAACTAGACTAACACTTTCTGCTAAAGACAAATGGTTAGCTCTTAAGGATTTTAAACTCAGAATATACAATATACAATATATACAAATAAACTTGTATTTTGTATACAGTCAACTCTCAATATCTCGAAGTCAGCCGGACCAGAGAAATATTTCGAGATACCCGTAGTTCCACTTAAATGAATACCGGATGTTTGACAGACCAAGGGATACAACTCTTGATTAGCTTGTTATGGCTAAAATAAATCCAGATGAATATGAGTAGAGGATCAATAGTCTGAGATTGATGTATCTATATGTAATGGTCTTTTATTATTACAATAAAATTATATGATTTTTCGTCTCTTATTTACTTCTTTGTACAGTTACAATTTTTTCCTGTGGTTTTTAGCAGAGAGAGTAATTTCCAATCGATCTTAGCGTGAATTAAAGTCGACAAAATTGTTCATTCATCAGGAGTCGAAATACATATATTTATATGGAACAAAGTTTGGGACCACGGGAAAACTTCGACTCATCTGATATTTCGAGTTCAAGACAACAAAGTTAACTGTATTTGTATAACAAACAATTGGATATATGGATCCTAATTTCAGCTGAAAATTACAAATGAAAGAAACTAAAGTCACACATATGTATAGCAAACACTTTGGCTGACAGAGACCCAATATTGCTACACCCTTTGTCCTATCTCTTTTCAAAACGGTTTAACATGAAGAACTTTAAAAGATGGTAACTTCAGAGTTATCAAAATCCCAACAGTAATAACAAACTTACTGAGATATTTTGATTGTCAGCGTTTTTCTTGTCTGTAAGAATTGTAGTTGTAGTAAAAGTCTCCTGTAATAACTGGTCAACATTTATCTCTGTTACATCTTTCACTTTAATTTGATTCCTTGGTTCAAATATTTTTGGTAAATGGTTTGGTAAACCATTGTATATATTTTTAACAAACTGCAAAAAGTCTTTGATCTGCAAAACAAATATAACATCATTCAATGTGTATGCTTACATCCACGTCATTTGGCTTCTAGAGAATAGTTGTCTCATTGGCAATCATACTGCATCTCCTTATTTTTATATGTATTACTTTTGGCTTCTCTAGAATAGTTGTCTCGTTGACAATCATACCACATCTCCTTATTTTTATATGTATTACTTTTGGCTTCTGGTGGATAGTTGTCTCATTGGCAATCATACCACATCTCCTTATTTTTATATGTATTACTTTTGGCTTCTGGTGAATAGTTGTCTCATTGGCAATCATACCACATCTCCTTATTTTATATGTATTACTTTTGGCTTCTGGTGAATAGTTGTCTCATTGGCAATCATACCACATATCCTTATTTTTATATGTATTACTTTTGGCTTCTAGAGAATAGTTGTCTCATTGGCAATCATACCACATCTGCTTATTTTTATATGTATTACTTTTGGCTTCTGGAGAATAGTCGTCTCCTTGACAATCATACCACATCTCCTTATTTTATATGTATTACTTTTGCAACTAATAATTATCATCTTAAATCTGCAATATTGGCATCTGGATATCAATTAACAATAAGACAAAAATATCCTTAACCTGTGTGGTCATCACCTTCATTTATTCTTATCTTAACACATGAAAGAATACTTTAAATCAGTTACAGCTCTTGACATTTAAAGTATGAATTTTTAGTCAAAGCTTGATGGCTAAACATTTTTTACATAATACTTGATTTAAAGGATGAAGAATATTTAAAACAAAATCATTAACAAAATAAATACATTCAGAAACTTCAAATTGCACCATTAGATTAAAATCATATTCCATATTCACAGAAACAAAATGCTCTTGAAAAAAACATATTGAGAAAAAAAACCACACCTACCCAAACTATTAACATATTCTAAACATAAATAAAAATGCTTTTGAAACAGTGTCATCTTGAATGTTACAGACACTTAAACTTATCGCATTCTATATGGTTATTTAGTTGTATTTTATTAATCTAAAATATTACAAGTGAGAAAATAATGACTACCAAAATCTCTATGGCCATGATGACAACAGTAAACTTACCTCTTCATTATACTGAGGTCTGTACTGTTTATGTAATTCTATAATAATTCTCAGGCATACAATCACATTTTCTTCATTCTCAATCTGAAATTTATAATTCATTCAATCAGAAAACATTTAACAAGAGAAAAGTTTAATATATAATATACATATGATTATCATAGATTTCTATGAAATGAACCTAAGCGAAAAATTATATCAAAGTCACTCAAGCATGGCATGGAGTCAAAATGACTTTAATGGTAATGAACAAGGCTATACTACGTAAAAGTAGGTTTGTAAACTCATTGAGAAATGGACTTATAAAGATAATACTGTGTGATCTAAATGGCATCGAGGATATTAATCAATGGTGTGACATAAACACCTGTTTTTTTCATTTAGATTAGAAAGCACAATGTAAAATACTTTTTCATATATTTATAAGCTTAACCAATCATTAATTTTACCTTCAGAAGTTTGAACATTAGAGATAAAATCTGTTGCACATATTTCTTCAGATGCTCATTGCTTGGTATACGGTGAATGATTTCCAGCATCAGCTTCCGTAATTGCTATAATAAATTGAACTTAAAAGTTAGAGCATCTTAGCAGAAAGTTTACAATTGACATACATTCAAAGTATTAGACAGAAAGGTCAGCAAGTTCAGTGTTCAGAAGAAATTATAGAAAGCCTCATATCTATTATAAAAGACCTTATAGTGTTATAAACATATTTGCAAAGTAAAGCATAATTCATGAAACAAAGGCTATCTTTTGGACTAGGAATGAATATATAATAGTTTTCATGATAATTGCCAAATATGCAATAAATGGTTAAAAATAATTATTCAAAGGCAGTTACTACTATACAAGGTCAAATGAAAATTTAGGTTGTTTTGACTTATATGTAGATCTTTTGATCATCAATTTTGCTGCTTACAGTTTCTATCTGTCTAATAATTTTCAAGAAAATTTGTCTGTCCAAAGGCAGAAGCCTGTAATTAAGTGGTTCTAGTTGGTTGCTGTCTGTCTTACTTGTTGTTCATTTGTAGATCTAGCTGATCATAAATCAAGCTGTTAGTTTTATCTTGTATAGTTTTACAATTTGTCATGCTGGGGCCTTTCATAGCTTATTATATGGTACGGGTTTTAATCATTGTTAACAGCATACAGTACCATTTAGTTCATCATTAAGTTTCCGAAGGATAGTTGTCTCATTGGTATTATTTCCTGATTTTTATAAAAACAAAAAAATGGTCAAAATTGTCATTAAATGGCAATAACACATAAAAGGAGATATCTGATAATTTTGAAAGAAATAGAAAATGGCTAGATCTTGGCATTCTGAGCATTTTGGCCCATCTGATTACTTTAATCTTTTACGGTTTTCAAAATATTCCACAATTTTTTTACATTTACCCTAATGTTTTAGCTTAGACATGGTGTCCACGTTGCTTGATGGCAGAAATAAAAAAAACACAAAATTTATTCTCAATACCCTAAGGACCAACTTTGGTTGAAATTGTTTTGGTGGTTTCATGACAGAAAATTTCATTAAAATGATTATGGAGGACAAATGCCTTGAGTGAAGACAAAAGCTAAAATGGCCCTTAGTGCCAGGTGAGCAAAAAAAAAACAAACACCTTTAACATATTGTGTAATTACCCTAAGCAGGTCCAAGAATTTCTGACAGAGAATATCTTTTAAAGTCTTCTTTTCCTTTTGTCATAAAATTAAATAGAGATTTACTAAAGGATAAAACCTTACATGTAACTTGTTAAACTAACATGAAATTACTCAAACAAATTCTGTTTTCAAAATTCTAATAGTAATAACCAATGGAATAATCCTATTTTAAACTGATTGGGTTAATCTAACTTAATCATTCAAAAGAACTTCTTGACATTAAATCTTGTTCTCTATATACTTTAAAGGCTTTTTTGACAATTTAATAATTATAATCCTCAAAAAAATTTCAAAAAATAATTGTACTTGGTAAAAAAAGAATTTTTAGGAAACATGCTTTAAACATCTTAATGGGGCCCAAAAAATTACTGATACCTGAATTTACCAGCATATTCTTTTAAATGGTAACTATCTTTACTTACATAACTTGATTTCTTTAAGCTTGATTTACATACATACATTGATTTCTTTAAGCTACAATTTACCTGCATATTCTGTTCAGCAATGAATTGAGGTTCTCCATCATCCAGAATTTTGAGGAATACTTTCAAGGCATCACATAAAAACTGTGGATACTGAGGTGATTGTACAACACTCTGTAAATTTTAAAGTAATGATAATAAACTTTAATCTGGCTAACATAAATTATAACAAGATGTGTCAGCAGTACAAATTTCTTGTAATCTCATAATAACTTTTATTATTTAACAATGTATACCCCTATAAATATATTTTTTTAGTTCAACATTTTAAATGGTGCTGGGTTTTTTTCTATTGAAAATGTTAAAAATCCCTGCTAACAGCCAATAATATAGTTTCAACTTTAATTTAAATTGCATGTTACATTATTACAATAAATCTACTTTAAAACAAATGATATATTATTACAATAAATCTACTTTAAAACAAATAATGTCTCAATTTAATAAATAAATAATGAAATGCATGAAAAAGCATAATTACCTCAAAGTTTTCACTTAATTCCTGAGCAGCTTTTAGCTTTTTCTCAACAACTTGAAATACAAAAATAAAATGATTATATTAGGTCACACCAAATTTATTGCTTGTTCTTCAGACTAATTCTGTTGAAAAAAGGGGAAAGAGCAAACAAACGTTTTCATTTTTATTTTCCAAATTTTTTATTACTCAGAGGCAAAAGAGTTTTTCTTCTAGCAAGCGACAACATTTTTTATAAATTTTAAAACAAAATGTATGGAATTGATCATATTCAAACAAGCCGCACCGTTTTAAAATTTATCCTACGGAAGTTTATGTCAAATAGTAAAATTTTACTAAACAAACTAATTCTTTAAGGAAAATACTAGTATTCACTTGGTAAAATTGTGGAGTTTTGAATGTAATTCAGTGTATTTTAAGGACAATTAAGGCCCAAAATCATATTATGCCTTCTCCTTTTTAAATAAACTTGACGACAGGGACATCATTATTAATGTAAAGTAATATGTATAAAGTATCATTTGACAAATTAATGTACATGTGTGTGACAGAGGTAGTCAGATCTTATCAGACTAAACTACAAGTGACCTCTACTCCTGAGAGGAGATCATCAGTGAATATTGTAATCATTCAACCTCTTACAATACCTCATTATTAAACTAAGAATCTTGTTGGTTTTTTTAAAAGTAATTATTTCATTCATAGAATATAATGGTTCATACCTATTACACAATAGCAAGTTCTATGGTCCATGTACTTATTTGAAGTAACATTTATTTTAGAAAATTTAAGGAGTTCTGAATGAAAAACAGTTTCAAGCCAATAAGGCCCCAATTCATAATATGTCTGAGTCTCCTCCTTTTAAGTTATACTAGACAACAGGAACATCTTTTTTAATGTAAAGAAATATGTATAAAATATCATTTGACAGATTAATGTATGTAACAGAGGTAGTCAGATCTTATCAGACTAAACTACAAGTGACCTCTACTCCTGAGAGGAGATCATCAGTGAATATTGTAATCATTCAACCTCTTACAATACCTCATTATTAAACTAAGAATCATGTTGGGCTTTTTAAAAATTATTTCATTCATAGAACAAATGGTTCCTACAAATACATATTTCACAGTAGCAATTTCTATGGTCATGATGGTCCATGTATTTATTTGAAGTAACATTTATTTAAAAGCAAATTTAAGGAGTTTCAAATAAAATACAGTGTATTTTTTGGACAATAAGGCTCAAAATCATATTACCGGTATGCTTTTTAATTTTTCAATCATACTCAACAACACAAAGGGAACATAATTTTTAATATAAAGTAATATATAATAAAGCATAATTTGACAGTTCAATGTATGTGACAGAGGTAGTCAGATCTTATCAGACTTAACTTCAAATGACCTCTACTCCAGAGAGGAGATCATCAGTGCATATTGTAATCACTCTACCTCTTACACATTTTGTGATTTTCAAGAAGTTGAGTTATTTTTAAATTTAAATAAACATTGAGATTGGTTCAAACGGATTAAAAGACGAGTTTAAGTATATAAACATGGTGACCTATAGTTGTAAATTTCTACGTTATTTGGTCTCTGGTGGATGATTGTCTCATTGGCAATCATACCACACCTTTTTATTTTATGGATAACTGGAACATGTGATCTGTGAAGTATGAAGTCATAACAAAACAAAAGCAATATAATATTTCCAAGAAAAATCTTTTATGTCAATATGATGAATCATGGTTAAATGCAAATCATTTAGAAAATTTTTTTTTTTAAGTAAACCATACTTCCTGGTGTAGGGTCAGCAATCAAAGCAACATAGGATTTAAATGTGGTCAGCTGGGCTGTCAAATCATGTGGACTTAATGGTGATTGCAACATCTTGATAAGTCTTTATCTGAAAATATAACAACACAAAAAATCATAAAAGTAGTCTTGTAAAATGTAAACATTTCTACATTGTGCAAAAATCAGAGACGTCTATTACACAAAGACAAAGTCACTATTGATTTCTTGTATTGAACAGTGTATTCTGTCTTTACTTAGATAGGTGTTTAGTTTTGCATATAAATGTAGGTAAATTAATTTCGTATCAAACTGTATCAGACAACAAATCCTACTTGTACCATTATTAACCTAACCATTTCTGGGTAGTATTTTTTTTAAAGTAAAGCAAATTTACAAAGCAATTGACAATTGTTAGATCATGTACAATCTTTTGATTTCTAGTATATCTGTCAGATGAAGGCTAATTCAGGAAACTGCTTTGAACACTATCAATTTACTGTTTTCAATATCCTTATACATTGTACAATGAGCCTATGTCTTTTTGGCGTACAATATATGGTTCTTGTTAAGGTGCATATTTTACAAAACCATAATAATATTGAAAATATCAATATCCTGTTGTTTCTATATTTGTTCTTAATCAGTTCTTAATTATTAACAATCAGTATGTATGTTAGATTGCATGTGTTGCAGGGATGGGGTAATTGTAATCTGTAATCGTAATCGATTGTAATTGATTACATTTTTTCCAGTAATCGATAGTAATCTGTAATCGAAGACATTTTCGATTACATGTAATCGTAATTTAATCGATTACAGCAAAAATTATGATGTAATCATCGATTACTTTTCGATTACATTTCGATTACTTTAGTAAAATAGTTTGATGAAATATAACCTATATTAAATGAAAATATGTATATGTTTTCATCACTTTATAGTACAGATAAAATAGAATGTATTAAAATGACATAAGAGTTTATCAACTGCCTTATTTCTATCTTTTGTCTCAAGCTGCAATATGATCAACCAGATCCCCTACCAAATTTTACTTTATATCTAGCTTTTCAAAACAAATGGATTTATGTGCTTGTCAATAATTCAAACCTTTTATATTAAAATAAGAAATGAGTCTTAAGTTAAGTTCTGTACTACATTAAAGTAGTAAGCTTATTTGTATTAAAATTCCTTAAAGCATAATTTTCAATAAGAGTTGAAATTTTAGCATAAAATAGATACACAGTTGATTCCTTATAATGTTATGATATAAAAATTAAGAAAGTACACAAAATCCTTACAACAATGAAACAATGGCTATGCATTGAAATTCTTTTTCAGGAATAGATATGTGTATCCCATTTTGACACTATAAATATATATTGTTTATAAATTGAATAGAGAATAAAAAAATCTAAACAAACTTCTTGCTTCACTAATCAGATGATCAAAGACTTCTAATCAGTAAGATGCAGACTTTGTTTTCATTTCAATTATGTCTAATTAAGAAGGAGATTTACATTATTTTGCCCCAGGTTATAAATTGTACTCCATTGGCAGTTTAATAACCTGTAATTAGGGTGGTTATCCAAACAAAAGGATTAATTCAGGCATGTCATTATAATTATAAATTTCGATCTTTAAAATTAGCTGAACTAATTAATTATTCTACTATTTTTACATATTTTTTTTTCAGAGGAAAATTCCAACATTGTAATTAACTATGTTAAAATATACCTGTTTTTAATTAGTAAAATACAAAAAGCTAACTTAAGTCAGTATGAAAGCAAAATTTATGAAAAAATCTACAATATATATAAGTGTTTGATGCAATGCGATGTCATCTCTCATTCATGTTGAAAGCCAAAATTTCAAGAATTTTTGAATATTTGTGATCCTCAGTAAGAGAATCCATCTAGAAAACAACTGTCAACTTAAAATTTGGAAACAATGCTTTAAATGTTGTTTTTGGTAAAGTTCTAAATTTCCACTATACAAACGTTGAGCAACATAATTGTGTTTAACTTACTTTATTATTTTTTTATAATTTTGTAGCATGTAATTGACAGTAATCAAAAAGTAATGTAATTACTTTTGATAAAGTAATCGATTGCAATCGATTACATACAAATATCAGAGTAATCGATTATTAATCGATTACACAAAAATCCTTCATGTAATCGATTATTAATCGATTACATTTGTCAGTAATCGTGCCCATCCCTGATGTGTTGTTTGTGTGGATATTGTATAAACTTTGTGATTTGTATTAATTTATATGCTCTATATGGGCCCTTTAATCAGGAATAAAGACATTTGATTTGATTTGATTTGTTCAGAAAGTGTTGATTATCTAGTTGTTGTAATTTTGTATTTTGTATTTTATGAATTTCTATACAATGTACCAAATTGGGCCTTTACCAATTGATATATTTGCGTTTGGACTAATAAAATATTGTCTATTAAAGTGTCTAAATGCATCCTGGCTGGATGATTTTCTGTCTGAACATGCCCCACTATGATCCTGTGCTTCAGCTGGACATGTCCTTGTTACACAAACTGAATCCTACCATAATCAAAATTAGCCTTCAGCTTTAAAAAAGATCCAAATATGGGGCCTCTTGTCAATATTTTTACTGGAAAGGAAATTGTTCTTTTGCACAACAATAGTTTCTTCTTCTTCTTTAAGTTTCTAGCGATCCTTCAATTATTGAAGATTAATCAATCTTGTATTTTATGAATTTCTATACAATGTACCAAATTGGGCTAGCAATATGTTACTTATGATGGTGTAATAGTAGTCTCAGGGAATACACATAGGCGGATCCAGGGGGGGCCTGGGGGGCCCGGCCACCCCCCCCTCCTTTTGTGGGAAAAATTTGGTTGATTATATAGGGAATCACTGAAGCGTGACTGGAGCGGGCCCCCCTTAGGTCAGTCAGCGGGCCCCCCCCCCCCCTTACAAAAAATTCTGGATCCGCCACTGATACACCACAAAGACTATAAAAATTATGAATTGAATTGATATATGCCGACTTCAAATGAAATTTACTTACTTTTAATGCTTCAGCATACAAAAAATAAGGGGAGATAAGTGCATCAATCTGTGAACTGATTGAAGTAATCAGGCCACAGAGCGACAGCAGAACATGGTGTCAACTTTTCTTTGTCTTTTGTCTGATTTGCTATATATATAAGATAGGTTCTTATGTTGATGCCTTACCTAAGTAGCATTCTTTATATGTTATATTTGGAGAATCTGTCTAACGCTAAATTCCGGAAATCATTGTGTTGATGAAATTCTGAACCAATGACGGATATAATCATGCACCTCTGTATTTTGTTAGTTTTTGAAATATTTTTTTTGGTCTAGACTCGACTATTAAGTTCAGTGGTGCTGTAACTATTTTAATTCTGAGTGGATGACAAACAATTGATATGCGATTAAGATGAAACCTTGCTTAGTATCAAAGATGAGGTTATTGAATCATGGGTAATTTTTCTGTTAAGTAAATTTCCCGCTTTTATTTAAATAAAGGGACGACCTGGTATAAAGAGCTGAATATAAATAAAATAATCTTATGAATATAGTCCTGTGTTGCAGAATACTCATTTTTCATCCTGTTTTGGCCAAGATTATTTATTTTCGGTTCTTACCAGACCAGGCACAGCACCAAAACTGACGTAATTATACTGAACAAATATTTTAAACTAAACAACATACTTTTCTAATATCCCTAACTCCCTAATGTCATGGTTTTCATCCAACAAAATGCAGTCAAACCCAGAAAAATTTCAGGCAATCCCAATAGACAAAAAAAATACATTCACAAAATACAGTCTTAATTCAATCTAAACGGCATCAGTATTCAGTGTGATGATGAGGTGAAACTTCTAGGTGTAACCATAGACTTTAACCTGGATTTCAATACACACATCTCAAACATTTGTAAACAATCAGCACAACAACTTATTTCTTATTTGAAAAAGAATTGGAATTTATCTAACGAGAATATAATCTATAAACTTACAATTTATCACTCCTCCATCCTTTCGAACCTCAGCTATTGTCCACTTACATGGCACTTTTGCAGTGAACAAAACACAAAAAAAATAGATATAATACAAGAACGAGCACTCAGATTTATTTACGATGACTACAAAAGCTATTATAACTCTCTACTGGAACAGTCTAAACTATTAACACTAAAAATCAGGAGAATGAGAACCACAGCATTAGAGACATATAAAATAATAAATAAAATCAGTTCGGATTTTTTTACATAATTTGATAACCATTAAATTTTAGGTACAAAGGCATAGCTGATAACCACAACCGAAAACAAGGTATGGTAGGAAAAGCTTTGGTTATGAGGCATCAAGACTATGGAACTCCTTGCCTAATGAGGCAAGGAGTCTATCAACCTTTGCCAGTTCAAAAATTATATTTCCACTACCGGGTAGCTGTTTTTCAGAAAATTGTACCTGTAGCTCATGTAAGTAATGATATCTCTTGCTGCCTCATAACTAATCTTTTAAGCCTCAGCTTGAGCTTTATTTATATTTATTTATCTATTCCTTTTTTAACTTGATATCAAATAGTTTGCTGTCTTTAGCTATAACTAATATGCTGTCTTGTCTTATATTGCTTATGCTTAAACTGTGCTTTAGTTGTTTACATTCATATGCTTGTGTTTCTACTAGTGCTTTATTTTATTGTTTTTGCATATGTGATATGTGATGATATCTTATGTTTTATTGCTTGTATGTGTTTTATGTGAATATGCTTATCTGCTCTTTGCATTGTATGTGTTTAGTCTGTATTGATTCTTTTAATGCCTGTGTATGTTTTATATATATATGTTGCTTTTCTTTTTATGTTGCATGTTTTTTGTTGTGATTGTATATATATGAAAACCCAACTTTAAATAAAGATTACTTACTTACTTACTTATTTACTTACAGCATGTATCAATTTCACTTCAATTTATTTGGATGTTTTACAAAGGCTTCTAATACTTTTAGAGTGTGTAATTACATCACAATGAAGGACTTATTTTTTCTACACTCGGCCTATATAGCTACAGCCATACTAAATGTGAAAATATGTTAAGGTAGCGCCAAGTTCAAGTCATAAAAATTTGAGCAATTCCATTTTCCTTTGAGTGTTCAAAATTTCAGTCAACCTGGCAGATAAAGGTATTTATATGGCCAACTCAAGACAGAAATACATGTACATAGGTATTTTCCAAAAGAACATGGCTTAATTTATAAAAATATAGAACATGACAAATATGGAGGTTACTGAATCTTTTCAAATTATTTGGTGAAGTTTTTTGCTTGATTGGAAGAAATGCTGAAGCATGAGATTTGAGAAGATTATAGAAAGTTTAATTAGTTTGGTTCCTGGAGAAGTAAAGTTATTGCTTTTAAAGTGCTCTAGTAGAAGTGGGACATTTAAAGACGTATCGTATCCGTATCCGATATGTTGACGTATCTGAACGTATCTATGGTTTATTGTTTAATTTATTATTAGTAATCGAAAAAAGGTAATAGAGAAGGAGAAAATAAGGAAAGGGTGATGCAAATTTTTAATCTCTTTCATTTTTAATATCTTAATTGTTTTTATAATGTTGGATCATTATTTAATTGATGTATTTTGTATGTTTACATACTTGCTTCTTATATGTCAAAATCCTGACTTAGTTACGTTTATTGCCCTGAAAGTGATGTTTCTACGATATATATTTACAGTACCTATAATACAATTATGAAAACATTACATGGACAACAACAGACAAGATTACATTTACACACATTTATCATTCACGTGATTTTCGTGTCAATCTATATACTTGTATATGTTTTAACACTCGAAATTTAATAAAGGATTGTTCGGGTAATTCATTGAAATTATAAAACAAAAAAATTAACGTTAACAACGTACTTTAACACATCAGATGAGTCGAATTAACTGATACCAATTAATAATAAATTTATAAATTAGGGAACGACCATTTATATTCAAGGGGGGGGGGGGGGGGGGGGGGGATGTGTATGGTTTTTATCTAAAAAAATTATTCATATTCCCAATTTAATGAAAAAAAAATATTCTAGTAATGCATATGACAAAAATATTATTCTAAATCCAGATTCTCCCCATACTTTATAGTGTTTAATATTGAAATAAAAATTTTTGATTGATAGCGTTGAAAAAATAAATAAAATTGATCGGGAAAAAAATTTTCTTACTCAGATAAAAAAAACATAACCCCCGCCTTGAAGCTAAATGGTTGCTTCCTTCTCAGGCAATTTTTGTTTTCTTCAAATATTAAAAATGAAAGAGACCAAATATGTTCATCACCTTTAGATTTAACATATTTATTTATAGTGGATTGGGAAACAAGTTATTGCAACTTATATTAATCCCTCTCCACTTCGCTGGTGCGAATGCTGCCTTGTAGCGGCATTAGCCTGCTCTTTTTCGAAATCTACAAGGGTGTCTTTTACGTGCAAGAGATATTGCTCTCCCTTGACACGGGTCAGCCATTTATCGTCCCCTTCCGACGGACTATCATCGTTCCTCAAGCCCATACTCAGAAATGGTGTCATGGGAGAGTCGAAAATTCGGTCCCTGAAATTTTCTCCCCAGAACGGGGATGGAACCAGGGACCTTTGTGTTTGTAGTCCGATGCGCTAACCACTACAACACGGCTCAATTTTTTATCACCTTTCTCAATTACTCCATTCTTTTCTCTATACTCGATTTTTTACCACGATTGTTGACTCAATCATCAACTATATCTGCATCATTATTTAAGAATTATGTACTAGTAACCTTTTGTTATTTCAGTGCTAAACATAAGGAATTCTTATAGAAAATCCAAAGCCTTTCCCCCTTGTACCCTTATATTTGACAATTCGGTGATTGATAGATAGCGGATTATTGCATGCAGTGCTAGCAATGATTTCCTTAAAACAAGTTTATCAACTCATATATTGGTTAAACAAACATAAATAAGGACCAATTCAAGTGCATCATCTAGGGTGCGCTCGACTTTAGTGACTCAGCACGGGATTTTTTGAAATGTAAAGAATGTTGAGGACTTTTGGTAAACATGTTTTAATTCAAATTGTTTATCTTGAAAATCCTGGAGTAGACAGGGGTCATCAACCTTAAATTCACGCATAAAAAGTGATGATGGTCTAATATCGAGTGATAAGATATAAACGAGTATACATAAATTGAAAACTAATAAAAAGAGAGACCGAAAGATATCGAACATAGAAAAAACACACATACATGTGTAGGACTCGGAGGTGCGATGGGGACCCTGAAGTGCGATGGTCACGCTGAAGTGCGATGGTCACGCTGAAGTGCTATGGTCTACCTGAGACTACTATAACACATACGATTACGAACAGCCAAATATTTCCACAAGAATATAATATATATCGCAAAAACAGGAAAGGAAATAAAACCGGAGGAGGCGTCCTAATAGCCATAAACAACAAATATTTAAGCTCTGAGGTACCAGAACTGGACACAGATTGTGAGATAATTTGGGCACGGATACAGCAGAAAGGCACAAAAGATCTATACATATGCGCCTACTATAACCCAAAAACATCGGATGTTGAAAGTCTTCAAGCATTTGAAACATCAGTCAGAAGAACCAACGCAATAAATGCATGCCAATTGATCGGAGGGGACTTCAATTTGCCAGGATGGAACTGGGCAAACAAATGTCTATACCAGGGAACACAGCACACAGAACAACATTACCATTTTGCAGAAATCCTTGACGATAACGGACTAACACAGCTAGTGCAAGAGCCTACAAGAAACAAGAACACTCTGGACCTCTTGATCACTAACCGTCCTAGCAAAATAATGAGAATAGATATCATACCAGGAATATCAGACCATGACATTGTATATGCTGAAATGAACATCAACCCAGTAACAAACAAACAGAAACAACGAAAAATCCCTCTCTACAAGAGGGCGAAATGGGACAGCATGAAGGAAGATATGAAACATCTACACAACGCTATTCAACAAGAAAGCAATACGGATAGACCAGACATAAATATGCTATGGAAAATGTTTAAAGACGGTCTTGAAACAAGTACAAACAAACATATACCAGCAAAAACCTGTAAGACCAAAGATAAGAACCCATGGATTACACGGGAAATAAAATCACTCATAAGGCGAAAAGACCGAGCATATAAAAAGAAAAAGAAATCAAACCATCCTGACGATTGTGCAAGATTCAAAGAACTGAAAAAGACAGCACAGAAAAGCCTAAGACAAGCATATTGGAAGTATATTGAAAGTATCATCACCCCAGAGAATCCTGAAGAAACACATGCCCCTTCTAAAAGATTTTGGACATACATCAAGCACAGAAAAAGTGATAAAAGTGGAGTGGCACCTCTAAGAAAAAATGGTAGCTTAGAAACAGATCCAATCAACAAAGCAAACATATTAAATGAACAATTTCAATCTGTATTTTCCACAGCAAACAACATCAGCAACAGTGAATTCTACAATCAAAATCATATGTCCGACTCACCAGAAAATTACCCTGACTGAAGAGACATCCTTATCACAATCAACGGAGTAGAAAAACAATTGAGAAACCTTAACCCACACAAAGCCGCTGGACCGGATAACATCAGACCAATGATACTCAAAGAACTTGCCAGCGAAATCGCTCCCATACTTACCATCATATTTAATGTTTCAATGGAGACCGGCAAAGTTCCAGATGACTGGCGGACAGCTACAGTCACACCAGCATACAAAAAGGGTCAAAAGTACATCCCAGCAAATTACAGACCAATATCTCTTACATGTATTTGCTGCAAGATCATCGAACATATTGTTACCAGCCATATTATGAAACACGCAGAGGCAAACAACATCCTTTATCCACTACAACATGGATTTCGAAGTAAACGATCCTGCGAGACGCAACTCTTAGAATGCATTGATGACTTAACGAAGTACCTTGAATTTCGAAAACAGTCTGACCTACTGATACTAGACTTCTCAAAAGCATTCGATAAGGTATCCCATAGCCTGCTCCTACATAAACTCAATCACTATGGAATCAGGGGAAAGACCAACAGCTGGATAGAAGCGTTCCTGACAAATAGAACCCAAGTAGTAGTAGTTGAGGGTGAACAGTCAGACAGAGCAAAGGTAGAATCTGGAGTTCCACAAGGTTCAGTCCTAGGCCCTAGTCTATTTTTGTTTTACATAAATGACCTAGCGAATGACCTAAAATCAACAGTTCGTCTCTTTGCTGATGACACAGTAGTCTACTTAACCATCGCCTCAGATACTGATTGCCGACACCTACAGTCAGACCTTGATAAACTGGCACTATGGGAGGAAAAGTGGAAGATGGAGTTTCACCCAGAAAAGTGTAGCGTACTGACTGTCTCCAGAAAGAAAAAGCCAATCAAATGGGACTATGTATTACATGATCATGTACTAAAACATGAAACATCAATTAAGTACCTGGGCTGCACCATCACAAGCGAACTAGACTGGGGAGAACACATCAACAACATTACCAGCAAAGCCAGCAGAAGCCTTGGTTTCCTCCACAGAAATCTACACATCGGCTCTAAAAGCATCAAAGAGCAAGCTTACAAAACCCTAGTAAGGCCCCAACTAGAATATGCCACAACAGTATGGGACCCATATCATCAGAAACATATTGACCAAATTGAAAAAGTTCAAAGGAGGGCTGCGCGATACGTCACCAAGCGCCACAGAAACAGATCAAGTGTCACGGACATGATTAATGAATTGGGTTGGAAAAGTCTCCAAGAACGACGCAGAGAGGCCAGGCTCGCAATGATGTACAAGATCGTCAACGACAAAGTAGCCATCAACAAAGACATGTACCTCCAGAGACCAACCAGAGTATCCAGACATACACAACAGCATGGATACATGGTACAAACAGCAACCAAAGACTGCAGGAAATGGTCCTTCTTTGTGAACACCACCAAATACTGGAACAAGCTTCCCCCGGAGATCGCCACAGCACAGTCATTTGAGACATTCAAATCTCAAATGACCAACCCAGGAACATATATATTGACGGGACTTGACACTACCTGATTGTAGTCGATTTTATCGTCGTGCCATAGTTAATAAAGATATACTGTTCCCAGACCAACCTTACAAAATAAGATGAACATTTGTTTTTATCCTGTTTTTAACCATGCAGAACCAATTTGCCAGTATATTCAGAAAGTTGAATGTGGGCAGTATATGGAAGAAGAAGAAGAAGTCTCAGGGTCTACGCCGAAATGCGATGGTCCGTTCGCTGATGTGCGATGGTCTATTTGACGCTTGACGGCTAGTTTAAAATATTCAGATGTGCAGTTATTATGAGAAGTACATGTAGATTTCCTCAATAGTTAGTAAATGAATTTACCTTCATTATTGTATATGCCTGTCCTTAATTACAGTTGTATACTAAATGAGAGATCGTCCTCTTTGATTTTCTACATGTGGACATAATTTTGCATTAACATTTTATCTTTACTTTGTTCTTCTCATGAGTTCCTCGTTTCCCGTAATATAGTAATACCAGAGACATATATACACATGTATATATGTCTCTGGTAATACGGAGAGTCTGTCTGCGGACCCGTATGTATTTACAGAATGTCACGCTCCATCGTACGTAAAGAGGAACCTTTTGAAGATTTCGGGGAAAAAAATCGCTACAGAATGTTAACTATCCACCAATCCTCCCCTCGTAGTATTCAAAGTTTATAAGCCCCTTATCAACTTACAAACATGGAAAACTGCTCTTAACATACACATTGACTTCTACATCGACATGAAAAGAATTGAAAATGTAGTTTGTGTAGACCATCGCACTTCAGCGTTATCACCATCGCACTTCGGCGTAGCTATAAACAAGATAGCGTCACAATGCCACCATCGTACTTCAGCGTGATCAAAAACTCACTTCAGCGTCAAACCATTGCACCTCAGCGTGACCATCGTGGTTCGGAGTACCATCGCGGTTCAGAGTCCTACACATGTACTATTTAAACACGTAGATAAACAATTAAACAATAACCCATAAATCTATACGTTCAGATACGTCAACGTATCAGATACGGATACGATACGTCTTTAAAGATCTTTAAATGTCCCACTTCTAGTATTGTCAAAGTAATCGTGAAATTTTGTGCTGTTCATTACATTTCTGTATGAAATCTACGAGGAAATACAGGTGCTGATATAAGTGAAAGAGGCCATGATTATGGAAATTATAGAAACAAGAATGCACACACTAAGATGTCTTGCCTGCTTTACAAACCATGATTGATTTTATGTTGATAGTCCTAAAGATTTAAAGTTTAATACAAGTATCACATTATCTTAACATTATCAATGATCCAAGAAAATGAGGACAAGGTCAGATAAACCAAGCCAGACATACATGTACACTTTACAATCATGTCCGAAGTACATGAAGACCTTGCAAGGAACCCATATCACAAATATAGTTATCCTGTTCCTCATAATGTGAAAAATTAACATGACTAAAAAGCTAAATTTTTGACAACAAAAATATGACAGACGGAAATTTCATAACATAAGGCATCTGTATACTAGGTATGAAGCCTTCAGGTCTTCCACCCTCTGAAATATAAAGCTTAATACAAATAGTTTAATCCCTATGTCTTGCATTATACAACTCTTGTTGCAAGCAATACAAAAACTACTGTATTTTAACCATGTCAGATTAAACAAGAGGCTGTCGAGTGACAGCAAACTGGATTTTCCTGCAGAGGTCGAACCCTGAACAGTTGAGCAAGTATGGACACAACATTTAAGCTGAAAACAGCTCTGAATTTGGATTGTGATTGAATATTTGACACAGCATAAGTTTGTGACACTAAATGAATGTGGTCAAAGAACTGAAAAATTTGAAATTGAACATTTACCTATTATGGTCCAATATCCAAAATCTAAGTACATTGTTAAAATCAGCATATCAAAGAACCCCAAGAATTCAATTTTTGATCAAATAAAACAAAAGTTTAATTAAGGACCCTTTGGACCTCAATGTGGACTAATTTGATAAAGAAGCCCAAAATCCAAAATCTCTCAATACATGGTTAGATTCAGCATTTCGAAGAACCCCATAAATTCAATTTTTGTTGAATCAAACAAAGTTCAATTTTGGACCCTGATTGAAACTTGAAAACTGGGCCCAAAAATCTAATATTTAAACACAGGTTCAGATTCAGCTTTTGAAAGAACCCTATATATATTTAATTTATGTTGAAATGAAACACAGTTTAATTTTATCCATATATTTTCTGTGCAAAGGGAAATAATTCAAACTCTAAAATTAGATATGATGTAATTTTTCAAATTATAATCAATAATATAATAACAACAACCAGTGATGACTAAGTTCTCTTAAATAAGATATGATTTAACACTCAAACATTGTTAGAATCAGCATATCAAAGAACCCAAGAATTCAATTTTTGATGAAATTAAACAAAAGTTTAATTTAGGACCCTTTGGACCTCAATGTGATATTATCTTATTAATAATGGAAATAAATACAGGTTTAGATTCAGCATTTCAAAGAACCCTATATATATTCAATTTATGTTGAAATCAAACACAGTTTAATTTTGGACCAACTTGAAAACTGGGCCCAAAATCAGAAATCTAAATATATGTTTATTAATAGACAATATTAGCTTAGTTTTTAAAGGAGTTCACTTCATCCATCAAAAAAAATATATATAGCATTCAGAAAATAAGTGTTTACAGAATAACAAACAAACTTACCACAAAATTCTTCAAACAATTTACCAAAGAAAAGAAAAAAAATCAAAAATTTTATTTATCATTAATACAATGTCTTTTAAAAATCTATAAAACTTATCTGTAAATATCTTCAAAATGTCTAAAAATATAGCTTATAATCATCAGCACTTAGGAAACAGAAAATTTTCAAATAAATCTGTCACTCCAATTATAATTGTGAGATAAGACAGTTACCATATGCTTTGTTATAATCTGATAACAGGAGTAAATTATTTAAAAACACTTAGTGTAATTGAACTTTATATATATAATTAACCATTTCTGTACAAAGAGAAATAACTCAATCACATTATAAATACCACTTTTGGATATTAAAAAGGGTGATAACTCAACAAGGAGAAAAGCTAAAATCGTGAAAATTGAACTTGACCTTCATTTAGTCACAGGAAACAACATATCTAAATTTGAAAAAATTCATCAAAGCCTTTTCATGTTATTGAACAGACACTGTTTGGCAGCCGCCCACTCACCCGAAGTACATCCCCAAATCAATAACCGATATTTCCTTCAAAAATCCGGTTAAAAATGCTTGGTCCAAATCAGGAGGCTTTTTACCTTTGTTTTTTGTCCTTTAAGCAAGACCTGCAATAGTGGAAGCCGTATTGCTATATGGAATACATAAACTAGAGGCTTCAAGTTGCTCAATAATGAGTCATCCTGCCTGTTTTTTTTTTTAACTCAAAACTCCTGTCCTGCCTTTTTTTTCTTCAAATTTCATCCTAGCCCCTCCCCCCATAAAAATCAAATGGTAGCTCCTTAACTCCATTTAAGTTGACTGGCAATATCAGCCATGTTGATTCATTAGTTCTTGTCATGCTGATCTTTTTTGCACTCTAAAATTTCTCTCTATCTGATATAGTTTCTGCAAACACACATAAAAGGGTAAAAATCATCTTTCAAGGGGAATAACTATAAGGTAGGTGTTGACTGAAAATTTAATTTATTTGACTCATTTATCTGCTATTGTTCCAACAAAAACACAAAAATGAGTAAAATTAGTGTTTCATGGGCAATAACTCTTATATGGAGATTACTGATAATTTCTACCATGTTGACTGAAGGCCGTACGGTGACCTATAGTTGTTAACTTCTATGTCATTTGGTCTCTGGTGGAGACTTGTCTGTTTGGTAATACAACATCTTCTTATTTCTATAAATAATAGAAGAACTTGTCCTGAAGATCATTTTTGCCATTTATATTTAGAGTTTCACGTTATCTTTAAAATTTGCAAAAAAAAAATCTCAAAAAATGGTAAATTCAGGGCAATAATTTCTATAAGTTGTCTGACAGTTTTGTTTGCAATAAATGGTAGGTACATATTGTTATTCTGAACATTTCTTCTTCAGTCAGATTTTCTCTATTTATAGCTGTTTAAAAAGGTAATGGGCCATACTTGCGTTTTACCCCAATGTTCTATTTTAGTCTTGGCAGCCATGTTAGTTGTCAGGCTGGATCATCAGACACATTTTTTAACTAAATACCTCTAGGAAGACTAGGATGATTGTGGTTGTTTGTTTCTAATTGGCTCAATGAATACCTATTAAATTGGTAGTAGATACTCTTGGATAGTGACTGACTTTTTATTATGCCACCGCCACAGCAAAAGGGGCATTACGTGTTAACCTTGTCAGTCTGTACGTCCGTCCGTATGTCAGTACATACGTCTAGAAATATGTTTCCATTCTGTAACATAAGTTTGCCTCAACCAAATGTTATGAAACTTATACACAATGCTTATTACCACAAAACATAGATCAAGCTTGATTTTGGGTGGCATCACTTTTACTGTTCTTGAGTTATGTCCCTTTATAACATTATATGCAAGCTGGGCATCATTTGTGACCCATGGACACATTCTCCATTTATTTTTAAATGAAAGAAAAAGATGAATCAACAACTTTTTATCAGATGTTCTGTATATAAAAAATTAAACACTAAAGCAAGTTTCACATTTAATTTACCACTCTTGAAATATGAAAAAAATCATAAATAATGTTGTATTTACAAAACAAGACAAACAGTAAAAATGTATTGTACATAAAACAAAAAGATATGATATCCGACAATATTTTCTGTGATAATCATATAACATCAGCTGTGCTCCAGGTTAACATATTTTTTAAAAGAATTTCACCCTCACAGTCCGACTAAATACCCCTGTCATTTTTAAATCAGGGAGTACAAAATACACTAATGTAATATTCTTTAACCATGAAATTAGAGCTGTGATCTTTGATTAGATTTACTTATATGTTTTCCCTTTTGTTCTTTACAAATTGTCAAATGTTTCTTTAAAAATTATTTGTCAATATAAACATCTTTTTAAGGTAATTTTAACTGTTTCATCAATAGTCATTGTTAAATAAAAATATTCATACTTTTTTCGAAAACATGGAAGATATCCCATTAAATTTATATAAATCTGGAGCTCTGCACTAACATTTTAAGTTTATAATTGGAAAACTACCCTGCACTCAAAAAAGAAACTACCAATATTCTTAAAATATGTAGTTTGTTATATCTTATAGGATTGTTTTTTATTTAAACCACTGCTACAGTTGTCAGATAGAAGAAATTCTGAAGTCAATAAAGAGAAGTAAATATCTAATCTACATAAATATTATATACATGATTTATTGAGGTGCTCATTGTAAAATAAAGTGTGACCAAATCTATTCTTTCATCGAAACTTGAACATTCCTTGTTTATATTAAGACATCAGACTTTTATTCCCTCGCATGAGGGATCTTTCTTTTGTAAATTATGTCTATTCTGACAACATAAACAACAGTTAACATATATAAAAGCTTACATAAGTAACATAATAAATAAGAAGCTGTATATATTTTAGCTTTTGTCTTGGCACTCTAAGCTGACTAAAATGTGCTAATGTAATCACAGATATACTTCAAACAATAAACTACAAGTATAAGAATGAGGGGGTGACATACTTTTGAGATGTGAGATACAAGGGGTAAAAAAGGTGGGGATGTGAGCCCGGGGGGTTACTTCCTATATTTTTAGTGGTACGAGTGTGCCGCAAAACGGGGTCGCTTTTTCATGCCCTGCTGGTTAGAACAGGGTCCCTTTTTCATGTCCTGCTGGTTAGAACAGGGTAGCTTTTTCATGCCCTGCTGGTGAGAACAGGGTCTTTTTCAAGTATGTTTTTTGCTTACATTAATGAATTGTTTGGTGACAGGGTATATATTTCTGAACTAGTCTAGAACATACAGGTCTCTGTCTAGAACAAGGTATACATTTTCTGAGCGTGTCTAGAACAGGGTATACATTTTCTGAGCGTGTCTAGAACAGGGTATACATTTTCTGAGCGTGTCTAGAACAGGGTATGTTTTTCAATATTTTTGTTTAGAACAGGGTATGTTTTTCAATGTTTTCTGGTTAGAACAGGGTATGATTTGGCAAGTGCTGTCGGCACAGTTATACCCGAAAGGATAGTCAGTAACCCCCCCCCGGGATGTGAGATATAAGGGGTAAAAAAGGTGGGGATGTGAGATATAAGGGGTAAAAAATGTGGGGATGTGGGATATATAGGGCGTAAACAAAAGTGGAATCTGAGAAAAAAAGGAAAAAAGTGGGAAGTAGAAAAAAATTACATAAAAGCAGAATTTTGGAAATGAGCACCCCTGTGTCACCCCCTCAATCATGGTTATGTTTTCTGCTGACAGTTCATGATATATCACATTAAACATTAACAGCAATATGGTAGTACAGTGATTCTAAATACTTAAGTGATGTGAGGTTCATAATAAAATGTTAAAATCCATTAAAACACTATTTTTGCTTCAACAAAACAGAAATTTATTAGAGGACACGAAAGTCTTAAAAGGGGAATTATTTGTATCAAATACTTTAAAATATTATGTCTCCTCTGTTGTTGTTATTTTATCATACATTTTATAAATCTCTTTAACTTACTTGATTTATTATTACTTGTGTGATACCAATTTCCGTAGATTTCGAGGGTATAAATAAATTACAAATTGAAATGTTCAAAGAAGTACACTTTCTTTATGTTTGTATGCAGACTTTTGTGAAACCATGAAATCAAATATCCACGAAAATACAATTTTCCTTCATCACGAAAATAAATAAATCCGCAGTGACACATAAATTCTTTTTTCAACATGAGGTGCTTACAAATATTTGAAATGAAATCCAAAATTAACTTTTTTCTTATTCATTTCTTTACTATTTAATGATTTTTTTATTCATTTCTTTACTATTTAATGATTTTTTTATTACCCGTAAAAGAGTTCTGCAGGCTAAATTTTGAAATGTTCTTGTTTTTCAAATATGAATTTATTTCTTAAATAACATCCACACTAATGTCAAACAACAGGTTTTTTCTTTAGAAAAAAACGAACACAGAAAACAGTTTTAAATATAAGTACTAAGATATTAAAGCATTTACATATACTATACAAAATTTACAAATAGTCTTTTACTGGCCTTGCTATTTCAAATCATTCAGCCTTCTTTAACTAATTGACCATTGAAGTTACTTTTGCATGTTATATATATTTTTATCATAATAAATATTAGATTCTCTTATATTAACAGAAGCCTGTTTATTCATCAACATCATATAAGTTACTTTAAACATATTATGAATAGAAAATTTGATATTTATAAATGAATAAAAATACTGAGGTTTCCCTAACCTACAATATCACTATATTACAAGACATTTTATGATTTAAAAACTTCAGTTATAACATAATTAATTATATTCTTAAACAAAATGTCTAATATATAAGTTGAATAGACTGCAGACAATCTTTATAAGAAATAATGTTTGTTGTATTTAAAGAGTATATTTATCAGAGCTAGAGCTAGAGCTATATATTGTTATACAGAGCTGACACTTGATCACGCTTATAGTCTGAATGATCTGAACTTTAAACTTTTATTCCTTTTCTGTTGAAGATTTGGGTCAATTTATTGATTGTTTGTTGCTTGCTTAACCTCCAGAGGCAATTATTTCATGCATATTCAGACCAATTAATGGGATCAATGGACAATTTTTATCAACACATTAAGGAAAATTTAATTATTGTATTCTTAAATATAACCACTGAGTATTATCAGGCTATATGATGTCAATAATTGTTTTTAGTGATTAAAAAAGATAAACATTTTAACTTTTTAATTAAAAACATAAGAAAAAATATCACACTCTGAATAGGCTAACCTTATGTACATATTCTGACATGAAAATCAATACACATATTAATAATCCACAACAAAAACAAACATGTTGTAAATAATCATCATACAAATATAACATAATAAAACAATCATAGTCTGACAAGTGGAAAACAATGTCACACTTAAATCTTTGACCTTCTATAGAACTTAGGTATGATCACCTATCTCCAATATAATTGAATTTCAGAAATGGTTTTGAAGGGAAAAATAATACCAAAGTTAACTTATGGTCTTCAAAAGAGACCATTTGTATTTCAAATTGGCACCAAAATTATAAATTTGAAATTTAAATTTTCCCTTAAGCTCATTTTATGTTTGGACTATCAGTTTATGTTACCATGTAACAGTAAAAGGTATTTTGGATTTTGAAACATTATCAAATTGTTAATTCTAACCCATTTTCTAATTACAAACAAAATATGTTTTATCTGTAGAGCTGTCTTAAAGACAAAACTGGCTGTGTTATATATTAATTTCCCATGTGGTTTGATATTAATAATGTTTCTTAGTGTTGGTCTTCATGATTTTTAGACTGGCAACATAGTCTATGCACAGAAGTGACAACAGCTCCAACTCACAAAGCTTGAAAATAAATTTATAATAAGGTCACAAAAACAAGTTCCAATTATTTTACTCAAATGTTTCATAGAATTGAACGGAAGAAATTTTTCTGATACCCTTAAAGATTCCTCGTGGCTACAACATGCATTAATGGTAAATCAAAAACGGATTGCTTTAAGAGTTGTAAGGGGATAAGAATGAAGAAATTCATTTCATTCAAAATTTTAATACTTAGCAGTAAAATAATCAAAGTTTCTAAAAATAGTAAAAATATGTACAAAGTCTGCAAATATAATTTATCTTTGATATGTTTATATCAAATAGATATGTTATTAATATTCTGGAATGCATAATATTTTCTTCAAACATGTCTCATAAAGCGACTCGCCTCTTTATTCTTGAGCAATTGAAAGAACCTGCTTTCAATGAAAACCATTCATCATTTTTTTCATTTAAGTTTCAATTGATACTATAGCACTGCTATATTCTTTCATACATACATATTTGATTACCGTCATAATATTTTCAATCATCCATACTTCATTTTTAATTGTTATTATTTTTGTGTGATTATTTACATCATTGACTCTGCCTAGGAAAATAGGGATAAACAGATTATCTATGGTCTTTTAACTCGAGAAAGTTTCTCAGTTACATCTCATCTCGGGGAAATTGCCTTTTCATTAAGATTGTAGTTGAGCCTTTTCCTCTTGTTTTCAAAACCATAATCTATAATACTAGTCATATATTTACAATATCTATACATGATATAACAACAGTTTTATCTTGGATAATTGTCATTTACAGTCTCTAACTTTAAAAAAAAGTCAAGGATATTCTGAGGGAAAATATATAAAGATATTTTGTCAAGGTACTTAACATATCTATGGAGAATAAATTGTGTCTTATTTCCCGAAATATTACTTTCCAAATATTAAATGTTTACAATCATTTGTGTAGTGGTCAAACAAGTAATATAATAATACTAAGTCATTTCAGTTATCAAGACAATTAATTTAAGTGTATCAAACGGGAGACACAGACATATTGAAATCACCATTATATCAAGCATGACTAAAACGAGACTGATATGTAAAACTTGTTAATGTCTTTCAACAGCTTTAAACTGTTTGTATTATTCATTTTTCAATGAAAAGAGAATGCAACGATTAGACTTATATCATTTAATAAAGCTTCACTAGTAGTTGCTTAAATGTATGTACATTTTCCATAAAGCTACTTTAAAAGCTCAATTAAGCTTTTAAACTATTAAAATGCTTGCCAAAAATGGTCATCAAAAATATTTTTTCATGCAAAACTATAAACAAAAGCAGCAAGTGATAATTAAACCATTGTGAATGATGTGAGCTTAAATAGCAAAATTACGATGAAAAGTCACAGAAACCGCTCCATAAAAAGTCAGTTTTTTTCAGGGAACTTGCTTTATTGATTTTTTTTAAATATGAAGTTTTTTTCTAAAACTCTATTTCTGCTCCAATATTTTAGATAAAATAAGCTTTCCTTTTGTAATAATACTTATGCTAAAGGCGCCTACTTGTTATGCAATGCCTAGTTATTACTACAATTATTAATCTTATTTCTTATTCTGCATAGTTTCATTCTCTTGTCATAGATAACAAACCAATCTTTTGTTAGTACAAATATATATACTAATTCATTCCATCATAAAAATAATCTCATACAAGAAGTGTAAATTCATAACACTGTTTAACAAAATACTTGTACTTTTTTCCATCCCTGAATTGTTTTAGTAAACAAACAACAATAGTAAAATAAAACTTTGCCTATTTACATAGTAATTGTATGGAATGTCAAATATAAATTTAAATAACCAAGATTAAAGACAAGTAGAAGATTAAGGCTCATTATTGGGCCAAAAACATGAATGTTTTGTAAATAACTTCAAAAGAACAAAGAGAAGTATATGGGGGTTATGAAATAAAAAAAATAATCTAATTTTCACTCTTATGATGTCACAATGCTGTCATAATATACCTTGCTATTAGTTTTAAAATTACAGAAAAAGCAGAAAAAGCTACTTGTTATAGAGTGTCCTTGTATATTTGCTTTCAGGAGACTTGGAGCACATTTAACAAGTGACAACATTTTTTTTTTAGAAAATGTATCATCCCTTATTACACAAGTATGAAGTTGTTTCTTGGGTGCTCTAATACTTTTCCTTTTCTATATCTATGAATGGAAATTTTTATGAAAAACGAGAAAATAATGGAAACATTCAAAATACTCAATTTTGACATTCCTTGTCATGGTTACACATGGGAAATTTATTTAGTTTCTCGAATACCACTTTACTTAAAATTGTTTTAACAGAACTGTAATCTTGTATGGTAATTTGTTTATATTTTACTTGCATCATATTTTAGGCCAAATAAGGGCTCTAATTATGCCCCTACTCCTTTATAGTTACAAAGTACACCAAAACACACCATTCATATTTTTACTTATTTTTTTTAAAGATTACAATATAAGACCATGAATGCTCAAAAATTTAGCTTTCACAAATTTCTCAATACGTAATTTTGAATAAGATTTTATCCTCGTTTCGTGGGTTTTCGTGCTATTAAGAATGCATTGTGACATCACAATATCCATTGAAAAAGCATGCATAGTACAAATTCATATGACGTACGAAAACATATGATCTGACCATATATATTTTTTTTTAAATTCATGTCACTTAACATGAAAAATTAATTTTGCAAGATATCTAAGAGTTATAGAACGTTAGTTATTAACATTTACAAAATGAAAACTGTAAGAACCATATGCATTTTCTTTACCTAAAAAACAATCAAATTCAACAGGTACTAAGAATTTCATATAAAAGAAAATTTAAATAGAGAAAAAATCCTAAATGTAACTAAAATCTAATTCAAATATTTCAATTTCATATCAAATGTCACTAATAAATATTGTAGATAAGTCATAAAAACCCCTTTTTTATTCTTCCTTATTCATATATAGAAAACAGTAACATAATAAAACACTTTGGGGATTCTGTTAGAAATAAAACAATCCTTTACCATACTAAGTGTGCTTATCTTGATTAAGTACTTCTAGACTAGACTACATATCACAGACATAAGAACAACAAAAATGTCAAGAGGAGTTCATGTTCCTGTAAAATATTATCCCGAATGTCAGCAAAACAATCTGAAAGAAATAAAACACGATTTTATTATATGACTTATTATACTGAAATGCTACATTCTACATCAATCTCATATGAACTAAACGATCCAACATCTTTGACAGCCCCAAAACCAGAAAAAAAACATTGAGCTGCACCTTGTTGCATGGTAATGTTTGTTAATGTTTTTAAATAGAACAACTACTGACTTTAAATTTGGAAGATACATTAGTCATTATTAAAGGGGTAATAGCTCATTGTGTATCTGGTTCAACATCAAAGTAATCAATATAATCAGTTTGGATGGATGGATGAATTGGTGTTTAATGTCCAGTGGAAAATATTACATGCAAAACGGGACATAATGATGTGATATGAATATGAACCATGCTTTAGACTAGACTGACACAATGAGTCAAATCTTTAATGAGCTAGTTCAAAAGGTATGATATGGCATCTAGTCTTTCATGACATCCTGCATTTAAGACAGGCATTCTACCATGAGACTACAGAGGTGGTTACAATCTGTTTTGAAAATGTGTTTGTTTTGTGATTTTCCATACCATGACATGCTTCATTAGTTATAAACTATATATGTTTTTCAATTAATCACGATAATATCAATCAATTCTGCATCTGCAGCACTACAGGCCAGCTTAACATATATTTTGATATGGGAGATATTAACAGTTGGCCTAAATATGTTTTCCTTACAAAACACTGCTGCTATATAGTACATTTATTTGGTTGACCTTGGGTGTTTAATGTTTGTTCCATATATATCCATGTTACATGTAATCTCTATAGCTAAAAGTTTTGTTTAAATTTCCATCAGTCAGACTTTAAAAGTTGTTTGAATATCTTGATGATCTTTATAGATATAATTGAACACATGCAACTGTTTAACATGTAGTTGAAATTATTCATAGACAATGGACATTATTTTTGCTCAAACAGTAAAGAAATGTCGAATAAAAGAAAATTATCAAAGGGCCAAATGCTGCATTTTGTATACTTCATTAAAAATTTAAGTTTTTATTAAGAATAGTTATCATTAATATGTTACAGATACAACTAAGTATTATCCTATTTCATTAAAATCTAGATTGCTGCTTAATATCAAATTTACATATCTTTATAACATTTGTTTAGTAGATCAACTTAATAACCCAGTAGGCAATTTTCAGAAATTTATATGCATACATTTGCTTTTATGAAAGTTTATTCAATACTGTTATTGTCATAAAAATGCATCAAGCATCATGTTCTAAAATTTGCCAAACAGGCAACTGTGGAATTTACTTACAGTTTACAGTAGTTAAGTTTAAAAATGTTATGATTTTCAGACCAAAAAAGCAGGTCACTCATTTTTTAGCGCACATGGTGGCTCATTGCTAAAGGTTATCAACTTTTATGTTTTTCAACTAATTATGATAATAACGATCAATTCTGCAGAAAATTATCCATAGACAATATTTTTTGTTGAGCAGGAAAGAACATTTGATTTATAACAACAACAAAAAACACAAATCTTATGGTCTATAATAACTTACCATAAAAACACCCACAACTATAGCTGCTGTCCCAATCATTATACCATTCATTATAAGATAATCATGCAGCTTGTCATAACAACCCTACAATATAAACATACAGTACATGTACATACAATATAAAGGTACAGTATAAGTACATACAATATAAACATACAGCATATGTACATACAATATAAACGCACAGTATATGTACATTCAATATAAACGTACAGTATATGTACATTCAATATAAATGTACAGTATATGTACATTCAATATAAACGCACAGTATATGTACATTCAATATAAACGTACAGTATATGTACATACATTCAATATAAACGCACGGTATATGTACATTCAATATAAACGTACAGTATATGTACATTCAATATAAATGTACAGTATATGTACATTCAATATAAACGTACAGTATATGTACAATTAATATAAACGCACAGTATATGTACATTCAATATAAACGTACAGTATATGTACATTCAATATAAACATACAGTACATGTACATACAATATAAAGGTACAGTATAAGTACATACAATATAAATGTACAGCATATGTACATTCAATATAAACGTACAGTATATGTACATTCAATATAAACGTACAGTATATGTACATTCAATATAAACGTACAGTATATGTACAATGTTGGAGGTGTTATTGAGTAAGCTTTGCCCAGAATTTGTTTCTTTTTTCAAGATCCTGGTTAATTATTACAACAAATTTCATATTCAAATGTACTGTATTACCAAACTCTGAACATTGTATTAAAAATATTAATCTGATACATATGTTTTGGGTGTTTTGTGTTGTTTTTGTGTTTTCTTTTGCTTTGTTTAGTCTTCTTTAGTAGGGGCAGAGGAGATTTTTTTACCAACTAATTTTAATTAACCGTCTACACAATTCAAATTTAAACTCAGAAGCAACAAATATTATTTTTAGTAGCAATTAACAGAAAATATAAATAAAATTTCATTCTCTTTCTTTCCACTGCTCTGATAAATTTTTCCTCCCTAAAAAACATCTTTTAATAGAATAAATTAAATATATGTAAAAACAAATTCATAAAATTTATATATCATAGTGTAATTACAAGATGGAAAACTAAATAGGGCTCTTATAATTTTTCAAAGCTTGAATGAAAGCTGGGCATTGCAGTCTATAAAAGACAAATAAAGATTTTTGCATTTGGCAATACTGGGTTCTGCAAATGGATGTACTTGTTCCAGAAATGTATATAAATAAATCATATTCACATTAAGAATTTATTTTTTTTCGCAAGTTCATGATGTTTTCAGAAATTTTCAAATCTGTGATGTGTAAGACAGACAGAGATTGGCAGTCACATTGTTTATATATGCACACATGATTAGGAAAATACAGGTTGAATTCATTTTCGCTTGAACACTTCACAGCTCATTATAATATAACAAATAATGTATGTTTCTTTTGGAGAAATAGCAATTTACAGACTGTTTAGTTGTCTCCCAAAAATATATAAAGACCTAAATCTGCACAGTATTTTTTTTTATCTGTAAGTTGAAATTTACAATATGTCTTTTTATTGCAAAAAACTAAAATTAGGAATCATGAAAATAAATGAGTCCTTAGTAACTAAGTCTGTTTCATTACACAACTTACAACAGTATAGAGAGTGTAATTCAGAGGTGTCTCTAGCACAGGTGGCAATTTTGTTGGTGGCCAGTTGGAATCAGACTGAATTTTCCCTGTACACAAGTCAAGCTGGTGTTGATCAATAGGTGATTTTTTAAGACAGCAGCTTTCTGGTACCAAACTTCCATCTAAAATTGAATTCAAAAAGATTAGACCAAGAAATACAACATATTTATCTCTTTATTGAAACAAGTACAAAAAAATGTATTACACTGAAGTTTAATCCTAATAAAACTGATATTATGATATTCAGTTTGAAAAATATATACAGTGATATTACTTTTGATTTTGGTGGTGCTACATTGAAACCAGTTAGTGCGCACAAACATCTAGGTGTCATATTTAGTAATGATTGTAAATGGAATAAGCATGTTGATAAACTGATTGAGAAAACTTCGAAGCAGCTTAATGTTTTACGCAAACTAAAATATCGATTAAAAAGGGAATATTTGGAAAAAATTTATATGATTTTTATTCGTCCGATACTTGAGTATTCATCAGAAGTTTGGGATAATTGTGGGAACATAAATTCTGATCGGATAGAAAATATTCAAATCGAGGCTGCTCGCATTGTTACTGGATTACCAAGTTATGCTAGCCGAAACGCTATTTACAGGGAGACGGGATGGGAAAAATTAAGCGTAAGGCGGGAGGTAAAAAAGTTGGCCATGTTTTATAAAATTATTAACAATCAGGCTCCAGATTATCTACATGACTTGGTTCCAGAATTTGTATCTGATATTAGTAATTACAATTTACGAAACAGACACAATATCACTATTCCAGTGAATCGTTTGTCGGTTTATCAACATTCTTATTTCCCAGCATCCATAACATTGTGGAACACTTTAGATATTATTATTAGACAGATTCCTACATTTTCATTATTTAAAAGCAAATTGCATATGTTATACTATAAGAATAAAAAATCTCCGAGACATTTTTACTCTGGAGATCGCTTACTATCTGTATTACATGCAAGGTTGCGAAACCATTGTAGCACTCTTCAATCAGATTTGTTTAATGCAAACTTAGTACAAGATGCCAATTGTTTATGTGGCTTCATCAATGAAGATGCTAAACATTATTTATTATATTGTAACAATTTTTCATCACAAAGGCTTTTAATGATAAATGAAATCAATGTTTTTGCTGTCAATATTACAATTGAGTTATTGCTCTCTGGTGATGAGTCTTTGTGTTCTGAAGAAAATTATAGTGTTTTTCTATCTGTACAAAAGTATATAAAAAGTACCAAGCGTTTTTCTCAACTTTGACAACCTTATTCTGTAACAGATCTTACTAGAACATGATCAATGTATGCTCTTAGGGGTACGATAATCGAATGATCTTTATGATTGACTTTTGTATTCTGAAACGTTTCCATGGATTTAAGTAAAAAACAAAATTGATACTTACAATTATGTGTAGATTTATTCCGTTTTCCTGTTAATCCGTAACTTTAAACTATGAGTGTGTAATTTACATTTAAACAAATTTACTCACATGACTTGTCATGTACACTAACATATTTTATTTTACACAGCTCGGTGTGTTTGTATTTATTTCTACTGAAAATAGGCGCATTCGATTGGTTATATTAAGTGGTAAATATCCATTGATTCGATTCTTAAAATTTGTATGTAACTTATTTTTATATCTTCATGCTAAAATAATAATTGGTTAAAGTCAGATTTATGTAATGTTCATTCATGTGTATATTTATGTATATATTGGAGAAGACGTTACTAAGTTGAAAAACTTGTGTCTAATCCATTTGTCATTTTTGAACAATAAAATATGTTTAAACTAAACTGAAACAACTCAAAAATGCTACCTTAAAGTCATATGAAAACTTCAAATTAAAAAAAAAAGTTGAATATGTTTTATATACTTGAAGTTTTTCTATAAAACAAGTCTAAGTGAACTTACTTGTAAAAGAAGATCATTTATAATATCAAAATCTTCATAAATGTACTGATATTGAATTATTGTCTTCCCATACACTAATTTGCCAATATTTTCTTGTATGCAGAGACTTTAACTACGAGACCTCTCGTACGAACTTTTGCCACTGCACAGCGCAAGTGTGAGGGGTAAAATATGATGAAAGAATGTAAACAAACGTGTAAACAGTAATAACTTATTCTTAAAGAACAAATTTAATACAATATATCATTTAACAACTATTAAAGAAAAGTTTAATTAACAAATGGGAATGCATGGAAAATAAAAATAAACAGCTGCACCACGAGCGCATGATATGCCCGTTGTCTTGTGTGTGAGGTTTTATGCAATAATTATAAATCGTTTCTGAGATACGGCGCGACATGTGAAAACCCCCCCTTTTTTTGTAAAAAAATCAATAACTCTAAAATAAAATTTTGAAACATCACCAAAAAGTATACAGATCTTTAGATTAATATAATTAAGAAGTGTGTAAAGTTTTAAGCAATAATCATGAATCGTTTTTGAGATTAGGCGCGACATGTGAAAACCCCCCCTTCTTTACAAAAAACTCAATAACTCTAAAATAAAAATTTTGAATCATCACCAAAAAGTATACAGATCTTTAGATTAATATAACTAAGAAGTGTGTAAAGTTTTAAGCAATAATCATAAATCGTTTATGAGATACGGCGCAACATGTGAAAAAAACACCCCCTGTTTTAGCCCTGTACCTCAAAAAGTTTTAATCTTATTTTCACCAAAAAGTATACAGATCGTTTGACCATCATAAGAAACAACTCTGTTAAGTTTCATGAAATTTGGATAAGTTGTTCTCAAGTTACGGTGCGACATGTGGACACCGGACAGACAGACAGACAGACAGACGGACGCTGGACATTTGTATACCATAATACGTCCCGTCAAAATTTTGATGGGGGTATAAAAATCATATCATGGCTCTATCTATTCACTTATTTGTCATGTGTTCTACATGCTCAGTGTTGATTGTTTATGAATGTCATGATCTGGTAAACTTCGACAACAAACTGGAAAGTTAATCAGCTTGCGTTCAACAATCAACTGAATTAAATATTATTTGTTGATGATATGTTATAGATTTGTAATAAACATAACATTTGGTTGAGGCAAACTAAGGTTAGAGAACGGAAACCAATTTCGGGACGTACAGGGGTAAAACTTAATGCCCCCTTCGCTACGGCTGGGGCATAAAAACATGCATACAGGACTTAGTTTAGTATATATGCATGCCTTGAAAAAAAAAATTTCGATAACATTAAAATTACAAGACTCTCATTACATATGACTTTATTCCAACAAATTTGAAAATGAATAACTTTTTTTTTTGAGGAGTTATATGCAACAAGTTCTTTTTTTGTAATTTAAATTCTGTAAGTCCTAAGCTTTTGTTCAAATTTCCCTCAGTCAGTCTGTGTTCAAGGATAGTATTTGAGTTCAGGGCTCACTCTACCAGGCGACTAGGGCAAAGAAGTCGCTTTCCCGTCCGTCACTTCGCTTTGCCCGACCCTCAAAAGCGAAAACAAGTCGCCCTGTGGTTTACGATACTCACTTTCAGTCGCTTTCGTCATCGGAAATATTCAATTTTTACCAAGACGATGAAACAGCAATTTTTCATTTAAAAGTAAAGAAATTCAAGGCATAAACGATTTATTTTCTTCAGAAAAGAGGTTAAAGCATTGATTTCATAAGAACAATTTTTTATCACTTCTGGTACTTGTTACTCGAGCGTACATCAAATCATTCTAACTTTCGGCAAAATAAGTTGTTACTTCATTAGAACTTGATGAAATTTGTCTGAAGTAAATTTGTTATCCTTGTATTACATTAAAAACGTCATATTCCTTTCCAAATAGCGTGTCAAACATCGTTTATTTTTTGTAAATTTTTTCTTCGTCCGCCATTTAAATTATTGGGCATATTATTGTATAACTACGGATCGGAGTTGGGATTTCATCGGAAACGGACCTGCTATGACCGAAATCCGGATTTTTACGATAATGACTACGGACGAATGAATGGCACAGAATGACAGACAAAAATTGAGTCCAAAAGGAAAAATTACGCATTCCACACGCATTAACATACTTTTGGTTAGATCTTCTTGATTAATGTATATATTTCCATGTATATGTATTGTTTCAATTTATAAGTCAAAGTTGCTCAACTCTGGGACTATTACATGTACACTAATATAATTATATTATGTCCAAGCTCAACTGTTAAATTTATATATCTTTTTAATGAGAAATACTCAGTTTCATGAACATGATAACAGAGTTGTTTTTTAATTGATATAACAACTTTCTTTTCCTTTTTGATATAAAAAAAAATCTGTTTTATTAGTGCCAGATATTTAACTGTTTTCTCTGAAAAGAGGACTCATATGATTGTGCAACTAGATATGATAAAATTAAACAACTTTAAATTTGAACAGTTACTTTAATTGTATACCCAGGTACAAATTGAACAATATAAAAATTAAAGTGACACCACCAAAATTCAAACTTGATCTGTGTTTTGTGGTAATAAGCATTGTGTATAAGTTTCATAACATTTGGTTGAGGCAAACTTAAGTTAGAGAACGGAAACTAAAAATTATGCAATATTTCCTTTTATAAAGGGGCATAACTCTAGATCGGTTAAAGTGACGCCACCAAAATTCAAACTTGATCTGTGTTTTGTGGTAATAAGCATTGTGTATAAGTTTCATTACATTTGGTTGAGGCAAACTCAAGTTAGAGAACGGAAACCAATTTCGGGACGTACGTACGTACGTACGTACGTACAGACGGACAAGGGTAAAACTTAATGCCCCCTCCGGTACGGCGGGGGCATAAAAAATAAGATACATATGGCCCTTAATGTATTATAGTAAAAACCAAACATTGTAGCGCCGCGAGCGAACAAGCACTTCTCTTTCAAATCTCACCACTTCTCCCTCTCAATTTCAAAAAGAGAAGTCTGAAGTAGTGTGAGCCCTGGAGTTACCTACCAGGTATATCTTCTCTCTTTAACTATAAATGTGTTACACTTGAATAAATGATTTAGTCATGCATGAATTCTCCTTGTGAGATTTGTGACAGGTCAAAAAGTAATCTTTAGGTAAACTTACTGGAGTATTTATCAATAAACCAAAAGGTCTCTTGCTGATAAAGAGCCCAGGAATGTGATGAGTTCTCACTACCATAAGCTCCACAACATTGAAACTAAAAATAAAAACATCGACACATTATCTACCTTGCATTTAATATTTGTTTATCCACTTGTATTGTTAATTTATGACAATAAAAAAACAGAGTTCAAATGATCCCCCACATTGCACATATTTTATCTATCTAAGGGCAATAACTTAAAAAAAGTACTTTTTTTTCTTCTTTAAAACAATTTATAAATATCTTAGAGAAATGAAGGCTTCTGAGCAAATGCAATGCGATTTCCGTTATAATTAATTTTTTCAAGAGGCATAACTCTTTAAAAATATTTGATCAGCACTTATTTTCGAAACTGTCAAAGAAATTGCTGATATAAACCTATGATATGAGTTTCATAAAATTCTGGCAAGAACTGTACACATGAGAGCGCTAACAATGCAATTCTCCATATAATCTATATTTCCATGGAACTTAACTCTTTTTAAAATAATTGATCGGCACCAATTTTCAAATTTGTCTGAGACATTCATGATATCAACCTATGATATCATTAAAATCTAGCAAAAATTGTACACATGAGAGCTCTAACAATGCAATTTTCTAAATAATTAATGTTTCCAAGGGGCATAACTCTTTTAAAAAATAATTGATCCGTACTGATTTTCGAACTCGTCCAAGACATTGCTGATATAAACCTATGATACAAGTTTCATAAAAATCTGGCAAGAACTGTTCACCTGAGAGCGCTAATAACACCGGACAGACGGAGAGATGCCCCGTATTTCCATGTCCCCCGCAACGCGTTTCGCAGAGGACAATAACTTATTTAACACATGTGAACATACAATACAAATATCAAATTTCTGGTAATTTAACACAACTTTAAGAAGTTGAATCAATATTTTAATCTTTTTGAACTCCTAGAACATTATATTATTGAAAATTATTAATGTCCCCAGACAGTAATTCTGTAAAGAATAATATGTATTTTTGCTTTCCAAATTCTGTTGTTCATGACTAAAATCAAACTAAATATTATATATTACAGTTTTCTACATACACTTTGTTGGATTGAGTCCCAGGATTTTGTTATATCTTCGTTCTTTCTTTTCTTATCTACTACCACTCCATAATGTTTCTTTAAACTTTCTTCCATTGATTTTCTAACATTGTCTTCTAACTGAAAATAAGAAAAAATATCATAATTTGTCAAAGAATAATATGATCATATTGAAATGATGCTGTTTCCAAACTATTCTTTTTCTACTCATGAAATGATAATAGTTCTCAATTTTCAAAATTCAGTCAGTCGGAAATATTTATCAATACTTACACCTTTCACATTTGTAATTTATATTACAAGTGGCATTAAAGCAAATCAAAGTAATGACTGAAAAATCAATGGCAAGGAAATTGGGTCAATACACATGAAAATCAATGACAAGGAGTTGGGTTAATACACATCAAAATGAATGACATGCTTACAAATTTATGTGTTCCATTTACTGACAGCACATCCTTTGACGTGTGGAACTTCAGCAGATTGAATTTTTGCTTTACTTTCATAACAAAACAGATAAAGAAGGTTTTCAAGAACACATGCTTCCCTGTGTAAGTCTGTTAGGGAAAATACTCTAGCTAAAAAAAATGAAGTTTTTCATAGGAAAGCTTTCAATATTGATTGGATTTAATGAAAGAGGGACGAAAGATACCAGAGGGACAGTCAAACTCATAGATCGAAAACAAACTGACAACGCCATGGCCAAAAATAAAAAGACAAACAGACAAATAATAGTACAGATGACACAACATAGAAAACTAAAGACTAAGCAACACGAACCCCACCAAAAACTGGGGGTGATCTCAGGTGCTCCGGAAGGGTAAGCAGATCTTGCTCCACATGTGGCACCCGTCGTGTTACTTATGTTATTACAAATTTGGTAAATAGTCCAATTCGGTAAGTCACATTCGTGAAAAGGGAAGGGTATTGTAGTTACGACATAAGGAACATATCCGATATCATCTGTGAAACAGTTATTCCATAACCGTCAACCAACTCGTGATGGCGCCCGTAAAATTTACGAAGGGATGACTTCAACTTCACCATTTGGAACTCTTGGCTTAATAGCTTCCTTGTGAGCAGCAATCCTCTATCAAGGAAATCATGATAGGAAACACAAGCCCGGGAATATCGTATCAATTGGGAGATATATACTCCGTAAGCAGGCGCTGCTTGAATGTTGCTACATAGAAATGGAAAGTTCACAATTGGGAAGCTGAAATCATCTCTTTTGTCGTAAAGTTTTGTTTTCAACCGACCCTCATTGTCAATTTCTAGATGTAAGTCAAGATATGAGGCAGACTTAACTGTATCTGTAGTATCCTTTATCTCTAGTTCGATTGGATAGATTCGTTCAACATAGTCACCAAATTTTGTATTATTTAGTGAGAGAACATCATCTATATAGCGGAAAGTAGAGTTAAAGGATGTTGCTAACTTCTTATCTTTCTTCCTAAGAAGTTCCTGTATGAAGTCAGCCTCATAATAATAAAGAAACAAGTCGGCAAGAAGAGGGGCACAATTGGTTCCCATTGGAATTCCGACAGTCTGTTGAAAAACACGTCCTCCAAACGTAACAAATATGTTGTCAATCAAGAAATCAAGCATCTTGATAATGTCAGTTTTGGAGAATTTTTTGTTTGAATCAGAGTGATTCTTTACAAAGTAGGATTTATCCCTCCCCAAGACAAGATACTTGTATCTACGTTCGCCATTCTTTTTAATGAAACAAAGTAATACCAACTCTTTCAATTTGTCTTTAAGTTTGGAATGGGGAATACTTGTGTAAAGTGTAGAAAAGTCAAATGTTTTAATACTATTGCAAGATGAGAGAGTCTTAGATTGTATGTACTCTAAAAGATCTTTGGAATTTTTTAGTATCCACATCTGATTCACGCCACCTCTAGAATAGGCAGTTTCACAATAACTTTGGAGCCCGGCTTTGATTGTTGATAAAATAGATGTTAATAATTTAGAAAGAGGTTTCGTGGAGCACTTTGAAGACCCAGCAATATACCGTTGTTTGTAAGGACACTTATGTAGTTTAGGTATCCAATACAGTGATGGAAGATCCAGTTCTTCATCTTTGGTTGAAATTCCAAAGGAACATAGAACAGACCTATGATTATCCAGGATTTCCTCTTTGGTAAGTGTCGTGAGGGTATATGTTGAGTTTTCAAGTGAATTGTCAATACCTAATTCATTTATCAAGCAGTTTATGTAATGATATTTACACACAAAAACGATGTTGTTTGGGGCTTTATCTGCGGGGACAACAACAAATTTGTCATGGAGGTAGGACAAGTATTTTGCAACATTTGGGTCTTTAAAAATTGATGTAGCATGGGTATTGATATGCCCATTTAGTTTCTTAATTCGGATTTGTATCAACGACCTCACAGCCTTAATCCATTCGGAAAGAGTATCTACGTCTTCTTTCTCGCGTTTAGCCCATTGCCTGGCATAATCCTCGACTGAATCCATCAGTATTTTGAAGTTGTATTTCCAATTGATGGATTTAGGCTCACGATATTTCGGACCTTTGGATAACAAATTTCGCAGGGAAGTGTTATTGACAATGTTGAGGTCTCCGGTAATAACGTGGCCAGCCGGATTATATGTGAAGTTCTATCCAGATTTATTTTTGAAGGTTAGAATATAAAATAAAACTGTTTGGTAACAATGCTTGTACTCTATGTTAAGTAATCTAAAATGTTTCTGAAATCAGCCTATTTTTGCCCAAAACAGAGAAAAATCTCCTTCTGACATCATTTTTATGACCATCACAGAAAAATTATGTCATCAAGGCTTGGCAAATATCAACATTTTCTGAAAGCCTTTCTTTTGAAGCTTAAATAAATTGCTTCGCAAGCTCAGCTGGATACGACCGCAGGTCCAACCCTGAACAGTTGGGGCAAAAATGGACACAATATTCACGCTTGATACAGGTCTGAATTTGGATTGTAATTAAATATTTGACACATAATAGGTTTCTGACACAGTATAACTGTAGTCAAAGAACTTAGAATTGGTTATATGATTTGAATTCATATTCAATTTTTTGCTTTTGTGCAATACACTATGCTGTTGCGAATTGACCCCCCCCCCAAAAAAAAAATTTTTTTTTTAGCCCCCTCCCCCCTTTTTTTTGCAAAAAAAAAAATATTTGAAGAAATTTTCTTTTTAATTTCTGAAATCTGAAATGAGAAAAAATTGTCCCCCCCCCCCCCCCTCACAATTTCTTTTTTACCCCCCCTCCCCCCTTTTTCCCAAAAAAAAAATTACTTTCTCTCAAGATATGGTCATAATCACAATTCAAATTTCCAATGGAGTTTGCAACCATAATTACCCATTTAAATACATCATAAAAGTCTTAAAATAGAAAATGACATACATAATCATTGCTAAGATTAATATTCCTTAATCAGCATTTTTAAATAGTAACTTCTAAAAATAAATTGACAGCTAATCACCTCAAGACAATACAACATTTCTTTATACATAATTTAAAAGCAGTGTAAGGGAGGTAACCCAAACATAACATTGTCCTTTTTTTTAATTGTCCATTAACCAGAAAACCCTTGTTTTTTCCCCTTTTTTGCCCCTAATTCCTAAACGGTTTGAGCCATAACCCCCCAAAGCCAATCCTAACCATCCCTTTGTTGTATGGAAACTTGTGGTATAATTTCAGAGAGATCCATACACAGTTCCACAAGTTATTGTCTGGAAATTAGAATAAACAGCTGTGCCATGAGCGCATGATACGCCCGTTGTCTTGTGTGTGAATTTTTATGCAATAAGCATAAATAGTTTCTGACATACTGCGTGACATGCGAAAACCCCCTTTTTTTTTTACAAAAAACTCAATATCTCTAAAATAAAAATTTTGAATCATCACCAAAAATTATACAGATCTTTAGATTAATATAACTAAGAAGTATGTAAAATTTTAAGCAATAATCATAAATCATTTTTGAGATACGGCGCGACATGTGAAAACCCCCCTTTTAAAAAAAAAAAATCAATATCTCAAAAATAAAATTTTGAATCAAAACCAAAAAGTATACAGATCTTAAGGTTAATATAACTAAGAAGTGTGTAAAGCTTTAAGCAATAATCATAAATTGTTTTTGAGATACGGCGCGACATGTGAAAAAAAACACACACCAGTTTTAGTTACTAAGTCCCGTAACTCAAAAAGTTTTAATCTTATTTTCACCAAAAAGTATACAGATCGTTTGACCATCATAAGAAACAACTATGTTAAGTTTCATGAAATTTGGATAAGTCATTCTCAAGTTACGGTGTGACATGTTTACGACGGACAGACACCGGACATTTGTATACCATAATACGTCCCGTCAAAAATTGACAGGCGTATAAAAATGCCAGACAGACAGACGGACGGACACAGGACATTTGTATACCATAATACGTCCCGTCAAAAATTGACGGGTGTATAAAAATGCTTATTTGGGCCCCTTTTTGGCCCCAAATTCCTAAACTGTTTGGACTATAACCCCCAAGATCAATCCCAACCTTCCATTTGTGGTTATAAACCTTGTGTTTAAATTTCATAGATATCTATTCACATTTACTAAAGTTATTGTCCGGGAACCAAATGTCTTCGGACGACGCTGACGATGACGATGTGATACCAATATACGACCGCTTTTTGCGGTCGTATAAAAATTTAATGACTTTTAAACATTTTTGGTGAATATACAGGGCCAACCAAATAAGCCCAAAAATGTACCTCCTTGATATTGACCTCTTCCTAGGGGAGATTGATCTTCAATGGTGAATCAAAGGAAATGTTGAGACCTAACAGATACCACAACATTTCATTATTACTGATGTGATGGAACCAGATAATCTAACTATACACTGTATTTTGTTTTCATATTAGTTTGCAGTCTCCTAATGGATCAAGTTCTACAGATCAAAGGTTGATATAGGCTATTGTCTAATGGAAATGCCCTATTGTCACCATAACTTCCATAATTACCTGTGCAATAAATATATATCCAAGTATACCTGCAGCAAATACCATTAGAGCCAAGAAGACAAATATACAGAGATACTGAAAATAAAATTATAATATGTTTATGAATCTATCTTCATGAATAAAAATGTGTTGTCTTAACGTTATATATTATATAAGTATTACAAAGTAAAACTTTATTTCTGACCTCATTTTTATTGCACTTTCTTTCAAAAATGCATTTAGAAATGTCATCTGTATTTTAAACTTGTATATAAGTTAAATTTTACCTTGAAAGAAGCAAGTGGCAAGCTTTTTTTTTTAATGAAATATGTCTTTATTATTTTTTTTTACCTCAGAGAAAAAGCTACTATTCAAATTTCTAGGTATATATTAATGTCCTGAGAAGTGAAGGTAACTTTGACACCCAATTTTAAAAGTCCTTTAAAAGTACTTGTCCTATAGAATTAGTTGAATTTATGTTATTGTAGAGCCTTGTACTTACCATCCCAACCATACATTTATGTTGTCTGTAAGCTCCAATAAATCCTAACAAAGTTATGGCAATGATTGCTGCTCCTCCCCCAATCATCATCACAGAATCAGCACGATACATAGACACTCCTATTAAAGAAGACAATTGCCTACTACCATACTCAACTTCATGGGTATAGATTCCAATAGCCAGACATGATATTGCCCCAATCTGTTAAAAAACATGTCTTGATATAAAATCACTTATTGAAAATAAAATAGAAATAATGCAATTGTAATTGATTGCATCTATAGCAGTACAAATGTATAAATGCTACATATATTATAAATCATTTTTCAATATTCAGAGGGAGTTAAACAAGTTAAAAATATATAACACAGATGTAAGAATGCAAGCTATTGTACCACAAATATACTCTTAAAGATAAAGATTAACTTTAAGAAAACCTGCAAAATCATTTACTGCATCATTTTTTTGCCTCTCATATGAAATTGATGATGCAAGTCAAGCTTTGCAAAATGACTGGAATTTTGGTTCGCAAAATTTCCAACCCGTTGCAATTGTTCATAGATAATGTTTAATGATTTCAGTCCTATAAATAATCAGTTGATTTCTCAGTTAAATAGTCAAGTGCTTATCAATCTTACATATATAAGTATTTACCAAAACTACTGCTTGAAGAAATAGAACAATGAATCTAAGGAACTCTTTACAACATGAACATGCCCCTTCTTCTTCGTCCTCCATTATCCCCAACTCCTTGTGGCTTCTGGAAAACATCCCCATCTCTTCTGAAAATTAAATAATTTTATACAAAAGATGCATATTTCTAAAAAAGTTTACTTGCCAGGTAGAATCCAAGTATAAACTAGAAACTTGAAGTAGTAAGTATCACTCATTTTTCAATAAGATCCAACATTTTGTACTTAAAACCGTGTTGGCTTATATGCAGGGTTGGCAAAAACCCGGGTTATATGAGTATTGCCCAGCCCAGTGGGAAATACTGGAAAAACCCGGGTTTTACTGGTTAATACCATGAATACTGGGCAATACTGGGTAATATAAAATACTGGCCTGAATTTTAAAAAGGATTCAGTGATCAAACACAAATGCAATACATTTTAGATATTTATAAACACATTTTGATTGATGAATAAGTTTACTTGATTGAGTCTTATAATACAAGTGTATTCATTTGAGAAAGTATTATTCTAGCAACTATGAGACAAGTATACATGAAGACACATTAGGCAAATATAAATGGAAAAAGCCTTTCTCAATAATTCTCCTCAAAATCTATTAAATCACCCTTCTGTCTGGATTGGTCAAACTGTTAACATAAAGCCAAAGAATTCATTTTTTCCAAATATATATAACAAATTTTAACAATTAACAATTACCAGTAAGAAAAAATACTTTTAAATTATTTATATGTACATCACTAATTAATAAGTTATTATTCAGATTAGAACACAGATATGTTTATATAACAATAATCAGCCTTTTCATTTCTATAAGTGTTAATGACATGACCATGTAGGGTGTTTATTTAGCAATATGATTGCATAGCATTTTAAATTTACAATTCACTTAAACACTGCAATAAAATGCCTTTTTTTCAAAGTTTGGATTATTGAAACAATGCTTGGAAATTAACAAGTTATCCTTAAATGTATCTTGTATTCTGCCTACATAGAATAAGTAGAGAAGAGAATTATATTGAATTTTAAATCTTCTAGAAATGACTCTCAATGGTTATCTGTATAAAATGTATAAATTTAGCTTTAATACTATGAAACTACAACAAGACTTTACTATTTTGGTTTGAAATAAGCTTAAAAAATCATATTGCCCAGTATTACCTGTTTCAGGGAGTATTGCCCAGCCCGGGAAAACCCAGGTTTTCCCACATGGGTTTTTCCTGGGCAGGTAATACTTTGCCAACCCTGCTTATATGAGGATGTACAAATGTAGTCCTCAATAGCAGTTAAAAATGCGCTCAGCCTGGAGCAGCTGGATATGACCGCAGAGGTCGAACTCTGAACAGTTGGGGCAAGTATGTACACAATATTCAAGCTTGATACAGCTCTGAATTTGGATAGTGATTAAATATTTGAAACATTATAGATTTCTGACACAGAATAAATGTGGTCAGATAACTTTAAATTTTGAAATTGGACATTTAATCTACTTAATGGTCCAATATCCAAAATCTAATTCCACGGTTAGATTCAGCATATAAAAAAAGTCATGAATTCAAACAAAGTTTAATTTTGGACCCTTTAGACCTTAATATGGACTAATTTGAAAACAGGGCCCAAAATTCAAAATCTGAATGCACAATTAGATTCGGCATATCATAGAACCACAAGAATTCAGTTTTTGATGAAATCAAACAAAGTCTAATTTTGGACCCTTTGGACCTCAATGTAGACCTATTTAAAAATGTCCATATATCCAATATAGTAATACATGGTAAAAACCTCAAACAATTCAAGACTTTAAATTAATCCTCATTGAAATTGGTTAAAAGATTTGTATTTATTTTCAATTGAAGATTTCTTGCTGTTGGGCATACTTAGTAAATCTGTTTACAAACTAAATATAATAATATAAACACCCTGTTTGGTGTGTATCTCCTGCCATATGAGTATTTGTTGTTTCTTTATATAGATCAGAAATAATTTATGTTAGAACCAGCTTAGCCAGTATTAGAAAAGTCTTGTTTTTGATCCCTTTTGGCCTCTAGTTTCTTAACAATTAGAGCCACAACCTACAAAATCGACCCCAACCTTCTGTGTGTGGTATGGTACCTATTGGTACAATTTCATAGAGATCCATTGACTAATACTTAAGTATTTGTCCGGAAACCAGAAAAACCTTGTTCCTCATCAACCACCCCTTTTTTGCCCCTTATTCCTGAACGGTTTGAGACATAACCCCCAAAGCCAAACCCAACCTTCCCTTTGTGGTATGGAACCTTGTGTTTCAATTTCATAGAGATCCATAGACTAATACTTAAGTAATTGTCCATTAACTAGAAAAACCTTGTTTTTCCCCCCTTTTTTGCCCCTAATTCCTGAATGGTTTGGGCCATAACCCCCAAAGTCAATCCCAACCTTCCCTTTGTGGTATGGAACCTTGCGGTACAATTTTATAGAGATCCATACACTTATACACAAGTTATTGTCTGGAAACTACAAAAATGCCTTTCTTGGACCCTTTTTGACACCTAATTCCTAAACAGTTGGGACCATTACCCCCAAAATCTATCCCAACCTTCATTTTGTGCTATTGAATCTTGTGGTTAAATTTTAAAGAGATCCATTCACTTATACTAAAGTTATTGTCCGGAAACCAAATGTCTTCGGACGATGACGACAACGACATGATAGCAATATACGAACGCAATTTTTTTGTGGTCGTATAAAAAATCAATGTCAAGATTAATTTACTAGCATGACTAGTAAGAGCCTTTGAGGATGAGATCCTCGATAACAGTTAGAAAATCAATGTAAAAATCAATACTGTTGGATATTATTCATGGGGTACCAATTTTTGTGGATTTCATAGATATGGTTGTTGAGAATATTGTTCAAATTAACAATGTTATGTTATTTTACGTCTTATGTTTGTGACATTACTTTGTACTTTTGTATGGGCGCCTTAGATACAGATTGATTTTAAAGTAACACAACGCAAATTAAAAGTCACTTATTCGTTTATTTCAACACAATAGTCATTAGGCAAACCACAAATTAAAATGTTCAACGAAGTATACATTTTCTATAGAGGCTTGTATGCAAACTTAGGCAAATCCATGAAATCAAATCTCTTCGAAAATACAACTTTTCCTCAAACCATGAAAATTGGTACCAATAAAAATTAATCAATCCCCAATATACTAATCCAAAATATTTTTTTTTTCTTTACAACAGTTGCACTGAGGCTGCTATGTAGCAAAGCTAAATATTTCCTGCAAATTTGTAATTCGTTACCTAAAAGTATCATGACAATAATTATGACTTTGCTCTCTTTCACAGGTAACACCTGCATCATATTAGTCAGAAGGTATTTAAGACATTCAGGAGACAAGATAAAGAAATTTCAATACATGCCAAAACAGACTTTTTTAGTACATTGTTGGATGCCATCTTTGATTCTGAATAAGGAAGATTATTCCTACCTACAATGTATGTGAATTTATTTTAATTTAGAGTAGTCCTGAAGAAGATTAATCTGTCTTAGTATCAGGTGCTCTGGAGGCTGTTCTGGATGACATGTACTGGGATTTTAGCATTTTAAAAGGGAGCACCTCAGGACCATTTTTCAAAGTTAGGGTTCATATGGGTAAGTAGTTTTAGAAAGGACATCATCTGATGGTTATAACTCAAAACTCTGATAAATTAATCTGAGTCAACAAAATCAAAAAGACCTTATTTTATTGTTAAAAGATTGAGTGTGAATCGGTGACAGAAAACTTGAGTTACATGTTACTGCACAAGTAGCACCAGGTATATGAACAAGAGTGTACAAGCTAAAATGTCTCCCCTGCTTTATAATTACTGACCATTGATTTTATGTTGAAAGTCTTAAAGATAAAGGTTTTACTAAAAGCATTACAGAAACAACATTTTAAAGGTCTATGACAATGAGGTCAATGTCAGATAAATCATGTCAGACAGACAAATATACACTTACAATTTTTTTATACACCAAATATAGTTGACCTATTGCCTATGCTAATTGAAAAACAGACCAAAACCCAAAAACTTAACATTGACCAATGAACTATGAAAATGAGGTCAAGGTCAGATTATACCTGCCAGACAGACATGTGCACCTTACAATTATTCCATACACCAAATATAGTTGACCTATTGCTTATAGTACTTGAAAAATAAGACCAAAAACACAAAAACTTAAAATTGACCAATGAACCATAATCAAAGTGCTTGTAAGCACTGAAGGGTAAAGATTGCTTTAATTTATCAGTGGGAAGTAAAATTAAATATTGCATTGTAAAAAGCATTGGTTGTAGTTGATTGAAATACAATTCTGGACAAAGGAAGATAACTCCAATTTTTAAAGATGACTTTAACAATGACATCATTGATATTTTTAGAACAGATATTAGATTCCTGCACCTTGCAAAAGTTATGTAATTTTCTTGACAAGTATAACATCATTTTATAACTTGCATATCTGAGCATATATTTCATTGATAAATTTCTGGAAATGTTCATGGATAGGATGTATAGAATGTTATGATCAATGCACTATATTTTGTGTATCTCAAAAGTAGTGATAAACCTTGGAAGATTTAGATATCAAGTCAGTACCATAAGGTTTTGATTGCATTTCATGCAATATCTACCCAAAAATGAGGTCAAGGTCAGATGAAACCTGCCAGACAGTTATGTACACCTTACAATCATTCCATACACCAAATATAGTTGACATATTGCTTTTAGTACTTGAAAAACAGTCAAAAACACAAAAACTTAACATTGACCAATGAACCATGAAAATGAGGTCAAGGTCAGATGAAACCTGCCAGACTGACATGTACCCATTACAATCATTCCATACAATAAATATACTTGACCTACTGCTTATAGTATTTGAGAAATGATCACACAACTTTAACCTTGATCACTGATCCATGAAATGAGGTCGAGGTCAGGTGAACCCTGTCTGATGAACATGTAAATGTTCAAGGAACCCATATACCAAATATAGTTATCCTATTACTCATAATAAGTGAGAAATTCACATGACAAAAAAATTTAAATGTTTTTTCAAGCAGTCGCTGAACCATGAAAATTAGGTCAAGGACAATGGACTTATGGTTGACGGAATCTTCATAACATAAGGTATCTGCATACAAGATATGAAGCATCCAGGTCTTCTACCTTCTGAAATATAGAGCTTTATACAAATAGTTTACGTAGCCGCTGCACAGTAATACCTATGCCTCGCATACTGCGACTTTCGTCACAGGCGAGACAAAAACCCAAAGTTTTGACTATCATACAACATTACATATCTCTGGACAGATTTTTCCTGAAAATCATCATAACAGAAGCTTCAACTAAATATAAGTATGATGACTGTTTCTTTTTCTGCTATCTTTGTTAACCTAAGGCCACAAGGGCTATGAGGGCTTTTATCATGCAGTGAATAAAAAATTAAAATTACCTAATTAGGGTACACAAAAATGCAACCTAATACCCAGAAAGTAAATACTACTGTTCCATCTATAGACAATACCATATTTCTTGCTATTTCTTTGAAATTGTAATAAGACTGATGAACATGCATATTTAACTGAATGATATGAATACACCTTTACCTATGTGGCAGTGAAACCTGTAAAAATTTACTTTGTTCTTTGCACTAGATCAACTTTAAAAACTCATTTTAAATTTGATTCTTATCATTTTCCCCCTGATTTCAAGCTATTTGTTTCATACATTCACATTGTGATCTTTATACATTTCTGTTTAATTTTATTTACATTTTTTCTTTCCTCTGTACAATTTTAAGAGCTTGTTTTTTTATCTAAACATCTGTATTTTGCACTCTATCATGTCTATAAATATTTTGGATATGAAAACCTTATATCTCCTGTCATTCACATAATGCAAAATATTTGTTTCAACTATGAAAGCTTTATCTATATTTGGTATATATATAGTTATTTACTACACATATTACAATCACTTATTAATGAATAATGTGACAACATAACAAAGCTGCACATAACATTCCAAAGCATTCGATACTGTACCTCATGATTGACTCTTGCACAAAATAAACCAATATGGAATTAGAGGAAATATCCACAAATGGCTAACTTCATACCTAACTGAAAGAAAAATGCGAGTCCAACTTGAAGGAGAACACTCGAGTAATGCTTCAGCTGAATCCGGAGTCCCCAAAGGACCCATCCTCTTCTTGTGTCACATAAAACATCTACCAGATGCAGTAAACTTGTCAGTCCGACTATTTGCAGACGACTGTTTGCTGTACAGGGAAATCAAAAACCAAAATGACCACAAAAAACTACAAGAGGACCTCATATCCCGGGAAAAATGGGCCAACTATGGGTTATGTGCTTCAACGCCAAAAAATGCTATATGCTAAGCCTAAAAAGTAAAAGCCAGCGGTTCTACAACCTTAACAACCATACACTTGAACAAGTGACATCCAACCCATACCTTGGGCTACAAATACAGGAAGACCTTAAATGGAAGGAACAAATAACAAATACATGTAACAAAGCCAGTTCCACGCTAGGCTTCCTTAGGAGGCAACTACAACACTGCCCTAGGGAATGCCGTAAAACAGCATATATAACACTAGTAAGATCAATTATGGAGTATGGATCAATTATTTGGGACCCATATACATGTACGCAAAAAGACATCGATAAATTGGAATCCATACAAAAGACAGGTGCTAGATTTATCACCAGACTACAAATCGAGAGAGGAAGGATGTATGACAAAAATGCTATCAGAACTTAAGCTTCCTTCACAACAATCAAGACGTCAACAACGATTGATCTTCTTTTTCAAAGTGGTTGAGGGGATGATACCACTACCAGCGCTCCCTCCTGACAACCTGATAAAATTCAATAGACCAAAATGACAAATCAGAGCAACAACCTATAATAACTTTGTTACTTAGAACATTATAGACCAACAAGTCCGTAACAGGAAAAAGCAGTCATAGTTCCATCTAGTAAGACCGACCAGTTCAAAAACTCTATTTTTGTGTATACTGCAGTAGATTGGAACCAACTGGAGGACTCATTAGTGTGCGTCACTACAACCGAGGAGTTTAAATCAGCACTCCTCAGCAAGTGCGACTAACTTGTGCGCAGATCAGCCCGTCACACAGTAGCCGAAACTGCGAAAGGAATCTGTGACCTACCCATCCATATTATAACACTTACTATAATGTGACAACATAACAAAACTGCACATAACACTTATTAATGTATGCTTTCAAGTAAACTATGAATAAAAAAAATTTCCCTTCATGAAATCAAGGATTCGTACAGTACTACTATGAAACCAGAGTATTACTAAAATAAATAAATGAAATATGGTGACTCATTTTTTTGTTTTCGTTTGTTTTAAAGATAGACAATTTGTTTGTCTGTATTTGACTTGACAATCCATTAAGGTTATATTTAAGTGTAATGTGGGCTGTCGTTTCACCTTGTTTTATCTGTTTAAATCCTTCAAAATACTAAATTGCAATTATTTTTCAAATTTTTGAGTTGAATCCAACGACGCCATTTTCTATTATGCGAGAGTAATATTAAATCGGATATGGGAGAAAGATATGTGTCATTTTACGGTTTTCTGTTTTGTCGGTGAGAATTTCGAGGTAGTTACAGGAATAAACAATTTTAACCTTTGTAAAAAGGTACGGAGTGCTTCGCAGTATCATAAAATACGTCAACTTTTGTGTTTTTGTTTGTGCTGTTTGTGGGGAAAGAGAGGGAGTTTCTATTTTTATTTCTTCAGTATATTTAATAGTTTTAATGCATATATTATATGTCTCTGGTTTGTGCTTTCAAAGTTTTTTTCGGTTTCGGCTGAGACTATTACACCCGAGACTATGTGTATTAGCAGTCTCAGATTACACTAACGCAGATTTCGGAACCGTATTATTTGGGTTTCAGTAACATTATTTTTATTCATATGACACAAAGTGAGACATCAAGTTAAGCAAAGAAGCGCCAATCCGTCTGATAGTCACAAATTCATGATGCTAGACTGTACTGAAAACTCGGGAAAATAAAACACACAATAGTAGAATAAAAAAAAAACAATCTGATCATCACCAGACATAGGAGGTTAAAATCAGACTGGTTGATTGATTGGTTCAGGTGTTCAACGCCACTTTCAGCACTGCCGTCTATTGGCTATATTCCGTGGCTTTTTTTTATTGGGGAGGAAAGCCGAAATGCCAGGAGAAAACCACCAACCTTCGACAGGAAAACTGACAATCCTTGGCAATTAAGATTGGAGTCGAGCACACAACCTCAAAGTTGACAGGCTAGTGATACAGTAGTAGAACTACTTAAACCACTCGACCACCGAGGCCACAAGTATTAGTTACGATTAGACTGAAACGCGATACCGTTAGTTCTTAGATATTGTTACGCTCTCTTGTGAGTTTAATTGTTTCAGGCAAAAATGATACTCTTGACTGCACATTCATGCAAGCATAGAGGACAGCGTCTGATATTTACACATCATGTGACATGAATTTATGCTTTATATTAACCGTATTCATATGGTTACACAAACCAGAACAACTAATACGGAGAAGATCTAACAACGAGACTTGAAACTCTAGCATACATTAATTTACCATACAGAGAACAAACGAAACCTAAGACTTATGACCATCACATGCAGTAGTATCAGAGATAACAAACAAAAATCTGAATTTCTATTGAAATACACAAAACCAAACATAGTACTTGCCACAGAGTCATGGCTTAAAGGGATAAAACCAGGAAAATAAAACAACAAAGGACGCAATTAAATCAAGCGAGATATTCCCAGGCAACTACGAAACATACAGAAATGGCAAAGGAACAATAGGAGCGAGGCACTTTTATCATATACAATAAAGAACTATAATATTGCTTCAAATAGACCAGCTAGATATATAATAAACAACTGTGAAATAGATCGGGTAAACACTAACACTAAACAAATATAGATTTATTTGGGCATAACACAAACAGATTGGGTAAACACTAACACTAAACAAATATAGATTTATTTGGGCATAACACAAACATATTGGGTAAACACTAACACTAAACAAATCTAGATTTGCTTGGGCATTACACAAAACCTACAGGACAGATAAACATATTGGACCCGTGATTTTTTTTACAACAAATCATTCACCGGTAAAGTCTTCCATCAACATGATAGGAATATCAAACCATGCAGCAAAATAACATAGATATAGATATAAAAGCTTTTTACAAAAAGACTAACTCGATGAAAAGATACACCTATTCAGAGACATATATACTAAATGAATATATATGTCTCTGACCTATTCAAAAGCAAATGAACTAAAAATCAAAGAAGACCTCACGAACTTGGCACAACAATCAAAGAGTACTGCAATCAAAAAGTTGACATCGATAATCATTAGACCACCTTAAAAATGTCATATGGGACCCATACATAAAAAAGAGACAGACCAACTAGACAGAATACTAAAAATAAGCGTAAAACATCAAAAGTTAAAAGACAAAAATGGCAGCCCAAAATTTGACGGTCTCACTGATAAGTTTCAATGAATTATACTTACATATACGAGCTTTTTACACAACATTAAGTAAACAATTCCAACTTATAAATAAACCATGTTTTTCAAGAAAAAAATTCAATCAGTACACATCCAAAGAATTTAGTGTAAAGATGTTGAACAGTCTGAAAAAAGCATGGCTTTGTGTAATGCAAAATATAAGTATCGACAGATTGTAGAACATACTGTAAAGCAATAAATACTTGGTTACGTTTTGAATGATTAAAAACAAATTCAATGTTAGTACCGATAAAAACAATATTAAAATATATTACTACACAATAACATTGATTTGGTTTACTTCAGCACACAAATCATGCATTCCTTTTAAGAAATCTACTTTGATTTTGTATAACTGTATGCTATGTTTTACCTAGGTACATAAACCACTATACATTGTCGATAATATCTAATTCTCTTTTGTTTGGTCTCAATTGAAGATGGAAAAAATGGATGTTCAGTAGAGACATCCAAAAGATCGTGAATCTCAGTTAATTATGCAGTTGATGGAAAGGAACAGGGGAGAGATAATATTGGCCGATTGATAAAGTATGAAGTTGCACTGCTTACACCATATTCATGTCAGGTTATACTGGATACATTTGAAAATCACATACTTCACCATGCAACAGTCGTTTAAACACTCAGCTTTTTCTCTATTTGTAATTCCTTTGTTATTTTATTACCTTTTATCGAACTTCCAATTCTCTTTCTTTGGTCTGTTATCGCCTAATATAAGGATCTTACTAGAGGTTAACATACGGTCGTCAACAATATGATATATACAATTTGTCAAGCTCTAAGTCTCCAGGGTCTAGAAAAATTGTGAATACTCAGTCTTTCAAAAAAGTCTGCCTTCAAAACCAATTCTCTTAATGACAAAAACGATGGGGTATAAAACTCAAAGACATTCACTGATGATGGTCCTGTCTTGGGACAGGCACTTTGACATCTGGCGGGGTTAAACTATTTTTTTTTATATCTCAATGATGAATAAACATTTTAAAATTTTCTTTGAAATGAAAGTCTGAAGTTATCATAAAGGAGTGGGCAACCATTAACCAAAAATCGAAATACAGGCAGTGGCGTAGCTTCCATTAAGGCAGTGAGGCCCCTCCAAACTTTTTACATAGAAAAAAATAAATGGAAAAAATAAGAAGGGTCAAGAGAGATACGTTTATACAAAAAAAGAGTGAAGATGGATCCAAACATTTGACTTTTCTACCCTTTATATTCAATATTAATAATAAGGAGTCCCCGGATGTATTATCATCGAAAGAAATATGAAGTTTGTTTCATATGAATCAAAGGAGATAAAGGGAAAATGAAATTTGCCTTTCAGAGGTCGCAGGTGACCAATTGCAAGGTTTTAATTCTTGCCCTTTATCCTAGTTAACCCATTGTGGTAATTTGTTCTCGTCCAGTGAAAGTGAATGGAAAGTTTATCCTACAACAATCAATCAATCGATCAAACTTGTATTAAAATCGACTGTAAGCATATGTAAATGCTGAAAACTATTTTGCGACGCAAGTTTCCCTTAAACCACCAATTCCCAAAAAGCATCGCGGTCTTTTATTTCGCACTGAGGCGTTGACTCCGAAGCTTCAAACTGTTTGCCTATCTTGAAATAAGGGTCAAGATACGCCACTTGACAGTCACCATCACCGATTGCATTAAACGAAAAAAAAGACAAAGACGAAAAGTACGCACTGTAGTTTACAGAACACTGCACAGAAAATTAATCATGTTCAAAACGGCATACATTTTCTTTTTTCAACATCCATATGTATTTCAAGTCACGAAGTTTATATTGGAGTATCCTTGATTTTCTATATTTAAAGTTTAATGTGATAGATTCGACAAAAAAAAGTCCCAAAATTATAAATTATTTGCTGAAAGTTCATCACTATATGGTGGAACATGAAATAACATGTCAATTTCATAGAAATTGCAGGAAATAACTGTTACGAAATTTACAGTGTCTGAAGATGATGCGACTTTTCCAAAGGGAGACTGAAAAACGTCACGCTCAGAGGCGGATTTATGGGGGCCATGGGGCCCGGGTCCCCCTTATGGAGCTTCATATATACTAAATGCATAGACTTTTTATAAGTATCACTCCAAACACTGGCCTAATATACAAGATATCTTATATTATTCCACCTTAAACTATATGAGATATCTTATACAGTTTATTAGATAACTTGAAGTTAGAATAAATAGTAAAACGGCTTGCCATAGGTCCCCCTTTTCAAAATCCCGGATCCGCGTTTGGTCGCTTCCACATAGTTAGAGTGAAAATAGTTCGATTTAACGTTGACAAACAGTTCATTGGAGACAAACTGTGCACGAGTAACAGACTCATCCTCCTGCGACTATGTAACTTTTTAACGATGATTGTTTAGCTAAAGGAGAAATATATGATTATCATAATTATATTTAGAAATGAAATGGATTTCTGCAATTTCAAGGTTCAAACATCAGACAAGCAATAAAATAACCTAGTCAAATTAAATAGATATATCTGACATATTATAAATTGATATATAAAATCCTCACCCTTTTCTTTTGTCAATTTCAATTTCTATATTGCACAAACATCTATACATACCGAGACAAGTACACGCCATGGCATGACTCTCTGGTCCACCTCAAAATTACAACCTTAAATTCGTGTCCATTTTGGTGTTAAGACGAAGTGAAATAACGGATAAATTCCACTGTAACATAAAGGATGCCTATTTACGTAAACCCATAAATCTTCATATCAGTTGGCAAATATTCAATTTAAACGTCAACTTTAAAGTAATAACACCAAGTTTACTACACACTATACGAAAAATTTAACAGTAAGGATGTTATTTAATTGATGTACATCATGCTATGGATGCAAATTAATATACGCATTTACATTTTGTACATAAAAATATTTTGGTCTTAAAATATATGCACATAGGTAATCTTGGTTTAAAGTCAGTGGGAATATTGAACAATTTAAAATCCAGTTGAACGCATCAAAGATTACATCTGTGTAAAACAGCTGTCTCAGAGAGCATGCAAAACAAAAAATAAACTTGTGGAAAAGGAACACCGTAGTTTTCACATTGAGGTCAAGAAACAGTTGCAAAGCAGATTTTATTAGATTTTCCATACAATTTTGGCACTTTGTTAACTTTGAATAAATTGAAATTCTAAAGGTGATGCATTATTATGATGTAATTTATTAGACTCTTAGAATAGATGTGCATTCGTACAGACTGCGTTGACATTGACAAATCGGTCGAAAAAACAAACATCAATTTATCTCTATAACCAATCCATTTTCTTTTTAAACTGACATAATGTTGTCTGTTTAAATTTTTTGACAATTGAAGGTTAATTTTTGTCCCTTAAATCGTAAGATTGGCCTTCTAGGTAAAAACTATCAAAATGTATCACAACAAGCTGTATGTTGAACTGACTATTAAGATGCAATTAAATGCATGGCGTAATTGTTCAGCATTTTCACAACGAACTCAGTATAGTATATCCCTAGTATTTTATAAAGTACATGTAGTTTACTATGGTCGGGTTGTTGTCTCTTTGACACATTCCCCATTTCCATTCTCAATTTTATATATTCAAAAGAATTCGATGTGTATCATTGAAACAGGATATCTATTTCAAACTAGGCTTGGAGCAATAATAATTACAAGAAGATTCGAAACTAATTAAATAGAAAATGTTTGGTTTACGTCAACAGGCAGCAACTCCGCAACACAATAACACCTGATAATTGCGATCACATGAGCACCTGCTATGCTTTTCTTCTTTCGATCATACGAGGCGCAGATTTAGTCAAAATTAATATTTTGAAGGAGCAACTGAAATATATAATGAACTGTTAACACAGAGATATGTCTCGCCTTTTTGTTATTTTGAAAGTAAAATTCAAATGTTGAAATTAAAATAGCAATACTTTAACATGTAAGTTATGCAAAATATTCAAAGTCAATGAACCATGACAGAAGGTACAGGGCCAAACAATCTATGGAAATGAGATGTGCCAATGTCAGGCTAATCACAACTGCATATCAAATATCATTGACCTACCACTAGCAGTTCTCCATAAACTGACATAATCACAAACTAAGCAAACATATGAGGGGGCAGGGCTAAATTATCTCCATGGAAATGAGATGTGCCAATGCTAATACAACTGCATACCAACTATCATTGACCTACCTCAAGTGGTTCCCCATAAACTGACCTAATCACCAACTAATACATTGCTGTTGTTGCCGCCGCCGCTGAAGTCGGAAACAGCATACTTTTGACTTTTTGACTCCGCCAATGAAAGACAAAAAATAGGTTTTACCTACACAAGACCTCCACAATTCATTTATATGATATCCTTAAATATCTATGGAGATTCTCAATTATTTCAGGACTCTACAATTCGATTTCAGGATATCCTTTAATCGAATTATAGAGGTCCTCAAGTATAATTGTGGATCTCCATAAATATTTAAGGATATCATAAAATTGAATTGTGGAGGTCCGGAAATATCCTGGAGATGTATGGAGGTCCAGAAATATTTCAGGAGGTCCTCGATGATTTATTGATACTTGAATTCGAATTGTGGAAGTCCAGCAATAATTTTTGACTAAGGATATCCTAAAGCTAGAGGTCATGCGTAGCTCACTAACATTTTTGTTTACCTTGCTTGCATGAAATATTGCCTTACAAACGAAATAGCAAAGAGTCTTTCACTAAAGCATACTGGTCTGGTTATTATTAACATGTATGTTCCAGCAAAGCTTTACCTGGCATTATTTCCAACTATGCAAACGACAGATCCTTTACAATAGAATTTCATTCAATATAAAAAAAATTGTTTTGTTACAATAATAAAGTAAGGAGGGACAAACGTTTAAAACCTTTTACATTGTGGATAGGCAGTTGTAGCAGTTTTTTTTAGACATCAATAACTTGGTCAAATCAATGGAATTGTAAAAAAAATTGGACAGAAGCTTTTGTATGAGCAAAAGACAATATTCGGAGCATGATGACGAAAATATTTTTTTTCATTTTTTTGATAAACAGACTTAGTTTGTTTAGTGTGTCTAAATGTTCGACGATAGATTTTTCTTAAACTTCTGCATGGGTAAATATACTTTCAAATTTCAATATAAGAACTGGCGGTCACGGACCTTACTTTTTTCTGTTAAAATACATTGAAATCAAAGAAAGCATAGTTATTTTATATAGGTTATATAAGGGAAACTCAATTTTTCCTTATTAGATACAAATCCTTGCCTCGGACAAATTAAACGATAGAATTGGTCAAAACTAAATGAGAGAAGTGCTTTTCATAAATACTTTCCGAAATAACAAATAAAAATAGGGTGTCACGACTCAAGAGCCCATTTTCTTGAAAATACCCCCCCCCCCTCCCCCCCAAAAAAACACAAATTGTACTATCAAATTCATTATAATTATCTGCCCTGGATTTTAAAATGATTTTTTCTGAAAATTTTAAATACACTTACTTAACGGCACTTACTATTTTGATAGTTTAATCTTTGAATGTAAAGTTTTATATGTTTCTGTTGTATATTGCATGAAACTTGGTAATATATTTTTTAACTAAAAAATTCGTAAGGGTTCCACGGAACCCAGTGTCTCGCCTAATTTTGCTGTTAGTCACTTCGTTTCGTGTGTGTTTTGTAGTCTTGACGTCATCTAATTAACTATCGAGTTGACCTCCGGAAACCTCCGATGGTCATATAAGCGGTATAAACATAAATATAGATATAAATAGAAAGCGAAACTCGTGCAATTGGATTTTTCTATGTCTGTTTAATTTCATATTAAAGATTAAAAATATATGTTAATCATCGTTTTTACCTGTATAAGAATGATTTTTGTGGATCGAATCAGTCAATCAAATGATTTACCTTTGTTTCACTTTCAATGTTGACATTCTTTTCCTTTAAATAACCAAACACGTACAATGCATGCGTTATCCAACTCTAGCTAAGGGGTTAAATTGAAGTTCACTTTAATACGGATTCAATGAGGTCGAATTATTCACTTGCAAGTGAATAATTCATCATCAATTTTTCTTAGCTTAATTTGACAAAATTGAACCTTGCTAAAAGCGAATTATTATTTCATTATTTCACTTTTATTAATGATTGAACCAAAAAAATCATACTTTAGATTTTTTATAACTAGTGCCCCTTTAAATTTTGAAAAAAATAATTTGATTGATATCATTGAAAAACTGAAGAAAAAAAAATTCTGACTCAGACAATTAACCAAATCCCCACCCCCCCCCCCCCCCTTGTAGTGAAATGGTTGCTCCCTAAGAGATAGTGTCAGAAGCAAAATTTTTAAAATACATTTTTTTGTCATTTTTGGGTATTATACTGATAGATGAACTTAGTTTTTTGCAATGAACATAAGCAGACAGTAAGGGATTATTTTTTTTTACATGATAAAGTGTAAAATGGCTTCTTCTATCTGTTTAAGTATCATTCTAATTAATCTAGGGAAACTCAAGTTACCATACACAAACCATTTTTTTCTATAAAAAGTTTTAACAGTGACCTTGACCTTTGACCCCAAAATCCATAAGGCTCTTTCTATTCCAAATTTATCTTCCATCTGTAGAAGTTTCATTCAAATCAAGCAGGGGATAACCAAGATAACATCTGCAAACCATTTGTTTCAGACAAAGACAGACGGACAAACCAATTAGTATATGCTCCCAAATTTTTCAGGGGAACATAAAATAATCTATGTAACCAGCAAGTTACTACTGTACAATTCATATAAAATTAAAAAGTGGCTTGATATGGTCATTTGCACTATGAGATGCTTTCCTAAACAAAAAATGACAATAATTAGGTCTTTCCACCTTTCCATGAAAGACCTATTGATTTTGTTCAATTATATATTTCTTCTTCCACCACTTTCGTTTCAAAAATAGTCGACTGGATTTTTGATATATGATATCAAAGGGTTTTTGCGCTTTTGAAACTCACCCATATCAACCTAACACTTTACCATATGGGAGTTATCTCTCAAAATACTGTTTTTGTTGTTTGTGGCTTCTGAGAAACTGTATAAGATATGCTTAAATTTGTTCTCCAAAATGTTTGTAATCTCCTCAGAATGATCTGTTCAATATGGACCTAAAGCGGTCTGGTTACATGAAATAAGAGTTTTTTCCCTTTTTGTGTTTGACACAAGTGGTATGTTGATGTAACTCATAAATCCTATGCCAGAGACCTTTTGATAAGAGGTCCTTAGTTTATAGGCTGGAAATTGGGGTCATGGTCAAAGGTCAAGGTCATGTTTAAAATCTTTATCTTTGCCTATTTATCACAACTCCTCAGAAACTGCAAAAGTTATCGACAAAAAGTTTTTGTATGAGTTAACACAACACCAATACAATTAGAGCGAAGCACTCTGGTGACATTTAACATTGAATATCTAAAACGATTTTTACAGTAAGCTGTTTAGATTTAAGGAATGACTGTAATATTTTTTTTGTCTATGAAGAAATGACATCAAAAATGTGGTGCACTCTGAATAACCCGCGTAGCGGGTTATTTTAAAGTGTGCACCACATTTTTTATGTTATTTCGAATAGACAGAAAAAATATTAGTCATTTCTTATAATTTAATTCTAAATTCCATTTTAAACCTGAGTAAACCATGAAAAAACGTTGATGACGTCACGGTCACATGACAAAATTATGTCTATGAGCTGATAAACAAAACAACTTCAGCCAATCAGAAGAGGCATTACATCCAAATTAAATTATAGAAGTATACATGTAACTTTTTAACCATACGATTTTTTAGACATTGGGTCTTTTGATTTGAGATCAATGACCTTTGACCAAATTGAGCTTAGAGGCAAAGGTTGATTTGTCATTCCTGATATTGATTTCTGCTATAAATTTATACTGGTATACAATCAAGTCATAAGGTCTTTTAAAATAGGTTGCAAAACATATGACTTGAAAAAAGGTCAGCTGGAAGTGACCTTGTGTAAACCAGAAGTAGATATTTTTGCACTAATTTCGTGTAAAAGTATCTAGAAACAATATTTTTAGAAATAGTTTGAAACAACCATTTGTATGAAACCGCAAATGCAATTTCTTATATCAGAGGTAGCAAGTTATCTCCCTTAATTCATGCAAATGCAAATGTATTTAGAAACTTCTAGTTGTTTTAATAAGTGTAATGTAAGCTATAATATGACACTGGAAGTGGACTTGTGTACAACTGAAGGTGACAATTATCTCCCTAATTCCAAAAAGAACTTCATAACTAGAGGCTCTAAACAGCCTGTGTTGCTCACCTGCAGCTTCAACAATGGCCACTTTTTGGTAAAAATTCTTGTGAAAGGGCAATAACTCTTTAAAGAGTTAAGTGACTTTTCAGTCATGTTGACCTATTTGTAGATCTTGTCCTGCTGATCATTTATGCTTTTGAAAGTTTCTATCTACATTTGTGTTTATTATACATTTCAAGTTAATAGGCAAAAACAAAAAAAATGGTAAAAAATCATCTTTAAATGGCAATAACTCCATTAATGTTGCGACTCAAGATTTAAGCCATAAAGGCTTATTTGTAGATCTTGTCTTGCTGATCATTTTTGCTGTTTAAAGTTTCTGTATATCTATTATAATTTTCAAGATAATAGGCAAAAATGTAAAAAAAATGGTAAAAATCATCATTAAAGAGCAATAACTACAATAACAAGTCCTCTGATGAATATAGCCTTTTGACTACTTTGTAGATCTTGTTCCCATGATATTTTTTTACGGATTAAAGTTTCTCTATCTATTATAGTTTTCAAAATAATAGGCAAAAATATTTCTGTCCCCCTGTCAGAAGTTCTCTATTCATAGCAGCTTTCTAGATAATAAGCAAAACTTGCATTTTACCCCTATGTTCTATTTTAGGCCATGTTGGTTTGCAGGCTGGGTCATAGGACACAATTTCTAAACTAGATACCCTTATAATGATTGTGACAAAGTTTAATTAAATTTGGCAAAGTAGTTTTGGTAAGATTTTTTTAAGATATTAGGCAACAAGAGGCTGTCAGAGTGACAGCAAACCGGATTTCCTGCAGAGGTAAAACCCTGAACAGTTGAGCAAGTATGGACACTACATTTAAGCTTAAAACAGCACTGAATTTGGATTGTGATTGAATATTTGACACAGCATAGGTTTGTGACACAAAATGAATGTGGTCAAAGTACTGAAAAATTTGAAATTGGACATTTACCTTTTAAAATTTGGCCCAGTAGTTTCAGAGAAGAAAATTTTTGATAAAGTTAACGTTCGACGACAATAGGCAACGGATGCCAAGTGATGAGTAAAGCTCACTTATTCATAGCGAGAGTGCACATGCTGAAATGTCTTGCCTGTTTTACTTATCATTGAACTCATGTTGAAAGTCTGTAATATGAAGGTTTTAATACAAGTATCACATACACTTAAACATTATCAATTTTCTATGAAAATGAGGTCATGGTAAGAGGAACCATTCCAGACAGACATTGAAGACCGTACTGTGACCTATAATGGTTTACTTTTATAAATTTTGACTTGGATGGAGAGTTGTCTCATTGGCACTCATACCACATCTTCTTATATCTATGTACACCCAACAATCATTCCATACACCAAATATAGTGATCCTATTCACTAATAGTACCTGAGAAACAGAATAAACCACAAAATCTAAACATTGACAAATGAACCATGAAAGTGAGGTCAAGGTCATATGAACCCTGCGAGACAGACATGTTCACCTTACAATCATTCCACACCCAAATATAATTGACCTACTGCTTATAATACATGTATCAGAGAAATAGACCAAACCACAAAAACTAAACAGTGTCCAATGAACCATCAAAATGAGGTCAAGGTCAAATGAAACCTGCAAGTCAGACATGTATACCTTATAATCATTCCATATACTAAACATAGTGGCCCTATTCCTTATAGTATCTGAGAAATAGACCAAACCACAAAAAATAAACATTGTCCAATGAACCATGAAACTGAGGTCAAGGTCAGATGAAACCCGCCAGTCAGACATGTACACCTTACAATCATTCCATACACTAAAGTTGACTTTCTGCTTATAGTTTCTGAGATACGGACTTGACCATGTAACTTTTACCTTGATCACTGATCCATGGAATGAGGTTGAGGTCAGGTGAACCCTACCTGACAGACATGTAGACCTTGCAAGTAACCAATATACCAATATGTAGTTATCCTCTTGCTCATAATAAGTGAGTATTTCACTTTTTAAATAACTTTAATTTTTTTTCAAGCAGTCAATGAAGCATGAAAATGAGGTCAAGGACAATGGACATACTTCTTAACATAAGGATCTGCATACAAGGTATGAAGCATCCAGGTATTCTAGCTCTTGAAATATAGAGCTTTATACAAATAGTTTACGCCATCGCTGCTGTCGGATTGTGATACCTATGTCTTGCATTCTAAGACTTTTGTCGCCAGCGAGACAAAAAAACACATATATTTTCAGAATCAGCGAAAAAGTAAGCTATTAGTTGACACTGGAAATAACGATTCTTAGCCAACTGGAAGTAGCTAATCATCTCCTTCATTTCAAAGAAAAGAACTACAAACTATATATTTTTGGAATCTGAAAAATAATTGTTAGTTGTAACCCTGCCACATGTGTTCTGTAAAGAAATTGATGTTCATGGAAGACACTGGTCTATTGTATTGCATGGTATGATGACCTCTAGATGCCTTTTAAGTTTTTTTTTTCTGTAAATGGCTATTTCTTCATTGACATATACCTATAGCTTCTTATTTCATAAAAATTAATGACTAACTGATTTTAAAAGTACTTGTATTCACAAAATGTGTTTACAAAGCTAATATCCAATAAACATCTGCACCATGAGCGCATGATACACCCGATAACTTCTCAATGTCATTTCAGAAATTTATGAAAAACTAAAGGGAGGTTATCTTAATAGATATAAACCAGTAACCAAAATTTCATGAAAACTGCTCAAAGCACTTAAAAGATATTGTCCAAAAACAGGAAAATCACTCCCTTTTTATGAACAAAATCCCATAACTTGGAAACGTAAAATCTAAAATTTATAAAAATCAAAAGGGAGCTTTTGTCCATAGATATAACCAATTCACCAAACTTTCATGAAAACTGCTGAAAGCATTATTGAGTAATTGTCCAAATACTGGAAAATCCCCCTTTTTTTAATGAATAAAACCCCATAACTTGGAAACTTAAAATCTAAAATTTATAAAAATTGAAAGGGAGCTCATGTCAATAGATATAAACAATTCACCAAAGTTTCTTGCAAATTGGTGAAAGTATTTTGAGTTATTGTCCGAAAACTGGAAAATCTCCCTTTTTAATGAATAAAACCCCATAACTCAGAAACTTAAAATCTAAAATTTATAAAAAAATGAAAGGAGCTCACGTCAATAGATATAAACAATTCACCAAAGTTTCATGCAGATTAGTTAAAGCGTTTTTGAGTTATTGTCCAACATGTTGACGACGGACAGACAGACGGACAAACGGATGGAAAGAAAGACGGACGAACAATGGTATACCATAATACGTCCCATAAACAGGCGTATAAAAATTGTGTGAACAGTTACCAACATACAAATGTATAAATCCAATTCAAAAGTAATATGCAAATATCTGTTACACAACATTGTATATGATCTGATCAGGTTATGATGTGATGCTGATGGCAATCATCAGTCAAACCTGATTCTGAGCATCCTTGATATCATTGTTATTAACTAACCTAAAGTAATGTATACACAGACATATATTAACTAACCTAAAGTAATGTATACACAGACATATATTAACTAACCTAAAGTAATGTATACACAGACATATAAATATATTATATAGCAACAAATATTCACTTCCATTAACTTTGCAAAAGGTTAATTTAGAAAAAAAACCTTTTTACAACGAAAAACACAACCCACATTTTTCATCTTACAGAAATATCAGACAAAAAGTAAAATGTATACCATTGTCAGAATGACAGAAAAGTGGTCCCTCAGAGCAATAGACAGTGTAAAATGATCTGATTCAATACAACTTTTATGCTTGAATAAAACATTTATTAAATACAATAACTGATACAATTCTAGCACTTATTAAATGTAAAACACGCAAATGAAGTCATTTCATACTTTGATAAACAATCACTCAATTTGGTAAATATAGATAAAAAACAAACTGCTTCTAACAAGTACGAGATTCTTACAACAAAAATAATGCAGGTATTGTTGAATTCTTTTTTTTGGGATTGTGATCAAATATCTATTTAGAATAGTGAAAGTTACAATTGCACAATAAAAGGATTTTGTAAAAATATACTTAAAAAGATCATATATAAATGATTTTATTTGTTTTAAATTGAAAAGATATATCAAATCTTGTACGTAAAGAAAGTAAGTCAGATCTGATTATATAAAATATGAGGAATCTCTTAAAATTTCAAGTGACATGATCAAATTCTGACATTGATCAATGATTGATTGGATTACAAAATCAAATTTCTTTTTTTAAATTACATGTATAATAATTTACTTATTAAATAGTAATATATATAGATGTTTTAGTCCTTTTGTCCATCTGTCTGTTCCTTTGTTTGTTCATTCATTTTTTTTATCATTAGTTTGTCAATCAGGACTTTGTATTTACAACTACTCCTTAACCAGATACTGGATTTCAATGAAACTTGTATAGAAGCCTTATGGCATAGTGTAACTCCAATTTCACTTTTTGATTCAAATGATTGTTTTGGTTTCTTTCCAATTTTGGAACTGTTCTTCAAATATGAATATTTCAAACAGAGACATCCACACAAATTATGTCCTTAGAAATTGACACAAAGTATATACAATTATAAAGTATAACAGCACAGCACAGATTTGGGACTAATGTATAACAAATTGAGCAATATACATTATTTTACCAAAAGAGAAAAATTTCAATCTTAAGTATAATCTGTAATACAGTAAAATGATGGTTTTTTTTTTAGAAGATAATCCTCAAAAAAATCAGTTGTGATGATAAATTAATAATATATCTACAAAGGTATACTATGGAATGCAGATCTGTTCCCCAAGTTGTTAAAAAAGGAGTTTATACCTGCAAAACAGAAAACAATATTTATTGAACGGGTTAAACTCAACAGATATGTAAAGTAACCAAAAATAATATTTCTATAATGAATATACTGACATTTCAACACAAGCCAGGAATCATATCAGTGGTTATCATAGGTTTTTCCATATTGAGATTTTTGTATTGTTTCATAGATAAAGTTAGCTCTGTTGAATTTTTTAAACTTGTGAAGACAATTCATAACTTTTTAGGGAGATGAGCGCTTACAAACATGAAAACTGCAGGGCTATTTCTAGAGATCTAGTTTAGTTAACTTTTGTTTTTGGGTTGATGATTATCCAATATTTCATTTTATTCATTTTGATAAGTGACTACAATAAGAAAAGGCAAATCAAACACCAACATTTGTATGAAGAAAAAGTAACTAAAACTTATTGAAAGTTCTACATATAATGCCTTGAAAAATCAAAGTGCCATCTGGCATAGTTGTGTAGAGTTACCTTGTAGCTATGTCCAATCTGAATGAACAATGTAAATGACAATTCAGGATTTAAACAACATGAAAGAAATAAAATGTACAACCAATACTAAATTATATACATTTGTAATAATTTTCTGCAGCAAAAACATGAAATGAATCACAGCTATCATTTCATGCTAATCATCAAGTAAAGCAATCTTGTCTGTATCTTACACAAAATACACATGATTGAGACTTGGACACCATAAGTGATCATGCAGTGTTCTCCCCAGGCCGTTTTAGCGTCACGGCACCAAGACGCAATATTTTTTTCCCGTGATGGTATAATCATTTCCGCGACGCTATAATTATTTTGAGGATGCTATTTGTCTTGTGTGTAAATCGCAAAACCATGTCCTAAATATTGAACTTTCATCTAATTACCGCTTGTGATCATAAAAATTATATCACCTTTAATTGTAATCCCTTCAAGTTGGACAATAGAGGCAATTTAGAGTGATTACATAGGTGTTAATTGACCTTTGGGTGATAACTGAATGGATACGAATACCCCAAGCTGACACTTATGACATGAATAATACCACGTGGTCCAATCGCAAATTTCGACATGGAGAAAATGTAATCAGAAAATCGAAAAACAATTCGAAATCTACGTTTGCATAACCCAAATTCAAAGATACAAACGAGTTCTCTCTTTAGAAAAGAGGTTAGGTCGTATATTTTTACAACTTTTAAAAAATTACTTTCTTTCATTTCCGGTATAACTAGTTATAATAATAAATAAGTTTGATACTTCTTTAGAAAGAGATCATAATTGGCTTTAGTAAATGTTTCATCCATTTAATGCATTAAAAGCGTCATATTCATTCCCAATTTCTTGTCAAGCATTGTTTATTTACGTAAATTTTTCTTCCGCCGCCATTGAAATATTTGTGAAAACTACGGATCGGAACCGGACCAGATATGACAAAATTCCGCATTTTTACGATAATAACTACAGATGCACAAATGGCACAGTAGACAGAAAAAAATGATCACAAAAGAGAAAACTACGCATTCCACACGCATTAACAGACTATTTATTAGATATCTTTGCTAAATGTATTCTTTTTGAAAATACATCATTTTAATATACTGACTGAAGTAGCTTAACTTTGTTAAAAATATATATCATTTTGATATAAAGAAACAACTGGGACTAATTCATTGAGTACCATGAAACAATGAATTTCATAGACATGAAAAAGAAAAAAGTTTTTTAATTGAAATTTTATTGCTATATGATACTTTCTCTTCCACTTTTATATAAAAACCATTTTTTTTTTGTTGCTAGATATTTAGTATTGTATATATACAGGTTGTACTATAATAAACCATTAATTCATTCATTCTTTCGTTTAGTTGCGTAGGTAGGGTAACTGGAACCACACATATATTTTTATTTGGCCCAAGAGGAAAAAAATAATTCTGTAACTATAAATGAATATAGAAAACATAAACTGAAACAACTGTTATCATGGTTAAAGTTTAATTGTATTCTCAGTAATGAATTGAACATTATAAACATATATATAACATAAAGGAAATAGAGCATCGCTGCGACACGTCAAATGACATTGAAAAAAAATACAATTTATTTTTTTACGACAAATGTGATGCTATCCAAAATTTCTGGGGAGAACACTGTCATGTACAACAATAAACATGATTTAAATTTCTGATTTCCAACATAAACTATGCCTTAATTTTACTCCATAGATTTGACCCAATTCAGGGTGTATGATTTAAATTTTTGCAGTGCCATGGTGCAAAATGCAACTGTGCTCAAGACCTATATGTTTAAAGCATGATCTGGACCATGATAAAGACAGGGGCACAAAGCAACATATTGCAATATATCTAATAGAAGCATCCCTTAAATGGTAGTTATAACTACTAGTATATGATTTTTTTTTTAGCATGATATTGTCTTTGTTTTTTTTTTAACACTTGAACAAGAAACATGACAAAATATTCTTTTTCTTCTCCAGAATTTAACATTTAAGTACATCACTACATTGTTTCATTTATATGGCAAAAATCTTAAGTATCCCTCCTGAACAATGCTAAGACTAAAAGGCTTGGTCCATCTAGCTGCAATACTTAAACTTCCTGCATGCCTATGAGATTTTCTAATTTCTATTCAATGTATCAATAGATTATAAAGAAGAAACAGCCATTAAATTTCAATACCATATTCTATTTACAGGTAGCTTTTCTTATTTGTATGTCTATGATTCATTCTACAAACAGACAGGTTTAATTACCATTGCAGCTGCCTTAAGAGCTTGTTTTAAATCTTCTAAAATATCTTCTTCATCTTCTATTCCTACAGACAGTCGTATAAGTTGGTCTGAAATTCCCAACTCAGCTCTTTCTGCTTCTGGTACAGAGGCATGTGTCATAACAGATCTATAGAAACAGAATACATTGATATCATTGATTCATTTATAGTGAATACAGTTGAGATCTTAAAGAAAACTAGTTTAATCCAGCCACATTTTCATATGCCTGTTTTAAGTCAGGAAACTTGTCAGTGGAAGTATATATTATTTCTTAATGTTTTTTGTTATTGGAAGAATTTGAAGTAGACAGCTATCTTTGATAATTTCTGTTAAGTTTATTCATAACTTTTTTCGACTTGGGACAATTAAAAGCTTGATTGTATTAACACCTGTCTATAGTTGATGACTGTATGTTGACCTCTATATGCTTTTTTGGTTATTTGTGTTGTTGTCTCACTGACATTAACCCCACATCTCCTTTTATTCCAAATTAAAATATAGTTCATGCAGCATATTTGTCCCCTTGGCATCTTGTGCTTCTATTTTTCTAAATTTCAAAATCTCCTTAACTGATGCATGTGGTATAATGAAGTAAACAAAGACAAGTTATTGTTTTGTATTCCTCACTAACCAATTCATAAATCACAAAGATAAATCAAAAGGCAGAAAATGGCAGCCAAACATTTCAAATTGAGAAGAACCCATTTAAGTCAAGTAGTCGGAGATGGATGGAAAATTATCCTAACAGAAAGTTAAAATGTTAAAAAATAGAGATAATCATTGATAAAAACTACATATGCATTTGAAAGAACTTATGCAAGAGTAACTAATAAAAGGCAAAGGTAACTGGTATAAGTCTCCAATAAAATTCTATCATCACATTCCCAATACAGTACAGCATCATAGTAACTACAAACAAGGTGTATAAAACTTACGGAAGTTCAGCTAAACTTTCAAATCCTCCTAAACTTTCAGCTAGGGTGAATACCTATGAATGAGGTGAGACTTTATATGAATACAATTTTTAAATGCAATGACTAACAATCATAAATAATAAGTTCAAAATTAAAAGAATTACAAAGTATTACCTTCTATTTTGAAAAAATGCATTTGATAGCCATAAATTTACCTTTTTGAAATCTGATTTAAAATTTCTTTATCATGATTTTACATTTTTTTTCCATTACAATTAAGGTTAAAAAATCAAAATGTCAAACCGATGCAAACATCCTGGACATGCATTTGGTCAGTATGACTGAATATGTAACACATTAGTGACTTCTGTTAAATGTCTTTCTCCATCATTTGTTTTTAATAATTAATGTTTGTCGGTAAAAGCAGCTAAATATATATATAACTTTACCTTGAGATTTTGAAGGAAAGCTTTAGAATTCTCCAGTCCTCCTTTGATAAAGAAAGTAACCATACCACTGAACCCTCTCATTTGTTTTTTAGCCAGTTCATGTTGTGGATGTGACGTTAGGCCTATAGGATGAAAAAAAATCACATTCTACGACTTATAAAAAAAATAAACAAAGTTGCTTAGAAATCTGTCACAAAAAGATTGCAATAAAAGTGATATATAGAGGAAATATTAAAAGCATATAACCAGGTATAAACTCAGTGCCAAGAAAATGCATGGCACAACTCTCTAACACCTTGCTATATACCACAACACATGTCATTCAAATTCTAATATGAGATTTCAGGAAAGGTTAATAACAAATAGTGTATAAAATATAGAAAAAAATACTCCATACAATGCAGCAATTTCATGCTAAATTCCAAATGAATGTGATATATGGTTGCTATAAAGAAATCTAGTATTGAACATCCCTTAGTGTATCTAGTGGTGAAAATAACAGCTCTTACCAAGTCAATATTAACAGAACTTGGAACTAGGTGAAAATGTGAGAATGCATTATACCTTATTGCTCTCCAACAAAAAGATAAATGAACTAGAAAAACTGTAACTTAATAAATTATGACTCCCACCCCCCTATACAAGAGTGAAATATCCCAGCTGATCATGCAAACTGATTGGAAACCTTGACAGGGTATATGTGACAATGTACCTTGTGAACGAATACAAAAGATTAGAATGGTGATTTATCTTACAAGATTGCTATGACGTACCAAAATTTCCCCCTGTTGTTGTGTGAAGAGGAATAAAATTTATGTTTACTGTATAGAATTGTAGAACAGGAACATAGATTACATTAAGTGTATTTCATGCTTTTGTATTTGTTCCTGTTATTCACTAGGCGGAACAAGGTGCCATTGTTATACAATAGTCCCACAAGATTGCTACCCATAACAAATGCCCCACCCAGTGTATAAATGAGAAATTAAATTGTGTGTCACAATGTGTCGTTGTAGTACAATAGTCAAAATATGGTAAAAGTCCCATAACTCCAATGATAAATAAAATGCTTCGCTGAGCGCAGCCTGATACGACCGCAGAGGTCGAACCCTGAACAATTGGGGTAAATTTGGACACAATATTCAAGCTTGATACTGTCTGAATTTGGATTGTGATAAAATTTTTGACATAAAATAGGTTTCTGACACAAAATAAATGTGGTCAAAGATCTTACAAATCTATTGTGAAATACTATGCAATTGCAGATTATTTCTTGAAAGTTTTCAAAAATTTGAAATTGGAAAAGTTTTGAAAAAAAAATATGAACCCCTTAAAAAAATTGGAAAAAATCCCCTCCCCCAAACTTTTTGAATTCCCCCTAGGAGCAATTACCCCCAAACTCAATCCCAGCCTTTCCTTTGTAGCATGGAACCTTGTAGTACAATTTCAGAGAGATTCATACACTTAAACACAAATTATTGTCTGGAAACTAGAAAAATGCTTGTTTTTTGCCCTTTTTTGGTCCCTAATTCCTGCATGTTTGGGGCAATTACCCCAAACTCAATCCCAGCCTTCCCTTTGTGATATGAAACCTTGTGGTACAATGTCAGAGAGATCCATACATTTACAAACAAGTTTTTGTCCGGAAACTATAAAAGTGCTTGTTTTTGGTCCCTTTTTGGCCCTAACTCCTAAACTGTTGGCACCATAACCCCTAAAATGAATCCCAACCTTCTACTTGTGGTATTAAACATTGCGGTAAAATTTCAGAGCAATCAAGATACTTATACACAAGTTATTATCCTGAAACTAGAAAAATGCTTGTTTTGGGCCCCTTTTGGGCCCCTAATTCCTAAGCGGTTGAGATCATCATCCCCAAAATCAATCCCAACCTTCCTTTTGTGGTATTGAACCTTCTTGAAAAATTTCATAGAGATCCATTTACTTAAACTATAGTAATTGTCCGTAAACCAAATGTGTCTACGGACGATGACGCAGACGACGACGACATCATACGATCCCAAAAAATTTTTTGCGGTCGTATAAAAAGGTCAAATTATAATGATGATATAATATGGTCAGCTGCATATGATGGCAAGTAATCCTACCAAGTTTGAGAGCACTGTGACAAAAAACAGGACACTGCAGATAATATAATTGTTATTGGGGCTTCACAAGAGATATGGGCTCATATTCCTTTTAAGTGCCCTATAACCCATTCACCCTACATCTCAGGGGACATTAAACACTAACAGGGAATATGAGCCCATGTCCCTTGTGAAGATCCCAAAAACACTTAAAATAAGGTTAATATATGTATACAAGGACCATGACTAATTCTGAACTAGAGGATATGAAAGTAAAGGTAAATAAACTGTTCACACAGAGATATGTCTCGCCTATTTGTTATTTTGATAATGCAAATGTTGAAATTAAAATAGCAATACTTTAACATGTAAGTTATGCAAATATTCAAAGTCAATGAACCATGACTGAAGGTACAGGGCTAAACAATCTCCATAGAAATGAGATGTGCCAATGCTAATACAACTGCAAACCAAATACCATTGACTTTTCATAAGTCGTTCCCTTTAAACAAACCTAAACACAAACATTAACTTGTAAACTATGTAAAAGTTTCAAAGTCCATGAACCATAATTAGGGGGTGGGGTTATATAATCTCCATGGAAATGAAACTTGCAAATGCCAACAATACATTTGCATACCGAATATCATTGACTTAACATTAGTGGTTCATCTTAAACTGACCTAATCACAAACTGATACATGTAAACTAAGCAAAAGTTTCAAAGTTAATAGACCATGACTGAGGGGTAAGAACCAAATATTCTCAATGGAAATGAGATGTGCTAATGCTTATAAATACAACTGCATACAATTATCATTGACCTACCACTAACGGTTCACATTAAACTGACCTAATCACAAACTAATACATGAAAACTAAGCAAAAGTTTCAAAGTCAATAGACCATGAATGAGGGGGCGGGGCCAAATAATCTCCATCGAAATGAGATATGCCAATGCTTATACAACTGCATACCAAATATCATTGACCTACCACTAGTGGTTCCCCATAAACTGACCTAATCACAAACTAATACATGTAAACTAAGCAAAGTTTCAAAGTCAATAGACCTTGACTGAGGGGGCGGGGCTAAATAATCTCCATGGTAATGAGATGTGCCAATGCTAATACAAATGCATACCAAATAGCATTGACCTACCACTAGTGGTTCACCATGAACTAGACCTAATCACAAACTAATACATTGTTGACAACACCGCCGCCGGAAACAGCATACCTATGTCTCGCTTTTTGACTCTGTCAAGGCGAGACAAAAAATGATCCTTTCATCCCTTAACTGATAACATACCTGGATGGATGACTTTTTCAACATTGGGATGTTTTTCTAAGTATTTTGCTACAGCTAAACCATTCTTCATGTGCTCCCTCATTCTAACATGTAAAGTTTTCAGGCCTCTGTTAACCAGGAAACAATCAAATGGTGAAGGGACTGGTCCAAAAGCTACAATATAAATGAAACATCTTAAATAGAAAGAATTCTATACAAGCTTTGTTCCTTTTTTTTCCATGTACATGTATTTATTTTTAAGTCATAATTTGATTTCAATGTCCGTTCTTTTCTATTATAGTAACTGGTATTTGGTATCAATAACCATAAAATCTGATTTATATATTTAACTATCCAAATCTAGTAGTACAGATTTCTGACAGATTTACAGATAATATAAAACAATACAAGTAAATATTCTGATAAATGACAAAGTGTAGAACAATACCATACCATTCTGTAAAAACCTCAGTCTATCCGCCTTATCATCACTGTTTGTTGCACAGGCTCCCATTACTGCATCAGAATGACCTACACAGACAAAGAAACATTGTCATGAACTTCATCAAAGGGAGGCAATTCATTCACACAGGTCAAATGAAAACAAATACAAATTTATTATCTGTTACTTCTCACAATATTTCTTTTTTAACCATTAATTTAAAACAAAACAAATGAATAAAATAAATGATATTAAAAGAGAGCGGATAACTTGTATGAAATAATAGTCATGACTTTCTGCAAACTTCTACCATCAGTTTATTAATCCATTGGAGGTATATGATCCAAAGTAACTAAAGCAAATGTAGTTAAACCTACCATTCATGTATTTGGTTAAAGAATGCATCACTATATCGGCGCCAAAATCTAATGGTCTCTGGAAAATCAACAAAGAATTGGTAAAATTTGTTATCTTTAGTCATAATCAAGAACAAAGTGGCAAATATTGTTGTAACTTGTCATTTATAATCATGTTAACATAAGGTTATTGTACAAAAAAATACCATAAGTATGATACCAGTTTTATATTTGTTCCATAGCCTTCTATGTCTATTTAGTTAAACTTGTTTAAATTAGAAATATGTTAAAAATTGTTATTAATCACATCAAATTTTAGAATAATAACATAATAATACATGTATTCACAGCCTATAAAATTTTAGCACAGTAACTTTTGATAACTCAGATTTCTGGATAATTCAAAATATACTGATAGCCTGAGTAACATAACCTTTTTTTCACTCCATCAAAACATAGGAAAATTACAACCCGATTATACATATTTCCTAGCTATCATGACATCTAGTTAAGACGTTAACCACAATACATTCATATTATTAGATAAATTTATCAGAACACAGTTTACACAGACATCTTAACAGAATATGAACATTTATAACCCATTGACAAGTACATGTCAACCCACTGGCATATTACCTCCGTAAAATAGCACCCCAATGATATATATGACATTCAAAAAAAGTGACCTAGACCAGCGCCACATCTGTGTATACTTTTATATACCGGTAGGAAGAGACCCCCCTGGACTCGCTACTCAGTCAGAAATCCTTTTAAACAGTTTTTGTAACCGAACAAAGCATGAAATTTCATTTGAATACAATCTAATTAAAATGAACACATATTCTTTTCCTCTTCTATCTTTTTAATCTTAAACTAAAAATAGATTAGATGATATGTACCTGCATACATGATGACATAAAGGTATTATCCACCACTACAAAGATATCCTGTTTCTTACTGCGTACTACATTTACTACAGCTTCTATATCAACCAACTGCATTGTGGGATTGGTGGGTGTTTCAACCCATACCATCTGAAAACATAAAAAGGCTATCACAGATCTGCCACATTCAAACAATCCTAAATATTTATAGGTCTTTGGATTATTAACATTGATACAATGTTGTCAACTAGTTTTCTTTTTTGTAATTGAACAAACTATTTGAGATATTATAATTCAATGATACTTAATAAGAAGTGTATCAGCATCCAGTATCTCAGTTACACAAGAGCAGTGTGAAGAGTAGTAATGCATAAAATTGTGGAAACATTAATGTTTTTTTCAATTGTTAAGGCAAATTCAGGCAAATCAAATACAATATGAAATAAATGAATTCACAGCCTAATAAGCAAGATTAATGAAATCAAAATCTAAACAGAATGCTTATTAATCTTGTTAATTCATGGGACTTAAAATTCTGTTTTGCTGAAAACATATAGCTTTATTGTGGATTATAAGTGATCTGGAGTTATTCCCCTTTTCATCCTTAGGAATTTTGTGGATAGTTGTCTTATTGGCAACCATACCACATCCCTTTATATCTATATTCATTATTTTTCATGGGGTACACATTTTTCCTGTGTTTTGTGGGTTTACAGGTGGTACAGGTGAACCACAATTTCAAGTGTTCAACATTTTCTAAATCCCAACCAAAAAATTAGTACCCAAATGAATCAACAGTATTTCAAATTACAAACTTTGGTGTTGGCTTTGATTGCTTTCTGGACTTTTGTTGGATCAGTACAATCTACAAACGATGTTTCTATACCCATCCTGGAGGCACACTGCTTAAAATAACGGTTTGTACCTGCAAATTAAAAACATTCTTACAGATACTAAAATATCCATTTTCTCAAGGTCATAGGATAACAGATTGGAAGGCAAATTTCCTGCCCTTGTTGCATTCTCTTTCCAAATCAAGTCAAAATTTTCTATCCTCCATCCTGATAGATCATAAGAGCCTTCTAGGGTTAATTTCATTTATCATTGAATATTCAGCAAAAAGCAATCAATTAATTAATATATTTTACTGTTCAAACTGTTGTACTAAAAGTATTCAAATTGTAGTTAATGTGTATTTATATTACTTTCATTTAATAATAAAAATTGTTTACACTTAAAATATACAATGCTGTTTTATACAAATTTCTTTTTCAGCATGAAGTCTAATTGTGATCCTTGGAAATTCAATTATAGGACTACAATAAAATGCTCCGCAGGGCGCAGCTTGATACGACCGCAGAGGTCGAACCCTGAACAGTTGGGGCAAGTATGGACACAACATTCAAGCTTGATACAGCTCTGAATTTGGATTGTGATTAAATATTTGACACAGCATAGGTTACTGACACAGAATGAATGTGGTCTAAGAACTTAAATTTTTTTATTAAATTGGACATTCACCTATTATGGTCCAATATCCAAAATCTAAATATATGGTTAGATTCAGCATATCAAAGAACCCCAAGAATTCAATTTTTTATGAAATCAAACAAAGTTTAATTTAGGACCCTTTTTGAATCTCAATGTGGACAAAGTTGATAACGGGGCCCAAAAATCAAAAATCTAAATACATGGTTAGATTCAGCATATCAAAGAACCCCATATATTCAATTTTTGTTGAATTCAAACAAAGTTTAATTTTGGACCCCGATTTGGACCAACTTGAAAACTGGGCCCATAATCAAAAACCTAAAACATGTTTAGATTCAGCATATCAAAGAACCCTAAGAATTCAATTTTTGTTAAAATCAAACTAAGTTTAATTTTGAACCCTTTGGACCTTAATGTAGACCAATTTGAAAACGGAACCAAAAATTAAGAATCTAAATACACGGTTAGAGTCGGCATATCAAAGAACCCCAATAATTCAATTTTTGATGAAATCAAACAAAGTTTAATTTTGGACCCTTTGGACCTCAATGTGGACCAATTTAAAATCGGGGCCCAAAATCCAAAAACTTAATACACGGTTAGATTCAGCATATTAAAGAACCCCAAGAATTCAAGAATAAAACCCCATTGAAATTGGTCAAGAAATAAGCAATTAATACTGTGCAATTGAATATTTCTTGCTATTGCGCAATACTGTACAATTGACAATTTCTTGCTATTGCGCAATATTGTGCTATTGGATATTTCTTGCTATTGCGCAATACTGTGCAATTGAAGATTTCTTGCTATTGCGCAATACTGTGCAATGAAAGATTTCTTGCTATTGTGCAATACTGTGCAATTGAAATTTTCTTGCTATTGCACAATACTTATTATATAATAATTTACACATCCTGTTTGGTGTGTATCTCCTACCATATCATTATTATTTGCTTTTAAATATAAATCAGAAATAACCAACTTAAAATGGAAAATTTTAAAAGAAAAAAAAAGGAAAGAAAAAAAAAAAATCCCCCCCCCCAATTTTTTGAAACCCCTTATGATTCATCACCCCCAAACTCAATCCCAGCCTTCCCTTTGTGGTATGGTACCTTGCAGTACAATTTCAGAGAGATCCATACACTTGAACACAAGTTATTGTCCTGAAACTAGAAAAATGCTTGTTTTTTTCCCCTTTTTGGCCCCTTATTCCTAAAATTTTGAGGGAATTACCCCCAAAATCATTCCCAGCCTTCCCTTTGTGGTATGGTACCTTGCAGTACAATTTCAGAGAGATCCATACACTTGAACACAAGTAATTGTCTGGAAACTATAAAAATGCTATTTTTGGCCCCTTATTCCTAAATGTTTTGTGCAATTACCCCCAAACTCAATTCCAGCTTTCCCTTTGTGATATGGAACCTTGTAGTTCAATTTCAGAAAGATCCATACACTTACACACAAGTTATTATCATGAAACTAGAAAAATGCTTGTTTTTTGCCCCTTTTTTGGCCCCTAATTCCTAAAATTTTGAGGCAATTACCCCCAAAACCAATCCCAGCATTCCCTTTGTGATATGGAACCTTGTGGTACAATGTCAGAGAGATCCATACACTAACACACAAGTTATGTCTGGAAGTTACAAAAATGCTTATTTTTGGCCCCTAATTCCTTAACTGTTGGTACCATAACCCCCAAAATCAATCCCAACCTTCCTTTTGTGGTATTGAACCTTATGGTAAAATTTCACGGAGATCCATTCACTTAAACTAAAGTTAGAGTGCGAAAACCAATGTGTCTTCGGACGACGCCGGACGACGCCAGACGACGACGACGACGACGACGCCAACGTCAACGTCATACCAATATACGACCAAAAAATTTTTAATTTTTGCGGTCATATAAAAAATAAGAGCAATATATAAACCCATTTGAGAGCTTGCGTTTTTTATGTTATACAAACCTGACTTTACATAGATTGATTGTTGGTTGTTTAATGTCCAGTGGCAAATATTTCATGCATGTTCAGGACCAGAACAAATTAACAATAAATACAAAAGGTAGATCATGTAATAAAAGGCCGTCTGGGAAATTTGGACTGCAACAGGAAAATGAGGGTTTATTGGATAGGGACAGAAATTTTGCCTTGCAACAGGCCACCTACAGACCCCCCAAAGAGTTGTTGCAAGGGTTCTTAACATGCAGAGTGTGTACATCTCTTTACAGAAAGCATCAGATTTAATGTCCACATTCTGACCAGACGTGACTGTGTACTTGTACATCCCGCACAGTCAAACGGACGACCCACTTTGGCAAGGGTTTTACTGCCGGTCGGAAGAAGACCAGGAATGACCATATTACCCTTGGGGGTCTGACTTAAGATAAAATGTATCTAATTGTTTTAGTTCATATTAAAAATATTTTAAAAAACATTGATTTTCTATTCAAAATAAAAAAAAATTGTTCTTGAGTCATCGAGTCTACTAGTTCAATTTCAACCTCTTTAATTTTAGTATGAACCAAGCATGGGTTTCCACATACAATTGAATGTGAGCTGTTAAATTATGTTATAAAATTTATCAATTAATCATCAAATGTCAATATCATTTATAGCAATATTATTTCCTCTACAAATACAATGCAAATGCCATGATTGAATAGACACTTTCTAGTGAAATAAAAATTGTAAGTTTTGATGCCAAAAAGTTTGATCTACTATCAATAATGCAATATAGCTTTTCATACAATAAGCATTCATGCTCAGAAATATTTAACTTTAGGATCTTTTCAAAAATAGATGGATCAGAGAAGTTTATTTATTACTAGACATACCTCCATAGACATCATTCATGCTGACTATATGGTCTCCAACCTGTAGCATATGTGTTATAGCTGATGTACAGGCTAATCCTGATGAGAACACCATTGCTACAATATTAAAGAATATCATGTATATCATGACAGAGATGATGGCACTCCTCAAAACAGACTATTACAATTTAAAGTACAATGTACTACCATAACGAACTAATTTTTGCAAGCGATTTATTTTCGTGCTAACTATGTGAAACTTGAATCTTCCCTTATGTAAAAATATCAAAAATAAATAGCTAGAAAGAACTGAATGCGAAATAAAGTATGCACAAAAATAAGTTAGTTTACAGTAACTCCCAATGAATGTTACTGTGTCTCTTTACTTCCAAACTGTTAAATGGATGTACCCTCATCACTGGGCATAATTCTACATCATGTTGTCCCCACACAACATTGTTTTGGTCCTTTAAATGTAAATTACCATGAATAGGTAAGTTTATCCCAGAGAATGACGGATCATATGACCTGAAAAGAGTGTTCAAGTTGTAGATTATTTATAATACACTTACCGTGTTTAGCCCCTTCTAATTTAGCTATACACTCTTCAAGGCAGTTCCTGGTAGGATTACCACTACGAGAATATTCAAATCCCTAGAAATTAAAGTAATTCTACAATGAAGAAGGAATGGCAAATGTCTAAGCGCTTTAAGATATTAAACTTTTCAGCATTTCCCAATTTGTCTCAAACCACACTTTTTTAATATCTTATATAGATTCTTTACTACTACATATACAGACAGGCCAAATTCAGTTGTATCTAAACATATTTGTCAATCTCAATATGTATTTCTTAAAATATTTTATTGTGTATAATACTACATCTTTTTGTTACATTTTCCAAGATTTCAATGAAATAAGAAAATTCGAAAAGAATTTCATTTAAATGAGCATCTCCTCTGAGATCATGCTATTGTCAGTGTAAAAATTCATGTTGACTGCCAAAATCTAAGTCCATTTATCAGTAAAATATTGAAGAAAAAAATTCAAATTTTTATCTGAAAGATGCTGTTGCCAACAAACATGTAATACTGAAGAAGATTATGTCCAAGTTTCATAACATTCTATGAAGATTAACAAATCTATTGATGCCTAAAAAAAATAATCCCTTCCTGTAAGCATGGTAAGCAAATGTTAACTGCAAATAAAATGCTTCGCTGAGTGCAGCCTGATACGACCACAGAGGTCGAACCCTGAACAGTTGGGGCAAGTTTGGACACAACATTCAAGCTTGATACTGTCTGAATTTGGATGTGATCAAATTTTTGACATAATACTGGTTTCTGACACAAAATAAATGAGGTTAAAGATCTTAAAAATTTGAAATGGGACATTTAATTTACCTAGAATGGTCTGATATCCAAAATCTAACAACATGGTTAGATTCAGCAAATAAAAAAAACACCAATAATTTAATTTTAGTTGAAATCAAACAAAGTTTAATTTTGGACCCTTCAAACCTTAATATGAACTAATTTGAAAACAGGGCCCAAAATAAAAATCTAAATGCACAATAAGATTCAGCAAATCATACAGCCGCAATAATTCAGTTTTAGATGTAATCAAACAAAGTTTAATTTTGGACCCTTTAGACCTCAATGTAGACCAATTTAAAAATGGGGCCCAATATCCAAAAAAATTATACAAGGTTAGAACCTCCAAAAATTAAAGACTTAATTAATCCCATCGAAATTGGTTCAAACATTTGTATTTGTTTTCAACTGAAGATTTCTTGCTATTGCACAATACTGTACAATTGAAAATTTCTTGCTATTGCGCAATACTGTGCAATTGAAGATTTTTTGCTATTGCACAATACTGTGCAGTTGAAGATTTCTTGCTCTTGCGCAATACTGTGCTATTGTGCAATACTGTGCAATTGAAGATTTCTTGCTTTTGCCCAATACTGTGCAATTGAAGATTTCTTGCTAATGCGCAGTACTGTGCAATTGAAGATTTCAAAAATTTGAAATTTCAAAAATTTTGAAGAAAAAAAATGAACCCCCCCCCCCCCCCCCCCCCCCCCCCCAAAAAAAAATTGTAAAAAAAAAAATCCCCCTCAACTTGTTGAACCCTCCACACCCCCTTTTGGAGTAATTACCCCCAAACTCAATCCCAGCCTTCCCTTTATGGTATGGAACCTTGTAGTACAATTTTAGAAAGATCCATACACTTAAACACAAGTTATTGTCTGGAAACTAGAAAAATGCTTGTTTTTGGCCCCTTTTTTGCCTCGAATTCCTGAACGTTTGGGGCAATTAACCCCAAACTCAATCCCAGCCTTCCCTTTGTGATATGGAACCTTGTGGTACAATTTCAGAGAGATCCATACACTTACACCCAAATTATTGTCTAGAAACTACAAACATTCGTAAGTGTTCCGCAGAACCCAGTGTCTCGCCTACTTTTTCTGTTAATCACAGGCTCAACAAAAATGAGGAAGTAAATCAATAAAAATATTCCTCTTGATACTATCTTTTGATTGTAAGAAGCTTCTGTCCAAGTTTGGTAAAAATCCAGGATAGTTTATGAATCTAATAAATGTTTAATAACTTTAACTGCAGACTGAATGTAATGTTAACTGGAAGAAAACAAAATTTCCTTCTAGATACTAGCATTTGATCATAAACAAGCTTCTGTCCACGTTTGGTACAAATCCAAAATAGTATAAGAAAGTTATTAAAATTTTAAAAACTTTAACCACAGAGTGAATGTGTTGTTTCCTGGCAGAAAATCTAAGTCCATTTAAAAGTAAAATACGGAAAAAATCGATTTATTTTTTTACAAAATGTCCTTCTAGATACTAGCTTTTGATCATAAACAAGCTTCTGTCCAAGTTTGGTACAAATCCAGGATAGTTTAAGAAAGTTATTAAAATTTTAAAAACTTTAACCACAGAGTGAGTGTGTTGTTTCTTGGCAGAAAATCTAAGTCCATTTAAAAGTAAAATAGGAAAAAATGGATTGATTTTTTTACAAAATTTACATCTAGATACTATCTTATGATCATAAACAAGCTTCTGTCCAAGTTTGGTACAAACCCAGGATAGTTTAAGAAAGTTATTAAATTTTTAAAAACTTTAACCACAGAGTGAATGTAATATTTCCCGGCAGAAAAACTAAGTCCATTTATAAGTAAAATACGGAAAAAATGGAATTTTATTTTTACAAAATTTACTTCTGGATACTATCTTATGATCATAAACAAGCTTCTGTCCAAGTTTGGTAGAAATCCAGGATAGTTTAAGAAAGTTATTAAAATTTCAAAAACTTTAACCACAGAGTGAATATTTGTGGACGCCGCCGACGATGGAATGTAGGATCGCTATGTCTCACTTTTTCGACTAAAGTCGAAGGCTCGACAAAAATGCTTCTTTTTGGCCCCTAATTCCTAAACTGTTGGTACCATCACCCCCAAAATTAATCCCAACCTTCCTTTTGTGGTATTGAACCTTCTGGTAAAATTTCATAGAGATCCATTCCCTTAAACTAAAGTTATTGTCCAGAAACCAAATGTGTCTTCGGACGACAACGACTACACAGACGACGACATCATAGCAATATACGACACAAAATTTTTTTTGCGGTCGTATAAAAACTAGGTTCATCCATCAGTAAACATGGTAAAATACTGAACAAGGGGCTGTCAGATTGACAACAAACTGGATTTTCATGCATGAAAATGATATTTGCAAATCTGGACCCCCAAACAGGATCAAGTAAAAAAAATAATTGAATTTTTGTTGGGTTCAGAAATGGAAAGGCCAAAATCAATCTTGACCTATTTATCCTAAGTGACATAATATTGGAATTTAAGAGAGTAAATAGGTACACATATTTGTTTAGCAGGGGTGGGTAGGCAGAAATCATGAAGTCAATAATGAAAGAAATATGTTTATGAGACTTTAACCTTATTCAATATGAAACCATAGAATCTTGTGGTCACTCCAATAACTTTCCAGAAACACACTTTCAATCGGTTGTTGCCTTGTAATATATGCATGGTCGATGGAAGAATGATCGTGAAATTCGAACTTGACCTTCTTTTAGTCCAGGAAACAACATATCTTAATTTGAAAAGATTTCGTCAAAGCGTTTTCAAGTTATTGCACCATCAATGCTTTAAGTATCACTTTTCACTACTTAAAGGTCTGCAAATCAACAACATTAAAAGTTAAAATCTTGAAAATCGAACTTTACCTTCATTTAGTCACAGAAAACAACAAATCTAAATTTGAAAAGATTTCGTCAAAGTGTTTTCAAGTTATTGCACTGACAATACTCTCAGTATCACTTTCACTACTTAAGGTCTACAACTCAACAACGATAAAAGCTAAAATCATGAAAATCGAACTTGACCTTCATTTAGTCACAGGAAACAATATATCTAAATTTGAAAAGACACTGTTCGGCAGCCGTCTGCCCGGCCGCAAGCCCGACGTACATCAACAAAAATTTATAACCAATATTTTCCTTTGAAAATCTGGTTAAAAATGAAATATATAAATGTTGCTTCAGAAATTATCTCCTCATCATGACAAAATCTTCTATCAAAGTTTCATAAATTTTCATTTGAAATTCTAACTCAAGAATGTATCTTAATTTTAACTGTAAAAAAAATGTAAAAGATTCAGTGGAATCCTGTGTCTCCTTTCATAAAATTACTTGAACTTTGACAAAGTTATTGATGTCTTCAATGTTTAACACAAGACTGTGTCTAAAATATTTAATCCAAGACTGTATCAAAATGTTATGTGCAAAAAAAAGTTGTCCTGTCTGGCTGGCAAAATAATGAAATATGGATAAATGGGCAGTCCACTTATCCATATTTTATTATTTTGCATAAAACATTATCTCTCCATCATAAAAAACCTTCTGGCAAAGTTTTATGAAATTCTATGAAGTTTTGAGAAAGTTATTGATGTCAAAAAAATCTTTAACCCAAGACTTTATCTATATGTTATCTGCAAAAAAAACAAGTTCAAAACAAGTCTGAAAACTCTAAGTCATTTAACTAGTCATCATGGTAAAATACTGAAACATTAAATAAATATTTAAAAAATTTTGCTCTGAATACATTGTACTTTCTTTTATCATGAACATGATGAAAAGCTTCTGTCTTAAGTTTCTAAAAATTCCCTGAAGATTTGACAAACTTTTAGATGTCTGAAAAACTTTAACCAAACACTGTATGCTAATCTTAAATACCTAAAAAAGGTAGGTCATTTTATCAGTAAAATAAGGGAAAATGAAAAAAAAATATGTTCTTCAAAATTTTGCTATGAATATTTGCTGTCTTTCGATCATTAAAAAGCTTCTGTCCAAATTTGATTAAATCCAATGAAGATTTGACAAAGTTATTGATGTCTTAAAACTTTAACCCTAACCCTAACCTAACCACTGACTGAGCATAATGTTGACGCTGCTGATGATAAGTAGGATTGATATATGTTTGTTATCACCTCTGTCTATGTAAATTTTCAGTTTAGGTATGCAAGGCAGGCCAAATAAATCATTGTAATCTGGAAAGACTCTAATTTAACTGTAATATGAAGGTTTCCATTATGTGTTAACCAGACCTGCCAACTTTTGAAAATCCCCATGGGGGTTTTAGTGCGTTACCAGATTTTTAAGGGTTACAATTTTTGCGGCATTTCTGTGTGCACTGTTTTTTACTCTAGAAATAGTCTCATATCTCTTCTTTTTCTTTTGGTATACTGATGATGAGCTAATAAACCTTGTTTTCTTTTATTTCTTGTACTCATTAATTGGCAAAATAACTCAAGAATAGAAAAAAAATGGCCCAAAAAATAAGGAATACAAAATGAAGACACCACCCCCTCCCTACAAAGACCTTCTAATCTTTGCACCATGACTCAAAAGACTGAAACCTATATGTCCTAAAGTTAGAAGGATTTAGACAGTTCTCGAGTTTGTCTATCAGTAATCAGAAAATGGATAAAATTTAAGTTATCTTTCTTGGTATTCAAAGGTACTCCTACCGGCGGAGGCTTATACACAGTAGAAGTGAATACAATAGGCTATTTCTCAAATCATGTCTTTCACTGGAAAAGATTTCGCATGCCTTTAAGATGTTATTTACCAGATAGAAGGCGCGTCTGTATCCCTGCACAATTAAAGTTTCACGCACTTTCAGAATCGTCATTCTGCGGGGTAGTCTAGAAATAATTGATGTTCCGTAAGTACGTAATCTTAATTCCCGTACAACTGAAGGGAGGGTGACCAACTTATTAGATTTTAATTTCCCAAATATATTGTGCAGTATAAGATCAAACTTTTTCACCCGTTTCGCTCAACATGTAATGAATGTGACGATGCCTACATTTTGGTCACGTGGTGATGGAAGTCACATGACAGATTCATCGAACTACCGTATCCCGGAACTGGCGTATATGGCGTTGGTTTTAAATCAGAACTGGACAGAAACACCAAACTCTGAAACAATGATAACGTCTTCCTTACTACGCTACGTTGACTTTGATAGTTTAGAGAAGCAACGTCACCGCTGTTACGGAGTTTGCAGAAACACGTCTGATTTCAAAAATTTTAACAGAATCAAGATAAACGATGTTTCCTAATGAGTTTATTACAGTTTTCGTCTTTCAGTTAATTACGCTTTTGTCATGAAACTACAGTAAATGTTGCAAATTGTGATTGTATGATTAATTGATTAAAATTGAATTGCTGACTGACCGATTCTATATATATACAAATCAATAAATTTTGAGGATCATTATGACCCATCGGATAAGCAGATTACCTGTAACAACAAATTATGACACCTGGTGTGACCGTTGATTAGCTAGGGTCGTAAATTTGTCATAAATATGTCGCCAGGTAAAATTATAGAATTATAGAAATTGATCAGAAAAACTTCGAAATCAGTAACCAACTATTTTTTCGGGTAGATTTTGTTAAAATCAGAATTTTTACATGTTTTACGATCCCGATATCAGGATTCGGGTTGAGGCATGAAAATCAGGATCATACCGACAAAATCGGGATAGTTGGCAGGTCTGGTTACCAATGCAATCATTGCATCAATAGAGGTTAATAAACAATGCAAGATAACTTAATTCTGGTGCACATTATATATCCCTAGCAAGGTTTGCTAACAACGGACTGTTATATCCCTAGCACTGACAAAAACTGATTAAATCCATGACTAAAACGTTTGGATTTTTTAGCACAAGAAAATTTTTGGTGGTGACTTAATTGTCCCAACCAATGAAGGGACAATCATAAATGTTCTATTTATTGACCTATATATGTAGACGTGTATTTTGTTTTGAAATAGAACTAAATAAGTACAATATTAAATATAACTGTCTCCTTCAATACACGAGCTTAAAATGCGCTTATTTTTTTCTATGTTGTACAAAATAAAAGTTTCTCACTGAATGTTCACCAGGGGCCGACTGTTTGAAGGTTGTCGACATGGAAATCAAAGGAACGACAGCTCTACATTTCCACTTGTCCGGATCCTGACCAGCATGAGTAGCATCTGTACCAAAATGGGGGAAAGGTTTGTAATTCTCCATTGTAGTCCAAAAAAAGTAAAGCTAACAGGATTTGGTTTGTCTACTACCACGTTTATCGGTTAAATGACCTTAACCTTTATATGTCCGAGTCGTTGTTTTCTGTCATATGTGTACAAGGGAGAGTACTCAATATTGGAGGTGTGTCTGGGGAGAGGATACTTTACAAGAGAGATTACCCTGTCATCACGACAAAGATTGAAGATTGAAGACTGGGGCACACCACGGGTAAATGCAAAATATATATAATTTTTATTTCGGTATGAAATAGTGTAGGGATTTCAAAAAAATGAATTGAATATTGCTATGACTTTTTTGTTTAGTTGAATAAAAATCTCTGTAATAGTAACTACTAATACCTGGGATAAGTTGTTGGTTATCCTCTTCCCATGTAATATCAAGGATTTTAATAGTTTACCTTACTGAACTCTTACCATTACAGAAGCCAGTTAGCGTCAGGGTGTTAAGCTTTATCTTTAGTCATTATAACGACTTAGTAACTTGTTACAATGACTTAGCTTACTTATTATAACGACTTAACAACTCGTTTTAACTACTTAGGATCGTCACTTAGATAACTCATTACAACAATTAAGCTATCTCGCTATAACGATTTAGCTTATTCATTATAACGACTTTATAACTTGTTATAACAACTTAGCTAACTCTAAATAACAACTAAGTTACATGTTAAAACAACTTATCTAACTTTTTATAACAATGTAGTAACTCGTTACAACAACTTAGTAACTCAATATAACAACTATGCTAACTCTTGTTATAATGGCTTCTCTAACTTGTTATAACAAGTAAGCTATTTCGTTATAACGACTTAACTAGCTTGTTATAACGACTTAACTATATCCCCCTAATATCATGGCCTTGATTTGTTCTTATTTAAATTTTGACTCAGTGCACATAAATAAGAAATAAAAGTTAGATGTACAATTGCAATAATGACATTGAAGATTGCATCACTGATATGTGTGGAGTAAAATTTAAGTTTTTTAATAAAACATGTATCAAACTCTAGTAAAATTTATTGAAAACTGAATAGCTATTGCTGTATTATTAAGTGATGTGTAAAATAATAACCAAAATATAAAACAGGAGTGCACTTGCTGAAATGTCTTACCTGCTTAGGTTTATAACTGAATAATATGCTGACAGAAAAACACTGAAGAGACAATTTACAAAACACTACACAAGAAGGTGAGATTATGGAACATGCACCCCATCAAATAACTGGAGGTATACTCAAGCGCTCTAGAAGCATAGGCAGGGGCAACTATCATAAAATCATTACAAGTAAAAACTTGGTGATAAATTCCATCAGGTGATGTTACAATCTCTAAAATGAGGATGTTATTGTGGCTATGACAAGTGAAACATATCCATGGTCAATAACCCAGATATTTGTCAAATTCATCTTATTGATGATGGTTCAGTTCAACTTTAACCATTTTGAACCCTTGAGGTCAAGGTTAAATGACCCTTGTTAGACAGACATGTACTTCTTTCATTGACTCTGTAAACCAAATTTAGTTGACACAATACTCACAGTAACTTAGAAACTGATTATTGAGCCATGCAAATGAGGTCATCAGATATCCTCTGCCAAAAGGACATGTATATCATATTCGTTTTTCGTCTATTATTTTGTACATAAATCAGGCCCCAAGTTTCTCGTTTGAATTGTTTTACATTTGTCATTCCGGGACCTTTTATAGCCGACTATGCAGTATGGGTTTTGCTTTTTTTTTGAAAGCCATATGGTGACCTATAGTTGTTAACTTCTATGTCATTTGGTCTCATGTGGAGATTTGTTTCATTGGCAATCATACCACATCTTCTTGTTTTCATATGTTTACTCTGAATTGCTTCCATGAACCATATAAAGTCGAAAATACTTATAATAAATTAGAGACTGACCTAAGCACTGATTTTATACTGACAATTGAACTATCAAGTGAGGCCAAGGTTATGTGTCCCTTGTAACGACACCATACACTGATTATATTTATCAAATATAGTTGACATATTACTCATGGGAAATGAGAAACTGACCTAACTATGAAAAGATGTCAAGGTCAGGTGACTTCTTTCAGGGACATCTTTACTTATTACCAATCTTTAGACCAAATATAATAGATGATAAATTAGTGTTAAATGTCCAGTGACAAATATTACAAACATAGCAGGTTGACAACTGTTTATTGTGGATATGAATATGAATACTGGTTTTTAATAGTCATTCACCCATGACAATCAGGTCAAGGTCAACAGCCATATGGCAAACAGAATTTTCCAACCATTTTAAGCAATTTATATCAAAATATGGCTTATCTAGCTCTTCTAGCTGATGATATAATCATCTTTAATATACGTCACCTTAAAATTCCAGTTTTACATTGGTCAGTTGGAGGATGGCATTCTTCTCTAAAATATGGATCAGTGGTTAACAATGTTTTTAATTTTACCCTCTTGTGCAAAGCAATCATTAACCAAAATTATTGAGGACAATAATTTAATATTAAATCAATAATTTAAAAGACAAGGATTTTAATTTAAAATCAATATCTTAAAAGACAATAATAACAGCACATTCAGTATAATAAATCAAATAGCAGTTTGCTCTATCACCCTCACCATCAGTAAACACAGTCATAGTTGCAAGAAAAAAGTGGTATAAATTTAGCAAATTTTCATAATTTCTTATAATATTGCAATTTCAGTTTCAATCTAGATGTCCCTGTTATACAATGAATTTTGAAGCACTTATGAAAGGTTGACTTTAACTCCACCTATCTATTGTCTTCAGATGTCAATCTTAATAACAAAGCAAATTTACAAGCAAGTCAACATGGATTGATATAATAGCTCTAATTGGCTAAGTGATTTCAGTTAACTGACAGATAGATAACATATGCTTAGGGATTTTGTTACCACAAATTACTAAAAACCTTTACTAAATTCTTCCAAAGATATAAATATTTGGTTTGGAAGTTTGGTTGTACCTGTAGAAAACTTATTTTTAAGCTGAATAGCACATTCTTATTTTTACGGAGATGTTGTTTAACAAGCCTTGAAATTTAGATACGATCCGGGTAAACTTATCGATCCTTTAAATAAACTTATTCTAAAAGGTTACCAATTCAACACTATAATAAGATCTTTGAATATTGTTTTTATTGGTATTCATATTGATTTTGTTATCAGTAAATTAAAATCAAACTAAATATTATTTTATATACATATGCACTTTCATGGCTCTACAATCTGTCGATACCTGTATCTTGGCATTGCACAAGGTCATGTTTTTCTCTGACTGTTAATGACATCTTTACACTAAATCCATTGGATGTTGGATGTGTACTGATTGATATTTTAGTCTTAGATGCATAATTTTTTTTATTAGTTGTTATTGGCTTTGAACTAGCTGTCAGCAACTGAGAGTACTCTCAGACCTGTACTTAGTGTCTTATGTTGTGGGGATGTATACGTACACTGCCACATCCACTCTGTGTTTTTGTTACTTGTATTTGTGCTTTGTATCGATATGATGAGGTAAGCCCTTTTCAACTGATTTTTATAGTTTGTTCATTTGATGTACTGTTACACCACTGTCCCAGGTTAGGGGAAGGGTTGGACACCTGCTAACATGTTTAACCCGCCACATTCTGTATGTGCCTGTCCCAAACAGGAGCCTGTAATTCAGTGGTTGTCATTTGTTGCTGTATATCATTTTTGTTTTTCATTCATTGTTTTGTGCATAAGTCAGGTCGTTAGTTTTCTCGTTTGAATTGTTTTACATTTGTCATTTCGGGGCCTTTTAAAGCTGACTATGAGGTATGGGTTTTACTCATTGTTGAAGGCTGTACGGTGACCTATAGTTGTTAATTTCTGTGTCATTTGGTCATTTGTGAAGAGTTGTCTCATTGGCAATCATACCACATGCTCTTATTTTTATAATTAATGTTCTAAAAGGTCCAAGTGAGATATAAAAAAATATTTATCAGATCATTTTAAAATAGAGTTTTGACTAGTTCATGACAGACAAACATCAAATGCCAAGTGATGGACACTGCCAAAATACCCTTTCAATGAAATCAGTTATATTTTTTCTGACATGATTTAACAATTATTCTGAAAATTGACATGATAATCTTATATCATAACCCACTTCTTTTCAAATTTAAATATCAACAATATTCCATGAGATTTTCGGCCAACACAAGCACATTATAAGTCCATCTTTCAGCAATATGACAAAACAATTTTATAGATTCAAGTTTTTCCTTTTTTTGTATTTTTACTGCCACTTTTTTCTTTTCTTTTCTTCACATGTTTAGGAATTTTGTTTTTCCTCTTTTCTCTTTGTTCTTCTTTGATTATCTTTTTCCTTTCCTGTAAATTCATTAAAAAGACTCAGATTAATTCTCTGTAAATCCCTAATGTTAATCCACATCATCTTTATTAAAAATGTAGTATATTTTAGTTTCATTTGCTAACTGTGTATGATTACCTATATATTTATTTTAAAGTAAATTTTGTGACCATAACCATAATCAATCATGTGTAAATGTAAGACTAAGCGACTTCAATTTTATTTAGGCCTTCATTCTTATCAAGGATGTGTATTAACAGACTAAATAAATTCTGTCTAAAATGCATGAAATGGCAATATGGTCAACCAATCTTTTCATGAAAAATCTATTAGTCCAGAGAAGACATGTGTCACCTGGTGTTTTCAAATAATGTAAGCAGATCATGTTTGATAAAGGATAACTTCCCTCCCCCCCAAGTTTGGAGGAATTCTGTAAAAAGGTTTTCAGGAGCTACAGATTTTGTCAAGCCCTTTTTAAGGAGTTGCAAATAAACATAAAGTCTAACACAAAAGAAACAAGACAACAGAAGTGACTGCTATATGTTGCCATGAAATTGCTGTCTTGCGAAAAAAAAAAAAACCCAGTATATATGACCTTCAAACAAGAGGCAATTTAAGGTTAAAATGTCTGTCAATGTCAAGCAATTTTTGGACCTTTGTATCGATTTTAGAAGTACAAGTTGACAAAATATCATTCCAGTAATTGAAGTTTGTTAGATCTGGAAAATAACATCAACAGTACCAATTTTACTGCAAAGCTTTACAAATGCATCAATACAGAGCAACAAGTAAAACAAAGGTAATACATTACAATAGTCCTATATGTTAAAAAAAAAGCTCAAGTCAGGTTTTAAATAAAGTATCAAAATATGACTAAGACATTAACACACCATATTTATTGTTAGATGGACAATTAGACATAGAGAGATAAGATAGCATGTCAAACAGATATCTAACCACACTAAACAATCACATACCCTTTTACTATCAGGTGATTCCTCTCGAGGTCTGTAAGATTTAGTTTTATTACTAGATTCACTCTGATCATCATTTTCATTCTCTGATGATTCTGTATCACTATCAGAAGCACTGTCCTTGTTACTCTCTATGTCTTCTTGTAACCTGTTACAGTCATCTGCATTTTCTAATAATTTTGGTCTCTACAGAAAAAATGTTAGCAATTTTAACATAATGTTTAATGCACACCATTACATTTGAAAATAGTATGTTGAAAAAAAATTTAACATAATACATATAAATGTAAAAAATACTGACATTATGTTTGACACTATATTAATAAAATACTCCACTGGGCGCAGCTTGATACGACCGCAGAGGTCGAACCCTGAACAGTTGGGGCAAGTATGGACACAACATTCAAGCTTAATACAGCACTGAATTTGGATTGTGATTAAATATTTGACACAGCATAGGTTTCTGACACAGAATGAATGTGGTCTAAGAACTTTAAAAATTTTAATTTACCTATTCAAATCATATCATTATTATTTGCTTTTATATATAAATCAGAAATAACCAATTTAAAATGGAAAATTTTAAAGAAAAAAAAAGGAAAAAAAAATCCCTCCCCAAAATTTTTTGAACCCCCTTATGGTTCATCACCCCCAAACTCAATCCCAGTCTTCCCTTTGTGGTATGGTACCATGCAGTTCAATTTCAGAGAGATCCATACACTTGAACACAAGTTATTGTCTGGAAACTAGAAAAATGCTTGTTTTTAGGCCCCTTTTTGGCCCCAAATTCCTAAACGTTAAGGGCAATTACCCCCAAACTCAAACCCAGCTTTCCCTTTGTCATATGGAACCTTGTAAGACAATTTCATAAAGATCCATAGACTTATACACAAGTTATTGTCCTGGAACTAGAAAAATGCTTGTTTTTTACCCCTTTTTGGCCCCTAATTCCTAAAATTTTGAGGCAATTACCCCCCAAATCAATCCCAGCCTTCCCTTTGTGGTATGGTACCTTGCAGTACAATTTCAGAGAGATCCATACACTTGAACACAAGTTATTGTCTGGAAACTAAAAAAATGCTTATTTTTAGCCCCTTTTTCCTAAACGTTTTGGGCAATTACCCCAAAACTCAATTCCTGCTTTCCCTTTGTGATATGGAACCTTGTAGTACAATTTCAGAAGGATCCATACACTTACACACAAGTTATTGTCATGAAACTAGAAAAATGCTTGTTTTTTGCCCCTTTTTTGCCCCCTAATTCCTAAAATTTTGAGGCAATTACCCCCAAAATCAATCCCAGCATTCCCTTAGTGATATAGAACCTTGTGGTACAATGTCAGAGAGATCTATACACTAACGCACAAGTTATATCTGGAAGTTACAAAAATGCTTATTTTTGGCCCCTTTTTTACCCCTAATTCCTTAACTGTTGGTACCATAACCCCCAAAAACAATCCCAACCTTCCTTTTGTGGTATTGAACCTTATGGTAAAATTTCATAGAGATACATTCACTTAAACTAAAGTTAGAGTGCGAAAACCAATGTGTCTTCGGACGACGACGCCAACGTCATACCAATATACGACCACAAAAAATTTTTTGCGATCGTATAAAAACTGTTTTAATCATTTTCTATCAATACATGAACAAAGTAACAGTACATATGACTGGCACAGATTTATAAATTAGCTTTGTGAAAAGCATAAACCATAATAACATAATAACATAAACCAGGAGATCATAGATATGTAAATTATCTGAATATTCCATTTAAAAACAATTGAGGTTTTTAATAACTTGTTGCTTAATTTATTAACCAATAAAAATTTTTCAGTTTTTCCATTTATAAAGGGGCATAACTCTAGAACAGTTATAGTGACGCCACCAAAATTCAAATTTGATCTGTGTTTTGTGGTAATAAGCATTGTGTATAAGTTTCATAACATTTGGTTGAGGCAAACTCAAGTTAGAGAACGGAAACCAATTTTGGGACGTACGTACAGATGGACAAGGGTAAAACTTAATGCCCCCACCGCTACGGCGGGGGCATAAAAAGGGTATATTATACCTGTTGTGGCCCTGTTAAATCTGCCTTCAATCCTGTTACAGTTTGGTACAATAGCTGAAAGAATAAAATTCATTTTCAATGCAAAAACCTGATCATTTTATGTGCTTTACAATTTTTCCTTCTTTACAACAAAATGATGAGATTCAATATATTGAGGTTTAATCTATACATGTTGGTCTTATATAAGGCATATTTATATAAAAACAAATATTTAAACAAACTGTAAGCATATCTTATAGAAATGTTCAGAAAATACTTTAAAAAATACTTTTAATCTCTATTAATAAATGTACTGCAGTATCGAGCAGAATAAATTAAGATAAGAAAAAAGTTCTGTTCGATTGCAAGTCAACATTAAAATTTCCTGACACTAAAACTAAATGTAGACTTCATGAAACTTTTAGTTCCTTATGTTATTTTTTTCTGCATATTTAACATGTGATATTTACATTGTTAGAATCTCCCTTCTGTGCCTTTATAAAGTCTCTTTCATAATCAATGACCTCATCCAGTGTCCGAGGAATGTAAGAATTCTTGAAAACCTGTAATCATTAAAAAGAAGGGAAAGTTTACTATTGTAACAGTCACTATTTTAAATATATTAAAAAAAAGTATAATAAAATATCTGGTGGAGTGTTGTCTCATTGGCAATCATACCACATCTTCTTATCTTTATATAAAAGGTTTTCTGAAACAGTCCATAAGTTAAGTCTTTATTCTGTGCATGTTAAGATCAAGCTCAACAGTCTGTAACATTACCAAACTAAAAATTGTGTTCAGTACAAAATGCAAAACAAAAAAGTTCAAGTTGGAAATTTCGAATACAAATTTGGAAAACACACATAGCAGGTGTAAGTTTAAATGTTGACTCTGAATTTTAGTATAACTAAATATTTCAAGGAAAAAAAAATTTGCATTTTAATATTTCCTATGATCAGGACTAATGCTTGTACAAAAAATTCACCTGTTCATCTATTTTCTGTTGTTCTGTGACATCATCATGTGATCTAGTAGAGGTCAAGGTCATAGCTTGTTCCAAATAATGGTCAATGTTATCTTCATTAATTGTAATGTCTGTTACAAAATCAAATAATTCTTTTACGGTCAATGTACATACTCCCTTCTTTCTAAAAAAATCTGAAAGAAAAAAATGAAATTGTTCTCATTTTTAACTGCAAGGTAATTTCACACAACAATAAAACATAAAATTTATTTCTCAGAGAAATCTTTTATTTGTGACCCGTGTCCTTGTGAGTTAAAAAGTCACAAATACAGCATTTATCAAATCTGATTTGAAGTAAATATTGAGATCTTTCACTCCCTTTTTCAAGTTTCAATCAACTAGAAAACAGGATATTTTCTATACTTTAGACATCTGTATCATAATAGCCGACAACCTCAACTGAATTGTATTCAGCAAACTCTGTTAAAAAGTATTTAATAATAAGAACCTACCAAAAATCATATCAATTGAAACCTTATTTGAATCATATCCTATCCTGGATAATAAATCCTATCTACCACGTAATTTTGCATGTTAATGCTATACCTACCTGTAATATTAGTACAATCCTTCCGAAGGAATTCTAAAGCATGGACATGATCGTGTTCTACTGACTGAGATACATCTATCACATAAATATTACCATTATGATACCTACAAAAGAAGAATAACAAGCATTCTGTGAGTATTGCCTTGCAATACATAGTCCCCTACCGGTTAAAAATTCATTGTACTGGAACAAAATGCTAACTTGATCTATAACTTGTCATGGTGTAAACTATATAACAAATATCAAGTCAATATCTTCAAGCATGATGAAAAAAAGTGTGGAAAATTGATTATTTGAGTGAATTTTCTAAGTCTAAGGACCATAACTCTGCACAAAATCATTAGACCGAAACAAAATTCGAACTTGATCTGTAACTTGTCATGATAAATCTAAATACCCATCATAAAATCAATATCTTCAAGCATGACAAAAAAAAGTGAGGAAAAATGATTATTTGAGTGAATTTTCTAAGTTCAAGGACCATAACTCTGCACAAAATCATCAGACCGGAACAAAATTCGAACTTGATCTGTAACTTGTCATGATAAAACAATACACCAAATATCAAATCAATATCTTCAAGCAAGAAGAAAAAAAGTGTGGAAAACTGATTTGCTGAACTGACGGATGGACAGACAGACAGACAGTAAATTGAGTAAATTAATAGATGCTATGACCTTAAGGTTTGACCTATTGCCTAATGACCCCAAATGTAATAGGGTTCATCCTCAACCGATTGAAACAAGTTTGAGAAAAGTTAGACAAAATTTTGCCCAAATTTCAGTCTATGAAATTCAGCTGTGATCTTGACCTTTGACCTAATGACCCCAATATTAACACAGCAAAAATATAACTATTAAGGTATAATGTTTTTATATAAATTACCTTCAGAAAACATCTTATTACTAATTTTATATCTAATAAAACTTCAGAAAACATCTCATTACTAATTATATAAGTACACTTACAACATATTGAATTCACTAAGATCAGCGTGGATAAGTTTACATTGATGATATAAAGTTCTAACCATATGTATACACTCTAAATACAACTCTCTAGCCTTAGATTCTGAGATATCACTGTCTTTTAATAGAGGTGCTGGCCTGCAAAAACAAAATCAAATATACAATTAAAATAAGATAGTTGAAAAATACTTTTACATTATACAAATTTTTTGAATCCATAGTTGTAACATTTTAATAGAGGTAAAAAAAATCAAATTTGTTTCAAGATGTTTCATTTTTAAGAATCAACAGATCTTGTTCATTACTTTTTAAGTATTTTTACTCCTAAGATTCTTTCTATAAAAAGTCACCAATTAACATATACCCTTTTTCTTGCAAGGTAGTTATTTCTAATTAAAGTTTAAGAGTAGCTATTTGAAATATTTTCGAACTATTGGTAATTCAAACATTTTTGTTTGCCAATCTCTTTAAGTTTAAGCCATCTAAGTTTTATTGATCACATTTAACTAGCTGTATAAGGATGACATACATGCCCCTGTCTACTTCTAATACAGAAGGATTTTAATACTGTGAAAAGCTCACATTAAACTAGATGTATAAGGATGACATACATGCCCCTGTCTACTTCTAATACAGAAGGGTTTTAATACTGTGAAAAGCTCACATTAAACTAGATGTATAAGGTTGACATACATGCCCCTGTCTACTTCTAATACAGAAGGATTTTAATACTGTGAACAGTGTGTCATCCAAAACAAAACAGGAACCCATTCTTCAACTCACCATTATACACTTTTAAAATAAAAATCAGCTTAGTTTCTACAGGTATAATGGAAAAAAAAACCAGGATAATTGTTAGATTTCAGAAAGATAGAATAAAGGAAGGATTGAATGACCAAATGATTGAAGGTAGAATTGAGGAACAAAGCTAACCGACCACTAAATGACTGGGACATGGGAAATAAAAAGCTTAGCACAATTAAGTTACCATTAATACTTACCAGCCATCTGTACCTATAAAACTCATTACCAAAACATGGCTCTTAAGTAATATTGGTTCTGGACATAAAACACCAGCTTGATGTATCCTAAAAAAAATAATATATCATTGAATATATAAGTTATGAATTTACTTTAATTTAACAGGGTTGAGCAATTTAAAATAATTAATTGTTGCAATAGAAATATTCTATCATGATATGTTTTGAACTTACACATAATTCTAATTAAACTGATACTGTTTTTAAATTATTCCTTTTTACAGCAGAAATTTCTATCACTACTCCTCAGTTTGAAACCAGAGCTAACCTGATCAGATTTCTCATTTCTTTCTCAGCCCAAGTCTGTACCATCTTCCTGGGGTTGTGTTTACAGTAACCATGTCTAAACCTGAAATCATTTTAATTTAAAATAGTCAAATGAAATTGCAACTATTCAACCAATGAAACATAACACATTTCTAAATTCTTAAAGATAAAAAATTCCCAAATGTTCCAACATAGATTGTATTCTTAATGTAAAAGCAGTAGAAAATATATATTTCTTACAATAAGATTACAATAAACAACTGATTGGCTATAAAACTGAATACTTTTGGAAGCCAGTTATTTAAAACTAGTGCAACATTACTGAAGGCATTAAAATATCATGAATGAGGAAAAGTTTAAATGATTATCATTTACCTGAATTCCCCAGATACATATTTGTCTCTGTCTTTGAATACCAATATTGATGTTTTATACACCTGAAATTAAATTGGAAATATTTTATATAAGTTGAAATGAAAAACTGCTAAATAAATAATTTTGTTCATTTTTTATAACATATATTTTACTTATTTATCTTTAGATACACTTTTGATTTGTCTTCTGTCAAGTTAATAATTAAGAAATAATTCATGGAAGCTATGGCTTCTATGATTTATTTCGATTCTAATAGGACAAATACGGTAATTTACAAACTGAAGCGAACGTAAGATTGCCGTGTGTATGGCTGTTCTATTTTACCCCCTGTAAGATAAAAGCTACAAATTTCATATAAATCTAAGTCTTACATGAATTATTTCTCAAATAAGCAGTAGAAAAAAATGTGTTCAATTCTCATAATTCTTAACCCAAACATTTATTTTTCGTTGGCTACTATTTACTGTCAAATCCAGAGTTGACATGTCGTAACTAAGGAGTGAGCCGCCATGTTGACTTGCTGAAATCCACAAATGTGCGAATATTGCAATAGAATAGAAAATGAAACAACACCTACCTCAAAACTCCATTTTATTGCAATATTCTCCGAACTTAGGGAGTATACGTAACGGAAAACATTCAGCTTTAGAGTTTTCATTCGTATGACATCATGTTATGACATGACGTTAATGCGCCAAGATCATTCATGAAATTTGGCGGAATTTTATTTTATTTTGATTTTATACATTTTTTAGGCTCTTGTGCATTAATTATTTTTGTTATGCAATATAATAGGAATAACGGTTCTGTAGTTTCTTTTTCAATTTCAATTTGGACACAACGAAATCGACATGGTGTTTGTACATAGGTAACGATACATGTGGATTTACGTGGGAGGTAAATAGTAACAGCCACCAATATGCACATCTCTGAGTCTGCGCTAAGTATAGATATATCGAGAATTTTATCACGGTGTTGTTTACAAAGCGAAAGAAGCACGTCATATTAGAATGGATTTTATTCCCTTCATAAGTTAACATTGTCCAAGAAGAATTAAAGACACCTTTTTGTAGTATAGTGGTGAAAAAGCATTACATAAAAAAAACTGCATTTGTACCAAATGAGCTAAAGTAAAAAACTTTTCCACTGTACTAAACTGCAAAAAAAATAAAATAATAACTTTATTAGTATTACATGAATTAGTTTGAAAACAGACAAATCATCTTGTTTGGTTGCAGTGTTCACACCAGAATTTTCAAATAGCAACATTGGATTTGAAATAGCACTGTTTCAACAAAATTATAGCACCACATTTATAGTACAATATTTTATAAAATCTATTTAGATAGCACCCAGGTACCATGGTGTTATAAGGCTCTTGGGAGAACACTTTGGTGAGTACTTTATCTATATTTTCATAAAAACTCTACACAATTATCAGTTTGATGAGAAGTCAAAGTGCTATTCTGGACTTGTTTCCTCTTGAATTTGTTTCATTAAGTAACTTATTTTTTTAAGTCACACAATTGTTAAAGTTCAAATAGATGGCTGATCATGAGATTCTTTCAATAAACACCTAATGAAATTATTGAAAACAGTTAAATAGATAATGACATCAACCCTATCACTTCAATTAACTGAAATTTTCAATATTCAAATATCTTACCTTAACAGCCATATCCTGATCTTTTCCTGTAGCATGGTAAACATTGGCCTCTTTCCCTGTACTGATACAACCATTGATCTCCGATATAATACCTTTACTTAGAAATTTGAAGAGAATTAAACGTGTTCTCTTGTCCATAACCTGTTCTGCAGTGGCTCTATCAGCTTTGTCTTTCCCTCTGTATCTATAATAATGTAATACACAAAATCAAGTTATAATTTATCTTCATTTTCCTGCTGTATAGTCTTTCTTTTTAGCTTTTTAAAATCGTTTATGAATAAACAACAAAATAAGTAGCTTTTGAAAATTTAGACCATCACATACATAGTTACTTCCCCTCTACCCCAAAAAACTTTTAAAACTCTTCTCGATTTGTTAAATTACATTTTACAGATCCATTTACATCCAATCAACAGATGTTCTATCCCATAATATATCAAAGATATCCATCCATCTCATGCTGCCAGTTACCAAATAAGACATATGGTATTGAACTTTAATAAATAAAATAAACAAAATACTGTATTATAGTATCTTGATTTTTTTTAGTATCAAAAATTAAATTTCATGTATAACACAGACTTTAAACAAAGTGAATCTGTCATTTAATGCTTAAGTTGGTTAATAAAGAATTTAAAGGTATGTTTATCCAACATTGACCTTCATTCTCTTTACCTTTCATTGTCCATTTTCCTTCCTTTTTCTACTAATGCTGACATCGCTTTGTTTGACAGTTGTGGTCCTGCATATTTCTCTGTAAAAGAAAGAAGCATATGCCATCTGAAATCAACAGAATTTCCAAACATGAAAGATATATTCAAGTGAAGAAACTTATAAAGAACATAACACTTTGGTAAAACTACATAAAATAAAATTACAAATAGCCTTTAAATATAATTGTTTTGTCCTCCTTTAGGTGAAGGTTGGGATGCCACCTTATGGAAAACAAAAGATCATATTTTCAAATATCATAGGACTTGCTAAAATTACACATAGTGTTAAATTACAAATGTTTTGTCCTTCTGTAGATGTAGGCGGGGATGCCACCTTTTAATCAATCACATTTTTTATGGAAAACAAGAGATTATATTTTCAAATATCATAGGACTTGCATAAATAGAAAATAACATTTGTACTATATTGTAAGAAAGATCTCTAAAGATAACAATGGCAAGATCCTAAAGCAAAATTTAGCAGTCTTTTAAAAAAAAAAGTAATTTTCAGAAAACAAATGTCAACAGATATGATGAATTGCTTACCATAATGACAATTTACTTAGCAATCACACAGAAATATAAAAGATTGGTAAATTGTGAAATATTGGAATATTCTGATACATTAATCCAGAGTTTAATTTTAAACAAGAGTGCACATACGATTATGTCTCGACCTGCTTTACTGATTATGATTGAATTCATGATGAAAGTCTTTAAAGGGACATTAGTTACGAGATATAAAAAAAATTAATATATGATTTTTTTTTTTTTTAATCATTAATGAAAGTGAAATAGTGAAATTATAATTCACTTTTAGCAGTCAGTTTATTACAATTTTGTATAAATAAGCTAAGAAACATTCCTGATGAATTATTCACTTGCAAGTGAATAATTTGACTTCATTAAATCTGTATTCATGTGACCTTCAATTTAACCCCTTAGCTAGAGATTGGTTACACATGTATTATGCGTGTTCAGCCATTAAAAGGAAAAGAATGTCAACATTGAAAAAGAGGTGAACCATTTTCTTGTCTGATTTGATCCACAAAAAATCATTCTTATACAGGTAAAAACGTTGTTTAATTCATTTTTTTAACATATAACATGAAATCAAACAGACCTAGAAAAACCAATTGCATGTGGTCGCAATCTATTAAAATTTATGTTTATATCAGGTTATGTGACTGTAGACAGTCTTAGGAGGTCATCTCGATGGTTAATTAGATGGCGTCTAGACTAAAATAAACATGAAATGCTGATATATATTATCTAGTCTATGCATTGTTAATTGTTTATTTCAGACTTATTGTAATTTGGAAAACGTTTTAGTATGTTATAAATCAAATATGAGAATTTGAGTCAAATCTCGGTAAACATAAGTTTGACAGCTAATTCCCCTTTAAGATGAAGGTTTTATAACATGTATCACTTACATAATTTTACATTATCAATAATCTGAAAATGAGGTTAAGGTCTGGTGTTTTACCTGCCAGAGGTACATGAACACCTTACAATCATTCCATACATCAAATCTTTAAAGTATATGTGAAACTGACCTAACCACGAAAACATGACATTGACTGGTGAACCATAAAAATGTCAAGGCCAGACTGACCCTTCCAGACAGACATGTACATTTCTGTTCTTATAATCATCCCATTCATCAAATAAAGTTGAACTATTGCTTATAGTATATAAGAAATCAAAAACTTAGTATTGACCAGTGACAACTGACGCTTAGATCAAATGTCTGATGAACACTGCCAGACACATCATGGTACACATAAGGACCATTGCATACCTCAAATATTGTTGACCTATTGCAAATAACAGACCTAATCAGGAAAACTTAATCTGAGAAACAGACCTTATTAAGAAAACTTAACACTGACCAATGAACCATGAAAATGATGTCAAGGTCAGATGACCCCTGCCAGACGAACATGTACACCTTACTATCATTCATACCGCAAATATAGTTTTCCGATTGCTTATAGTATCTCAGGAGCCCTCGGTTGTGGAGTGGTCTAAGTAGCTTATCTACAGTTATCACTAGTATGTCAAAACTGAGATTGTGAGTTTGAATCCCCCTTGTGGCAAGGTGCATTGAAAACTACAGTACGCACAAAGAGTTTGTAATCGCGAACTCTAATCACGGATTTCGGAGTGTAGCGGTGTCACACCGCGAATCACGGATTATACTCCCAATTTCCTCCAAGGATTCTCTCCCAACACCGCGTGGCTGTTAATTGGTTTATTGCCCATCGGATGTACTGAAAATTAATGACGTGTGACAACATAATCGGATTAGCCAGATTTATTACCTTTGTACATTTAATCGATCTTGATTGCACCTGTGTGCTTTTAGACACGGTATTATAATTTCCTTTCTTTGACAGATAAAAATGTGACATTTTCATTCAAAATAAGATAATTATTCTTGTATGTATTTGCCCCACGTCATTGTCATTTGAAATAAAACGTACAAACGTATAAAAATACGGATAAAACACTTATTTTGTATTTTTATTATAGTCCGGTCAGGTCATAATTTTTGTTTTTTCAACAAAGACGATTTTACTACAATTAGAATCTTTTATAACCTACTCAGTGAGCAATATCCGGTTCATTAATTGTTCAATATATAAATATCAACTGGCTTAAAACAAAATGATGTTTTTACGGTAATTTGTCCAATCTAAACCCAAGAGTTAATTTATCGGATCAACAAGTGAACTCTGTAACTTTCAATTTATTTTGCAATGTAAAATACCTCGGTAGATTACCGACTTGAAATATTTGAACTCAGAAAAGAAACTGTAGAGTGACAACTCTGTTGAACGAAGGGAAAATGTTTTGTATGCAATGTGCCATATATTCATAAAAACACAACACTGAGAGACATTCCCCGCCCAGAACACAATAATCACAACCTTATTTAATTATATGAAGAAAAAAAAATGATGTGTTGTTTATCTCTGTTATGATCTGTTATTGATCCTTTATTATTTAAAATAAAATTGGATGGGCGCAATCCGTATTTTACTGCTCGTTAAAAGTCCTTAGCGAAATAAAAAAAAGAAGTATTTCAACAATTAATACTATAGAATATTTAAATGAAATTATAGAAAGAAATATGTGAAAAAAATGTGGATCGGATTTTTACGATCTACACATTTTCACAGAGGATCTCTACCAACGCCCAACAGGATCCTATTTTCATCTACCATTTATGTATATTGTTGACCATGGACGAATAAATAATGTCCAGGTTTATGTCCTGTGTTGACTGATAAACGTAAAATTAAAAGGCTGGTGTTCGTTTTTTCAGAAAAGGATTATATTTTAGATTTCGGTTAATCAATTGTAAAAGGACCTTCTAGAGCCTCAATCTCAAGGCATACAAATGTCAATCATTCCAAAGCAAATTTAAACCCCGAATGAATTTTCCCACGGTCATCCAGAAAGGTCACCTGAGTTTACTGTTACGTGATAATATTTCCCGCCAAATAAAAATCTCGTGGACAAAATTGATGTCACTATTTTTAGCATTCAATATTGTGAGCGAAGTCAAGTTCAAAGTTCAACCACGGACTGTTGATCACTGAGATGTGTATCGTCTTCCCACGGCAATTAATTTCTTTAAAAAAAATTAAAAACCACTGTCCTTTATACAACACACAAGTTCATTGTGCGTAAATGAATATTATGCAACGACGAGTTGATGCAGCTATAGAAGTATTCCTGTTGTAGCCGAAATGTAATTATTTGTCCTAAGGTAATGCCGTAGACTTATTAAGCATAACGAATGGTGAATAGTATTTTCCTTTTTTACTTGCATATACAAATTTTGAGACACGTAATTTTCTTTAAACTGCTCACTTTTATATTCAGCGTTAGTTTCCGTTTATTTTTACGCAAGTATGTCTCTTTTCGTAAATAAAATAATTTACCGATGAACTTAAACAAGGTCAAAATCAAGTATAGTTTTTGTTATAAAACTTTAATGCAATTGAAAGAATTAACAACAACATTCTGCTTTTAAATCTTTAATTTGTTTCAAGCAATTATGTAATCGTAAAATGAAAATGGCGTGGACATAGCATAACGAATAGTGAATAATATTTTCTTTTTTACTTGTATACAAAACTTTGAGACATGTAATTTTCCTTTAAACTGCCCACATTTATTCAGCGTAAGTCTCCGTTTATTTTTACACAAGTATATCTCTTTTGTAAATTAAATATTAATTTACTGACCAGAAAAAAAACGAGGTAAAAATCAAATATAGTTTTATTTTAATAAAACTATTTTTAAATGTACAGTGTAATTGAAAGAATTAACAACAACTTTTTTACTTTTAAATCTTTTATTTGTTTCAAGCAATCAGAAATATAACCTGATTATCAATAGACAGGAAATACAATTGTTTAATTACATAAGTAATCTCACATACCTTGACTGTCGAGTGCCGGTATAGATCAGAAGGATTAGGGCAATTAATTACCTGGTGTGACACTGCGTCACACCGGACTGGGAGGGATGTCGCTAATACAATAAACAAAAGGTAGCGAATTTACGCTGAAGTCGGAGGGAATACTCCCAAATTTCTCCGAGAATTTAGGGAGGGATGTCGGAGTTTCCTGGTGTCACACCAAGAAAAAACTTGGTGTTCGGAGTTTGGGAAGCCTTTCGCGAAATTTGTACTGTAGGATAACCAGTTTTTCACCAAACCATTTGTCACAGGTGAGACAAAAATCATAAAAATAAACTAACAATCCTTCAACTTTCTTACCAACGTTTATCTTATCCACATATTTCTTCATTGTCTTTTCTACAGGCTGGAAGTTCTTTGTAGTATTTGTCTTAACTTGCTTATTTCTAAATGCATTTGGCTGCAATGACAAGTATGAAAAGTTAAATCAATAATTTTTTTCAGTGTGAATGAAAAAAAACAACATTACCAAACTCAACATTAAGATATACAATTCTATCATAGTAATACCTTTAATTCCTTTGCTTTTCTATTTGACAGACAAAGAGACATTCTTTAAGGTCATCAAAGTTGTTTAAGGTGTCATACAAAATTTTTATCCATTACAAAAGAACAGAGTTCCAATGTCCCCCGCATTACACATATTAAATCTGTCCAAGGCCCATTTTTTTTTTGTTCTTTAAAACTTTTTACAAATATCTTAGAGAAATGAAGGCTTGAGAGCAAATGCAATGCAATTTCCAATATAATTAATATTTCCAAGGGCATAACTCATTAAAAATATTTAATCAGCACTTATTTTCTAAATTGTCTGAGACATTGCTGATATAAACCTATGATATAAGTTTCATAAAAATCTGGCAAGAATTGTACACATGATAGCGCTAACAATGCAACTTTCCATATAATCAATATTTCCAAGGGGCATAACTCTTTTCAAAATAATTGATTGGCACTGATTTTCAATCTTGTCCGAGACATTGCTGATATAAACCTACGATATAAATTTCATAAAATTTTGGTAGGGATTGTACACATGAGAGCGCTCACAATGCAATTTACCATATAATCAATATTTCCAAGGGTTATTACTCTTTTAAAAATAATTGATTGGCATTGATTTTCGAACTTGTCTGAGACATTGTTGATATAAACCTATGATATGAGTTTCTTAATAATCTGGCAAGAATTGTACACACGAAAGCTTTAATGATGCAATTTTTTATATAATTAATATTTCCAAGGGGTATAACTCTTTTAAAAATAATTGATCGGCAAAGATTTTCTAATAGTCCAAGACATTGCTGATATAAACCTACAATGTAAGTTTCATAAAAATCTGGCAAGAATTGTACAAATGAGAGCACTAACGATGCAATTTTCAATAAAATTAATTTTTCCAAGGGGCAAAACTCTTTTTAAAATAGTTCATCAGCACTGATTTTTCAAACTCGTCTGACACATTTTTGACATAAATCTATGATACAAGTTTGATAAAAATCTGGCAAGAATTGTACACAATAGAGAGCTAACCATACCGGAAGGACAGATGAACGGACACCCAGTATTTCTATGTGCGCAGGGGACAAAAATCGTATGATTTTAAATTAAAGCAAATATGGAGAATAATTACTGTACTTGATCACAAGATGCAGTGAATTACATCTATTTGACTAGAAACCAATATTACTTGAAAGCTGAAACTTAACTAAATTGCATTATCCATTCATGTTAAATGTAATTAAATAAATTCTAAATTCATAAATTTCTATACATAATAATAATCTTATCAGTAAGTTTTTATTTCAGTCACCTGTTGACTATTTGATACCGCTGCATTGTATTTCTTTGTGAAATCTCCTGTTTCTCCATACCAGTCATATAAGTCACCATCATCATCATCATCATCATCAAAATCATCATCCCAATCTTCATCCTTAACTACTATGTCTAAAGAGGAATAAATATGTATAAGCTTATTTACAAATTCTGACACAATTTCACAAAAAAATAATATTTATTTTTACAATATGCTTTGTTTTAAAAGTCACTGTATTGTATCATGAGAGACTGTCACACAAGTAAAAGGGGCCTCGGTGGCCGAGTGGTCTAAGTAGTTACTATTGTAATCACTAGCCAGTCAACACTGAGGTTGTGAGTTCGAACCCCGCTCGTGCGGGTGCACCAATAAAAACTGGCCGCCACGAAATAGCCCAAAAGCGATGCTTAAAAGTGGCGTTCAAACACCAAAAAATCAAATCAAATCACACAAGTAAAAGGGTTTGATCTATAATAAAATGCTCCACAGGGGGGCAGCTTGATACGACCCCAGAGGCCAAACCATGAACTGTTGGGACAAGTATGGACACAAAATTCAAGCTTGATACAGCTCTGAATTTGAATTTACCTATTATGGTCCAATATCCAAAACCTAAATACATGGTTAGATTCAGCATATCAAAGAACCCCAAGAATTCAATTTTTGATGAAATCAAACTTACTTTTATTTTGGACCTTTTGGACCTCAGTGTGGACCAATTTGATAACAGGGTCCAAAATCCAAATATATTGTTAGATTCGGCATATCAAAGAACCCCAAGAAATCAGTTTTTAATGAAATCAGACAATGTTTAGTTTTGGACCCTTTGGACCTCATTTGGGACCAATTTGATAATAGAACTCAAAAATCAAAAATCTAAATACATGGTTACATTGAGCATATCAAAGAACCCCATATATTCAATTTCTGTTGAAATCAACCAAAGTTTAATTTTGGACCCTTTAGACCTCAATGTGGACAAGAAATAAGCAATTGATACAAAGTATTAGAAATGTGTTGTATTGGCCCCTTTTTCCTAAACGGTTTGGACCATAACCCCCAAAATCAATCCCAACCTTCCTTTTGATGTATGGAACCTTGTGGTACAAAATCCATAGAGATCCATACACTTACAAAATGTATACGCAAGTTATTGTCCTGAAACAAGAAAAATGCTTGTTTTTTACCCTTAATTCCTAAACAATTAGGACAATAACCCCTAAAATCAATCCCAACCTTCCTTTTGTGTTATGGAACCTTGTGGTACAATTTCATAGAGATCCTTACACTTACACTCAAGTTATTGTCTGGAAACCAATTGTCTTCGGACAATCATGAATGACAACATCATACCATTATAAACTAGTAGAATTCACAATTTGGTACAGAAAATGTTGAATTTGGCACAATTCAAATATACCATCTATCAAAATGTTATGGTGTTTTATACTCTCTGGCTTAATACTCTTAAAAACTTCCTAGGAATTTAAAACCATTGCGACATTCCTTGACAATGTTGGTTGTGTAACTTTTAACTTGAAATCTTAATTGTTTATGTATTTCATTAAACCATTTACTTCTAGCAACCAAACTTTTCACAGTTAAGATGTGTGCTTCTTAATTTTTTTTGTTTTAAATTATCTCTCTTTTTAGTGAAGAAATGCATTATCTTTTCTTAGTCTTGAAACTCATTATTTGTACCTGTTTCTGTTATTTTGTTGTTTGATGAACTTACACAGCTGAAAAATAAAATAAATTTTTAACCTATCAATGTACAATTCTATAACAATGAATATGTTCTTGTTTTCAATAGAATGAATACCCCATACATTGTATTTTCCATCATTTATATCTCATTTATTCAAGGCTACCACAACGATAAAGTGAAAGTAATCTCCATCTATATTTTACCAACACAAATAAACTGCTTCGCTGAGCGCAGCTGGATACGCCCGCAGAGGTCCAACCCTGAACAGTTGGGGCAAAAATGGACACAATATGTATTCAAGCTTGATACAGGTCTGAATTTGGATTGTAATTAAATTTTTGACATATTATAGGTTTCTGAATAAATGTAGTAAAAGAACTTGAAATTGGTTGTATGAATTGAATTTATATTCAATTAAAGATTTCTTGCTGTTGTGCAATACACTGTGCTGTTGCGCAATACTTAGTAAATCTGTTGTCAGACTATAAACAAATAAAGTTCAATTAATTCTCAATGTCATATTAGAAATTTGTGAAAATCAAAAGGGAGCTTACATCAATAGATATAAACAATTCACCAAAGTTTCATGAGAATTGCTGACAGCATTTTTGAGTTATTGTCCAAAAACTGGAAAATACCCCCTTTTTTAATGAATAAAACCCAACAACTCAGAAATGTAAAATGTAAAATTTGTAAAATTTTAAAGGGAGCTTACATCAATAGATATAAACAATTCACCAAAGTTTCATAAGAACTGCTGAAAGCATTTTTGAGTTTTTGTCCGAAAACTGGAAAATCCCCCTTTTTTTATGAATAAAACCCTATAACTCGGAAACGTAAAATCTAAAATTTGTAAAAATTGAAAGGGAGCTCATGTCAATAGATATAAACAATTTACCTCAATTTCTTGCAAGTTGTTGAAAGCATTCTTTAGTTATTGTCCGAAAACTGGAAAATCCCCCTTCTTTTAATGAATAAAACCCCATAACTTGAAAATGCAAAATCTAAAATTTATAAAAAACGAAAGGGAGCTCACGTCAATAGATATAAACAATTCACCAAAGTTTTATGCAAATTAGTTAAAGCATTTTTGAGTTTATGTCCGACATGTTGACGACGGACAGACGGACGGACAATGGTATTCCATAATACGTCCCGTAAACGGGCGTATAAAAAACCAATCTGAATGATACAAAAATCTACTGCTCTCAAAATATTTCCAGAAAAAAAATACAACATGAATCTAGTTTCTAATTCATTATCAAGATGAGAATATAAGAAGATTTGGGGTAGATATCAATGAGACAGCAACTCAACACAATCATTGAGATGTGCAAGTTTTATACAATGAAATAAGTTGTGAAAAGACAAGTGAAATCAATCTGGTCGTTTAAAATAGGGAACATGCTATTAATGTAGTTCACAATTTTATATTACATGTATATTGTATCATTTTTGGTGACAAATCCTACCTTTCAATGTCAGCATCATCAAACTGCCCTTCTACTGTATCTGTAGACATATTCTGGAAAAAACCCACAAAATACTTGAATCAAGCATGCCACTTCATCTTTTCATTATTTTCATCACAATATTAGCTTAGTCATGTTATGAAATAAAAAAAAAATAACTAAAATTAAGCACAAAGTAGGATTGGCCTGCCTCAGATGTATTAAGATAAGAGCTTTTAAAGAATGGTCTGAATTGAAGGACTACTTAATATTTACAATGTTTGATTTTACAGTTGTTTATTCATGATGTTTAGCTTTTTTGTATACCTATAGATGTAAGTGAAAAGATATTTTTGAATCATTCATTTAATAAGATACATGACATAGAAAACTCTTTGTGAAAATATTTTTTCAAGTGGCCTATAGTTGTTAACTTCTATGTTATTTGGTCTCTGGTGGAAAGTTGTCTCATTGGCAATTATAGTATAATACCACATCTTCTTATTTTTATATTTAAAGTATTTTTGGTGAAAGAGGTGGTGATTACAAGTGAAATAGAAATTTGATTTAGAGAAAATCCAGGTTCCAGTATTTTGTCCTTATTAAGAACTGACATATCCGAGACTCTGAACAGATGTATTTTTTCTGCAAATAAATTATATTATTTTATTAATTAAGATTAAAAGGGAAGGGTCGAGATTTCAAAAGCATCACATACTGTGTAATGTTCCAATTCAAGATTTAGGAACTTATGGCTAGCAGTTGTTGTCTTTTGTCATGTAGAGGATTTCGCATTGATGGCAGATCTTTGATAATCTTTGATGAATTTGTTCACATTTTTAGGACTCTTATTTAGCAGGTCAATTAACACAAACTGGTTATAACAACAAGTTTGAGATATAACACACCATATAGTATATAATTCTACAGTGCAAAAAAATTAAAAGTTCATTTGTTTAGATCAATAAGAGAGTTTAGAGATAGCTGTTGTTTTAATTTTGAGATTTAAAATGTTGTATCACATGACATATTTTTACTTATCTGCATTTCACTTGAAAATTTAAGAAAGGAAATGATTTAAATAGATTTTCTACTTAAAAAATGTAGCCAAACTTTTATCTTTGGACCCCCTACCCTGATGGAAACCTATTGTAAGGTGACACCAGCAGTGAGTTGATATTTTCATGCAGAAGACATTAATGTATTTTTTTTTATCACAACACTTCATAGAATTACGAGAAATCATGTAACTTTAGTGTTTAAAATAAAGTGGGACACAGGAAATCCGTCCGACCATAGCATTTTTATTTCCCCATTCGTCTTTCAGATAACCCTGTTTACCACCCTTGAAACAGTCTGAACAGAAGACAGTTATAATGCACAATCTTCCAATAACTGCTTTATCAAAGAAAGTTTATGTCATTATATCGTGTGACATGTCAGGTCATCCAGGATATAAATAAGAAGATGTGGTATGATTGTCAATGAGACAACCTTCCACCAGAGAACAAATGATGTAGAAGTTAACAACTACAATGTATACATGTATGTCACTGTAGTGTATGGCCTTCTACAATGAGCAAAACCCATACATCATTCATTCATAAAATGGAAATGGGAAATTCGTCAATTTGTGTCCTGGTTGTAGAATTTACACTATACTATCTTTCGTTTATATTTAGAAGGATCAACAGTTCCAGTCTGTGACACTAAAACAAATTCTGGGCTATTTTTTTTAATTAAAAGTATTTACTATTTTCTTTCTGTTAAAAATATTAGAGAAAATCTGGGACTACTATATATTTTATGGAGTGATCAATTGAGTAAGATATAAAGAAAGCGTACATTGCTTTAAACATCATAAATTTGCCTATTCTATAAGTAACCTTACTCTGACAGACATACTACGACGACATGTGCTTGTTCAGAACGAAAACATTTGTGTAACTTCCGGTGGACAACTTAACCAATCAAATCGTTTGTTTTATTCTAACATCAAAATTCTTCCAATCACTATTTGGCTTTTAAAAATCGTCTGCATAAAAATGTTGCTGTGAAAACACAGTGCAGCATCAAAAAGATGTACTTACGAATATCCCTTTGTCTACTACAGTTTTAATATACAATTTTATAACCAGGTAAATAAGATGTATATGTTACCGAAATGTAATGAAATTTCCTTTCAAATCATTTGAAAAATTGTTTAATATCACTTTATTGAGGCCTTCATCTGTCCAAGAAAAAAAATCAATTTTCTTAACTGTAAACAATCGACAGATCGAGGACAATCAATGACAAAAGCAAATATATAAAATGCTTTAATGCAATAACAAATATAGCATTTTAATATCAAATCAAGTCGGAACTTATAAATACATTGTAGTACAACATGAGCTCAGTGCTCAGAGCATGTAAAACCAACTATTTGATAAATGCAACATTCCCAGTGTAACACAAAAACGAAAACCTTTAGACTTCACTTACAAATTACATAAAATCACTCTCTCAAAAAAGTTGATTCTACAAAATATTTAGGCCCAACTCTTCAATCAAACTTAAAATGGGATAAATATATTGATAACATGACATTAAAAGCAAACCAGTCTCTTGGATTTATTTGCAGAAACCTTAAAATAGCCTCACCTAAAGTTAAACAAATGTTAAAGCTCATGCTGCGATGATGCATTTAAAGCTCTTGTCCGACCAAAATTAGAGCACTGCTCAACCATTTATATAACGTCCTTTCTATGTTATTTGAAATTTTTAACATATATATATTTGAAGTTCAAATTGACAAGTAATGGAGAAAAGATCGTCAAATTTATTTATACTTGGTCTAAACAAATTGTGGTCAATAATTTATACATTTATCCTAAGACAGTGTAACCGCACGGAAACTAGTCGCAAGATTTCCAGTTCTTTGATCCGACTTATTTCCAGTAGAAAGTGTGTCAAAATTAAATTTTCCAATAAAGAAAGTAATTTTTTATAAAACGAAAAGACAATCAAGTTATTTTCTATTCATTATATATCTTAAATGTTTAAATCATGTTTGAGTTTTAATTCACATGATTACGTTATTAAATTTACATGTATGACGTTATCGTGACAATATCATGCTGTTTCCCTTTGATCTTTTTGGTATTAAGAAGGACTGGAGACCATGTGAGCGTGCTATATCCTGTAATGTTTTGATGTGCTTAGATTTTTCCGTCAAAGCTTACTGCGTCTTTTTACTACATGTATTTCCAATTAATTTTCGATTTTCTTATGTCATAAAAATGCCGTCATATATGCTTTTTATAAAAGGTTCTAAAATGCCTTTGTAAAGCTCAATCCTTTATGGAAAAAAAAATATGCTAAATGCTGACATTTGAACAACCTAAATCTGTATTTTTCTGTACTGGTATATCATCTTTGAATGGAAGATTTAACATATTGCATAAACATCCATATTAAAATGGAATTATCATTTCTTTATATTATCTAAGTAATTTAATGTATACATGATACATTATATATGATATATATTTCCAAGAAATTGATCCAAACTATAGCAGACACTATGAATAGTAATGAAATAAACAGAAGTACTTGAATGGCAGATTTACCAGAGTGATGAATTAACCACACTTTGCGAGTTACAAAGTATCAGCACTGATTCCCCAAATACATCTCTAACTCGCACATGGGGAGCAAATGTTTCACTCACTTTTTTTGTGCTAGCCTGTCATGCATTTTTGTAACCCAAAAATTACTTGTTTAGTAGTAAGATACACCCTGGGTGATAGGCTAGTTCTAATTTCTAACCCTGAATTATCCTTCAACACCCCAAGCTTGTCAACAAGCAAGTTTGTCTACCATGTTTATATAGGCTGGTAGGCACAAATCAATAGATTTCATGTCTTTTCCTTTCAATTTGATTATTGTCATGATTGTGTGGAACTGTGAATTTGTTAATTTTATGAATCAATTTACTTATCATATACCAGGTTTGTTTTTTCAGATGAGACATCTTTAAAACGAAATAGCGGGTGACATCCATGTGACAGATGATGTATTATTTATATTTCTCATCTGTGTTTACCATACTGTTGATTATCTTACCAAAGGACTTCACATGTTATCCTGGAGAGGAAAGATATGATATGGGTAGATTAGAAGGAGATGTACAAAACTGGGCTCAACTGATAGAAAACTACATTTTGCAGGTAAAATCGATACCATAATGTATACTGATGAAATGTGAAATTATACATTACCAATAACATCTAATCAACACATACATATACATGTACATGTATAGTCAGTAAATATGCATTATTAGAATATAAATTTCACATTAATAGGCATGACACAAATACCGGTAGCTATGTACAATGTATCTCTTTTAGAAAAGGTTAAATTTTGTATATATATATTTTATGATCAGCTAATTAGTACCAAAAGACAAAATTATACTTATACAAAGTTTGAACTGGCCATACAAGAGTGATAACATTCTTTTCTGTTAGTTTTAAATCATTACTTTTGTAGAAGATGAATAAAGATTATCAAAAAAATAATTGTATGCATTCATTCTTTAACTCATGGGAAAAATTAGCATTAGAATTCTCCAGAATGTTCTATTTTACTTGATTTACAGCTAGCTAATGATGGGATCTGTAGAGATTTCTCCCAGGGTTACTTGGATAATGCTACATACACCTTTGAACAGAAAAATGGAAAAGAAATTGTCAAACAAGTGAAAGAAAAGCTGAGTGATTACTTCAATAAAAAGGAAAGAGCTGCACAGGTATTGTTATTGCATTTTGTTTTTTTGAAAACAATTACCGGGAATCCTCTTCACTCTTAAAGTGAAACTACCTGCACAGTCATTCACATTATACTGTATATGTAGGCTTTCCATAGTAATAATCAGATCAGGTTTTATATCAAACCTATGAAAATAATGCAGCTTTGCTAAAAAAGTATATTTGCAATCATTTGTTTAGTATTCATCAAGCAAGATAAAAGTTAACATGTATGAATAAAATATTTTTCGTATTCATTCTTTGATCTTACTATGATACATATGTTCACATCAGTTTGATATTTTTCACAGCTTCCTTTTTATACGACCGCAAAAAATTTTTGCGGTCGTATATTGGTATGACGTTGGCGTTGTCGTCGTCGTCGTCCGAAGACACATTGGTTTTTGCACTCTAACTTTAGTTTAAGTGAATGGATCTCTTTGAAATTTTACCATAAGGTTAAATACCACAAAAGGAAGGTTGGGATTGATTTTGGGGGTTATGGTACCAACAGTTAAGGAATTAGGGGCCAAAAAGGGGCCAAAAATAAGCATTTTCTAGTTTCCAGACAATAACTGTGGAACGGTGTATGGATCTCTCTGAAATTATACTACAAGTTTCCATACCACAAAGGGATGGTTAGGATTTGCTTTGGGCGGTTATGGCTCAAACCGTTTAGGAATTATGGGCAAAAAAGGGGGAAAAACAAGGTTGTCCTGGTTAATGGATAAATACTTTAGTACAAAGCAGTGTAAGGGAGATAAATCAAATACATCATTGAAATTATCTCCCTTACACTGCTTTTAAATTATGTATAAAGTAATGGTTAATGAACAATTAAGATAATTTAAAACAGTGTAAGGGAGGTAATCCAAATACAACTTTTTGGTTACTTCCCTTACACCATGTTACACTGCTTTTAAATTATGTTTAAAGAAATGCATATTTATAATGGAAGGCCAGTAAAAATATCTGCAAATGTTGCATCTTTTTTTTTTACAAAAAAATCCATATGAAAGATTTGACACTATATTTAAAATTCTATTATAAAATAGATTAAGTTAGCACTATGGTAAATTTAAATGGGTAATTATGGTTGCAAACTCCATTGGAAATTTGAATTGAGATTATGACCATATCTTGAGGGAAAGAATTTTTTGGGGGAAAAAAGGGGGGGGGGGGGGGTAAAAAGAAATTGTGGGGGGTCAAATTTTTTCTCATTTCAGATTTCAGAATTTAAAAAGAATTATTCTTCAAATATTATTTTTTTTTTCAAATTTCAAATATTGAAAAATTTCAAGAAGTAATCTTTAATTGCACAGTATGGCGCATTAGATTTGTATAATCTTTGACCACATTTATTATTTGTTATGCCGAATCTAACCGTGTATTTATATTTTTAATTTTGGGTCCCGTTTTTTAAATTGGTCTACATTAAGGTCCAAAGGGTCCAAAATTAAACTTAGTTTGATTTTAACAAAAATTGAATTCTTGGGGTTCTTTGATATGCTGAATCTAAACATGTGTTTAGATTTTTGATTATGGGCCCAGTTTTCAAGTTGGTCCAAACTTGGGTCCAAAATTAAACTTTGTTTGATTTCAACAAAAATTGAATACAAGGGGTTCTTTGATATGCTGAATCTAAACATGTATTTAGATTTTAGATTTTTGGCCCAGTTTTCAAGTTGGTCCAAATTGGGGTCCAAAATTAAACTTTGTTTGATTTCAACAAAAATTGAATATATGGGGTTCTTTGATATGCTGAATCTAACCATGTATTTAGATTTTTTATTTGTGGGCCCCTCTATCAAATTGGTTCATATTGCGGTCAAAAGGGTCCAAAATTAAACTTTGTTTGATTTCATCAAAAATTGAATTATTGGGGTTCTTTGATATGCCAAATCTAACCGTGTTTTTAGATTTTTAATTTTGGGTACCGTTTTTTAAATTGGTCTACATTAAGGTCCAAAGGGTCCAAAATTAAACTTAGTTTGATTTTAACAAAAATTGAATTCTTGGGGTTCTTTGATATGCTGAATCTAAACATGTGTTTAGATTTTTGATTATGGGCCCAGTTTTCAAGTTGGTCCAAGTTGGGGTCCAAAATTAAACTTTTTTTGATTTCAACAAAAATTGAATATATGGGGTTCTTTGATATGCTGAATCTAACCATGTATTTAGATTTTTTATTTGTGGGCCCCGCTATCAAATTGGTTCATATTGAGGTCAAAAGGGTCCAAAATTAAACTTTGTTTGATTTCATCAAAAATTGAATTATTAGGGTTCTTTGATATTCCAAATCTAATTGTGTATTTAGATTTTTAATTTTGGGTACCGTTTTTTAAATTGGTCTACATTAAGGTCCAAAGTGTCCAGAATTAAACTTAGTTTGATTTTAACAAAAATTGAATTCTTGGGGTTCTTTGATATGCTGAATCTAAACATGTGTTTAGATTTTTGATTATGGGCCAATATTGTCCAAGTTGGGGTCCAAAATTAAATTTTTGTTTGATTTCAACAAATATTGAATATATGGGGTTCTTTGATATGCTGAATCTAAACATGTGTTTAGATTTTTGATTATGGGCCCAGTTTTCAAGTTGGTCCAAGTTTGGGTCCAAAATTAAACTTTTTTTGATTTCAACAAAAATTGAATATATGGGGTTCTTTGATATGCTGAATCTAACCATGCATTTAGATTTTTTATTTGTGGGCCCCGCTATCAAATTGGTTCATATTGAGGTCAAAATGGTCCAAAATTAAACTTTGTTTGATTTCATCAAAAATTGAATTATTGGGGTTCTTTGATATTCCAAATCTAACTGTGTATTTAGATTTTTAATTTTGGGTACCGTTTTTTAAATTGGTCTACATTAAGGTCCAAAGTGTCCAGAATTAAACTTAGTTTGATTTTAACAAAAATTGAATTCTTGGGGTTCTTTGATATGCTGAGTCTAAACATGTGTTTAGATTTTTGATTATGGGCCAATATTGTCCAAGTTGGGGTCCAAAATTAAATTTTTGTTTGATTTCAACAAATATTGAATATATGGGGTTCTTTGATATGCTGAATCTAAACATGTATTTAGATTTTTGGCCCAGTTTTCAAGTTGGTCCAAATTGGGGTCCAAAATTAAACTTTGTTTGATTTCAACAAAAATTGAATATATGGGGTTCTTTGATATGCTGAATCTAACCATGTATTTAGATTTTTTATTTGTGGGCCCCTCTATCAAATTGGTTCATATTGAGGTCAAAAGGGTCCAAAATTAAACTTTGTTTGATTTCATCAAAAATTGAATTATTAGGGTTCTTTGATATGCCAAATCTAACTGTGTTTTTAGATTTTTAATTTTGGGTTCCGTTTTTTAAATTGGTCTACATTAAGGTCCAAAGGGTCCAAAATTAAACTTAGTTTGATTTTAACAAAAATTGAATTTTTGGGGTTCTTTGATATGCTGAATCTAAACATGTGTTTAGATTTTTGATTATGGGCCCAGTTTTCAAGTTGGTCCAAGTTGGGGTCCAAAATTAAACTTTTTTTGATTTCAACAAAAATTGAATATATGGGGTTCTTTGATATGCTGAATCTAACCATGTATTTAGATTTTTTATTTGTGGGCCCCGCTATCAAATTGGTTCATATTGAGGTCAAAATGGTCCAAAATTAAACTTTGTTTGATTTCATCAAAAATTGAATTATTGGTGTTCTTTGATATTCCAAATCTAACTGTGTATTTAGATTTTTAATTTTGGGTACCGTTTTTTAAATTGGTCTACATTAAGGTCCAAAGTGTTCAGAATTAAACTTAGTTTGATTTTAACAAAAATTGAATTCTTGGGGTTCTTTGATATGCTGAATCTAAACATGTATTTAGATTTTAGATTTTTGGCCCAGTTTTCAAGTTGGTCCAAATTGGGGTCCAAAATTAAACTTTGTTTGATTTCAACAAAAATTGAATATATGGGGTTCTTTGATATGCTGAATCTAACCATGTATTTAGATTTTTTATTTGTGGGCCCCTCTATCAAATTGGTTCATATTGAGGTCAAAAGGGTCCAAAATTAAACTTTGTTTGATTTCATCAAAAATTGAATTATTAGGGTTCTTTGATATGCCAAATCTAACCATGTTTTTAGATTTTTAATTTTGGGTCCCGTTTTTTAAATTGGTCTACATTAAGGTCCAAAGGGTCCAAAATTAAACTTAGTTTGATTTTAACAAAAATTGAATTCTTGGGGTTCTTTGATATGCTGAATCTAAACATGTGTTTAGATTTTTGATTATGGGCCCAGTTTTCAAGTTGGTCCAAATTGGGGTCCAAAATTAAACTTTTTTTGATTTCAACAAAAATTGAATATATGGGGTTCTTTGATATGCTGAATCTAACCATGTATTTAGATTTTTTATTTGTGGGCCCCGCTATCAAATTGGTTCATATTGAGGTCAAAAGGGTCCAAAATTAAACTTTGTTTGATTTCATCAAAAATTGAATTATTAGGGTTCTTTGATATTCCAAATCTAATTGTGTATTTAGATTTTTAATTTTGGGTACCGTTTTTTAAATTGGTCTACATTAAGGTCCAAAGTGTCCAGAATTAAGCTTAGTTTGATTTTAACAAAAATTGAATTCTTGGGGTTCTTTGATATGCTGAATCTAAACATGTGTTTAGATTTTTGATTATGGGCCAATATTGTCCAAGTTGGGGTCCAAAATTAAATTTTTGTTTGATTTCAACAAATATTGAATATATGGGGTTCTTTGATATGCTGAATCTAAACATGTGTTTTGATTTTTGATTATGGGCCCAGTTTTCAAGTTGGTCCAAGTTGGGGTCCAAAATTAAACTTTTTTTGATTTCAACAAAAATTGAATATATGGGGTTCTTTGATATGCTGAATCTAACCATGTATTTAGATTTTTTTATTTGTGGGCCCCGCTATCAAATTGGTTCATATTGAGGTCAAAATGGTCCAAAATTAAACTTTGTTTGATTTCATCAAAAATTGAATTATTGGGGTTCTTTGATATTCCAAATCTAACTGTGTATTTAGATTTTTAATTTTGGGTACCGTTTTTTAAATTGGTCTACATTAAGGTCCAAAGTGTCCAGAATTAAACTTAGTTTGATTTTAACAAAAATTGAATTCTTGGGGTTCTTTGATATGCTGAATCTAAACATGTGTTTAGATTTTTGATTATGGGCCATTATTGTCCAAGTTGGGGTCCAAAATTAAATTTTTGTTTGATTTCAACAAATATTGAATATATGGGGTTCTTTGATATGCTGAATCTAAACATGTATTAAGATTTTAGATTTTTGGCCCAGTTTTCAAGTTGGTCCAAATTGGGGTCCAAAATTAAACTTTGTTTGATTTCAACAAAAATTGAATATATGGGGTTCTTTGATATGCTGAATCTAACCATGTATTTAGATTTTTTATTTGTGGGCCCCTCTATCAAATTGGTTCATATTGAGGTCAAAAGGGTCCAAAATTAAACTTTGTTTGATTTCATCAAAAATTGAATTATTAGGGTTCTTTGATATGCCAAATCTAACTGTGTTTTTAGATTTTTAATTTTTGGGTTCCGTTTTTTAAATTGGTCTACATTAAGGTCCAAAGGGTCCAAAATTAAACTTAGTTTGATTTTCACAAAAATTGAATTTTTGGGGTTCTTTGATATGCTGAATCTAAACATGTGTTTAGATTTTTGATTATGGGCCCAGTTTTCAAGTTGGTCCAAGTTGGGGTCCAAAATTAAACTTTTTTTGATTTCAACAAAAATTGAATATATGGGGTTCTTTGATATGCTGAATCTAACCATGTATTTAGATTTTTTATTTGTGGGCCCCGCTATCAAATTGGTTCATATTGAGGTCAAAATGGTCCAAAATTAAACTTTGTTTGATTTCATCAAAAATTGAATTATTGGGGTTCTTTGATATTCCAAATCTAACTGTGTATTTAGATTTTTAATTTTGGGTACCGTTTTTTAAATTGGTCTACATTAAGGTCCAAAGTGTCCAGAATTAAACTTAGTTTAATTTTAACAAAAATTGAATTCTTGGGGTTCTTTGATATGCTGAATCTAAACATGTGTTTAGATTTTTGATTATGGGCCAATATTGTCCAAGTTTGGGTCCAAAATTAAATTTTTGTTTGATTTCAACAAATATTGAATATATGGGGTTCTTTGATATGCTGAATCTAAACATGTATTTAGATTTTAGATTTTTGGCCCAGTTTTCAAGTTGGTCCAAATTGGGGTCCAAAATTAAACTTTGTTTGATTTCAACAAAAATTGAATATATGGGGTTCTTTGATATGCTGAATCTAACCATGTATTTGGATTTTTTATTTGTGGGCCCCTCTATCAAATTGGTTCATATTGAGGTCAAAAGGGTCCAAAATTAAACTTTGTTTGATTTCATCAAAAATTGAATTATTAGGGTTCTTTGATATGCCAAATCTAACTGTGTTTTTAGATTTTTAATTTTGGGTTCCGTTTTTTAAATTGGTCTACATTAAGGTCCAAAGGGTCCAAAATTAAACTTTGTTTGATTTCATCAAAAATTGAATTATTGGTGTTCTTTGATATTCCAAATCTAACTGTGTATTTAGATTTTTAATTTTGGGTACCGTTTTTTAAATTGGTCTACATTAAGGTCCAAAGTGTTCAGAATTAAACTTAGTTTGATTTTAACAAAAATTGAATTCTTGGGGTTCTTTGATATGCTGAATCTAAACATGTGTTTAGATTTTTGATTATGGGCCAATATTGTCCAAGTTGGGGTCCAAAATTAAATTTTTGTTTGATTTCAACAAATATTGAATATATGGGGTTCTTTGATATGCTGAATCTAACCATGTATTTTGATTTTAAACATTGGACCATAATAGGTAAATTAAAAAAATTCAAGTTCTTAGACCACATTCTTTCTGTGTCCGAAACCTATGCTGTGTCAAATATTTAATCACAATCCAAATTCAGAGCTGTATCAAGCTTGAATGTTGTGTCCATATCTTGCCCCAACTGTTCAGGGTTCGACCTCTGTGGTCGTATCAAGCTGCGCCCAGCGAAGCATTTTATTGTGGTTGAATTCGTAAATGAAATTATAACTTAAACAAAGACATGAATTATTTCCTGTATATTTTATTTTTTAGAGACTTGCAGTAGAAGTAGGAGAATTGTATGACACGTTTTTGTCAGAGAACAGAAGTTTACAATTGAAATCTTTGTCAGCATTAAATGAGACTTTCTATGTAGACTCTGATATCCCAGAAAAATTACCCAAAGATCGCAAGTTTATCCCGTAAGAATATTTCTACTGAAATAATAAAATTATTTATTCCTTAGTTTCATATCATAAAAGGGGCCTTGGTGACCAAGTAGTTTAATTATTCGAACTACTGCATCACTAGCCTGTCAACACTGAGAATGTGAATTTCGAATCCCTCACGTTACAGTTGAGCTCGACTCCAATCTTAATTGACTAGGATTGTCAGTTTTATTACCGAAGGTCGTGGTTCTCTCCGGGCAGTCTGGCTTCCTCCACCAACAAAAACTGACCGCCAGGAAATAGCAGAATAGTGCTCAAAGTGGTGTTAAACACCAATCAATCAATCATATGATATATTCCATAACTTTCTGTTAATAATTAGCGATGTATTATTGATTGAAGTTCATTGCACTATTCCATATAATAGATTTTATCTGTTTTTACATATACTGTAAATTCAGAAATTATTATGTGCACTTATAATTGTGATTTTTGAAGAATGGACAAAAATGCAAGATAGATTATTGTGTGATTTCAAGGAAAAGCTGCATACAGATATATGTATTAGATATCAGAATGTGAGTTCTTATTATTGCGATACTCACCCAGTCACATTAAAAGCATTAATAAAAAACTTTTAACAATTTCTGAATTAACTGGACACTGAAAGAAAATATGTAAAAAAATGATCAAAGTCAGCAATGAATATCATTAAAGAATAACTTTACATTATATCTTAGGTATTTCAAGCAAGAGGTCATCTGGAACCATTCTACAATCAAAATTGCTGATGAAGTACCCAGAGATGATAATATTGTTATAAACAATGTCTATTTTACTGCTGCATTGGAACAGATGTTTAAACAAAATCAGGCTGAAGATTCTTCTCTCAGGTAGTAAAATTATTAGTCAAACAGATGATGATTTTCATTAAATGGACACTGATTTTATTCTATTTAAATTTACCTGTGTACGTTGTTTATTTAACGCCATTTTGTCCCAGGTAAGAGTTGTCTTATTGACACTCTTCCAACATTTTTTTTTATTACTACCTGTAACGTCTATGTTATATAGGCACCTACGTTTTAATATTGTATTTATATTGTGTCATAGATCAAACTTATTCGTTCAGTGTATGTTTACTTGTTTTTGTTTAAATGTCTTTTTGATTGTTTTAAGCCATTTTAAGTGATATTTTATAGTGTGTCTTTTTATGTTGTAATGTTACACTACTGTCTCAGGTTAGGGGGAAGGTTGGCGCCTGTTAAAACATTTAAAGCCGCTGCATTTTTATGCACCTGTCCTAAGTCAGGAGCCTAATGAATAACTTTTTATACACTTGACTTGGATGGAGGGTTGTCTCATTGGCACCCATACCACATCTTCTTATTTATACTGATATCAGCTGATTTAAAAGTGATAGCATTCTAGAATATTTTAAGAATGTTTTTTAATGAAATTCAAAATAAGAACATTTTCAGAAATGGTGTCTTTTTTATACGCCCGTTTATGGGACGTATTATGGTATACTGTGTCTGTCTGTCCGTCTGTCCGTCCGTCGTCAACATGTCGGACATTAACTCAAAAATGCTTTAACCAATTTGCATAAAGCTTTGGTGAATTGTTTATATCTATTGACGTGAGCTGCCTTTTGTTTTTTATAAAATTTAGATTTTACGTTTCCGAGTTATGGGGTTTTATTCATTAAAAAAGGGGGATTTTTCAGTTTTCAGACAATAAGTCAAGAATGCTTTCACCAACTTGCAAGAAATTGTGGTGAATTGTTTATATCTATTGACATGAGCTCCCTTTCGATTTTTATAAATTTTAGATTTTACGTTTCCGAGTTACAGGGTTTTATTCATAAAAAAAGGGGGAATTTTCCAGTTTTCGGACAAAAACTCAAAAATGCTGTCAGCAATTCTTATGAAACTTTGGTGAATTGTTTGTATGTGTTGATGTAAGCTCCCTTTAGAATTTTATAAATTTTACAATTTACATTTCTGAGTTATGGGGTTTTATTCATTAAAAAAAGGGGTGATTTTCCAGTTTTCGGACAATAACTCAAAAATGCTGTCACCAATTCTCATGAAACTTTGGTGAATTGTTTATATCTATTGATGTAAGCTCCCTTATTACTTTCATAAATTTCTAATATGACATTGAGAATTAATTGAACTTTATTTGTTTAAAGTCTGACAACAGATTTACTAAGTATTGACAACAGCAAGAAATCTTTAATTGAATATAAATTCAATTCATATAACCAATTTCAAGATCTTTGTCTACATTTATTCAGAAACCTATAATATGTCAAATATTTAATTACAATCCAAATTCAGACCTGAATCAAGCTTGAATATTGTGTCCATTTTTGCCCAAACTGTTCAGGGTTGGAACTCTGCGGGCGTATCTTGCTGCGCTCAGCGAAGCAGTTTATTTTTAAAAGATAATGTAAAGTACATCAAAATTATTGAAAAATAAAGATAAGTTTGGAGAATGTTTTTTTTTTATGCCCCTGCCATAGCGGTGGGGGCATTAAGTTTTACCCTTGTCCGTCTGTACGTACGAACGTATGTACGTACGTCCCAAAATTGGTTTCCGTTCTCTAACTTGAGTTTGCCTCAACCAAATGTTATGAAACTTATACACAATGCTTATTACCACAAAACACAGATCAAGTTTGAATTTTGGTGGCGTCACTTTAATCGTTCTAGAGTTATGCCCCTTTATAAATGGAAAAATTGCAAAATTTTTAGTTTCCATTCTCTAACTTAAGTTTGCCTCAACCAAATGTTATTAAACTTATACACAATGCTTATTACCACAAAACACAGATCAAGTTTGAATTTTGGTGGCGTCACTTTAACCGTTCTAGAGTTATGCCCCTTTATAAATGGAAAAATTGCAAAATTTTTATTTTCTTCTGAATATCAAGTAATTTTTATACGACCGCAAAAAAATTTTGCGGTCGTATATTGGTATGATGTTGTCGTCGTCAGAAGACACATTGGTTTTAGCACTCTAATTTTAGTTTAAGTGAATGGATCTCTATGAAATTTTACCATAAGGTTCAATACCACAAAAGGAAGGTTGGGATTGATTTTGGGGGTTATGGTACCAACAGTTAAGGAATTAGGGGCCAAAAATAAGCATTTTTGTAACTTCCAGACATAACTTGTGTGTTAGTGTATGGATCTCTCTGACATTGTACCACAAGGTTCCATATCACAAAGGGAATGCTGGGATTGATTTTGGGGGTAATTGCCTCAAAATTTTAGGAATTAGGGGCAAAAAAAGGGGCAAAAAACAAGCATTTTTCTAGTTTCATGACTAACTTGTGTGTAAGTGTATGGATCTTTCTGAAATTGTACTACAAGGTTCCATATCACAAAGGGAAAGCTGGAATTGAGTTTGGGGGTAATTGCCCAAAACGTTTAGGAAAAAGGGGCCAAAAATAAGCATTTTTCTAGTTTCCAGACATAACTTGTGTGTTAGTGTATGGATCTCTCTGAAATTGTACTGCAAGGTACCATACCACAAAGGGAAGGCTGGGATTGATTTTGGGGGTAATTGCTTCAAAATTTTAGGAATTAGGGGCCAAAAAGGGGCAAAAAACAAGCATTTTTCTAGTTTCATGACAATAACTTGTGTGTAAATGTATGGATCTTTATGAAATTGTACTACAAGGTTCCATGTCACAAAGGGAAAGCTTGGTTTGAGTTTGGGGGTAATTGCCCAAAACGTTTAGGAATTTGGGGCCAAAAAGGGGCCTAAAAACAAGCATTTTTCTAGTTTCCAGACAATAACTTGTGTTCAAGTGTATGGATCTCTCTAAAATTGTACTGCAAGGTACCATACCACAAAGGGAAGGCTGGGATTGAGTTTGGGGGTGATGAATCATAAGGGGGTTCAAAAAATTTGGGGGAGGGATTTTTTTTTCCTTTTTTTTGTTTTTTTTTCTTTAAAATTTTCCATTTTAAATTGGTTATTTCTGATTTATATATAAAAGCAAATAATAATGATATGGTTTGAATAGGTAAATTAAAAGGTTTTAAGTTCTTAGACCACATTCATTCTGTGTCAGAAACCTATGCTGTGTCAAATATTTAATCACAATCCAAATTCAGTGCTGTATCAAGCTTGAATGTTGTGTCCATACTTGCCCCAACTGTTCAGGGTTCGACCTCTGCGGTGTATCAAGCTGCGCCCAGCGGAGCATTTTATTAAAATTGGAGTTATCTTTCTTTGTCCATGATTATAGTTGAATCAACTACAATCAATGCTTTATACAATGCAATGTTTAATTTTGACTTCCACTGATAAAATACAGATCAAGTTGAATTTGGGTAGTGTCACTTTAACCATTATTGAGTTATGCCCCTGTATAAATCGAAAGATTGCAAAGTTTTTAGTTTCCATTCTGTAACTTAAGTTTGCTCCAACCAAACATTATGAAACCTATACACAATATTCATTACCACAAAACTAAGATCAAGTACAAATTTTTTGTTTCCGTTATCTAACTTTAGTTTGCCTCAACCAAATGTTATGAAACTTATACACAATGCTTATTACTACATAATACAGATTAAGTACGAAATTTGGTGGCGACACTTTTACCATTCTTGAGTTATGTCCCTTTATAAACATAAAAATTGCTGAATTTTTAATTTCCGTTCTCTAACTTTAGTTTGTCTCAACCAAATGTTATAAAACTTATGCACAACCGTTCTAGAGTTATGTGAGTTTACAAATAGAAAAATTGCTGAATTTTTAGTTTCTGTTCTCTACTTAAGTTAGCCTCAACCAAGTGTTATGAGACTTACACACAATGCTTATTACCACAAAACTCAGATCAAGTTCAAATTTGGGTAGCGTCACTTTTACCGTTCTTTAGTTATGTCCCTTTATAACTATATGATATGCAAGTGGTGGCATCATCTGTATCCACATGTGGACACTTTCCACATTTATAGATACAAGCTCTTGAAAAAAAAGAACTTTATTTGGGAAAAAAAGATGTCTCTAACTTTTTCTTACAAAATGTATTTGGAAAAAATTACGAATAAAAAGAAGTATGAAAAATATTTAAGAAATAACAAGAATACCAAAATTTGTTACCAGGCTTGAATTTTAGATTAAAGTCTTTGAAGAATATTGAGAAATATAGAGTTGTAAATTCTTTAAATGCATTAAAAAAAATATAAGGAACAAACTAGAGCGGCTAAAAAATATTAGGATTAATGTTGTAAGCATGAGAAGCAAACACAATGAATTTACATTTTTCATGCTTACGAGTTGAAGCAGAGCTATTTTAACTTAATTTTCTGGCAAAAAATATAGTTATTAAATTATTTAAGTATGATGAGTGGACTAGTGTCTGCTTGAAATTATGATTAACTGATGTAATCCCTTAGTGAGAAAACACAATATACTGCCAATTTGGCAGCTGTTCTCTTGTGTTTTTTTCTGCATAATAAAGAGATATCAGAGTTGAGATTGTAACCTATGTAAGTATAGGAAAATATTTCATGATGATAACCTTCTATAATTTATAAAATATTTATATTAAAAGATGGCAGTACTTTGGATCAACAGCAGGCATTGTAAGAATTTATCCAGGAAGAGAATGGTCTACAAATTTTGCTGGATTTTACAATGATTATGATCCTAGAGTTAGACCTTGGTATATTGCTGCTACAAGTGGACCAAAAGATGTTGTCATTATCTTAGATTGTAGGTAAGAATATTACAGAGTATGTCAATCATATAGAAATATAGGGAAGAAAGAGAATATCTTGGAATTTTTTAGTCTGTAAAATCAAAAGGATTTGATTAACTAAAATGTCAAATGTTAAAGTCTCCCATTTGAAGCAAATAAAGGATTATACATTGCATTTCTCAACTAGTAATCTGTGCAAAAACTGATAAAAAAGAGAGGCGAAAGATACCAAAGGGACATTCAAACTCATAATTCGAAAATAAACTGACAATGCCATGGCTAAAAAAGAAAAAGACCAAAACACAAACAACAATACACAAAACACAACATAGAAAATTAAAGACTGAGCAACACAAACTCCACCAAAACCTGGGGTGATCTCAGGTGCTCCAGAAGGGTAAGTAGATCCTGCTCCACATGTGACACCCATTGTGTGTCTCCTATATGAAATATGTTGATACGTTATATCAAGTTGATACGCCAACCATTATTATAAATGGTTGACAGATATTATGCAAATATTAATTATAAAAGTCACAGTATTAAACTGTTTTGAAAGTCCAAACTTTGGAAAACTAGAAACAAGATTTGTTTAGATAAATAAAAACAGCTTTATTAAAAGCTGATATCATTAATAATAGTTGTTAATTATTATAAATAAATTACAATATATGTGAAATAATTTGCATTGTGTGCAAAAATACCTGAATAATAAAATACTGTTAACTGTCAAAATCAGCTGTTCTGTCTGGTTACTAATTTGAAACTGACTAAACTTTCTAAAAACGTTTGTTAGACGACATCACTCAATACACGCTAAAAATACACAAATGTGAAAGTAAACCAACGTGACCTTCTAGTTGACAAGTAGGATTTGGGATAGTTCTAACTTTATAAAAGGATAAATATGGATTAAATAGGATGCATTAATAACGTCTGAATAAGGTAATTATGTTGTAACTATGAAAGATCATTCCACATAACAAGCAAGTGTGCAAAAGTGAACATAAGTATGACCCACTTTCACGGAAAATATACGCTGGGAAAAACGAATGAAATGAATGCTAAAAAATGTTACTGTAAATAATTGTGGTACAACACAAGTGATAAGGCATCACACAATAGCGGATTGGTAATTGACTCTTCATCTAACCCTAAGACATCACCAAATTCATAAACCATGATAACTTTGCATATGTAATGTTTAAATTATTTTTTCTTTCAGTCTGTCAATGGATGGTGAAAAATTCAGTATAGCTAAAGGTGTAGCCAAAACAGTGATTAACACATTGACAAAACAGGACTATGTCAGTGTTATATGTGCGAGAGACTCATACTGGGATGATGTTGGCAAGTAAGTGTATTATGTAGATTGTAATTAAAACATTGACAAAACAGGACTATGTCAGTGTTATATGTGCGAGAGACTCATACTGGGATGATGTTGGCAAGTAAGTGTATGTGTAGATTGTGATTAAAACATTGACAAAACAGGACTATGTCAGTGTTATATGTGCCAGAGACTCATACTGGGATGATGTTGGCAAGTAAGTGTATTATGTAGATTGTGATTAAAACATTGACAAAACAGGACTATGTCAGTGTTATATGTGCCAGAGAATCATACTGGGATGATGTTGGCAAGTAAGTGTATTATGTAGATTGTGATTAAAACATTGACAAAACAGGACTATGTCAGTGTTATATGTGCCAGAGAATCATACTGGGATGATGTTGGCAAGTAAGTGTATTATGTAGATTGTGATTAAAACATTGACAAAACAGGACTATGTCAGTGTTATATGTGCCAGAGAATCATACTGGGATGATGTTGGCAAGTAAGTGTATGTGTAGATTGTGATTAAAACACTGACAAAACAGGACTATGTCAGTGTTATATGTGCCAGAGAATCATACTGGGATGATGTTGGCAAGTAAGTGTATGTGTAGATTGTGATTAAAACACTGACAAAACAGGACTATGTCAGTGTTATATGTGCCAGAGAATCATACTGGGATGATGTTGGCAAGTAAGTGTATGTGTAGATTGTGATTAAAACACTGACAAAACAGGACTATGTCAGTGTTATATGTGCCAGAGAATCATACTGGGATGATGTTGGCAAGTAAGTGTATGTGTAAATTGTGATTAAAACATTGACAAAACTTGACTATGGCAATGATGTATGTATTGGGATGTTAAGGCGAGTAATTTGTTATATAGATGAGGCTTTTCCATGTAAATAGATGTGCCAGTGTTTGGGTATTTCTTTTGGGGAGAACTCACATGTAGATAGATGTGTCAGTGTTTGGGTATTTTTTTGGGGGGTCAGTGTTTTTCTATCTTGGTTCAAACAGTTGAATGCAATTACATCTTCAACTAAAAGAATTGTGTTTACTTAACAAACAACTTGAACCAAAAATAAAATAAATGAATCTTTTCTTTTTTCATTACAGGTGGCATGCCTATTCTACAGATGTTCTCAGCTGCCGTGAAGAAAAGTTGGTGCCTGCTACTAATGCTCATCGTAAGGATATCATAGAAAAGATTCAGAAGCTTAAAGCAGGTGGCACAAGTGAACTTGAGTATGTAGTAGCTTTCTTTATATATTTCTGCTTACTTCAATATGAATTTATTTTTTACTTTCTACTTTTATTACCTTTGTGTAGATTTATCATTGTAATTGTCATAGATTGAGTTAATTTTGACATGTACCAGTAAATTTTAATTTTAGAAAGGGATTTACTATTGGGTATGACCTACTTACTCGAAGTCCCAGGACAGGATGTCAGTCTATTATTGTATTTGTCACTGATGGTAAAGATACAGATGCTGAAAGTGTTAGATGTGGACCTGGTAAGTTATTGTCAAAGTATTTTGCTAAATAAAAAAAAAAAGAATTAACACAATTTTCTTTTTAAAACATGGTTAGAAGACTTGATCAAAAATCCTTTTTCCAAAAATCTAATCAATGTTAGAAAGATTTTGCAGTATTTTCAATTTATCTCAACAGATTTTGTTGAAAATATTATTCATAACAATGGCAAAAAGAACTAAGTCATCTGCTTAATTGTGTATTATAAAGTAATCTGCTCTAATAATTACATTCTATGATCATGAATGTTAAGAAATTTTTGTGAAATGGTAGTTATTTGAATGATCCTTCATACATCTCGCAGAAGTCCACTTATTTTATCTGCTAAAAAGAAAATGATTCTAAGTATAAAGCCTCTACTACTTACAGGTTACTATACAAGAAGTGGATTTGTACCTGGACCTGTATGTAAATATAACTGGACACTAGTATGGGATGTAGCTGAAGAAAAACAGAAGTACCTCAACCCACAGGTAATTAGAGAGTTGCTGCTCACAAGGAAGCTATTAAACCCAAAAGTTCCAAGTGATTAAGTTGAAATCATCCCTTCAAACATTTTATGGATGCCACCACAAGTTGGTTTATTGTTATGGAATATCTGATTCACAGATGACGACGGATATGTTCCAATTGTCATAACCACAACTCTGTCCTCTTTTCCTAGAATGTGACCTACCGAATTAGATTTATCACCCGATTTGTATTGACATGAGCAACACGACAGATGCCACATGTGGAGCAGGATCTGCTTACCCTTAGGGAGCACCTGAGATCACCCCCGGTATTTGGTGGGGTTCATGTTTCTCATTCTTTAGTTTTCTATTCTGTGTTTTGTACACTGTTGATATGGTTTTTGGTCCTTTTCTTTTTTTGCCATTACATTGTCAGTTCATTTTCGACTTATGAGTTTGAATGTCCCTTATCTATCTTTTGCCTCTCATATTAAATGCAACTTAAAATTTACTATTAGCTTTTAAAGAAAAAATATGGTAAGTCACAAAAATTTCAAGCACGATTATTATACTAAGAATTAGAAATCAACCAATCAAAATACTGAATTTGGTGTTTCGAGCACACATTTGGTACTCAGAGTACTGAGTAAAGTTTTATGACCGAGAGCCAGGTCTACATAAAGTGTTAAGGTCTAACAGTAAGCTGTATAGGTAGAGTTCAACAAGCTGATTCCCTGAAATTGAAAATATTGACAGTTTCTGATCTTTTATGTTTTTGCTTAAGGTAGCACTATACAGTCTAATGATGATTTTTTAGTGAATTTTTTTTTATCCCATTATTTTAAAGTATTTATCCATCTGAACATTTTGTAAAAATCCCAGAGTCATTTTGATGTCACAACAGGGAGTAAATTAATAATTAAATTATGTAAATAAAAGCACATGGTAAATACTTTACATATAAGAGTATATGGGAGGAGCTAATCTTTCAATCTTCAGTTGATACCAAGTGTCCAGCTGTTTATCTCTGACCACAAGAAAAATAATGTGGTCTTATCTTATTATGTTGCAATCAAACTTAATTTATGTAATAATGGAGGTAAACAAAGAAAATTTAAAAGAGAGAAAAATGTAGAGGGAATAAAATCTGAAGTGAAGACACATATAGATAGATATAAATGTGTAAGAGTAGCTTCAAAATAAATTTGAAAGCCCTGACAAATGTTCTTACTAAAGCAAAAGAATTTGAATCTGAATCTGACACCAGCAACTATCCTTATTCTAGACAAATCATCTAGATAATAGTATTTTTTAACTTGTACTATAAGAAGTATCTGTTCTATTTTGTAGAGGACAGTAGGTAGTATGAACAAATCTTTTATTGCATAGTTTTAAGTTTCTAGTTAATTTCACAGTACCATATATTTCTTTTTAAATACTGTAGAAACATTAATTTTCGTGGGGTTAAAATTTCGTGGTTTTGTCTCTTTATAAGATTTCATGGGGATTTAATTTTGTGGTTTCCAGTAAATGGAAGTGATATTATATGTAGATTAAATTTTCGTGGGGGTTTTAATTTCGTGGATATATTCTTTCCACGAAATAAACGAAATTAAATCCTCCACGAAAATTTCTGCTTTTACAGTATGAGTTATAATTATTATTTCATAGTGAGAATTATGTTAAATATTGATAATATGCAACTGATCACTCTTAATATTCTCTTATCTTATACTCTCTGGACAGGGGAGGAGCTTTGACCATATTTAATTACTAAATTACAGATGTTGGTCAAATCTGTGACGTCAAACTCCCGCCAAATGCTAAATTAGTTTATTTAAGGGATGGACAGTGCACAAATCATGCAAAATTTACAGTTTAAGTGTACAAAAGACACAAACTGTGTGGTTCTATTGATAAAATAATGGTGTCAAAACACTCCTGGGGTGTTCCCAGAGGAATGTTTATATTTATGTTGCATTTTTAGGGGTTCAAAGGAGGATATTCAGTTTGAAGATGATTTTTCAAAACAATTTTTCATGGGAATTGTCATCAAAAAATGAAAATAGAATATTTATGGGGGCCCCCTTTGGTTTGGCTTTGATGTATGTGATTAAAGGGGGTATTTTCTACAAAACGGTGTCCCAGTTTTTGGATAATTTGTTTCTGAATGAATTTATAGGTCTCCAAAAATGAAAGGTGAAATGAGGTTTGGCACCCAGCAGTTAAATCAATATATCTTCTAATTGGAGGCATATATCAAAAATCTGAGACACAGTTTTGTAGCTTGTGTATGGTCAATTAAAGGGATGAAAACAGATTTTACTACCATTTGACCTGAATGTGCTAATTTCATCCAAGTTTGGAGAGCACTTTTTTGGCAGTTCATGAGATATATTTTTTAATCGGTTACCGGTATACCAAAAATAGCTTTATCTATAGATTAAGAAAGATTAACATTTCAGCTTTAAAATGAGTTAAAGATTTAAAAAATCCATTGAGTGGTTTTTGAGAAATTAATCTTTGAAGACTGTTGGTTGGAGTCAGAAAAGTCTGACTGTAGTGCTACCTTAAATGTAGATATTATTGACATGATTATTACACATTTTCAGGCAAGATTATTTAGTTATTTAATTAAAGATGATGCTGAAGAGTTTCCAGGCAAGTTGGCTTGTGGGCATAGAGGCAGCTTTACCAAACTAACCACTGGTGAAAATTTAATCTCACAGATGAATAATTATTTTGATTTCTTGTCATCTAATGCCAGAAGCACAGAACCTTTGTGGACATCACCTTATTTAGATGCCTGGGGCCTTGGTTTGATGGTGACATATGCTGTCCCAGTCATAAGCAATCTAGACTCAGATAGCAAGTAAGTTGAGCGTAATTACATCTTTGTTATTGAAAGTACCATGCTGTAATTTTGACCTGTTTGAAAATACCAACGTTCTAGAAAGACCTCTTTTTAATTGCTGAATGGTTTGTCTTTCTCTCAAAATAGATTTCATTGATGAATATAGAAGAAATTGTTGTTGAATATTTTTAACATCTATAAATCATAGCTTGAATAGACAGAAGCAAAAAATACCAATTTATTATTACAAAAATATTTTCAATGCTAGCATGCTATCAAGAGACCACTGAGACATTACCAAATCCACATGGATATATTGTCATAGCACATTATGTTATTAGATAATTACTTTTTAGATAATGCTTTGTGTAGTTTAATAATTAATTGTTATAATTAGGACAATAGGAGTAGTTGGAGTAGATGCTACACTGGATGAGATTGAGAACTTTCTGAAGAAACATCAGTGGGGAAATGTTATTTCCTTCTTAATAAATGATCAAGGGGAGACAATTTATCATCCAAAACTGAAGCCAAGTACAAATGTAAGTTTTTTAAATGAAAAAATCTGAAACCAAGAAAAATTTTAAACTTTGAAGATGACATGTTAACTGAATGTTTTTTTTTAAATTAATGAAATTTCTTCAATGATAACTTAAGCCCATACTTGCAGCTGAAATTTTTCCAATGACAATATAAACCCAAACTTACATTAAGATAAAGATTAGCTGAAGCACCTTCATAAAATAGTTTTAATATATAAAGGTGATCACCACTGTCTTACAGATTATTTTTTTTTAATATCTGATTGTACTTACATTTTATAATAAAACTGACTATATGCTTGAAAACAGATTCCATACAATCTTCAACTGAAACACAGGTATGTGACCCAGACTTAGAATTATGTCTTATAGTCTTGTTTATATCTTCTAAGATATTTCCAAAATAACCACTTTAAAGATCTTCTTTAAATTCACAACAAACCATTTATGATCAAGGTCAAATGATAGTACATACATGTAACTTGAAAATCTTTTGCATAGTATTCCCAATGTGATGATTTTAATATCGTTTTAATTGAATGGTGTAAATCTTATAATGAATTTACATTTATGGTTTTAATTTTAAGCTTCTAGAGGACCCTATATTTATACCAGTTTCCCAGTTGGAGATGGACAGTAAAGGTAAATTTTCCGAAGTCCTTAAGAACATGATGATTGGAAGAGAAGGAATGGTAGAAATAGAAAAAGCAAAGGACGGAAGAAAAAGGGTAAGCTGCCAAACTTGGGAGAAATGATAAGTTATCTGCGGTATATTTTAGAGTTGATCATCCCAATTGTTATCATATATGGCAGCAATCAAAAAAAGAAATTTCTCAGAAAATTCTGAAAATTCCTGTAAATGTCATGTTACTGTATAAATTGCATATCAAATTAAAAAAAACAACAAAAGTCTGCTTCAAACATTGATTTGGCCTATTTAGACTAGTTTACTCAAGAATATTTCTTAAGTACATGTAGTTGACTTTAAAATTTACACCAATGACATAGCTTTGCATACAGTAAGTCTACCAAAAGATCTTTTGCCCTAAATCAAATAGAACAATTTAAACCAGGCTAGGTGTATCTTTCTCTAAAACTATATTCAGTGTAAGAGGTGACTTTCCATTATAAAGCATAGTACATGACATGTATTACATTATTAATATAGGAAACAGTATATGTAGATGTAAGTTAAGCTACACAGACTTCTTTGACCCTGTAGTTATGGTTTGTCAAGTATTAAGTAGTTATTTTGTAATTGAATGTAGAGTAAATTTACAGTAACTAACAAAAAAGTAATAAATGTTTTGTATGTTTAAGACTTACTACTATGCTGCACTGAATGAATCAGAATATTCCTTTGCCTACAGTTTAGCTGACACTGACATGGTAAGCATTCCTTTACTTACTAAATGTTAGTACATGTATCATACATCTTGCTGAGTGAGGCATATACTAAGTTTCGTTTAGAACTCTATATGTTGTTCCTTTCAGCCATGTATGTTTGTCTGCTTGCACCAAATATATTTAATCACCGTCCTGGATTTTTAACTTCTCTTTTGCTCATAACATTTAAAATCTTTATAAAAGTTTTCTTTAAAGAAAATGAAATATGTTCCAGCTAAAGAATAAGAAGGGCTATCAAACTGGTTCCTGTTGACTTTCAAAAATAATTGAAAATGGCTTTCTTTCTCATATCTAAATATTGAAAAAAAAAAGATGCAGTTGAACTGAATAAGCACTATACAATACCAATTGAACTGAACAAGCACTATATAATAATGATTTTATACAGAAATATATTGGCTGTTGCATCTATTAAAACTCGAAAAAAAGATCAAAAGATCAAACACAATAATTTCTTGTTAAAAACAAGTAAAACGTTTTTTATATTTTAGTTTGTCAGGAGATCTCAGGAGCCCGAAGACAGATCCAAATATCCAAAGAGCTATTATAACCTTCTTCAGGAATATAAAAACTTGATGAAAGAGTTGCCTGATGCAGTAAAAAATCTAGATATCCGGGAAAATGAACAACGGTACCCAGGACTAACAATTACCTACAAACATTCTACCATTTTTCTTCCTCCCAAAAGTCATTGTGATCCAACACAATATATATATGATGATAATCTGGCTAAAAAGACTTTAACAGCACATAGATGGATTAACAGTTTTGAAACAGATCGAGGATGTGAAGCTGGACAGAAATTTCATAAAGGGATTAGGTAATTGTTATAAAATCTTTGTTGTAGGTAGCATTTATAATTTTCATAAGGCAGACTTCTGAATAAATAAAAAAAGAATTGTTTACATTTACAATAGTTAATTTATTATACCCCTTCTTTGATGAAGATGATATATCGTTTTTGTGACCTTGAAATTTCTTATGTTACACTTTTCTCAAGAACTAGAAATGCGAGCTTCCTGAGATTTGTTATTAAGCTTCAAATGAACATGCTATACCTTGTTTAACATGTGTTTTTAGATTCATTACTCAACTTATTGTTTACTGAATATTTATATAATCTAAGACATAATGGCTATGTATGAAATTCTGTTGCATTTTCTTATAGAACTCAAAATAAGAGCTTACTGAAATTTTTTTTCAGGTTTATGTGCACATTCTACATTTGATGCACTTTCAGATTTATCACTTATCAACTTCCTGTGTACTGTAATACATGTACTGATATCGTCTTACACATAATGACAATGTACTGTGGATTCATTATTATTCGTTGGATACCAATTTTCATGGATTTCGTGGGTACAGATGAACCACGAAATTGAATATTCAACGAATTACAAATTTCCTATAGGCGTGTATACACAATATGGCAAAACCACGAAGTAAATATCCACGAACATGTAAGTTTTCCTTAATCCACGAAAATTGGTACCCACGAAAATAAATGAATCCACAGTATACAATTTTTGCCATAGTTTTCTTAGAATTTACAAATCAGAACATGCAACAATTTAGTATCAACATTAATGTGAGCATGTTATACCTTGTGATTAGTTTTCACATCTATTGCTATTCAAATTTTCTCAGGAATTACAAATCAGACCTTCCTGAAATTAGTCTCAAGCTTAATGTGATCATGGTATACAGTGTGATGCATTTTCACATCCATCACTTATCAATTTCTTGTTTACTAATGTCACTGCTAGAAATGGACACTCTTTATTGAAATGGCTTTACAACTGCTACAACACTAGGGATAGCTTACAGAATTTTATTTCTGAAAATACAACATTTAAGACTCATAAACAACAGGTCAAATTGCTTAACCACCTGCAAATACATTTTTCCACAACATATTTATATAATAACAATATGAATAACATGACCAGACCGCAAATACTTTATCCATATTGAAACAAAAATCTGTGAAAGCCAACGTTAAAATTATTTCATATAAAAAATATAACAGCCATAGTTTTAAACTAACCACCTTGTACATCGATTAATGAACCAAGAGTAATAGTGGATGTTAGTACCCTTAAAATTGCAAATTTCCGAGGGTGAAAGCATGCAAACTTACTTGTGCACATAAATGTTAGTACATGTATAGAACTTCAGGTCATTGCAGGTCATGTCAGGTCAGGTCAAATGAAATATGAAATCAGATGAACTCATGAATATGAATGTATATGATATATGAATAATTCTAGTATATAAGACAAACATGATTTTGATTGTGAAATAAATGAATTCGAAAAAGATATGAATAAATCATCTGTGACACTAAATACCTGTCTTGTTGGTAACATTAGTGAGCAATAGCTCTCAGTTCAACTTGTTTATACTTTTTAATTTCAGAGCTGATGTTTTGATTACACAACCAATAGAAGAAATGTGGAAAAAGAGAGCATTTGAGTCCCTTGATCAAGTAAAATGGACAAATATTGGTCTAAGAAGCGGAGTATTTAGAACATATCCAGGTCATAGGTCAACCAGAGCATATGATCCAACTCAGTATGTATATGAAAATAAGGAGATATAGTGTAATTGCCAATGGGAAACAATCCACCAAATTTTTCATGTCCAGGGCAATACTTAAGTACTGAAATTGTAAACTCTGCTTACTTTCTTGTTTAATATGAGATCACTGTTCTCCTTATGTATATCTCTTAACCATTCATATAATTTTTATGACCTCGCTGTGGCAGAGGAGGCAATTAGTTTTAACTTTGTTCGTTTGTCCATATGTCTCCGTCTGTTCGTACATCCCAAAATTAGTTTCCCTTCTCTAACTTTAGTTTGCCTCAACCAAATGTTATGAAACTTATACACAAATGCTTATTACCACCAAACACAGATCAAGTTTGAATTTGGGTGACGTGACTTTCACCATTCTTAAGTAATGTTCCTTTATAAATGGATAAAATTGCTATATTTGCCGTATATTTACAAGCGGGGGCATCTATGTCCCATGGACACATCCTTCATTTATTTATTCTAGTTCAGATGGAATTATTCCTTTTTTGAAAGTTAATTTATGGGACACAAGAGAACAATATAACTTTCATTTAAATTCTAAGTACAAAAAAATGTCAACCTTAAAGAAAGGAATTTATATGAAAAATTAGTAAAGAGAAACTTACCACTAAAAATCTTTGCTGTTGTGATAGGAAGTAGTTATGTTGGAATCTATAAGCACTCAGTTTTATTCATTAAGATATTGATTATCAGTTATATTTGATATGATAACTTTTGATTTAGTTGAGCCATTTTCCTAACTTTGTATATCTTGACATATAGAATGAGGTTTTGAATTGATATTTTGCAAATCATACCCTCCTTCCCATAAGGAAAAGTTCAAATGAAGAAGTGTTATTCATACAAAAATTGATGTGGTCTAGATGGATCATTTGTGTAACTGACCTATGTTTGTCCTGAAGTTAATTTAAGTTGCAATAGACTGAAGGTCCTTTCTACTGATAAGTATCAACTAACTACCTATACTATATGGCCATCTATGCTCCATTTTAAGAGTAACTTATACTATATTGAATGAAATTTTCACCAGATATGCATTTTTTATCTTTAGAAATTTATGCTTCTGAGCATCATATATTCATGTATTTTTGTAGAAGACCATGGTACAAAAGAACCAGCAGTGCCCCATGGAAAACATCTATATCTACACCCTATATGGATGCTGCAGGAGTTGGTAAAATCAACACTATATCTCAGGCTGTTTTTGAAGGGATGCCAATGATAAGTAATGATGAATGTGCTAATGCATCACAGAATGGAGTACCACTACCTGGTGGATGTAGATGTGATCTGGATACTGATTGTAGTAGCAGTAGGTTGTTATAAAGAAATATACACAGCATGATAACATGGTTTTTATACTAACACCAAAAATTGATTAACTAAATGCATTATATGTATAATTATTAGGTGGTAGATGCCATATGGAAGCTGCATTGGAGCAAAAACTTGGTGAAAATTAAAAAGGCCTTTTCTTCCAATTAATGATAACTCCTTTTACTGTTTAATTCTGATTTCATTCTATTTTGTATTTTGAATACATTGATACTTCAGCAATAGACAATTTTCATGTTACTGACTTTTGACTCCTGAGTATATGATTTTTAAAGGCAGTGCTTTAATGCCTTTCTAGTTGCCGGGTTAATCCTTCCTTCCGCGATATCCAACTTATCTACGTGGGGGGTCATTAGACTCCAAGTAGATCCGGAAATGTTGAATTCTCTCCTCTTCTTATTGCGATATAAAATGTTTTTTGTTTCATTTCATTTACATTGGGAAATAGAGAAACGATCATTGTGTTTTGTTAGTTTAAAAAACTTTTGATATATTAGTATTTTGCATTATAAGCAGTCAACCGATTGACAAACTAGAATTATTTGAATTCCGTGTGGAAAGAGCTCGGGTTAATTTCGAGTGTTATCTGCAATCTAGATGTTTATAAATCATTTCAGTCGTTGATATAATAATTAAAGGTCGACTGAACATGAATTATATTATACAATTTAAAGCGCATTTCTGTTTATGCACGTGAACCCGTCTCACGTTATTTTCGCAGTTATATAAAGTAGCAAATTATCGTTCCTGAATAGGTGGCGCCGTGGTAGCGGATCCTGTTCCTCTTCTTCCGGTTTCTGCACTGAGCAACTATTTCAGTTATATTTTTAATTAACGATGCCAAGTACTTGTTGTTGTGTACCTGGATGTCATTTAAGAGGAGGACATGCATTTCCAAATGACTTAAAAAGAAGGAAAAGTTGGATCAACGCCATGGCCCATACGCAGATTGGACGAGAACACGATGATATCGTGGAGTCCATCTCAATCAGCTGTTGTTTGCAAGGCACGTTTTACTGAAAAAGACTACGTGCAGGAAACTATTCATGGTAAAACTCTATTTTCTTTGTGAAATATATAGTTATATATGTAATCGCCATGCGAATAAACCAAAGTCTGTTTACAACCGCAATTATCGTTTTAGAATAAAAGGGGGTGGGTAATTCAAGACGTCATAATTTTTTGGATTACGATTCAATGTGTTCTGTTTGAGATTTTTTGGTGATTGCTACAATTATAATGATTTCTTACAAGAGGTATATCATACTGAGAATTATTTTAGCAGTAATTATGCTAATGTAGTAATGACAGGAATGCATAAGCTATGCCTCATAGACTTTCTTGAAAAATATCAATGACAATGTTAACAGGAACAAAACAATGACATGCTCTCATCTATATTATAGTAATTTAGGTACAAACAATGTACGTTTGTTGCATAAGTCTCTCATTGTTTGTCCTTTGGATTTACATAACATACATTGAATCAGGCAAACATAGTTTTATCCAGATTGTAATGAATAAATCTAGTTAATATTTCGCCAGGTAGTACAAAGTATACATTGCTAATGGAAGTTCATTTAATTATAAAAAAACTAATGTTTTATAACCTTTTTCAGGGCGCAAACCCACCATACAGAGACTTAAGTCTACTGCCATTCCCAGCCTATTTTCCTGGACCAAGCAAGAGACTGAATCGTCCGCAAAAAAAAATAATCAGGGCAGTTTCCTGTGAAAACAAAAGAACTAAACTTGAATAATATTGTAGTAGAAATCTAGAGGAAAGTTTTGATTGTAAAGTTGGTTTTCCTGAAGAAGTCATTCATACTGCAGAAAGGATTTATGACTGTCCACCACCAACTGCCGAGCTAATGTTGAGCTTCACAGATGGAATTACGCAAACACCATCAATGCCTATGTTTTCAGCAGAGAATTTTGAAATGAAGACACGTGACACAGCCATGCATTTTTATACCGGTTTAGAGTTGTATACTAAATTTTTATTTGTTTTGACCACACTTGGTCCAGCAGCACATTGTTTGAGATACATATATTTTCAAATTGATAGGGTGTCAGTTGAAAATCAGTTTTTTTATGACTTTGATGAAATTGAGGCATCATACAACCAATTTTGAACTGTCTAGATTCTAGATTGAATCTAGTGTTAAGAATATTGTGTATACATGGATTGTTTTTATGTCTAAACAGTGGTGTGAGGCTAACACTTGGCCATCTAGTGGTTAAGTCAGGTATTTTTCACCATCCAACTTCAAATTAAAGTTTCCTACGACTTGGATTATTATTGACAGCACAGAATATCCCGTGATAAAACCTAAAGCTCCTAGAGCTCAGGCAACCTTTTCATCAAATAAAAACAGAAACACTGAAAATTCTTGAATGTTCGACACCTGGTGGTTTAGTCAACTATGTCTCTATGTCACATAGAGCGAATTATTGGACTTGGCAAAACATACAAAATTCTAATAAATCCTATGAATGGAACTGAAACAAAACTTTCATCTGAAATAACATTTAGTTGTTTTATGTTGTGTAATTTAAGAACTTGTATTGTGCCAAAGGATGCATAAATAAAAGTGACGCAATGAATTTTGTTCTGATATATATATATTTACAATTACATGCACATGTAAATTGTAATGCATATAAAAATAAGGAGATGTGGTATGATATTCAGTGAGTTTATCAAACTAAAGTGCATAAGAAATGGGTTTAAGCAGTTACAGGTGTTACTTTCACCGTACAATCTCCAACAATGAGAAAAACTCGTACCCTGTAAAAAATTTCAGAGATCTTACAACTAAGTTTTGTTGTCTCACCTTGACTTTGGTGAATTTTTTATATCTGTTGATGTAAATATAAAAAAGAAGATGTGGTATGATTGCCAATGAGACAACTCTCCACACATGCACAAGAGACCAAATGACACAGAAATTAACAGCTATAGGTCACAGTACGGCCTTCAACAATGAGCAAAGCCCATACCGCACAGTCAGCTATAAAAGGCCCAGAAATGACAATGTAAAACAATTCAAACAAGAAAACTAACGGCCTATTTTATGTAAAAAAATGAACAAATATAGCAAATATGCAACACATAAACAAACGACAACCACTGAATTACACTTTTATAGGCTCCTGACTTGGGACAGGCACATACATGTACATACAGAATGTGGCGGGCTTAAACATGTTAGCGGGATCCCAACCCTCCCCCTAACCTGGGACAGTGGTGTAACAGTACAATATAAGAAAGAACTATAAAAATCAGTTGAAAGAGGCTAAACTCATCAGATGGATAAATACAAATACAAGTGGACGTGGTCAGGTAGTTGTACATCCAAACAACAAAAAGACACTAAGTACAAATCTGAGAGTACTCGCAGTTACTGACAGCTAGTTCAAAGCCACTAACAACTGATAAAAAAATCTTGCATCTAAGACTAAATTATCAATCCGTAAGCTCCCTTTAGCATGTTTAGAATTTTATAAATTTTAGATTTTACATTTCTGAGTTATGGGGTTTTATTCATTAAAAAAGGGGGGATTTTCCAGTTTTTGGACAACAACTCAAAAATGCTTTAAGCAGTTCACATGAAACTTTGGTGAATTATTTATAGCTATTGATGTAATCTCCCTATTGATTTTCATAAATTTCAAATATGACATTGAGAAGAAATTGAACTTTATTTGTTTATAGTCTGGCAACAGATTTATTAAGTATTGCACAATAGCACAGTGTATTGCACAACAGCAAGAAATCTTTAATTGAATATAAATTCAATTCATATAACCGATTTCAAGTTCATTGACTACATCTATTCAGAAACTATAATATGTCTAATATTTAATTACAATCCAAATTCAGACCTGTATCAAGCTTGAATATTGTGTCCATTTTTGCCCCAGCTGTTCAGGGTAGTACCTCTGCGGGTGTATCCAGCTGCGCTCAGCGAATCAGTTTATTTCTTAATTAAGAACTCCTTTTTATACGACCGCAAACAAATTTTTGTGGTCGTATATTGGTATGACGTTGGCGTCGTCGTCGTTGTCGTCGTCCGAAGACACATTAGTTTTCGCACTCTAACTTTAGTTTAAGTGAATGGATCTCAATGAAATTTTAAAATAAGGTTCAATACCACAAAAGGAAAGTGGGGATTGATTTTGGGGGTTATGGTACCAACAGTTAAGGAATTAGGGGCCAAAAAGGGGCCAAAAATAAGCATTTTTGTAACTTCCAGACATAACTTGTGTGTAAGTGTATGGATCTCTCTGACATTGTACCACAAGGTTCCATATCACAAAGGGAATGCTGGGATTGATTTTTGGGGGTAATTGCCTCCAAATTTTAGGAATTAGGGGCCAAAAAGGGGCAAAAAACAAGCATTTTTCTAGTTTCATGACAATAACTTGTGTGCAAGTCTATGGATCTCTCTGACATTGTATCACAAGGTTCCATATCACAAAGGGAATGCTGGGATTGAATTTGGGGGTAATTGCCTCCAAATTTTAGGAATTAGGGGCCAAAAAGGGGCAAAAAACAAGCATTTTTCTAGTTTCATGGCAATAACTTGTGTGTAAGTGTATGGATCTATATAAAATTGTACTACAAGGTTCCATATCACAAAGGGAAAGCTGGAATTGAGTTTGGGGGTAATTGCCCAAAAAGTTTAGGAATAAGGGGCCAAAAATAAGCATTTTTCTAGTTTCCAGACAATAACTTGTGTTCAAGTGTATGGATCTCTCTGAAATTGTACTGCAAGGTACCATACCACAAAGGGAATGCTGGGATTGATTTTGGGGGTAATTGCCTCCAAATTTTAGGAATTACGGCCAAAAAGGGGCAAAAAACAAGCATTTTTCTAGTTTCATGACAATAACTTGTGTGTAAGTCTATGGATCTCTCTGACATTGTATCACATGGTTCCATATCACAAAGGGAATGCTGGGATTGATTTTGGGGGTAATTGCCTCCAAATTTTAGGAATTAGGGGCCAAAAAGGGGCAAAAAACAAGCATTTTTCTAGTTTCATGGCAATAACTTGTGTATAAGTGTATGGATCTTTATGAAATTGTACTACAAGGTTCCATATCACAAAGGGAAAGCTGGGTTTGAGTTTGGGGGTAATTGCCCTAAACGTTTAGGAATTTGGGACCAAAAAGGGGCCAAAAAACAAGCATTTTTCTAGTTTCCAGACAATAACATGTGTTCAAGTGTATGGATCTCTCTGAAATTGTACTGCAAGGTACCATTCCACAAAGGGAAGGCTGGGATTGAGTTTTGGGGTGATGAATCATAAGGGGGTTCAAAAAATTTGGGGGGGGATTCTTTTTCCTTTTTTTTCTTTAAAATTTTCCATTTTAAATTGGTTATTTCTGATTTATATATAAAAGCAAATAATAATGATATGGTTTGAATAGGTAAATTAAATTTTTTTAAGTATCTTAGACCACTTTCATTCTGTGTCAGAAACCTATGCTGTGTCAAATATTTAATTACAATCCAAATTCAGTGCTGAATCAAGCTTGAATGTTGTGTTCATACTTGCCCCAACTGTTCAGGGTTCAACCTCTGCGGTCGTATCAAGATGCGCCCCATCGGAGCATTTTATTTCATTCATAAATTACTTTATGCTTGGAAATATAATTTTGCTTGGAGTTGAAAGAGTTGACATGTTGCAATGTACATTTACTGTACATAGTTCTATGGTACCAAATCAAAAGTTTATATAAAGAAAGAAGTCAAAGGTTTCCCATCATAGTTTAGTTACATACATTTTTTTTGTACCTGAGGTCGTTGAATATAGATCATTATATAAATAAGGAGATGTGTTATGATTGCCAATGAAAAAACTAAGGATTTTCTTATCCAAGGAATAGATTACCTTAGCCGTATTTGGCACAACTTTTTGGAATTTTGGGTCCTCAATGCTCTTCAACTTTGTACTTGTTTGGCTTTGTTACTATTTTGATCTGAACGTCACTGATGAGTCTTATGTAGACGAAACACACGTCTGGCGTATTAAATTATAATCCTGGTACCTTTGATAACTAATTTGACTATAAACATAGATAAAAAAGGTACAAACTGGACATAATACACTAGTTCATAAACAAGTGAGAACAATCACCTTCATATAGTGCTCAGAATATGACATTCATATAACTTGTTCAATATCATTAGAGAACTCTAAATCTTAAATACTGAAAGCCACCTCTGATAAGTACACTGTACTATGCAAGATAATGATATAACTGGACTTAAAATACACACAACCTGTAATTAACTGCCTTTACAGCGCTTTCGTGCTTTGATTGACTGTTACTCTGTGGTAAGACATTCTGTACTCTGTCAAGTAAGAGCAACTGAAAGAATTAAAATCAGTGCAGTTTGGGGAAAAAAAAACTGTTTTCCACTGATTATGTCACATACTATAGAAAACAGAAAAATGGTTGGTAAGGTTTAAACTTAAAGCATACATCACTCTTACTGCTGTCATTTCTACCTTTTCAATGTGACACAAGACCTTTATACTTTGTTAATTTACCTAACTTCATGTATGAAGTCAGTAACTAAACGAAAAAAAGAAGTTCTAGTGTAATTAGAAGATTTACAGCTGAACAAAACATAGCACAAGGACAATGATATCCAACCTTAAGGGAAATAATTTTTACATAAATTATAAAATATAGGGTTTGAACATTTCCAATTCAGACCTGATGGCAAAGAAAATGATTCAATTTATATTGCTAAAAGTTCTATTGTAATGGCAGGAACAATGCTATGTTTTAGTCTCAATGAATATTATTTTGTTAACTGATAGGAAAAGAAGAATAAGGAATGGATACACACAAGACCAAAGTCTTAAGAAAAAATTGCAAAGAAACAATGCTTTTATTGTTGCGCTTCACTTTGGCAGTTAGTTGAAGGTCTTCAATGATGGAGTAAAAAGCTACGAAATTGCCTGGAAATATATTCTTAACAATCGTAATAAAATAAAAAATGTTGGTAGATTCATGATGTAATTGAAAATTGTAAACACTGTTGCCTTATTTTTCCTTCAGTAGAGTATTAAGGTTTTGAGTTTATAAATTTACATTTTTTTTGCAATCCAGAAAAAAATATGTCATTTCTGAAAATTTCAGGAAAGTGTTATCTGAGTAAAGCTACCAAATTGTCTGATCATAGACGTTGTGCCACTGTTAGAGTAGAAGGTGTTACAGGCCTTGATATTTTATATGATGATTTCCATAATAAGATCATGGAGAGTATGCAGGCTAGTAATTTCAACAAATCTTGTGGTCAGATTTATGACTGTCCTGATAAAGAACCAGGCTGTACAACAAGGTAAAAATCCACTTAATTTACAATACCTTAATTTGATGCTTGAAATGAATAAGTTGAACTCTCTAAGGAAATTTAGTCATGATTACTGTGTATTAATATATTTTCGTGCATACCAGTTTTCGTGGATTGAGAAAAAATTGTGTTTTTGTGGACATTTGATTTCATGGTTTAGCAAAAGTCTGCACAGAAGCTTATTGAAAATTTGTACTTCGTTGAACATTTGAATTCGTGGTTCACCTTTACCAACACAGTTCACACAAAATGGTATCCCACAATGAATCCACAGTATTAATTTACCGGTATTTAAATTTCTGTAAATATATTTAATCATATGCAGTTAATGCAAGTTGTCATTCATTCTTTTAAAAGTATGCAAGTGTCAAAAGCTATTCTACATTATAACACTAAAGGAAGTCCCTTTAAAAAAATAATGATTAGGTTCTTAGCTTCTAAGGTTTGATAAAATGTCAAAGGTGATATTAAATATTTTTCTATTGAAAATTAGGAAAGACTTTCTTTTGAATGCCTTTTGTTAATGGAATAAGATATATATTGAGAGGGGTGGTGGTCAAAAGGAAGTCTTGTCATGTTTTGTATATCCTTAACATCCTTGAAAACCAAGGAAATAATGTTTCCAACTTGAAAATCTAGCAAAAATCTAGAAATTATATTTCTGTTTGAACTCATTGGATTTTTTAAAGGTTTTTTTTCCAAAGGGTTTTGATTAATTGATATTTATTTTGTAAGGCCTTATTGAGACATTTCAGGATTTGTGAAAAATAATCTCACAGAACATGGTACTTAAAGTTGTATATAGAGTTTAATGATAAGACAAGATGCCTTTAATAATGATTGTAAAGTTTAAAAATAATCAGTTAACAAAGAACAACAGAATAATCTTGATTTTTCACTATTTCAGATGTTACCTGTTTGATAGTAAAGCAAACTTGGTTGTTGATCCTGATTTCATTACGGCTAGTAACTTAGACAAGAGTAAATATGCAGGTGTGCAACTTGGGAAGAAAGAAGGGGAGGTTATGAAAGATCTCATTTACAAACATAAATTCTTTATCAGAAAGGAAGCTTTAGAATTCCAGGGCACATGTAGAATTACTCCAGTCGAACCAAAGGTAACATAAAGAATTTTGATAAAAAGTTAAATTTTGAAAGAACAATTAATTCATATTATTTATCTAATTGGACAAAATCTTACATTGCCAGTAAGTATAATGGCAGTTAATTGCTAGCTATATCAAACATGAAATATATATCAGCACTTTGATAGGTATCAAATGCAAGTTCAGGTAATTTGAATAATAACTATCTGATAATGTTGTTTACTTGATAATGGGTTTAGATCCACCTAAATTAGCTGATTTGTATGTTGTGATATCTTCTAAATGATTTCTTTTCAAAGAATCAATGAAAGACATTATTTTGATACTTTACTAGCTCTCCCTTTCCTTTCAATACCTTAACTAAAATATGTACTTAAAGGCTTCTTTTTTTTAATATATATATATACAAGATTAAAGAAAGTGATAGGCATAAGCTTAGCTTTAGCTTGTAATAAAATGTTTTAGTTTTATTGGTGTTTGGCCATTATCTACTGAAAGTTTTATAATTGATTGCTTTTTCAAGATTGCTTCAAAATTGTTATCATGAATGATTATCAAAGGGTCAGTCATCTTTTTAGTTAGCTATAAAACCTGGTTTAATCCACCATTTTCTACACAAGGAAATGCCTGCATCAAGTCAGGAATATGACAGTTGTTTTCCATTCGTTTGATGTGTTAAAGCTTTTGATTTTGCCATTTGTTGAGGGACTTTCTTTCCTTTTTGAATTTTCCATGGAGTTCAGTATTTTTGTTATTTTACTTTTTAAAAGTAATCAAGGTCTGTAATGACTTATGTAAACTGTCAATAATGATGGAAATATAGATTGTACTGTCTTTTATAAAAATATGAAATTGAATGTTGCATAATTCTTGAAGCATGTAATTGATGTTTCAGACAGCTTTATTGTTACTATGAAATTACTATGAATTGATTTTCAGGTAACATTGGAAGGAATACCAAAGAATCCTGCAGAGAAAGATGATTATTTCAAAAACAAAGGTCCAATTCCTCAGTTTAGTAGTGAGTTTGGTTGTATCCAGGATGTTGTCAGCTTCAGTGCTAATGATACAGCACTAGGTAAGATTTCTACTAACATAAACTGACTATGACACAATACAATGTATGTTGACAGGGAATATCTCAGGACTATTATGTCTAGAAGAGCTCTACTAATAATTATGATTTATATTTGTTTATAAACTAAAATTGTCGTCACACTATTCTGAGAAACTATTTTACAGAATGACTCCATATTTTGTTAACAGATCAACAGTGATGTGTTGTAATGTGTGAGCATTTTTAGGATCTGTTAGATGCCTACTTCCTGTTTGCTGATAAAGTCGATTCCGGGTATTTGCATAGCCTATTAGTCAGACAAAATTATGCAATTAAGCGGAGTATCCGAAATGCAAAATTGCGGAGTCAAACTAATTATTATGATTTATATTTTTAGGACGAGGTATGTTGACAGGGAATGTTTCTGGACCATGTATGTCAGGATTCTACTATGTAACATCTTTACCAAGGACCAATCTTTATCTGTTAGTCATAGAGGACTGGAACAATTACAGAGAGACTTTGTTTTATAACTTTAATTGTAGAATCACAAGAAGGTAAGTGAAATAAAAATTGTTTCTTTCAATAATTTGAATAAAATTAAAGATTTGATGTTGTACAGACACATCTAGTTTCATGTATTTATGTTATGTTTTTTATCCTCTGTGTTTTGCAAGGAAGCTTTAAAACATTCTTGGAAAAAAATAAAATAAACGAAATTTTTATGCAAAATGAGTATATTGTAGCTCACATACTTCATTTGTAATTCTGTTACTATTTTATATGAGTTTTATGTAGGTTTTTTTCTTAAATGTTTTTGAACAATATAGAAATTTATATGCTAATTAATTGAATATTTTCATGCCATTGTAAAAATAACACACAGATAATACCAAAACAACTTTGGTACAAAGGGAAATAAAAAAAAAATCAGTGAGCAATACATGAACAAAACAAAGTATATAACTTCTTACTAGATAGGTTAAGGAACAACAACAAAATACTCAGACGTACAGGAACAGTCAAGAAAAAACAAATTACTAAAGTGTAGGGTAATGTATCTCTCATATTAAAACACTAGTAGTGAAAACAGATGCTCCTGAAGGTTTAGAATATCTTGACATCAAATCTGATGCCTTAAAATGATAAGCATATTCTGGTATCAAATAATCTGAATCATACTGTTACATTCGAATGAAATGTTTAAAACTAAAATCATTTTCTTATTACAGTATTGTGAATTCTGGTGCTCACAGAATTATAAATGGTACCTGTGCTCATGAGGACCATTCCACCAGTACACTGGCTGCTGAGGAAAAATGTCCAGTACTCCGTGACCTTGACCTGAAATGTGCTTATACACATGGAAATATCTGTCAAATATCAATGTATTTACTGTTTTCTGTACTAACAGTGTCTTTAACACTTGTATTTTATTAGGCACAATAGTATTTTATATGTTTATGATATTGTTCAACACATCGAAAAATTAAATGATCAGTTGTTCAAATAGTTTAAGCATTTAGTTGTACTAATTGAAAGCTCATCGTGGTGATTGCTCAACAGTGAAAGATAAACTGAATGCTATAAATAGTTGTAACAATTATTTTTCTCAATAAAAAAAGGACATTAGCTGTTAATCTGAAAAAAAGGGTATTATTTAAAATTTCAGAATCTTTCTCCAAATTTTATAGTTATTTTATAAAAGACAATCAGTTTAATATTAGAAATAAATATCAAAGTTTTAATTGGTAATCATTAACAATAATAATTCCTAAAGTTTTTCACATTATATATTTTTCGTGAAGACTACACAAGACATTCAAATAATTCTAATTACTGCTTCCCTTCATAAATGTAATTGCTGTAATACATAATTTTTTCATAACATTTTACAGCTTTTATATCTTTATATTTTCACCATGATGCCATGAAATGTAATTGGATGTTCTGCATTTATCATTCTTATCCTAAAATAAGGTCAAATTCCTGATAAACTCCCTTCTAAATTATTGAAATCTATAAATTTTAATTAACCATAGTATCATGGTGTCAATAAGATATACATCACCAGGCTGACACCCTCATGGTAATGTTTAATACATATCCAGAATATATAATTCCAGAAATCATTTGTGATTATTTATAGCTTAAGTAAAGAATTAACTTTATATTTTGTTAAAATCCTTTGAGAACCATGATGTATACCATCAGCATTCAAGCTAAATGTTTACATTTTATATATACCACATGTATGCATATTGTCAAGATTTTGATTTTTGGAACATTGACTGATTTTGGGGTTTGAATTTTAAATTCATATGAAAAATTAGTTACATTGTAGAACTGTTTTGAGATTCATATGTATCTTACAGATATAGCAAATGTAAAACTAACAAATCACCGAATTCTTTCGTGTTATATTGCTGTGAAGGGCATGCATCAGTCTAGTTTGTTGTGTAGTATTTTATTGATATACTTTTTACTAATTTTTTCATATTTTAAAATTATCATATATTGTTTTCCAATATGTGATATATGTATTGTGTTTTATACATTGTTGTTTTACATAGTTATTTATTTTTGTTTTATTTTATCTGTGTTAATAATATTTTTGTATTTTTATAGTGTTACTTATATCATTTGTAATTTGATAAAAAGAATTTTGTTATCTTCAAAAACAAATAGTACTTAACTTTTTTTCTAGTCCCACATTTAGTCATTGAAGATTATAATTAGATCTTTTGATCTTGCATTCCATTTTGTAGACATTGTAACAATTTTTGTTTGGTTTTATTTTTTTGGTTTACTATAGTTAAGTTTGAATGTTAATAAAAGAATTAAAAGTTTTCTTCTAGTTTCATTTGTTTATAGGATATTTCAAGATAACAAAAGGGGTGTTCCAGAATTAAACATATAGGAGGCACTTTTTTTTAGACCACCCATAATGTTATAATAGAAAAACAAAGGATATAATTCCATTTTACTTATAAATCTAACAAAATTCTAAAGAAAACACAAACACTCACAATTATTAATTTGAGTGCCCCCTATTCCCCTACCACGGTTGATTTTGGAACAGCTGTAATTTCCTCTAAATGTTTTAAAGGTGAGCTACCTATTTTCTGGTTCATTCAATAGAAATTAGAAAAATTTAAGTTAATTTGTATTCTTGTTTTCAATGTTCAGAGAAAATAAAAATGGAATAACCTCATAACAACAACAAAAAGACAAACAAATAGGATAATCGCTTATTCAACATTTTGTACTGATGTCATATACTTTGGAATTTTCTTGTTTGCTAATAGTCTTGTTTAGAACTTTAAAGGAAATTTTGTAGCTTATGTCTGATACCAAATGAAATATTGGTATTGTAGATTTGAGTTCACTTAATAGGATTATTTTTAATTCCTGAACAACATTTCTCTTTCCATGGTATTGACACTATTTATGGACATAGTGTGAATCCTTTTTTTTTTTATTTTAAGCTTGAATTCACCAGCATATGTTGTCAATGGATCAGCTTTATACTTCCAACTGGTCAAATGACTCTCTATAGTAAAACCTGCTTTGAAAACTTACCTGTAAACTTCAACATTTGTATTGTATTTCCTAACATGATAGATTCTTTAGAGAAGGTTAAAATATCCTTGAACAGAATCACTTCCAATAAAAAAATGGTTATATATTTATCTCCCCTACATATGTGAGGAGAATATTCATGCCCAGTCAAACCATTTATCTGCTTGATTGTATATTACTACTTACTATTCAGATTATGTCATTCTATGTGCACCCTAAGGGTTGGATGGATATAAAAATAAGATTTTGAATAAAAGAAGATATGGGCATGTGTCAATGAATAATTCAAAAACACCAAAGCCATACCATCTTCAATCATAGACAGTTGCCTGTACAGGACCAATTACTGAAAGTAGTGCAGAAAAGGCTTACCTGGGATTGGAACCAATCTTGGGTATATGGTAAAAAAATTGATTTTGAGGTTAATACTTCCAAGGTAAAGGTCATTCAAACTAAAATTGGACTGAAATTTGTTGTGAGGTAGAGGAGTTTCTGGATGATAACTAGAAGAACCTCACTTTCTTTTGGAACCAAACTTTCAGGTAGGGTAATATATATTGAAAGGAAGATTTCTATGAATTTTCAACTTATACGTTGAAGGTCCAGGTCTGTGTTTCACAAAGAATTCTTACAACTAAAACTGATTTTAAGTCGTCAATATTTCAGTATACTTGCAATCCATTTTAATCCTAAGATTTGTTAAACACAGGTCATAGTTACTAAAAAAAGTTCATAAATGTGTGCAAAATAAGGATTTACAGATGATAACTGGAACATTATATCAGACTGACACAAGAGTTGGATGAATTATGATTTTGGAGGTTTTTATTTACCTTAATGTGCAAACTTACCAAACTTAAAATTAACCCCTGTCTGCCATTTTGTTTTTCGTATATCATTATTAGCATAAATCAGGCCATTGGTTTTCCCATTTTAATTGTTTCATATTTCACCTGTTATAGCTTACTATATGGTATGGGAGTTTCTCGCTGTTGAAAACCATATAGTGACCTTCAGTTGTTTACATCCTTAGGTTTCTGGTTGATAGTTTTCTCATTCTTGTTTCACAATTCCAAAAGGGAACACATATTATATTATTGTAGTAAATAAACCATTTTATAAGACGTTTCGGCCACTGGCCTTCTTCAGTTTCTTTATTATCCTTCTTACCTACATGGTAGACATTTTGCTTTCACAATCAGTTAGATGTTATAGATTAGTTCCTTGGTAATGTTATGACGTCGCAATAATTTGAAGTCACAATAACATGACGTCATAATATCTTTTTATGAATGAAAGTCAAAGTATATGAAATTAGAAAAATTAAAGTCGTTCTTTTTTAATGTTGACCCCAAATGGCCTAATTGTATTTAGTATTTTAGTTCTCTCATTGGCAATCATACCACATCTTATTTCTATATCCCGTTAGGTATTGAAAATTTGTTTTGATTCGAACAAATATAGTAACATAACAGAAAAAGGTTACACGTTTCCTGATAATTTCAAGAATTGTTCTTGCTAATCCTTCAATTCAGAAGTATGACACTTGGCACAATTATATTAGTATAGACCTCCTCTAATGATGTATTTAGAGAGTGAAAAAGCAAGTACGGCTAAATCAGATACATTTTTGATATGAAGAAAAACATGAAAACGGAATGTTAATTTTATTTTATACAAATTAAGTCTTACAAAACAAATTATAGAAAATTGATATAACAGTAGACACAAAGAATAAATTACATAAATTACAATCATACAAATGATCCTTGCTCACATTCCTGATTCTATTGATTAAACAATTCATTTCTTTAAAAAATCTACCCTTTTATTTTGTCTATTATTAGAAAAATATCTTTCATATTCATTGTAATTGATGTCATTGTGTGAAAAGGCACTCATTCATACTGTGCAATCATTACATTACTTGAAAAATATTATACTACATATATTGCTTAAGCATTTCAACAAATATGAAAGTTTAAGGAAAAATTCCTTAAATATACAGAATATATAAAAATTTCAAGAAAGTAAAGGGAGACAATTTTTACTTGCAGTGATTCAATTACAAGAATTTCTATTCATAGAAACTCCATGGCTATTTTGAGCAACAATGTTTGAGTATAAACAATATTTACAAGCAAACCTTAAAACATTTTAGAAAATGTGGAGAATCATATATATCTGATCAACGTAACATAATATGTGTGGATTTTTAAAATAAACCTTTAGCACTTTTTACCTCATATAAAATAACTTTTGTTGCATCTTTCTGTTATTTTAATAAAATTAATTTATGAGGTGAGTAATTTCTGATAACGGTAACAATAGTATCAAGCATGACCGGTTGAGTATTTCAAATTGATGCACCATTTGTATTTTAATAAATAAAAAGTAATTTTTTGAAGAATCACAGTCATGTTCATGTGCTTTGGGTCCTTGTAATGTTCTACTTAAGGAACTTGTTGACAATATTGCTGATGAACCATTCCTCTGTAAATTGGAGATGATCACCAGGACTAGCCAAGAAATGAAGTCGTCCAGCCTCATTCATCTGTTTCAGACCAAGCAAATCCTATAAATAGAGAATTACAAAATCATCTAAAAATACTGTTTATAAAAACTGATGGAAAAAAGAAAATTTTTGCTTTAGTTATCTTATTGAAATTTAACATGACAGGGGGGGGGGGGGGGGGGGTATAAAAATTAAAACTTATATTTTGCATCAAAAGAAACTCCCCTGCCAGCTTCATTACACAGCATCTTTTCACAAGTTATCAGTCTAAGAACAGTACCACTATTGATCACTTTTGTGTGCTTCACTCCATTTCTTGATGTAAAATACACTTTTTAGCATGATAGGGAAATGTGTGTAACAGAAGATGAATAAGTGGCAGCTCCATATTGGCCAAACTTTCTACCTAAAATAATCTAATAGATACATAATAAATGAAAAAACTTCTGATTTCTGCCTAAAGGTGTCAGACCACCAATTCACTCACTCCAATTTAGAACATATGTAAAAGAAACCCTTCCATGACAAACAATAGTGCTTTTGATGTCATTGTTTACTTAAACTAACCAACTAATTTGCAGAAATAAAACTGTTGATGAAAGAGAAATATATTTAGAGCATTTTAAGCCAAAATTTACTTGTCCATGAATTTGCATTAAAAATTGAGGATTAATGCGCTCCATAGTATACCTATTTAAGATTTCCAGAAAACCAGGGGTTATTCTTAGTAGTAGTTACCTTCGGAACATTAGTATTTTACTACAAGACTTTAGACGGGTTGAAAATTGGCATGTAGAAAGCTGATACATGTACAATTCAGGATATACTGGTACCTAGTTTCTATGAAGTTATACTTACGGTAAAATATTTAGAAAGCTGTGAAAATTGAAAAATTTGGTTGAATAGATAGGGATTTTGAATTGGTGGTCTGACACCTAAAAGTTGATGACCTTGAGTCTTGAGACATAACACATGGTATACCAGGCTTTGAACTGTGACTTCACAACAAAAATAAATTTACCTGTGTGTATAACTTTGACTGTGTTAGGTTGTATACAGTCTTTGCTTGTCCTGGGTTATAGAAACCAAACCACTGAAAGATAACATACAGATTATTTAATTATCACATTCATATATGAATAAATCATTATACTATTTCTAAAGATTAGATAAACTCTGTCATATTGATTTTATAATATGTTTAATTGTTTAGATTTTTTGTGAGAAATCTAATCAGTAATAACTTCCTATTTCTGGCATGACCAACAGAGTTGCATGTTTTAAAAGATAGTTAAGAATGAATAGCTTACTAGTTTATTTACTGTGGATTCATTTTTATTCCTGAGGTATCAATTTTTCTTCATGAATTTCATGTGCATGGTTTAGCTACAAATTTAAATATTTGACAAATTACAAGTTTCTTACAGGATTAAATGCAGAATTTGAGAAAGCTGCAAAAGCAATTATCAATAGAAATATGTCAATCCATGAAATTGGTACCAACCAAAATTAATGAATCTACAGTATCAGTGTAATAAAGTTCAGTAATATAATAATTCCAACCATTGTATAATACCACATTGAATAAAAAATTAATCTTGAGTAATGATGGAGGATATTATGCCTTTTTACATGCAAAATAGTAAATAGGTTCTTGGTTAGTAAATATGAGCATTTCACTGCTATTTTTTTTATGTTCACAATTTAAATAAATATAATTTCGAAAAGTTTTGATCCTATTCTGTATTAAGTTCTTTCAGCTTTCCTCATTTATTGTTTGCCACTGCCAATCACTAAATAGCCCAGCTACATTAAACTGAACCTTTGTTAAGCCAGGACCAAACATTAATGATTGTGTTTTGCAATTTATATTTTGTTTTAGGAAATATTTTACTCATCTTTAATATAATGGCAGATTTTTTTACCAACGACGGTGTGCTGAACTGCAAAACATCAATGTTAGGACCTTCAATATGGAGAAATATTACACTATTTGTTGCAGACATTGCTGTGGACTTTTGTTTCCTTGCATTTAATTTATCTTTTTTTTTACATTTCTAAGATAATTTTTACTACTCCATATATAATTATTATTTTCATACTAATATTTGTCTTTTCCTGAAATTTAAGATGATTTTCAGTGCATACATAAAAACTAAATTTCTTCCAGGTGTGGTATTTGGTAGAGTACAAATGTCTTACCTCACTGTCTCGGGGTTGTACCATACCATCATCCAAGAACTTAACAAGAGCAATATTCTTCACTTTCAGCAAATTGGTTTTGTAGGTTGCATTCATTTTCTGTCAAAGTTAAATAGTGAATTACTCACTGTTTTGAATAAATATTGAGAAATACCAGCTACTGTTTATATTGCACAGATACCCCTACCTGATATTGGAGAGGTAAAATAATTTCTTTGAGCAAGAACAGTTGAATATATCCATGCAAAACATTTTTTAAAAATGTTAAAAGTAAGTTTATGACATGTAACCCCTTTGTTTGAAGTCATAAGATTAAAAAAAAAATTTTTCAAGAATTTACATATTTGCTAATTTCTTATATTTAAAAACTGTGTTTAAAAATTCACATAAACTTTCAAACAAATTGAGCTAAAAAGAAAGAAAAGTAAATTTCAAGTTCATAACTGTATCTTTTTTGTATCAGTAAATAATATTTGAACAAACTAAATAGGCTGAATTCCTTTGCACATCAGGAGCAGTTTATTACCATTGTAAAACACAACATTATCACAACACTTTATTTATGCTCCTGAAAATATTTTTGGAAGCATCTATTATTGATTTGTCTGTCTATCTGTCCATCCTAGTTTACAAAACAAATGCTTACTGAGTGAAATCTTGAGTCCCCCCTAGCCTAATTATAACACTATCATCAATGGAAGATACAGAGGAAGGGAAGAAGCCCATTCAATTTTGGGTTAAAAGGTATTAAAATATTCAAGGTCACTGTTACAAAAAATAAAATAAATTTAAACAGATGTTTTTGGGATGAAATTTTGAGGTTTCCCTTGCTTAGTTAGAACAAGACTTAAACTAATGGAAAATGTAGGTAAGGGAATAAGCCTATTGATTTTGGGGATACTAGCTCAAAGTTCAAGGTCACTGTCACTAAAAAATATTTATCTATGTGATATCTTGTGATTTCTTTGAAATCAAACTCACATAATTAAAAATAATAGGTATTAAATGGTAAAACCCTATCAAAATTTAGGTCAATGGTCAATGTCACAGCTTCTCAAAATCAACTGAATGTTAAAAATATGAAGTGCAATTAGCTGTTTCTAAGTTGATTACTTGAAGTACACTTGTTGAATTTTAATGAAATTATAATAATGGTAAATAGTAAGAAAATGACAAATCCTGTTAATTTGAAGTCAAAGGTTAGGGTCAAAGTCGCAAAAATAGACATATATCCATGGCACAAAATTCTATTATTGGGCATATGCCCCCCCTCTCCAGACCTAGTGGATTACCCTGGGTCAGAGAAACCTCTATCCAAATTTTGGTGCTCCAAAAGATTTTTTTATATGAAGGGAACCATTCATCAATGCAACTTGGGAGACATAGGTTGGAGGGTTGGCAGCCAACCTTTAATTTGTTCAATTGAAGTTCACTTTTGTTTTTTTATCAACAAAGAATAATGACCAATGCTTTCATCCATGCAAAGGAAAAAACTTCAATTTTTTTGGGGCAAAAAAGTGATGTTAGGCTTCTTTTATGGATTGACTTTAGTTAAGGTAAATATAATAATTTATTGTGGGTTAACTTTGTTTTCATTTATAGATTGGCTTTAGTTAGGATAAATATTATAACATATTGTTGGTTAATATTGTTTGTATCATTGAAACTTCTAACTAAATGATATATTATGGTTATGACTGTAAGCTTCCTTCCTAATTGTAAAAATAAACCAAACATTTCCTGGATAATTTTTGTTTAAAAAATAATATTATTTTGTATGATAAAATCATCTAATAATAGAAAGACAATTACCAAACTGCAAAATATTGAAAATTTATATCTTTGTATACGGTAGTAGTTTTATATCATTGAAATTAATTTTCAATATTTTTGCAATACATTGTCAATTCACTTAAACCAGGTTTAATTTATACATTTTCATTTTTGTATGGGAAAAGGTGTTTGAAGATTACTGGATATGTTGTTCCATCAAAACAGCCAATGCTAAGTACAACCTTGAAGACCTTAAATTTTATTTTAGTTTGCCATAAATTTAACAGTGCTAGTATCAAGACAAAGTAAACTGAAATGAAAATTTTGATGAGAGATATTGTTCTAAGGCAAAATGGTAAAATCTGCATGCTTCTGTTCATGATAAGAATATCAATGATCTATAATCATTAATATATTACATTTTCCTGGTTTATATCAGCTAAGAAAATGCTTTTCTTCTTGTACTCGTCTTCATTCATTGGATCATGCCAATATTCTGCCTGAACCAACCTGTAAAACATTAAGATCATGTTTTCAATATTTTTATAGGTAAGGACTATTATATTTTCTGTGAAGAAAAGCCTATATCCAAATAATCTCTACATCCCTTCCATTAATATCTATAAAGATCTTCTTTTTCTTTAATCTAAGATTACTTTGATCATTCATGTTTGATTCATATCATTAACATTACCAAAAAAACTTTTACTATACAAATTTTTGATGTCATCTAATGGTTTAATGGGCAAACTGGCTCCCTGCATCCTTCAACTGACAATGGGACAAAGCTTATTGATGTCATGAACTGTATTTACCTCAAACCATGATTAAACTATCTAATTGGACTGATACAAAAAAGTTGTATAAAACTTATTGCATATGTTCAATTCTGAAAAATGAAGCATGCAACAATATTGAGGCATTCCAAGAAAATACCTTGGATGGCAAGTGCTAATATTTTCCTGAAAAATGCTATAATTCTTTGCGAAAGAAAAATCTCATATTTCTTACAATTTTTTTTTTATAGTACTCCGCTGCCTTAAACGCTATAAACTTACCTATCCTGGATTGCACTAAAATAAAGGAAAAGATAAGTAAAATTAACAGTATTTAAATACATGCAGAAATTAGATATTAACTTGATTAAAAGAATATGAAAAATGTTTCATAAAAACACTCACTTAATTACCTATTGAAATAACATGCAGTATTAGCTAATACTTAATAAATGGTCCTTTCAGGAAAATCTCCAATAACTACAAATGTCGGATAGCTACCACCAATACCATATTTTGCTTAAGTAAGTCCCACAAATTGTTTCAACCAAAAAAAAAATGCAAAGGAGATGATAATTTACATATCGAAACTCTAAAAAATCCATTTAAGTGAGAATAAGAAGTGAAGTTTCCTTTACCGGAAAAATTGACATCTGTATGTTTACCACTGTAATGGACACAATAAAAGTAATTCCATTGTGATTTTGTTTATAACAACAAGAATGCACATGCTGAAATGTCTTGCCTGCTTTACTTATCTTAATTAAATTTCATACCATACACCGAATATATTTAGTCCTATTTCTTATACCGGTAGTATCTGAGAAAAAGACCTAATTATGAGAATTGAACATTGACCAATGAACCATAAAAATGAGGTCAAGGTCAGAGGAACCCTGCCAGACAACATTAACGCCTTAAAATCATTCCATTCACCAAATATTGTGGACAAACTGCTTATAGTGTCTGAGAAATAGACCAAACTGGAAACACTTTACATCGTCCAATGAACCATGAAAAACCTGCCAGACAGACATGTACACCATACAATCATTCCTTATACCAAATACAGCAGATCTATTGCTTATATTATCTGAGAAACAGTCAAACAACAAAAACTAAACATTGTCCAATGAACCATAAAAATGAAGTCAAGGTCAGATGAAAACTGCCAGTCAGACATGTACACCTTACAATCATTCCACACACCAAATATAGTTGACCTATTGCTTATAGTAACTGAGATATGAACCTGACCACAAAAACTTAACCTTGATCACTGATCCATGAAATTAGGTAGAGGTAGGGTGAATCATGTCTGATGGATAGGTAAACCTTGCAAGGATCATATATATATATATCCAAATAAAGTTAATCTATAACTCATAATAAGTGAATATTTCACATGACAAAAAAATTTAGTTCAAGCAGTCGCTAAACCATGAAAATGAGGTCAAGGATAATGGACATATGACAGACGGATATTTTGTAACATAAGGTATCTGCATACAAAACATCAAGGCATCTAGGTCTTCTATCTTCTGATTTATAAAGCTTTAAACAAATAGTTTACCCCGTAGCTGCCACCCGATTATCTCTATGTCTCGCATTCTGCTACTTTCTTCGCAGGTGAGACAATCAGAGAAAAACATTTAAGTTTTGCCTAAAGTCTGTTCATTTATGGCCTTATTTGGCAAAAAATGAAGTAATAAAATCTTTTCAAATATTATAATACTAAAATGTATATATATAATATATTCATAGGGAGGATGCAGTGAATTATTTACTTGGTTCAAGTAATCATACTACATTAACTTTCAAGATATTAAAATCAATCAAAATGCATATACTTTCATGAAAATGTTTGAATGTTGCTTTTTTCATGTCATCATAATAATATCTATTGTGATGTAATGGCTCCTAATTGCTTTTTTGGAAAGTACTTCCTCAACTTAGTACAGAAAGGAAATCTTAAATCAGTAGTATTTTCAGTGAAAAAACAACTTAATCCTGCCTTTATTGCATCTTGTTTTGCTGTTTTCTCTTTTTACATTTTGAAATCATGAAACTAGAGGCTCTAAAGAGCCTGTGTCGCTCACCTTGGTCTATGTGCATATTAAACAAAGGACACAGATGGATTCATGACAAAATTGTGTTTTGGTGATGGTGATATGTTTGTAGATCTTACTTTACTGAACATTCTTGCTGCTTACAATTATCTCTATCTATAATGAACTTGGCCCAGTAGTTACAGTGAAACATATTTTGTAAAAATTTACAAAAATTTACAAAATTTATGAAAATTGTAAAAAATTGACTATAAAGGGCAATAACTCCTTAAGGGGTCAATTGACAATTTTGGTCATGTTTGACTTATTTGTAGATCTTACTTTGCTGAACATTATTGCTGTTTACAGTTTATCTCTATCTATAATAATATTCAAGATAATAACCAAAAACGGCAAAATTTCCTTAAAATTACCAATTCAGGGGCAGCAACCCAACAACAGAATGTCCGATTCATCTGAAAATTTCAGGGCAGATAGATCTTGGCCTGATAAACAATTTTACCCCGTCAGATTTGCTCTAAATGCTTTGGTTTCAGAGATATAAGCCAAAATCTACATTTTACCCCTATGTTCTATTTTTAACCATAGCGGCCATCTTGGTTGGTTGGCCGGGTCACCGGACACATTTTTTAAACTAGATACCCCAATGATGATTGTGGCCAAGTTTGGTTTAATTTGGCCCAGTAGTTTCAGAGGAGAAGATTTTTGTAAAAGTTAACGACGACGGACAACAACGATGGACGCCAAGTGATGAGAAAAGCTCACTTGGCCCTTTGGGCCAAGTGAGCTAAAAATAAAATAACACATACTCTATATAAGCTCCAAGATTGAGTAATCTCCTGACCTCATCACATAAGGTTTCATTAACGCCAGGGCAACGAGGAAATCCATACACACCTAAAACAAAAGAAGTATTCTGATTAGTAACCCTGACCTTAGGCTCTTCATGATAATTCTATATGTCTGTATTTAGAGAAATAGCAGACAACATCTATATGTTGTAATTATTTAGAAGACAGACAATCCCTTTTTGGATTTCCACAGACTGATCAATAAGTGTACACTTTTTAAATATTGACTCAACCTGTAAACCTGACGATTAAGATCAAGAATAACCCACAACTGTCTGATTTATACATGTTATACAATATGCTATTTCTTTTCCTAACAAAGTCATGACAATTGTGTATATCTTGTATGACTTTTAACTCAACAAACTATATAGTTACCCAACTGATATATTTTTTTTTTAATAAAATTTTAGTATTTGGAAATATGTGAAGGGCAACATTTCTTAATTGCCAGTAGCAGAAGTAGGTTTTTTATCTGGACAGAATTTTACCTAATTTTTTATAATCATTTTTGGCATTCATAAGAAAAACTTTGTTGACTTTGGAAAATGTTCTAGCAAAAAATTGCTGCAAATTATCTTATTTTTTCAAAACTGAAGATCCCATAGTAACTTTTAAAATAATGAACTGTTCATATGATGGATGGATTGATGTTTGCTTAACATATAGCAGTAAATTGTTCATATTAATTTAAAAAATTTTTTTTGTAATGTTGTAAAGTAAGTGCCATTATCATAAGCAACTTCAAGTACCTACGGTAATATCCTTTCGGTATATTAAATTGATTTTTTTTTTCCGATATTGAATTTTCTTCGTTATTATGTTGGTTTAATATTGAACCTTTCTTTTAAATCTAACTTATTATTTTAAAGTAAATGTATCAACACCTATATCACCTTGAACTGGAAAAAAAATGACCAAATATAATATACACTGTTTGAACTATATGTATCATTAACTCTGTTCTGAAATAATCTAAATAGCTTGTCAACACTATCTGTACAGATCAATGTAGCCTACTGATACTATCAAAACAGATTTGTTAAGCTCCATTAATTTGCAATAGATAATTGCATGGATGAAGTTTACTTGTACTTCTGCTTTCATTAAAATTGATCGCCATGAAATGTTATAAACAATAAAATATTAACCATTAAGACAAAACACAGTCACACATAAAAATGTAACATAATGTATAATCATTCTATTAAAGGGGCACTAGCTGTCATATTCATGTTAACCGATTTGACTCAAATTCTCATATTTGATTTATAACAATGGAAAACATTTATCCAAAGTATAAAAGTCTAAAATAAACAATTTACAGAGAATGGGCTCAAGAATATGTAACTTCGTTTCGTGTGTATTTTAGTCTAGACCCCATCTAATTAACTATCGCACGCACTTCCGAAAACCTCCGATGGTCATATAACTTTGCGATATAAACATATATATAATTCATCATCAATGTTTCTTAGCTTATTTTGAAAAAAAATTGAACCATATTGGACGCTTAAAGCGAATTATTATTTCACTATTTCACTTTCATTAATGATTCAACAAAAAAAAATATTTTAAATTTTTATATATCTCGTAGCTAGTGCCCCTTTAAAAAGGAATAGTCATTGAGTAACAGTTAATAAAGAACAGTATATACTGAAGGATGGAACAGTCAATAAGGAACAGTATATACTGAAGGATGGAACAGTCAATAAGGAACAGTATATACTGGGGTATGGAACAATTAACAAGGTACAATATATTATGTAGGGAATAGTAAATAAGGAAAAGTTATACTGGGAAGGTAGCAGTTAATAAGGAGCAGTATATGGGATTTCCCCCATGAAAGCTTCCAAATGGAAATTTTGAAAGAGCAATTTTGTCCACAATTTAAAACAAAACAATTAATTTCACAATGGCTATAGGATTGTTAAAGCATGAAGAAGCAAAAAAAACACCATTAAAATACATTTGAAGGCCCCCTGGAAGGTTTTGTAGGACTATAATAGCCATCTTGCACATAAAACCCCCATGGACAATTTGAAATGTTGGCAGGTATGTACTGGGTAGGGAAACATTAATTAGGAACAGTATATAGTGGGTAGAGAACAGTTAATAAGGATCAGTATATAGTGAGTAGAGAACAGTTAATAAGGACCAGTATATAGTGGGTAGAGAACAGTTAATAAGGAACAGTATATAATGGGTAGAGAACAGTTAATAAGGACCAGTATATAGTGGGTAGAGAACAGTTAATAAGGACAGTATATAGTGGGTAGAGAACAGTTAATAAGGACCAGTATATAGTGGGTAGAGAACAGTTAATAAGGACCAGTATATAGTGAGTAGAGAACAGTTTATAAGGACCAGTATATAGTGGGTAGAGAACAGTTAATAAGGAACAGTATATAATGGGTAGAGAACAGTTAATAAGGACCAGTATATAGTGGGTAGAGAACAGTTAATAAGGACCAGTATATAGTGGGTAGAGAACAGTTTATAAGGACCAGTATATAGTCGGTAGAGAACAGTTAATAAGGACCAGTATATATTGGGTAGAGAACAGTTAATAAGGACCAGTATATAGAGGGTAGAGAACAGTTAATAAGGACCAGTATATAGTGGGTAGAGAACAGTTAATAAGGACCAGTATATAGTGGGTAGAGAACAGTTAATAAGGACCAGTATATAGAGGGTAGAGAACAGTTAATAAGGACCAGTATATAGTGGGTAGAGAACAGTTAATAAGGACCAGTATATAGTGGGTAGAGAACAGTTAATAAGGACCAGTATATAGTGGGTAGAGAACAGTTAATAAGGACCAGTATATAGTGGGTAGAGAACAGTTTATAAGGACCAGTATATAGTGGGTAGAGAACAGTTAATAAGGACCAGTATATAGTGGGTAGAGAACAGTTAATAAGGACCAGTATATAGTGAGTAGAGAACAGTTAATAAGGACAGTATATAGTGGGTAGAGAACAGTTAATAAGGACAGTATATAGTGGGTAGAGAACAGTTAATAAGGACCAGTATATAGTGGGTAGAGAACAGTTAATAAGGACCAGTATATAGTGGGTAGAGAACAGTTAATAAGGACAGTATATAGTGGGTAGAGAACAGTTAATAAGGACAGTATATAGTGGGTAGAGAACAGTTAATAAGGACCAGTATATAGTGGGTAGAGAACAGTTAATAAGGACCAGTATATAGTGGGTAGAGAACAGTTAATAAGGACCAGTATATAGTTGGTAGAGAACAGTTAATAAGGAACAGTATATAGTGGGTAGAGAACAGTTAATAAGGACCAGTATATAGTGAGTAGAGAACAGTTAATAAGGACCAGTATATAGTGGGTAGAGAACAGTTAATAAGGACCAGTATATAGTGGGTAGAGAACAGTTAATAAGGACAGTATATAGTGGGTAGAGAACAGTTAATAAGGACCAGTATATAGTGGGTAGAGAACAGTTAATAAGGACCAGTATATAGTGGGTAGAGAACAGTTAATAAGGACCAGTATATAGTGGGTAGAGAACAGTTAATAAGGACAGTATATAGTGGGTAGAGAACAGTTAATAAGGACAGTATATAGTGGGTAGAGAACAGTTAATAAGGACCAGTATATAGTGGGTAGAGAACAGTTAATAAGGACCAGTATATAGTGGGTAGAGAACAGTTAATAAGGACCAGTATATAGTTGGTAGAGAACAGTTAATAAGGAACAGTATATAGTGGGTAGAGAACAGTTAATAAGGACCAGTATATAGTGAGTAGAGAACAGTTAATAAGGACCAGTATATAGTGGGTAGAGAACAGTTTATAAGGACCAGTATATAGTGGGTAGAGAACAGTTAATAAGGACAGTATATAGTGGGTAGAGAACAGTTAATAAGGACAGTATATAGTGGGTAGAGAACAGTTAATAAGGACAGTATATAGTGGGTAGAGAATAGTTAATAAGGACCAGTATATAGTGGGTAGAGAACAGTTAATAAGGACCAGTATATAGTGGGTAGAGAACAGTTAATAAGGACCAGTATATAGTTGGTAGAGAACAGTTAATAAGGACAGTATATAGTGGGTAGAGAACAGTTAATAAGGACAGTATATAGTGGGTAGAGAACAGTTAATAAGGACCAGTATATAGTGGGTAGAGAACAGTTAATAAGGACCAGTATATAGTTGGTAGAGAACAGTTAATAAGGAACAGTATATAGTGGGTAGAGAACAGTTAATAAGGACCAGTATATAGTGAGTAGAGAACAGTTAATAAGGACCAGTATATAGTGGGTAGAGAACAGTTTATAAGGACCAGTATATAGTGGGTAGAGAACAGTTAATAAGGACAGTATATAGTGGGTAGAGAACAGTTAATAAGGACCAGTATATAGTGGGTAGAGAACAGTTTATAAGAAACAGTCAATGCAAAATCATAACTGACATTAAGGAACAGTCAACAAAGAACTATTTTTATTAGAATAAAAAGAGATATAAAAATAAGGAGATGCGTATAACAAAATATGAAACAATTCAAAAGAGAAAACAAATGGCTTGAATATACAACCATTAATGGAACAAAACAAATATGGCAGGATAAGGAAAAATAGACTAAGTATTATAATTCCAAATTGACACAAATTTTAATTTAATCTGAAGGGAAAGTAATAAAACTCAGCAGCTCAGAATTATTTTGATGAAAATAACAATATTTGATGAAAATAACAATATTTACTAGAACTGATGAGACATTAATAATGTTATATTAAAAGGCAAGTTTGTTTATTCAACAGAAGAATTGCATAAGACAATACAATACATGCATTGGTATAACAGACTGAAAAAATGTATTCAAGACAACTATCTTGCTGAGAATTCTCAAGTGGTAAATTACTAGAAAAGATTGCTTTTTGTCAAACATTTATCTCCAATAAAATGTTATTGAACAAATAATTGGTTTCTGGAAATCCATTATTAAAGTATTCTGTCTATCAGGCGTGTATATAAATTCAGTTATAATAGTATTAATCTAGAGTAACAAGAAAAGACAAGTAGACCTGTGAAGTAATGCTCACTAATGTTACCAGTAATCAGGAAGTTGGTAAGCAAAGGATATGAAAATGCATCACACAGTATAGCATGTCAACATGAAGTCTGATAAGATATTTCAGGAAGCTATTTTTTTAACTTCCATAGAAAAATGTGATAACAAGTTCGTGCATGACCATTTGGTATTCGAATTTATAAATATTTGGTAAAGAGGACATTGAGGACTGATTAAGCTGAAAAACCCATCACAGGGTAAATCATGTCCACACTATTCGGGATAACCAATTTCAGGAATCTCTTATTTGTAAATCCCTAGAAAAATGTGAGGTAAAAAATACATACATGGATTTTATACGTGTTTGAATTTATAAATATTGGGTAAAAAGGAAGTTGATGACCAATGAATCTGAAAACGCATTACATATTAAATCATGTCCACATGAAGCCTGATAACAAATTTCAGGAAGCTATTATTTGTAGGTCCGTAGAATAATGCGACAAAAATATCATCCATAGCTATTATGTGTTAGAATATATAAGTATTTGGTAAACAAGAAGATGATGAGGGATGATTCTGAAAAGGAATTACACAGTAAAGCATGTTCAAGTTGAAGGTAAAGTTGAAATCACCTCTTGGAAAAATTTTATCAGACAGCATCACAAGTTGGTTGACTCTGCTTACCCTTCTGAAGCACCTGAGATCAGCCCGAGTTTTTGGTGGGGTTTGTGTTGCTCCGATTTTGGTGTTCTGTGTTGTGTTTTGTGTACTTTTGTTTGTCTTTTTGTTGTTTTTCGTTTTTTAGCCATGATATTGTCAGTTTATTTCGATTTATGAGTTTGAATATCCCTTTAGTATCTTTTGCCTCTTCTCTTTCACATGAAGCCTGATAACAAAGTTTAGGAAGCTCTCATTTGTAGTCCATTAGAAAAACGCAACAGAAATTTCAGACTGGACAGACAGATGGATGGACATACAGATGGAACAGAGGTACACATACAGTTCAGAAATATAACAGTTAGCAAATGATAATGAGATAAATTAAATATTACTGAACGTTTAATTAAAGAGATGCACTAGATACAGCTTTAACCATTTGGACAAATATTAGAACTATGCAAAATCTAATAACACACTTAAAATATGATTGAAAGGAGATGTGGCAGAAACATCAATGAGACAGAAACACAAAGGAAAAACAAAACAAAAAACAGAACAAAAAGACATCTTCTTATTGAAAGGAGATTTGGTAGATACTTCAATGAGACAGAAACACAAAGGATAAAAAAACAGAACCAAAAGACATCTTCTTATTGAAAGGAGATTTGGTAGATACTTCAATGAGACAGAAACACAAAGGATAAAAAAAAAAAAACAGAACCAAAAGACATCTTCTCATTGAAAGGAGATTTGGCAGATACATCAATGAGACAGAAACACAAAGGAAAAAAAAACAAAAAACAGAACAAAAAGACATCTTCTTATTGAAAGGAGATGTGGCAGATACACCAATGAGACAGAAACACAAAGGAAAAACAAAACAAAAAACAAAACCAAAAGACATCTTCTTATGGAAAGGAGATGTGGCAGAAACATCAATGAGACAGAAACACAAAGGAAAAACAAAACAAAAAACAAGACAAAAAGACATCTTCTTATGGAAAGGAGATGTGGCAGAAACATCAATGAGACAGAAACACAAAGGAAAAACAAAACAAAAAACAGAACCAAAAGACATCTTTTTATTGAAAGGAGATTTGGCAGATACTTCAATGAGACAGAAACACAAAGGAAAAACAAAACAAAAAACAAGACAAAAAGACATCTTCTTATTGAAAGGAGATTTGGCAGATACACCAATGAGACAGAAACACAAAGGAAAAACAAAACAAAAAACAAGAAAAAAAGACATCTTCTTATTGAAAGGAGATTTGGCAGATACACCAATGAGACAGAAACACAAAGGAAAAAAAAACAAAAAACAAAACCAAAAGACATCTCATTGAAAGGAGATTTGGCAGATACTTCAATGAGACAGAAACACAAAGGAAAAAACAAAACAAAAAACAGAACCAAAAGACATCTTCTTATTGAAAGGAGATTTGGCAGATACATCAATGAGACAGAAACACAAAGGAAAAAAAAAACAAAAAACAGAACAAAAAGATATCTTCTTATGGAAAGGAGATGTGGCAGAAACATCAATGAGACAGAATTACAAAGGAAAAAAAAAAACAAAAAACAAAACCAAAAGACATCTTCTTATTGAAAGGAGATTTGGTAGATACTTCAATGAGACAGAAACACAAAGGAAAAAAAAAAAAAAAAACAAAACCAAAAGACATCTTCTTATTGAAAGGAGATTTGGCAGATACTTCAATGAGACAGAAACACAAAGGGAAAAAAAAACAAAAAACAAAACCAAAAGACATCTTATTGAAAGGAGATTTGGCAGATACTTCAATGAGACAGAAACACAAAGGAAAAAAAAACAAAAAACAAAACCAAAAGACATCTTATTGAAAGGAGATTTGGCAGATACACCAATGAGACAGAAACACAAAGGAAAAAAAAAACAAAAAACAAAACCAAAAGACATCTTATTGAAAGGAGATTTGGCAGATACTTCAATGAGACAGAAACACAAAGGAAAAAAAAACAAAAAACAAAACCAAAAGACATCTTATTGAAAGGAGATTTGGCAGATACTTCAATGAGACAGAAACACAAAGGAAAAAAAAAACAAAAAACAAAACCAAAAGACATCTTCTTATTGAAAGGAGATGTGGTAGATACTTCAATGAGACAGAAACACAAAGGAAAAAAAAAAACAGAACCAAAAGACATCTTCTTATTGAAAGGAGATGTGGCAGATACATCAATGAGACAGAAACACAAAGGAAAAAAAAAACAAAAAACAGAACAAAAAGACATCTTCTTATGGAAAGGAGATGTGGCAGAAACATCAATGAGACAGAATTACAAAGGAAAACAAAAAACAAAAAACAAAACCAAAAGACATCTTCTTATTGAAAGGAGATTTGGTAGATACTTCAATGAGACAGAAACACAAAGGAAAAAAAAACAGAACCAAAAGACATCTTCTTATTGAAAGGAGATTTGGTAGATACTTCAATGAGACAGAAACACAAAGGAAAAAAAAAACAGAACCAAAAGACATCTTCTTATTGAAAGGAGATATGGCAGATACTTCAATGAGACAGAAACACAAAGGAAAAAAAAACAAAAAACAAAACCAAAAGACATCTTATTGAAAGGAGATTTGGCAGATACTTCAATGAGACAGAAACACAAAGGAAAAAAAAAACAAAAAACAAAACCAAAAGACATCTTCTTATTGAAAGGAGATGTGGTAGATACTTCAATGAGACAGAAACACAAAGGAAAAAAAAAACAGAACCAAAAGACATCTTCTTATTGAAAGGAGATGTGGCAGATACATCAATGAGACAGAAACACAAAGGAAAAAAAAACAAAAACAGAACAAAAAGACATCTTCTTATGGAAAGGAGATGTGGCAGAAACATCAATGAGACAGAATTACAAAGGAAAACAAAAAACAAAAAACAAAACCAAAAGACATCTTCTTATTGAAAGGAGATGTGGCAGATACATCAATGAGACAGAAACACAAAGGAAAAAAAAACAAAAACAGAACAAAAAGACATCTTCTTATTGAAAGGAGATGTGGCAGATACATCAATGAGACAGAAACACAAAGGGAAAAAAAACAAAAAACAGAACAAAAAGACATCTTCTTATGGAAAGGAGATGTGGCAGAAACATCAATGAGACAGAATTACAAAGGAAAACAAAAAACAAAAAACAAAACCAAAAGACATCTTCTTATTGAAAGGAGATTTGGTAGATACTTCAATGAGACAGAAACACAAAGGAAAAAAAAACAGAACCAAAAGACATCTTCTTATTGAAAGGAGATTTGGTAGATACTTCAATGAGACAGAAACACAAAGGAAAAAAAAAACAGAACCAAAAGACATCTTCTTATTGAAAGGAGATTTGGCAGATACTTCAATGAGACAGAAACACAAAGGAAAAAAAAAACAAAAAACAAAACCAAAAGACATCTTATTGAAAGGAGATTTGGCAGATACTTCAATGAGACAGAAACACAAAGGAAAAAAAAACCAAAAAACAAAACCAAAAGACATCTTCTTATTGAAAGGAGATGTGGTAGATACTTCAATGAGACAGAAACACAAAGGAAAAAAAAAACAGAACCAAAAGACATCTTCTTATTGAAAGGAGATGTGGCAGATACATCAATGAGACAGAAACACAAAGGAAAAAAAAACAAAAACAGAACAAAAAGACATCTTCTTATGGAAAGGAGATGTGGCAGAAACATCAATGAGACAGAATTACAAAGGAAAACAAAAAACAAAAAACAAAACCAAAAGACATCTTCTTATTGAAAGGAGATGTGGCAGATACATCAATGAGACAGAAACACAAAGGAAAAAAAAACAAAAACAGAACAAAAAGACATCTTCTTATTGAAAGGAGATGTGGCAGATACATCAATGAGACAGAAACACAAAGGAAAAAAAAACAAAAACAGAACAAAAAGACATCTTCTTATTGAAAGGAGATGTGGCAGATACATCAATGAGACAGAAACACAAAGGAAAAAAAAAAAAAAAACAGAACCAAAAGACATCTTATTGAAAGGAGATTTGGCAGATACTTCAATGAGACAGAAACACAAAGGAAAAAAAAAACAAAAAACAAAACCAAAAGACATCTTCTTATTGAAAGGAGATGTGGTAGATACTTCAATGAGACAGAAACACAAAGGATAAAAAAACAGAACCAAAAGACATCTTCTTATTGAAAGGAGATTTGGCAGAAACATCAATGAGACAGAAACACAAAGGAAAAAAAAACAAAAAACAGAACAAAAAGACATATTCTTTAAAAGTATTTTATGAATGAAATGAGAAACAAAATGAATACTAAGATCAGTTTTTAGCTCTTTCTGTCCCTTTAAATATGTTAAATCATATGAACAACAGAATCTTTATTTTTATTCTATACAAAGCATTCTTGTGTACATTTTTTTGTTGTTTAAAATAAAACCTTAAAAAATTTCTGAAAACAACAGTTGTCTTAATTCTACAATTGCCTTAATAAATTCAGTATAGTCATATAAACTCAAAGACAAACACTTACTGTAAAGCTCGTTATTTCGTGTGGGTTTTATTTACACTTATTTTGTGATCACTTAAAATGTGATAAAATATTATCTCCAATGCAAAGAGTTTGTACAAATATGTTGATAATAAGGGCAAACTTATTTTTTGATGCACAAATTGAACCCCCAAGCAAACTGTTTATATATTGATATTGAAAAAATAACATCCCACAAATATATCCAAGTTTACAATACTTTCAGTATACATTCATAAAAACAAGATATAATGACTACATTTAATTTGACAGGATTGCAGAAGATGCCTGTCCTTTGGTCACAAATTATACTCAAATACTGAATTATACTCAAATTTAAAGGAGTAGGGGCAATAAGGCAATTATTTGGCCCAAATATTACTGCAAATTGAAAAGTAACCATACATGTTCTTAAAGTTTCTTAAACTACACTAAGGTACAAAGTGTTCAAAAAATAAAAACAAATTTAATATTTAAGGAGTTACCATGGCAACAAATCATGACAAAATTAGTATATTTTGTAACATTTCTTAATTTTCCTTGCTTTACATCAACTTTTAAGTATATATTAGATTGGAAAAGTATGTGTGCATGCAAGAAACAACTTTTTATTTGGTGAGAATATGTCAAAAGTTACAATAAAGCTTCCCTTAAACTATTTTGTTGTTTCTTGCCTGAACACTATGTTTCCACAAAGGAAATAATGATGGAAACTGCATAAACTCTGCTTTCCTTCTATTCATGGAAATGGTGCATATCATGACATAATTGTGACGTCATGATATCAAAAATATTATGTTATTCATTTATATTTCTTTATTTTATGCATTTCCAAACATTATATGCAAAGTTGAAACAGAACTCAAAAACTTTTTCTCGGGCCAATCCTGGGCCTGATTGCCCATACTCCTTTAACTGAAAAAGAATTGTGGAAGTTACAAAGATGAAACTCTATTAAATGTTTGCAAAGCACTGAATTTTTTTCTTAAAGAGCTGTTTGTGATTTGCTAAATGATTAAGAATCTAATCTCTTATAAATGCTGATAAATTACACCACATTAGTCAAAGTGTCTCAGCTCAATCCTGCATGCACACATTTTTTTCAGTATGTGAATGGGTTTCCAAAAAAAGCTGTTCAAAAAGATTTATGTTAAACTATTTCAGTGGTGGTGGGTGGCCATCTTGGGTTTTAGATCAGTATAAAAATCACAAATTGTATGTAAGATCATCATATTGTTATGTACAAATGATATTGCTCTAATCTATAAAATGATTAATATGTAGAAGCTATTCCATATTCTAAGATTACAGATAAGAAATAAGAGGCAAAATCTGAAGTTTGGTAGAGAATCATATAAGGGCCATCCCTACCATTTCATAATAAATTAGGGAGAGTGATTTCAAGAAAATCTTATGAGTTTCAGTTAATCAGAGGCCTTTCTTCAGCCCCAACAGCAATGTTGTAAATTGGTCACACAAAAATCAATAAGTTTTATAAGGTCTATCTAAATATATTTCTGCCAAGCTTGGTAATATTTGGCTACAGAATTTCTAGGAAGAAATTTATTTTGAAAAAGTCTGTAACATATGACAAATACCAAGTGATCAGAAAAGTTCTCTGCAATTGATATAGCAAATTTAAAATTCAAACTAAAAAAAAGATACTGACCATGCATAGCTCTCATTCAATAAGTTTCTGATGGAGATGAGCGTCATCTAAACCTGTGATATAAAGGCATACATAAAAATTGGAGTGGTAACAGATAGGTTTAAAGCACAGAAAGGTAAGATCTTGATTACGTTCAGAGCACATAACATTAATATAAATGGCTATTAACTACCTTGGTGTTGTCCTCCAACAGAGATCAAGTTAATCATAGGTGGATTGGGACATCGCTGTGCAACTGCTCTCCTACAATAAATAAACAAAGTAGTTATCGTGTATACATTGAAATAATCTTTATTTACTGGACCTTTACCTACATTTATACAAGAATGCACAGGTTATCCTGCTAACTATATATCCCCACTCATAATTCACAGTATTGGAAAACAGGAAGGAGGTATATGACAGGTTGAAAAGGTGCTTGAGTTCATTCAACATTGAAACATTCAAAGTATCAGCAAACAGGAATTAGGTGTCTGACAGATATGAAAAAAAAGCTCACATGTTAAAACTCGTCACAGGCAAGCTGTTAACAAAACATGAAGTCATTCTATGCAGTAGTACTTTAGAAAAGAAAAGAGATTATCTATTGGAGGAAAGGTCAATGAAGAAAGAAAGAACAGAAGATCAGGCAAACAGACAAACAGACAAGGTGATTGCAATAAAGGCCTAACTCTTAGAATGGATGTATAATGACGGTAGTTGTCTGCAACAGTCTGTTAATCCCCTTAAAATCCGAGTAGTTAATACTTGTAACTTCAGCAGGTACAGAGTTATTTTTTCTTGAAATAATAGTAATTCAAGTATATTTAATAAGGAGTAAAAAGAAATTAAAAAAAACTTCACCAGGACATAAAACTAAAGCACTTTGCACAAAGATTAGATTTATGTAATTTCTCACAAATATTTCTTAACCTTGCTTAAAGTTTGGGTTTCCTTTTTTTAGCTATGGGAAACTTTTTAAATTAAAGTTGTCAAGGACATGTGTCTCCTTATTCCCTCTTGTCTAAGTTACATAATACAGCAAATTAAAAAAAAAATATATCTTATCTGAACAAGACTTCACACATTATGTGACAATTGTGTAGAATTTTGCTTATTCCAACAAATTCAGAGTAAAATGTAAGAAATTATGCCTTAGCAGAGCTTGATACCTATTTATTGTTGAAAACTGTATGTTAAATTGCCCTTTATATGTCTTTTGGTTATTTAGCTTGTGGGTTGCTGTCTCATTGACCTAGACCCCACAAAACTTTTCATTCATACTCAACAAACCTACACGAATTTTGATACTAAAACATTCAAATTTTTGTATCCTTGAAAGAATTTGGTAGTTTTAAGTAATTTGTGGGTAATGATATCCCTGACTTTATAATTTACCAGTTATACATATATTACAATAATTATAAACTAAAATGTCAGAACAGAAAAGGGCATAGCGACAACCTATTTGGGAAATATACCCACCTTAAAAAGTAGCCAAAGGAACATCACAGGCCAAAAAAGGAAAATTAACAATAGGAAACAAAAAATATTCTCTTTTGTTGTAAATTTTTGTATAGAGTTTCTGGTGTGAAACTCAAATATCACATTATATTAGATTTATTTTAAAGTATGTCAGTTCCCTTGGGTAATTTCCCATGTATATATAATAAGATAATTCTTGATTATCTTAAGCAAATATATCAACTTTGTAATTGAATCTTTTTGGTATTAAATGGAATTTTAATAACATTTAGAGGTATCTTTAAAAGTCTAATCTTAATGTAACATTGAAAAGTCAGCAACCATGGGAGGTCTGAAAATGTATAATCTTAATGAGAAGTAAACTATTGGCTACAGAAACCCCTGGGAACTCTGAAATTGGTCTGGTACGAAATGGAATACCTGGAATCTAACATAATGTTTAATCAGACATTATTCAGTAAAACAAGTGTTGCCTCATGCATTATATATAGTCAAATAAATTACATAATCAATCATTAGACCTAACAATGTGTATGACAAGAATTCTCCCAAAAAAATAAATCTATATACAGTAATCATTTTTATGAAGACGGAAGTCCAAATTTATGACTTTGCTTTATGTCAATCCCATAAATTTTTAACATCCTGCAAACATAAATATTGATTATTACATAATTTGACTTTCAAATTTTTTGCTTTGAGTGTTTCTGATGAAAGTAAATCAGAAAAACATGGTGGATGTAACTAATCTATAAATCATTATTATCATAAGTCACTAGTAACCTATTGAAAATTTTTGTCTTTCTGCAAAATTTCTCAAAAAATGTTTCCTTGCTCTTTTTGGGGGGACAAATTCTGTAACCTTGGTATTTTGGATCATTAGAAAACAGTGCTCTGCATAATTAATTTCCATTACTTGCACTGTTAACTTGCATTAAAACTTAACATATACTAAAATAGTAAAACTAGCAAGATTTCATTACCTGATTGATTTTCTATTTTACCAAGATTTTTATCATAAAATCAAATAAATACTAATTAGACAAATTCTAAAGAATTTCATGTCCTGTTCCATTGATAAGAAGATTAATGGATTGATAGATGTTTTTTAAATTCTCTGTAATCATATGAAATTGGGAATATAATATTGACTCTTGCTTCCACTGTTTCAAAAGAATAGTAAACATCACCATATGCTGTGAAATCAAGGCATGTTGTATAACTTCAGTTATTTTATCAGTCTTTTATCCATGCATTGCACATTGTAGAAATGCTATTAGGTAATTAATAAAATAGATGTTGAACAATCTGTGTTTCTGTAGTTAAAAATGCAAGATGAGTGATATAGTACAGAAAGAAAATTAAGGCCTTGGGCAAATTGTAAGGCCATCCAAGAAAGTGTTAACCTAATTCTAAAAATTGTTCAGTCACCACCAATATCTATACTCTAAATTCAGCTGACAAGTCGAAATTGAAATTAGGTAGAATGGTTCTGTAATGTCCCATTTCTGACCTACATCTATTACTTCCCTTTACAAAGATAGCCCCTACTTATGATTCTAGAAGACTCATCATTCATCATCAATGACCTGAAGATTATTTAAACAAATTGCACTTTCAAGTCAGGCCAGAACTAGTAAATGAATTGAAGTAAACTGTGTGCTTTTTATCTTATGGTAATATTTTTCTATAAAAATACATTTTTTCCAAAGTTTTCAAAACTATGTGTTCTCTAAGATGTATACTTTGTATATTTTTTCTTTAGTCTTTTTTTAGTTGGAAAGTGCTTGATTCATTTGATTGGTACTAAATACTACTATGCACAAAAAAAAACTAACATAAAGACAAAAGATAGAAAGTACTGATCTAAGAGTACTAAAAGCAACTGAAAGCTAGGTAAAAGCTCTATTTCAGCTTATGAATAAACCATATTTCCCCAGGCTAGAATGCCCATTAGTAGACTGCATATTTAATGTATAACTTACAAAAACTGTCCTCCCTGTGAAAATCCAATGGCATTGTAACCATTCTGTAGTTTTGAGTCTTTAGCCAGCATTTCACATACCATACTGATTTGTGTATTTGCATTCAAGAAGAAGCCATTTATAGTGTCCTGTAATAATTATAGCATAATTTTACAAATATATTTAAAATGAGGTGCTAAACACTAGAGGCTCCATGGAGATTGAATCTTTCATTTTGTGAAAAATACCATGTACTACAGAAAATTGTTAATGATTGAAATGATATTGCAATGAATATTTTCATTTAAATGATCAGAAATATTAGGTGGTCCCTGGATATCAGGTGGTCACTAGATGTTTTTGGTTGTCTTAATCATTAATCTTAATCATTGTGGGGGGGATGTCAATGAGACAGCAACCCAAATACAGCTAGAGGTCAACATATAGTCCTCAACAATAGACAGGTGTCTATACCATATGTCAAACTTCAATGTTCGCTAAAAAACAACAAATTTTATAGCAATAATAATGCCTGAAAAAGGTTGTCAAGCAAAATCACCAAGTAAACAGTTACTGTAAATTCAGAAATTATTGCGTGCATTTATTATTGCGATTTTGTCATTTTAGACTAAAATGCTATTTAAATTTTTGCGATATTGAGAAAAATTCTGCTTAATTCATATAAAATATTTCAAAATGCGAGTTTAAATTATTGCGATTATAACCCTGTCACATTTTGCGCAATAATAAAAACATCGCAATAATTTCTGAATTTACAGTACTAGGCAAAAAACACTTCCAAATTGTAAACAGGCATGTGAAAATGTATACTGATGCAGTGGATTAAAACAAGAAGATATAAGCACTTGAAGTAATAAAACTATATATTACCTCTTCAATGTTATCACCAATCTCCAGGGACTTAACATACACTTTGGACACTTGTTTTTCTATCAGACCTTTGATTGATCCCATGCTAAGTGGGTTACAACAACTGTCACCTGAAAGATGATAAAAATATCAAAATTCTGTTGACCAAAAAAAATCATAAGATATATTGATATAAGTTAAAAAATATAATTTTTAATAAAACACTAAGCTTAGGAAATATCAAATAAGCATCACTTACAGCATTGTACAATTAGACCATATTACAGTTACACAACAACAAAAATTTCAATTGTCAAATCTAATAGAAAAGAAAAGGTATCAAGTCAGATTTTTTTTACAGCTTATATATACAAATGGCAAAGGTTTTGCCCTTTCTCAAATCAAATGAGTCAAAACATTTTTTAAGTTACAGTTTTAATTCATTTCTTTATAACAATGAACTGGTGAAAAGTTTCAGTCCATTGCTTTTAAAAGGGTGGCTGTTTTTATAAAGCCATCTTTTTCTGGCAATGGGCTTGACTTTCAGTTCTTAAACATGGTTAATATCCATATTGCCAAACAGAATTTGTACACCTTTGTTGCAGATGACTATTTTATTAATTTCAAAGTGACCATAGTGACTTATGCTTAGACGAGTGAAATGAACTATACCGGTATTTAGAAATATTGCTTCTCTATTGGTGCATTAACTCAATATTCAGGTTTTCATATTTAAGTCATTTCAAATTATGGAGTGTATCTCCCTCATGCATAGATCTGATTCTTTGCCTGGGTTTGGCTTAAATTTTGGTCCGTTTTGGTTTCAAAAACTCTTCAGCGTTTTAATGAGATTTTAGAATTTCAAATATTTTAGCCTGTCGAAAAACAAATCTGGTGCAATAAAATTGGTACTGTTTAAGTTATTAATTGACTTGTAAACTTTTAAGATATGCACAAAAATTAAATACAGAAATTAGACCAATTTGTCACTGATTGACTGTTGGTTGCTTAATGTCCGGTGGCAAATATTTCATGCATGTTCAGTTCGATTGTCACTTAGAAAAATTCCTAATTGCAGTTCTCTAAATCATTTAACTAATTTATTGGACAATATGCAAAGACATGAAATTAAAAATTGCAAACACGCTGCAGAAAAATAACCCTTTCCCACCTGCATTTCTATCAGTATCAAACCGCCCTACCATTCACATTGTTCAATATTGTTTTGCATATTTTGTCATTATTTATTATTCCATTATATGTAAAATATGCAAAATTTACCCATGCCATGCCAAAGAACAACTGGTGTCTGTCCCAGGGCACATGACAATGTCAAAAACACCACAAAAGAACCCAAAGTTAGTCTTCCGTCGTCTGCCATCTTGTCCGATCACATGAGAAGTACAGGGAGAATCTCTACTTTCAATTTTGGAGGAAAAAAATTATTTATAACTATAAAAGTTAAATGAAATTTTCGGGTTTGATAGTCATTACACATGTATATTATTTATTGAAATCAGTTCATTGGATGGAACTTCTATTAAAATTATGTGTATGTTAATAAATATAAAAAGAAATGTCAATAAAGCACGAAAGGATCCCGTGCACTGTGCACTTGTGAAAGGGATATAACTCTACTTTCACATTGCCACATTGCGAATGACAACAGAACAAGGATAGGTTAAAATCAATATTTTCTTGTGCTATATGATAATGGTTTTCTTTCGTTGAAACTTAAACGACACCATGGCTGCGACTTTAAAACTCCAGCGTGGAGTTTGTTTCATGTGCAAAAGTTTACAGAGTAAAGTTCATGTAATAAAAACCACTTCAGCAAGAGGAACACACAAATACACACATGTGTCTATTTCAAAATCTTATAATAAATACAGCTCTGTTTATAGAGATTTACATGGAACTGTTGATGATCAAACTATAGCAAAAGACTTTGTATATGCATTAAAGCCAATGGAAAGAAATCTGCTACTTTCAGAATTACAGAATTTTGATAAGTTAAGGAAAACACAGGGTAAGTGTACTAAACATCATTTAAATTTAAGGTTTTATAATTTTCATTAAAAGCTTGTCAAGTCAGAAAAAAATATATTTTATCACACAATGAACAACTTTGAAATATGTTTTTTTTTTGCATATCTTATTCTTTACTTTTGTTTCATTTTTGTTTATTACCAAATAGTTTTATAGGTCTTTAACTAGAGCATTGCACATTGTATTTCATATTTGAACATTTTGTGTTTAAGACCTTATTTGAGCCAGAGACATGTATATATATATATATGTGTGTCTCTGTTTTAGCTACTGATTTTTCCCTTTTAAGAATATTTAATTTTTCTTATCTTTGAATTTGAATTTGATGCATCTTGATGTCAGAACAAGGATTTTAATAACTTTTAAGAATGACACTAGATTGATAAAGTGTATTGAACTGTTTGCAACTGTCTGATAATTGGAGACTTCTTAAATCCATCAATCTGATTTATTCCTTCATTTTCCCTTGAACATGTTGAAAATTTTTATATCAAGTCAGAAAATATTGTCCAGTTATTTCAACATGTTGCTCGGAAGTCCGCTCAATCATTTTTTTCCTCATAATGGTGTAAAATTGAAATGTTTATTTCTTTTCCAAAATTGATTACTGAATCAATTCTTTATTGCCATTTTATAGAATCTGTCAGGAGATATAATTTGATATTATGTGAAGCTCTATTTCAACAGAACAACCCAGTCTTTCATGGACATATACACAATGTACATGAAATGGGTTGCAGCTTGTAATTAGTTTTAATATGCAAAGTATTAATTATATAAAGTGTGTTTTGCTGTATAATCCTTAGTTTTTTTTTTTATTTTGGGTTGGGGTATATATTATGTAGTATAGTAATATAGTCATGAAATATAATTTTAGAGGTCAAATTTATTTTTAGTGAAAGGATGTGTTGGACTTAAAGGTACTTATGAATGTGCAGTGTAAGGTGAATGGAAAATCATTTATATTTTGATAAAGAAATAGAAAAAAATATTCTGTTGATTGTTGGAAGTTCATTTACAAGCATGTATTATACAATTGAGGTAAATTATATGGCCTTCCAAATACCGTTTCGATTCCTAACATCACTGGAGAGACATTAATTGTCGAAATCTGGATATGGTGTACAGATTTTTGCACCTCATGTTTGTGGTATACCATCTTTTCCGCAAGTTTTTTGTTTGGTAATAAATTAATAATAATTACAAACGAAAGTGAACCAATGCCTGGTGAGTCTGTAGTGAGTTAGAGTCCCTGAAGTGGATACCTCGGGTATGCAGGGTCGTTATGATGAAACACAATAATGTAGAAAGTCTTATAACAACAACACTGGAGGGACTGCTACAGAAAATCAATAAATTTTCTGTAGCAGTCCCTCCAGTGTTGTTGTTATAAGACTTTCTAAATTAATAATAAGATCTATTTTGTTACGCTTGTGATCCGTTTTTTTTGGCAATCGCCAATGGCAGTTAGCAGGGTTTAAGAACATCAGTTGTTCGACCTGCTAGTCAAATGCGTTTTGTTAAAATATACTTTTTCACTCATTTGGTCTTTTGAAAAATGTTGTTTGTGCTGTATTTAGACCCCTCTACCAAGAAATTTGTTTTGCATGCACACGTATAAAAATTGCGGTTTTTATCCAACGCAATCATAGGTTTGAACGTTGTGTTTGATTTAGACTTGTTTATACAATATTAGTATATAAAACAAACCTATGAACATTTCTAGTAATACATGTATACTACAGTTTATTTGTATAATCGTGTATTGATAAAATATGTGGGCCTAGAAGATCATAAAGATCAAACTTTGCAATGTTCCAGTATATCTTATTCTTTACTTCATACCAATACAGGGCTAGAACCTGTACTTTTGCCATCCATTTCTAATGCAACACTGACTAGAAATAACTGTCACCTTAATCTCTCCTTTAAATTTAACTGATACAAATAAGCTTTCATTTAGTTTATATATAATTATATAGATTGCCTAATGAATATATATAAAATATTTATAGTGTCATGACAAATGAACACAATGTTCACTAAACAAATGCTTAAGCTTCAGCAGGCATGCAGCTCCAGGTGATAATGGGATCCTAATATAGTTTTTTTAACTTTTGAAGCTGACTTAGAGTTTTTGGGGTACAATCAGATTTAATTGTGCTGTTTATAATTTTAAGACGATAAATCTTGAAAATAATACAATTTTAAGCAGCACAATTAGATCTACTTGAAGCTGCACAAGTTTTATATCAGCATCCCATTAACACCTTGGGCAGCACGTCTGATAAAGCTTGTTTGTTTTAGTGAAATATTACATTTAATTTGTCATCACATTGTAAATATTTTATTTATTTGCATATCATTGCTAAATAGTGTTTTAAAATGACATTATTAAGCAATCTATGATTTTATTTGGGTAATTGTGTTAATCTTTGAACTGATTAATCCACCCTCAAAAACATTTGAATGTGATGTGTTGCTATTTATAGGATCTATATATATTTAGGTTTATTTTGAATCTAATGTGGGAAAAGCAAACATTTTTTCTGTTAAAGGTTTAAATGTATGTATGTCAATTAACATGGACACACTCTGTTTAAATATCAAAATGAATAGCTGAATTTATTCTGGTACATTTGAAATTTTAAAAGGGAAAAAAAATGTTGGATTAGTATATTTTTTTTTAAAATTTAATAGGAAGTGATGTAGGTTAGGAATGCTATCTGCAAATGGACTAGTATGCACCACATTTCCTTATATTCATAGTTTAATCCCTCTACATGTTTCTGTAAATTTTATCATTGGTTGTCTCTTAATATAAGTAACTATGTACATAGATTTATTAATTTTGTTTGTAAAAATAGAAATATAGTAAATGAAAACATGTTCACCTTAGGTTTGTCATATTTTGTCATTTTATTTTTGAATAAACTTATTTTTACTATATTTGATAATATCAGACAGGAGACATGAATGTTTTGTAAATGTATGCATATTCTTAAAACAACTGAAGTTCAAATAGTATTGCCAACATACAATTTTGTTTTTTTTCAATATGAGTTACAGTTATATACATAGAAATTATAAGAAGGTGAAAACAGAAAGTTTTTGTAGACTCTCTAAATCTGTGCCTCCAGTTATTGTACATATAATAGTTCTATTGTATTTCCTAAAGGCAAACATTACAAGGAGAGAGAATTGGTGCAGTGATTTATTATCATTGATTAATCACAAATACTTTACTGATACAGTTTATCTGCTATTTAATTGTAATTATAAGCTCAATAAAGTCATCATTTGTCCTTTTATCTCTTATGACTTTGGACATTAGTCTGGCCAGTTAAGATAATACATAATGTCTACTGACATTGGGAAATGAAGTTTACAAATATTGAACTTTAGCTTTGTGTGTAGGTTGGAAATTACTAAGTTTTTTTCTTGAGAATATAATGTACATAAGTCTTCAGTCACATCTTTTTTATCTTTTATATTCTGAATATAAGGTTGCAGAAAACCATATAATGCATTGATTTTTATTTAGTACTTTTTATCATAAAACTTACAAAATTAGCTTTGTCGAGCCTGCAACTTCTGTCGCAGAAAGCAAACATAGGGAGAGTGAGCCTGCAGCGGTAACAGCAGTGTTAACTAACTACTTTTAAAAAAGCTTCATAATTCAGAAGGTAGAAGATCTGGAGGCTTCATACTTTGTATATAGATGCCTTATGTTATGAAGTTTCAGTCTGTTATATGTCCATTGTCCTTGACCTCATTTTCATGGTTCAGTGATTAATTGAAAAAAAAGTTAAGAATTTTTGTAATGTTAATTTCTCTCTTATTATGAGCAATAGGATAACTATATTAAGTATGTGTGTACCTTGCAAGGTCCTAATGCCTGTCAGACACTTGACCTCGACCTCATTCCATGGATCGGTGAACAAGGTTAAGTTTTCTCAGATACTATAAGCAATAGGTCTACTATATTTAATGTATGGAATGATTGTAAGGTGTGCATGTCCAATTGGCAGGTGTCAACTGACCTTGACCTCATTTTCATGGTTCAGTGGTTAAAGTTAAGTTTTTGTGTTTTGGTCTTTTTTCCTTATCCTATATGCAATAGGTCAACTTTATTTGGTGTATGGAATGATTGTAAGGTGTGTGTATCTGTCTGGCAGGTATCATATGAACTTGACCTCATTTTCATTGTTCATTGGTCAATGTTAAGGTTTCCTGGTTAAGTTTGTTTCTTAGATACTATAAACAATAAGTCAACTATATTTAATGCATAGCTTGATTGTAAGCATAAATTGATTGTAAGGTGTACATGTCTGTCTGGCAGGGTTCATCTGACCTTGATCTCATTTTCATTGTTCATTGGTCAATGTTAAGTTTTCCTGGTTAAGTTTGTTTCTTAGAAACTATAAGCAATAGGTCAACTATATTTTGTGTATGGAATGATTGTAAGGTGTACATGTATTTCCGGTTTGGTTTATCTGACCTTGACCTCATTTTCATGGATCATGTTAAGTTTATGTGATACTTGTAGTTAAGCTTTATATTTAGGACTATCAACATAAAATCAATGGTCAGTAAAGTAGGCGCAACATTTCAGTGTGTGCACTCTTGTTTGTAATTCCAAATAGAAAATCAGTATGTTATCTCCTTTAAAATAAAATATCTGCATCACACTTTACAATGATCTTAAAAGCAAAATTAATCATGATCATTTTCAGGTAAGGCGACAGGAAAAATACATATATAGGGTATCTACAGAAATGTCCAGTTCCTCTATATAGGTCTGATAGGTACATAAGAAAAGAAAGATCTAAGATCATCAAATGTAACTTAAAAATTAAATGCTGTTGAGTTTGTTAATAAAAACATTGTTACAAGTATTTTTGGTTTGGAAAGTTTGTATTACTGATTATCTTTATTATAAATAGGTAGGGAAATCAAAATATTAGGTAAGTTGCTATAAGCATGAGAAGCAATTATAGGGATTTCAGTAGTATTACCCATTCCTCTATTATAAACAGGTCATCTCCGTTTTGCAAAGTACTTGGTTTTTGCTGTAGAAATGAATTAACGTTATGTGTGAAGAAAGATGTTATAGTATAGTTTAACGCCAAATCTTTTTGCAGTTTATAAAAAAAACAATAGTAAAATTTTTAAAAAGTAAAAAATTTTAATGTAGAAATGCAATAATTTACTTTTAAATGACACCATTCAACATTTCTTCATCAAAGAAACATACATTTTTTGTTATGACAGATGAATTGTAACTCCTGATTCAAGGGGTAGGATACATTTTGCATGCAAGTTGGTTTATACAAAGTGCTTAATATAAAGTATACAAAAGGAGAGGATCAAGTCTTTTTTTATAGTTTATTTGGCGATGGACAAGCATGTTGATTATGAGATCTTCTAGTTTATGGTATATTTTCTGTATTGTTTATGTGTACTGTCCTGTACCATTTTATAATTAAAACTCTAAGAGTATTTAACCAATAAAAAAATCAAAAGAAATACCAGAGAAGATACCATAAATGAAAGATATCTAAAAAGAACCCAAAGAAATCCAATTTATATTACAGGTTGATGTTGATATATAAAACCATAAGATGTTGATTAAGAAAGTTAAGAACAAATAGCACTAGTACATTAAACAAGACTGATCAATAACAAATCAGTTTCCTGGTAGGGGCTAACAGACCTAATACTATTGTGATGCCATGTAGAAATTGATAGGAATTAGAACAGATAGTTAGAAACAGCATGTTAAAAGTTCCATTTCCTGCATTGTAGCAATATTAATGCATTACAAACATCATTGATTAAGCATAGGGAATGTTGTTTTCTTTCAAACTTCTCTGTATTTCAGGAATTTCATTACATTAGACATGTTTTTAGGCTTATTGTGTCCTTATGGAACTCTCTTACAAAAAAAGAAGGGTTTGTGTTTAAAAATCTGAAAATTCTTCACAAGGAACTTCTAAAGTAACTGTTGAGTAAAACTAAAGAATTTGGTCACCAGCAAAGGATGAAAGATCTAGATATGTAGTCACATGTAATATATTTAATGACACACACAACACTTTTAATTCCTAGTATTTGTTTTTTTGTTTTTCAGATCCATCAGGTATAACACCCCCGACAACTGATCAGCTCAAAAGAGGTAACAAGTAGTAAATTATACCATTTTTTTCATTATAAAAGCATTAATTTGGATACAGTTAAAGATATTATTATTTTTGGTCATCACTGGATGTCATTAATTTTAGAAGTCCAGATTTACTTCTATAGTATTTGGTGTTACCCATATTTATTCAATAAACTATATTAAAATAGTACAATTTACTTTCATAACTATAAATAATAAGGATTCAGAAACAAGCACAATTGCTTATTTAAATCTATCTCTTAAAGTACTTTATTAAAGTACCGTACTGTATTCAGTATGAGAAATGAATAACTATTAACAGAGTTGGAGTCAGATATTGAGAAATGATTGTTTCTGTCTCTGTGATGAATGTTTTTGAAATTCCTTGGAAAAGTGTGCTGTATAAACGCCAATCTATCTAATTATAACAATTTCTTGCTGACTTTGTACCCTCATATTCCCTAATCACTAATGTAATGAGTTGAAATTTGTAATTATATGGGTTATTGTAAACTGAGATCAATACTGAGATGAAAAACCTAGGGAATTATTTATCACATCAGAAAATTAAAATCATTATGAAGTCTTGTTGACATATGCTGATGGTGTAATAAAAAAAAAAGTTTGTTTTTTAAATTAGTTCATATGGTATCAACTTTAACAAAAGGCAATGTGCTTGAATGAAATTATTTCTCAAATTTGGTTTTCAAAGGGATTTTTAGAAATTGAATTAAGTATCCCCATTTCAAAAGGGAAATGATTTGGAACATGCAGAGTGGGTGTATACCTTTAAGAAATAGTCCCATTGGTGAGAAAAAGTACAAAGAGTCTTAAAGAAAGGACTGTATTAAAACTGATGATTTTTTTTATTGATAAAAATGGTAGATTCACTCAATGGTAAAATATAATGCAGTCCCTGATAGCCTTCAAAGATTTTAATCTACTGGAATTCATGTAGAAATATAGATTTGAAGAATGACAATATCTTATATTTAATATATCTTTTGAGAATGACCAATGTGGCTTCCTCAATCATATGCTAAGTGCTGTTCCATCAACACTGTAATTTGATTTATAACACTGTTGTGGTACATTACAATTGGGGAGGGAATAATTATTTCTTCTAAAGAATGTTTATTTACATAAATTGAATTATTTTTTCAGTTTTCATTCATAATGCTTTGCCTTTTATTGGATTTGGTTTCCTAGACAACTTCTTGATGATTACAGCGGTGAGTTAAAAGATAATTGTGTCAGATCTTGTATCAAATCAGAACAGACATTTTTAGTTATTAATAATATAAAAGACCTTTCAGACTGGGTAAGAGTAATATTGGAAAATAATGGATTGTTTGAAATATCAGATGAAAAAAAATATGATGGTTTAATGTAAAACAATTATGAATAAAATCTTGATAATCGATTGGAAAGTAAAGTTAAGACATCAATTATCCTTTGTATAAAGAAATTGACTGTTATCAAACCATAAGAGACTGAAATTAGACAAAAAACTGTTGACAGACATCCATATACTGGTGGACAAGTTTAACATATATCTGTGTGTTGACCTGAAATATTTTGAGTAATACTAATTTACTGCAGTGTCATGACTGAGAATGAAGTCTTGGCTTATTTGAAAATTTAACTTTAGACTTTAAAGAAGACTACAGTCTTAATCAACAAGGATTATCATTTTTCCTGCCAAAGGGCGACGGTTCTTTCCTGGTACTTAGTATTACTCAAAATATTTCAGGTCAACACACAGATATATGTTAAACTTGTCCACCAGTATATGGATGTCTGTCAACAGTTTTTTGTCTAATTTCTGTCTCTTATGGTTTGTAAACAGTCAATTTCTTTATACTTTCTCCACCAATAAAAACTAGTAGTCATGATATAGCCAAGGTTGCTGAACGCTAACAAACAAACAAAATAAAGATTGACCATGATCAGTTCCACTGGAGTTCTCTTGTTGCCATTATGGCAACTGAATTTTTAGTCCTTTTGGAAGAGGTGATTCAAGTAAAAGACACCTGGGAATAAATGATACTATCTCAATTGGTTCAAATTTCTTTCGTTACACAATTTAAGCTGAGAATAATTATATTTGAATTTTGAATAAGATAAATATATTGCTTCATTTTTTAGGGTGAATACATAGATGTTACTTTTGGTGCTCTTCTTGGCATATCAACAATGGCAGGTAAGAGCTTTACTCCTCCTAGCAATTTCAATGAAAGTTAACTACATTTTTAAATGAAAAAAAATCCATACAAGCTAACAAACAAAAAACATATTTTTAGTGCATTGTAGAGTAGAAGGTATGTTTATTGACAAAATAAGACTGTTGTGATATTATTTTGACATCACTTCAAATGTGTATCTTCAAGAATAAAACAAAGGAGGAGGTTCAAAGGTCATTTTGGCTAAAATATGATTTAATTGTAGTAAATAAACCATTTTTTAAGACGTTTTGGCCACTTGCCTTCTTCACTTTCTTTATTATCCTTCTTAACTACATGGTAGACATAACTTTAAATAAAAAAAGAATGCAAAAATATGATTGTTAAGTATATGAAAAGTTGAAACTGAAAGATCTTTGAAATGTTTTTGAATTTCAACAGAGATTTTATAGTGGAAAGATAAATTACAATTTAAATTAAAGACATGACAAAATTGGCATATTTGTTAATGGGAAATATTGATCACATGCAAGTACCACAAAAATAATTACATGAGTTGTGTTGTTCATATAGACAAACATTGTGGTAAATAATTTAGTTGGTACTTGCTTGTGCTCTATATTTGCGGGTCCCAATACTATCTGAAAAATGATCAAAATCTATGTATTTTCATGAAAACACATAGAAGGGTCTTTTCCATGACATCACATCTACATTTATTGTGATGTAATGGATAGAAAAATTCTCATTACTAATCTTTCATGACCTCAACTTTAAAGAAAACACAAAGTTCAAATTTCAGATGGAAATTAGGCCAATAAAGACCCTAAAAAAGGCAATGTGCTTGAAGGAAATTATTTCTCTAATTTTGTTTTCAAAGGGATTTTTAGAAATTGAATTAAGTATCCGCATTTCAGAAGGGAAATGATTTGGAACAGAGTGGGTGTACCGTTTACCTTTAAGAAATAGTCCCATTGGTGAGAAAAAGTACAAAGAGTCTTAAAGAAAGGCCTGTATTAAAACTGATGATTTTTTTTATTGATAAAAATGGTAGATTCACTCAATGGTAAAATATAATGCAGTCCCTGATAGCCTTCAAAGATTTTAATCAACTGGAATTCATGTAGAAATATAGATTTGAAGAATGACAATATCTTATATTTAATATATCTTTTGAGAATGACCAATGTGGCTTCCTCAATCATATGCTAAGTGCTGTTCCGTCAACACTGTAATTTGATTTACAACACTGTTGTGGTACATTACAATTGGGGAGGGAATCATTACTTCTTCTAAAGAATGTTTATTTACATAAATTGAATTATTTTTTCAGTTTTCATTCATAATGCTTTGCCTTTTATTGGATTTGGTTTCCTAGACAACTTCTTGATGATTACAGCGGAAATTAGGCCAATAAAGACCCTAATCACAAGGTGTTCTTTAATTTTGTATTTAATTTTCGGTTTTTTATACCCCCGCTTTACCTCTGTCTGTCCTTATGTCAGTCCGTCAGTCCATATGTCCGTCCCATGAATATTTTCGTCGCATTTTTCTCAGGAACTACTTGACAAGGATTTCTGAAATTTGGTTTCAGGGTTTATATAAGTAAGTTACACCGTGTGATGCGTTTTCAGATTCATCACTCAACAACTTCCTGTTTACCGAACACTTGTATTATTTTACACATGATAGCCAAGTTGAAAATTTTCATCACATTTTTCTCAGGAACTACTTGACAAGGATTTCTGAAATTTGGTTTCAGGGTTTATATAAGTACGTTACACCCTGTGATGCGTTTTCAGATTCATCACTCAACAACTTCCTGTTAACCGAAATATTTCGGCTGGGGTATCATCAGTGAGCAGTAGCTCACAGTTTTACTTGTTTTTTCTCTGTTATATGCATAAGGTCTTTGTAGATTCAGGATGATACCTGCAAAAAGGTCCTAAAATTGTTTATTTTTCATGAATTTTAAGAGAAGTAAAATGTTGTGTAAATAAAAGGAGATATTTATTATATGTCAAAGACACAACAACACAAAAGACATATATATATATCAACAGCAGTTTTCAATAAAACATGTTCCAATATATTCCTGTTCAGAGTAATGTTTTTACCAATTCTAGTGTATTGGGGATTATCATTTAAACTATATTAAAAAGACAGAAACTATAAGCAACAAAACTGATAATCAAGGCAAGATATATAAGATGAGTCATTTAAGATCTTGAAAATAATTTTTTATCCTGATTTTTACATAAATGATAAATGTGATCCTGGCAATTGAGAAAATAAAAATTAATGGCTTTCATATACATATATACTGATTTTTTTTAAATTTTAAATGAAATCATTTGTTCCTTGAAAAATGAGAAAATAAATATCACAATGGTATATTATTGCTAGGTGAGCTATTCAGGCTCTTAAGAATCTGTAGGAACCTCTAGTTTATTATTAACAGTGAAATAAATCAAAGTACTGAAGTACTGAACATCGGATGACCACAAGTTCTTGAGGATGGTCAAAAGCACTTGTCTCAGAAAAAAACAACATATCTCTTTACCTGAAACTGAGGTTAATGTACAGAGATATATTTTTTTCTAGAAAAGTGCGTGCGAGTATGATGAATAAATGACAGGAAATTCAACTTCACCGTAATAACTATTATATTGTAGTGATACAAATCAGTATACACTGATTTGTTGTTATATATTATATTAAAATAACAGTTACATATATATATGATTTGCATCCGTTTGTATATCATTCTATTCTACTGTTCTAATAATAGTGCAATGCAAGTGCATGGTGGACACTTTTCTGTAAAAATTCGATTTTTCTAAGATTGGATACGAGTAGGCATTCATATTTTCCCGCAAAAACAATTACAGAGTTACCGGTCCTGTCGCAAAACGTTCTTTGAGATATTCTTCCGCATGCTTTAACACAAATTTTCGGTACGTGTGCATTGATATTATCAATGATTTTTTACTTATATATATATATATATATCTAACTACAAAACATTTTCACATTATTAATTTATGTTGTAAACAAAAATATTTTTATCAGTATTCATTGAAGAGGTGTATTTATATCAAATGACAAGGAATGTTATTTTGCACTCGTTTATGTGCGCATATTTATCATGTTTATAGATCGGTTACAAACCCAAAACTAATTTACATAATGGAAATCTAGGCGATAGCAATACATCGGAGTGACCTCAAGGTCATCGCGATGTAAAAAGGTACATAGAAGAATATACAATAAAAATCTGTACAGAAAAAGCTTTAACTCTATGATAACAGTATTACAGAAAACAAAAACACAGATACAAGGAGGGGGTCATCCCAAATTCCTGGAAAAATAAACGCTGAATCCTAAATTCCTAAAATTAAAGCATTCTTATCTGGATCTAGAAAGATTAATCCTTAATTCCTGTGTCCCCATAAGTGTAAATCCTGAATAACTACAAGAATAAAGGACCAATCCCAATGTCTAGAAAATGGTACTTCTGCCCCTCAGTAAAGCTGTTTAAAATTATGATGTATCAAAAATATTCTTACTAAATAATGATTTATCAAAAAATAATCATAGTTACCGAAAGCCCAAAAGTACTTAATCTGCTGATATAGAAATCCTGTATTTTTTATCTCTGATATAAGCAGATGTACTTCAGAGTAGATTTTATATAGCTTTGTCAGGCAAAGTGCAGACTAGCATGATCTTATGCAATGCCCAAAGTGAATTTGTAAACAGAATTTTTTAAAAGTAAAGAAAAACAGTTCACCTCATGTTTAAATTTTCATTTGGGCAGCCAGTGCATACCGATACTTCTTTAATTTAACCAAAGTAAACTTCTCTTATCTTACACATTTTGTAGATTAGATTTTACAAGCACCAAATTGTGATGTCTTAGGGAAGTGAAATGATCACAAACAATCAGCAAATACACTTTCTTAATGATTCAATAGCTATTAATGCACAATTTTGAATTTCTACTGAAATTTAATGATTAAAACGATTAAATAAATCCTCTTTAACTTCTTACTTTATTTGTCCTTTTAAACTTTTCAAGCATCACTGATGAGTCTTTTGTAGACCAAACGGGCATCTGGCGTACAAAATTTCAATCATGGTATCTGTGATGAGTTTATTCCCTGATTACACCTTGTCCTTATAAATAAAGAAATAATTTTTATATGAATTGTGGGACAATAACCTATGAAAGTCCTTTAATCATTAATATAATTTTTTGTGTAATTGGTTTGTATGGTTTGAGATAAGGCAGAATTTCAAATAAATAAGAAATTTGTATATCATGGATTTAAAAAAATTTTGGGGTTAGTGAACTATGAAATCCTCAAAATTAGTACATGTATTACTTTATTGTTAGGAAGGCAACAGTCTATGCATTGTCCTGTAGTTAATGACTATTGACAATATATACATCTGAGACAAGTCATTTTTCTTACAGGGACAATATAAGACATGTTTGAAGTTATGAATTACTTGAGCTAATAGCACAATTTAGACTATAATTTCTATTTTACAGCTTTTTGTTAAATTTTAAAAATTGCACCATTGACTCTTGCTTGTGGTCATTTTTTTGTCTTTGAGAAGTCAAAATACATACATCTATTGGAACTAGAAAATGTTTTTTCTGCTGATATATATTTCTGCTTGTATGATTAAATATAGATGCCCTCAAAAAACACCTTTTTTTATCTGGTTAATTACTCTTTCAACAGACTTTTTTTTCTATTAGAAGAGAGAATGTGTAAAGAGCTTTGTTTACTTTAAAAAATGTATTACAAAATTATTTGAAATTTGCATTAAAATATCAGGTAAGTGCAAACTTTTAATTGTAAGGTTTAAAAGTTGCTTAAATTTAATATTTCTTCAAAAATGTAAAAAAAAAATGCTTAGTTTTGACATATTTTGAGAGAAGCAAATAATGAATGCTTGAAAATACTGCTTTGCCTCATATTTCCCAAATAATTTAAATTAAAAGTAGAGAATATACCATAGATGTATATACAAGATTGGACTTGGAATATGTCAAAGTTCACTTATGCACACATACATGTATATGAATGAAATACTACCGAAGGTATAAACAAAAGTTTACTCTCTAAGTGACTGAAGGCTATATACCTGGTTAAATTGAAACTCTTGCTCACTTAATTTGGAAAGTACTTGTTAGTATTTTATATTTTCGGCAATACTGTGAAATTAAACACGCGTAAATTCATCTGCAATACTGATCTCGTGTAAATAAGTACACACGAAAAAAAGTACATATACAGTATCAATCAATAGCACTTTTATTGCTGTTCTTCATCTTGATAATGGCTTAAAGTTATGGGACTCAGGGCTCGACAATAATGCTTGTCCATTTGTCCTGTACTAGACGGGAAAAAAAAAAGTCAGACAAGTAAAAGCCATATCAAGCTTGTCCGATGGGACAAGTTAAATCATTCTGTAGAAAATAAATTAAATCCAACTTTGATGATCAAAGTAATAAACAAAAACAAGAAAAAGCTGGCTTTGTATATAAGGTAACAAGACAGTTCGGCACTGGCACGGAAAAAAACGGCTCGGCACTGTTGGAGACATTTCAGGACCAAGATAAACCAGTACCTGTTTTTTTTCCTTATTCTGTTTTTATTTTTGAAAATAAAAATTGAGAAATTATTGACCATAGAATTCAGAAAATCATATTTGATTATATTTAGACAAACAGTATTTGATTGTGTTTGAATAAACATTTTAATATATTAAAAACAAAGCTGATTGTAGTAACACATTAATCATAATAATCAATATTTCATCAACATAAAAGACCAGGATACAAACCAAATGAGTGTAGACTGACAGGCCTACAAGACTGTGCCTGATGTGCAGAGTCTGATGAGACTTTGGCATTGATGAAAACTAGAACCTAAGTCCTGTGACTAGACTTGACTAGATTCAGTTGTTCTCGACTCATATTTTTGAAAAGGATATCAAGAGATATAAATCAAATTCTGTTCTATTGTTTTAATTCATTTTGTTCATTGAATCAACCTAAAATGCAAAAAAGGTTATAATAATAAAGGTTTTTTTTTTGGACAAGTTACAATTCCATTCGGACAAGTAAGTTTTGGTATGTAATTGTTCTATTTGGCAAGTTGAAAAAAAGTTATTGTAGAGGCCTGGGACTAAGACATAAAGAGCTCTTCCTTACACCAAATGATGACTAGTGTTGGCTTCATGTGTAACTTACAATATATTCTTTAGTAAGTTAGACTGACATATAGCTGTAATGATGCCAGGTATCTATTTAACTGTTTATTATCATTCATAGTAATTATCATTTTAAATTTCAGCTGCTGCATTAGGCAATTTGCTGTCAGATGTTTGTGGTGTTGGGTAGGTATAATGTTATAAGGGAGATAATCTATGAAAGATTGCATATACTTTTTTATAAAGAATAAGAGTTATCTCCTTTAGCATGCTTCTAAGTTATCTTGTTCACGTTGATTTTTATCCCTTGCCTATTAATGATTTAGGGCATTTTTTTAGGTTTTTTTTTCCCATTTGTGTATCTGTCCATTAATCGGTACATCCTGTATCAGGTTAAAGTCTTTGATTGATATAGTTTACCATGAAGTTATGGTCACATCAACTTGAAACTTAGTACACTATTCATTATGATGTTGGCTTTCAAAAAGATAAGCAGAATATGGTTTTGTTCCTTATGTCTCTGTTCATTGAACATGGAAATGCAATAGTGCAAGTGGGGCAATGTTTCCTATTTTCGACTCATATTTTTCTTTATTATTAATAGATTCTAATTAGATTTTACATATAAAGTGACTTTCCATATTGCTGTACAATATTTTGAATCCTATATTCTAATTACCAGGTCAGCCCATTATATAGAGGTTCTCTGTAGTAGATTTGGTGTGAGAGGTCCATCATTGACACCAGACCAAGTAGATATGAAACAGACACGATGGTCTTCAAACACGGTAGGGTTCATTTAAAACTAAGCCTGTAAAGTTATATTGGTTTATTTGGTTTACTACATCAAGTTAGAGTTCATTTTATTGCCTTTAGCATAAATTTCTGTTTTGTTGCTTTTAACACATGATAATGAATTATTGCTTATCGCTTACCTCAAGGGTTGACTGGAGTATGGAAATGGTTACCTAGATTTCTCCTATCTGGTAGTAAAATCCATGTTGGAGAGGGATTTCCATTTGACTGTGCTGGGTGTATGAATCCAGTCAGATGATGATGCTGATGATGATAAATGACTGCTTTGCTTCCAATGGCAAATTAAATGCATATTCAGGATGAAAACATGTTGATATTATACAAATATGAACCCGATTTGTACTAGATGGACAGGCTGTGCTGGATTGCTAGATTGCAAGGTAACAGTTCACAGTCAGAACTTGAGTTAAACAACAGAAAATAACAACTCATTTATTTTCCTCATTTTTTTTGTTGAAATTTTTAGATGAAAAATTGTAAATAAAACCAAGTAATATGCACTTTATCATTCTTCCAAAGTTCCCATAATGCAATTTGACTGGCATAACATTTATACTTCTGAAGTTGGTTTGTTACTTAAAATATTGTCTTGTATAATTGCAGGGTAAAGCTGTTGGTGTATCTATCGGCTGTTTCTTAGGAATGTTTCCTTTGTTATTTTATGGTCGCACCAAAGATAAGGAAGAAACCAGCTAGCAGTGTTAACCTAATCAACTAATTATAGTGAAAAACCTTTTAAACTGCCTTAACTACTCATATGGTGGTTAGATTATACTGAGCTGCAACTGCCTTAACTACTCATATGTTGGTTAGATTATACTGAGCTGTAGGTGACATTATATTTACACAGCCAATGATATTAAGTCATTTTTTCATCGCATTATCATGTTAATTTTTTCATCTGCTCTGGTACATATTTTGCAGTTAGTTAAAATATTGTCAGCATGAAGGATTTTTTTAAGAGAAACCTTTTACAGAATATAATGAGTTTTTTCTTAATTTGAAATAGTCTGACACATGTATTTTCATCTTGACTAATGTAAATTGTTTTAGGTGCTGCAAAAAGTTTTGATATAGTGTTATTTTTTATAATCCATCAAAATGTTACTATGACAAATGCTTTCATTGAAAGATAAGTTGGAGTTTACAATTAGACAATTTTCAGTCATAGACTTAAAGGACATGGTGGAGGGTTGGGCGTTCACAAACATGTTTACCCCCCCCCCCCCCCCCCACATTCTGTAATCTGCCTGTCCCATGTCAAGAGACTGTAATTCAGTGGTTGTTGTTTGTTGCTCAATACCATATCTAATTGTGTTCATTGTTTTTATGCCCCTGCCGAAGCAGAGGGGGCATTAAGTGTTACCCTTGTCTGTCTGTATGTCCGTACGTTTGTCCCGAAATTGGTTTCTATTCTCTTAACTTTAGATCTCCTCAAACAAATGTTATGAATCTTATACACAATGCTTATTACCACAAAACACAGATCAAGTTTGAATTAAGGTGGTGTCACTTTTACCGTGATAGAGTTATGCCCCTTTATAAATGAAAGAATTGTTGAATTTTTCGTTTCCATTCTCTAACTTAAGTTTGCTTCAACCAAATGTTATGAAACTTTACACATTGCTTATTACCACAAAACTCAGATCAAGTTCAAATTTTGGTGGTGTCACAGTGAATTATGTCACTTTATAAAGTTATATGCAACCAGGGGCATCATCTATGTCCCATGGACGCATTCTCCATTTATTTTTACATAAATGATAAAATCAGGTAGTTTTTCTCGTTTTTTGTTTTACATTTGTATGTCATGGCCTTATATAGCTTGCTATGTGGTATGAGTTTTGTTCATTGTTGGGGGCTGTACTGTGACACATAGTTGATAACTTGTATGTCATGTTGTCTCTGATGGAAAGTTGTCTCATTGGCAATAATACCACATCTTCTTATTTTTATATGGAAGTAGATATCGTCAGGTCACAATGCTGACTTCATAATTAGCAATTATTCTTACCATATGGAAAGCTATAAGGGCCACCTCCTTGCCAAAGTTCAATAAAAAATTAGAATAGAGCTAAAGGCCTTACTTATAAAAGCAGGGAGAATACAATAAGCAACATGGTTCAGGATTTGGACAAACATATAAATTATGTTGCAAGGTTAAACATATGTTATTAATGCTCAGCTCAACCCTTCCGGGCCAGTGGCAGAAAAGCAAAACCATGAGTAGTTAACTAAAACATGATATGTCTCCCCTTTATGGCAAATATGAAAATATATGGTAAATTAGTGGGAATCTTGACTTCTTTTTATACGAGCAGTTGTATATTGGTATGACGTTGGCGTTGTCGTCGTTGTCGTCCGGCGTTGTCGTCGTCAGGCGTCCTCATCGTCAGGCGTCCTCGTCGTCAGGCGTCCTCGTCATCAGGCGTCGTCGTAGTCTGAAGACACATTGGTTTTCGCACAATAACTATGGATCTCTATGAAATTTTACCATAAGGTTCAATACCACATAAGGAAGGTTGGGATTGATTTTGGGGGTTATGGTACCAACAGTTAAGGAATTAGGGGACAAAAAGGGGACAAAAATAAGCATTTTCATTTCAGATTTCAGAAATTAAAAAGAAAATTTCTTCAAATATTATTTCTTTTTGCCAAAAAAGGGGGAGTGGGGGTTAAAATTTTTTTATTTTTTTTTGGTGGGGGAGGGGGGGGGGGGGTAAATACGCAACAGCACTGTATTTCACAAAAGCAAAAAAAAGGGGGGTAAATTGGTACATTGTTTTTGGGGGGGGGGGGGGGGGTCAATTTCGCAACAGCATAGTGTATTGCACAAAAGCAAAAAATTGAATATAAATTCAAATCATATAACCAATTCTAAGTTCTTTGACTAGAGTTATTCGGTGTCAGAAACCTATTATGTGTCAAATATTTATTTACGATCCAAATTCAGACCTGTATCAAGCGCGAATATTGTGTCCATTTTTGCCCCAACTGTTCAGGGTTGGACCTCTGGGGTCGTATCCAGCTGCGCTCAGTGAAGCATTTCATTTTATGATAAGATGGGATAAGGCATGACAATCACAACCCCCAGCCCACTCCTAGACAAAATCTATGGTGAGTAGAAATAGTTGTCCTTTCAATTTAGGATATATTTGGTTTAAGGGTGCAAATTTGAACAGTTGTAGAGAATACTAGAGATATTTAAACAATTTATGATAAGAGAGTTCAGTGTACTCCCAACAAATTTCATACAACTTACTAGTCAACAGGGAATTTTAAAATACTAACAGTATTTTGTTTCTAGAAATTATAGCACCACATCCATAACCAATCTATAAGAAAATAAGTTCATATCATTAAGAACCACATTCAAGCAAAATAGAATCTCATTACCATGATGCTTAAAGGCCCAGGGAAGAATGGGGGGGGGGGGGGGGGAGGAGGGGGGTACTGGTAGGTTCTTATCATTGCTGTTTAGAATGTATATGGTTTTAGGGTATGATTTATTCAACAGTTATTAATATATTGAACAATTTACAATACAAAGGGGTGGGCTAGTGTATCTGTAAATATCTTGTTGTGACAATTAAAAAAATATATGATTTAGGGATATGGATAGGAAAGTTATTCAAGATATCTAACAATTAGATTAGGCAAAACCTATGGTGAACTAGAAAGGTCTTATCTAGGCAATTAAGACTGTTTATAGTTTAGGGATGATTTGAACCAGTTTTGAGATATTAAACAATTTATTATATGTAGAGAGGGGCAAACTCTAGAGTGCATTGAAAATGTCTTGTCATGGTATTCAAGAATATATATGGTTTTTGGAAGGACAAATAAAAAATAAATTATTTGACCTTGTAAATCAAAAGTCATCTTCAGTGGTACATGACACATTGGCTTAAGGTGCTGAACCCATGTGCCAAATATCAAAAGCCTATTTTAAAGCATACACAAATTATAATGTTTCAGACACACAAAAATCCCTAAAAATCAATTATTTTGACCTTGAGGTCAAAGGGTAATGTCATGATTGAATGTGACACACCATCTTATGGTTTAACCCATTCATGCCAAATATCATATGTCAATGTCAAAAGATAATAAATTGTGGATTGGGCAAGTTTAAATGAGAACTAGATGAAGAAAAAGAAGAAATTATACTAGAATATCCTGTCTCCTTTCATTGAAGGAAAGACAAAAAGTTTTCCCCAATCCCGTTTTTCATAGGAGACAAAAACTATAACATTAGTTTAAAAAGTATAATATTTTATTATAAAGATATAATCAATGAAATAAAACTAAATTTGTATGCAAATTTAAGCAGGAATCTATAAAACAGGAAAACTTATGTAAAACAGGAAAACTGATTACTTTCTGAGGACATTTTAATTCTCTTTTCATGTCAAAATGTTTTAGTGTCTGTTTCATTTGTTTACTGCTTATTAGGGAAGTATGTTTTTCTTTGCTTAGCAACCAACCAGATTTAGCAGAACAAATTTGCCTATTTTGGCTATTTTGTCTTCATTATTCAATAAAAGGTACATGTACATGTACATCTCTATGTTTTACACATTTTGTTAATAGTTTACAAAGTTGCTGATTTAGTTTTTTTTATCTGGGTTTATTTTTCTTATTTTGAATGTTATTTACTTAGGATATAAGCATGTAAGCATATGTTGTATGAAAACAATAGTCTTATGGTTTTTAAATTTGGTATATAATATAAATATTAAGTTTTACCCTTGTCCGTCCATACGTACGTACGTCCCAAAGTTGGTTTCCGTTCTCTAACTTTAGTTTGCCTCAACCAAATGTTATGAAACTTATACAAAATGCTTATTACCACTAAACACAGATCAAGTTTGAATTTTGGTGGCATCACTTTAACCGTTCTAGAGTTATGCTCCTTTACAAATGGAAAAATTGCTGAATTTTTCGTTTCCGTTCTTTAACCTTAGTTTGCCTCAACCAAATGTTATGAAACTTACACACGATGCTTATTACCACAAAACACAGATCAAGTTTGAATTATGGTGTAGTCACTTTAACCCTTCTAGAGTTATGCCCCTTTACAAATGGAAAAAATGCTGAATGTGTCGTTTCCGTTCTCTAATTTTAGTTTGCCTCAACCAAACGTTATGAAACTTATACACAATGTTTATTACCACAAAATACAGATCAAGTTTGAATTTTGGTGGTGTCACTTCAACTGTTCTAGAGTTATGCCTCTTTACAAATGGAAAAATTGTTGCCTCAACCAAATGTTATGAAACTTGTACATAATACTTCTTACCACAAAACTCAGATCAAGTACAAATTTGGGTATCATCATTTTTACCGTTCTTCAGTTATGTCCCATTATAAATTTATATGATATGCAAGCGGGGGCATCATCTGTGTCCCATGGACACATTCCCCATTTATTTATTACATGAAATAAAGATAAAGTTTAATAGTTGCTTATGCTTATTTTCATGGTCATTTCATGGAAATAACTCATTTATCAAATCATGACATTGTCACAATATATTGTTGTAGTGTATTTATGAATTATCATGTAATTTTTATAGATTTGTCATAGAAATACCAGAACTACCCAAATGAAATGAATCATTTCAAGATTTATACAAGACTGCACTAATTTGCTGTAAGCTTAGTTATTACAATTTAATATTTAATTGTTGCTTGAAGATTTTGAATACAATAAGATTTATTTTTAAATGTTGGTTGGCATTCGTTGGTTATGCTCAGTACCAATGTTTATACAGTTATATTAGCTATTTGAAGCATGTAAAACTATGACAATTTTATATTTTTAGAGTTTATTAAAGAGAAGGAATTAAGATTTTATCTGTGTATCCTTGAGTTTTTTATTGAATAAAATAAAATAAACAGTATTCATCAATTTGATATTGCTGGTCACAATGCCTAATGATAAAAAAGTGTTATCAGCTACATTACTTGATACTGTGTTAAATACTCAAAAAAACAAAACCTTTAATATCTCTTGAAACATAACTTGTTGCCAGGCATACTCTTTTCCAATTTCTTGGTTGGTGAGACATTGTTTTTTTTCTTTAACTTTTATAAACTCTTACTTCTCTTGGTAACACGTGGTATTGAATTTTCTAATTCAACTGTTTTTATCTGGACTGAGCCTTCAATAGCTGTAATTCAACAGGGATAATGCAACTGCTTATCAGAAAACTTGAGTTCTCTGTCTAGTGTTTTGTGATATGTTGGATGTCATATTGTCTTCTGTCCATTGCTCATGGTATTTTCTGTCTTTCTTTGACTTACAGGTTTTGATTGCCTCCCCTGCTTCTTTTTCACTATTTTTATAAAGTCTATTACACATGTACTATACATTAAGATGTTTTAAAATATAAAAATAAAGAGATGTGGTATGCATTCCAGTGAGACAACTCTCCATTAGAGACCAAATGACCTATAGATCGCAACCATAGGTCACTGTATGACCATCAACAATGAGCAAAACACAAACCACATAGCAAGCTATAAAAGGCCTCAAAATGACAAATGTAAAACAATTCAAACGAGAAAACTAAGTGCCTGATTTATATACAAAACAATAAACGAAAAAACAAATATAATATACAGCCACAAACGACAACCACTGAATAACAGGCTTCTTTCTTTTATTCATGGTGTTCCTTCTTTGACGTATCGCTTTTGATTGCCTCCTTTATTTATCTTTTAAAGTCTTGTACACTGGTACTTTTATTGAGATAAAATTTTACCTGTATTTGTTTTTGGAGAAGACGCCTTACCATTTGTCCTATATTATTAGTTTGTTGTAGATTTTACACCTTCTTTCCTTTTAATTTCATCCCACTGTTATTAAACATTTCAATTATACATTGTAACTTTATAGTTTTACTGAAAGATTTCATTTAGAGAATTTCAGCCATTTCTGATTTTCTCCAAAAATTGATAACAGTATTATTGACATGGAAAATTAGCAGAAATTGACTTAATTCATAGAAAAATTAAGAAGATTTTTTTTAAAAGGAAGCTGGAATGAAAGTACATGTATTGAGATCTGGAAACTCAAAATATCCACCATCATTACCACTTATGTCCAATAGCATTACATCTTAAGTTTCAGACTCTTCACAAAGACTACAAATAATCCATCACATTTTCTTCCTTGCAGAATTAGTGTGTATATTAAATTGTACAGTACTTTTTTGAATGTCTAGTTTTAACTGCCCAATGTTTACAAGTAAGTTAATATTATAACTTTCTACGAATACTTAAGATATCAATAACACTTCTTTTTCCATTGATTACATCTATTTGGCTCTACTCTGACATTAATGATAAAGACATAGAGCTGTAACAGTACTTCCTGATATATGGGGCACTTCAAATTTAATGAATGAGAAAAATCATGGATTTTGAAAGGGGGGGGGGGGGGGCGTAAATCCATAAAGGGATTATATATAAATTTTTTGGACTATTTTATGCTAGAAAATCCTATAAATGCCGAAAAACATGATATAATTATTTTTTTGGGTGATCAAAAGGAGGGGGCTACACCCTCTACCACCCCACCCCACCCCTAAATCCGCCACTGTTGAGCACTTTTGAAAAAAATATAAGCTCAGAAAGAAATGGCATCTTCGTAAGTGTAGTAACATCAAACTCTTTGAATAAAGTTTATTGGATAATTACAGATTTTATCAAATCTTGTTAGTTATTTTATCAAATTTATTAAACTCGTTAACATCTTGTTTGATATATTTCTCTGAATTGTAATCTACAATAACACCATCAACTAAAGGCAGTATGTATATGCATTTTAGTGGGTTTTATAAGTCAGTTGCACTGGTTATATATCATGTTGCAAAGAAAATGATTTAATGATAAAAATGTATCAATGTTTAAATATCAGTGTATGATGGGAGTAGTTTTGTTTTTGATAAAGGACTGTTTATTTATGCTTGTTATTTATGTATTTGTTTTGAATAGACAAATTTTAATTTTTGACATGAGCTTTAGACAAGTGGTGACTCCAATATATAACCTATTCGATTGAGTGTCTGTCATATAGTGTTACTTAGTTAATTGAGCTGTCTTCACCATTTTCATGTATGCATGACACATTGGTAAATATTAAAATTGTTTATGTAATGGTTTTAAACATTATTTATTATTGATGATAGTCATCATTAATTCGATCATATTGAATGGACAATTTTATTTTCATAGAGCAAATAATTTGGAATGTACTTAATGTTCCTTCTGGGAACTTCAGAATTCAATTGATTTAAACACAAGATGACTAAATTGATAATGATAATGGATTTTATTCTGACAAAATTTTATCGGAATATTTTGTACATTTAAAAAGAAAATAGTGTTGATTTTATGTTGATTTATGAGTTTTGGAACAAATTTTATTTAATAGCAAATTACATGAAACTATTGGCACGTATTGTTAAGATCATAAACAGCTTCCTCTGAGGTTGTTTCAATGTCAGAAAAATAAACTGAGCAGAGTTATGTAATATGTTTTTTGTTTGTTTATTTCATTACCACTGTTTTCTTGATAAATTATTGAACAAATACCATACCATTTTCATCATCAAACAATAGTTATGATTTTTCCTCAGAGATTTTTCATTTCCGGATGCATTTATCCATACCATACACGAAACATCATGTAATTATATTTCATTGTCTCATGTAATGATTGTGAATGACTGTGCAACATGTGTCTTAAAAAAATTTCACAACCAATATGTTTTGACTTATTTAGCTGTTTTGTGAAAGTTAACATGTTCTTTGTTTAAGCTTTTACATTTGTACACCTTCTCATGAGCTTTTTGGGCTTAATAGGGGTATTATTTATTCCATATTGACAACATCTTACCTACTATCAGTAACCATGTAACCATGTGGGTAGTCATGTGGTGATGTGCTGTGATTAATTTCTGTGTACTCAATACCACTAAATTTGGATTGATAAAAAGTCAATAAATGCCCCCACCAAACACATGTTATTAAATTTTTTAATTTTTATGTAAATTTTAAATGCTATCTGATATTATATTAGTGATTATGTAATGGTTCTTCATAAATCTATGACTTCATTGCGGATAAGGTATTTACTTCTGCATGTAGTCTGGGTCTAGTATACTAGTTAGTATAATACTCTCAAATGTAGTGAACAGCTTTAGCATACACCTTTATGAGAAAAACATGACACATTTCTGAAAGTAACTAATTTACACATTCAAAATATAACATGCATGCTGCAATAAAATGCTTGTGATGCTTATATGAAATTCAAAATACAGCAGTTATATATATATAGTACTCTATGCAGGCAGCTTTGTCTTACAAATTGTAAGTTAGATATAATCAAAACTATGATTTGATAATCCTATGATTGTCCTGCAAGACGTATGATCTTGACAAGTGACCCAAAATGTATAAGTTCTTGACCTGAACACATCGGCAGAGGACATTTTAGAGAATCAATAGTACATTTGAAATAAAAAAAAATATTGAAAGTTTTAGCGCCAAGAATAACCCATTTTAGAGTCAGATTTTTGTCGCACAGACGAGGTAGAAAATGCAAACTTAGACATATTTCGATGGAGATTATATAGCCCTGCCAACTCATCATGGTTCATTGGCTTTTTGCTAAGTACATTTTAAAGTCTGTATATAGGGCAGTTTAAGGGGAACTACTTATAATAAGTAAATGTTGTATGGTATGCAGTTGTATTAGCATTGGCATTTCTCAGTTCAACTGAGATTTTTTGGCCCTGCACCTTCAATCATGGTTCATTAATCTTGAATGTTTTGCATAGTTTACATGTTGAAGTATTGTCATTTTAATTTAAACATTTGCATTAAAATGACATTAATATAAAAATAAGGAGATGTTGTATGACTGCCAATGAAACAACTATCCACCAAAGTTCAAATGAAGTGGATATAAGCAATTATAGGCAACTATACAGCCTTCAACACTGAGAAAAACCCATACAGACAAGACATATTTCTGTGTCAACAGTTTATTAAACTGATCCAACAAATAAAAATATTATCAATTGCAGGCATTAAAGCGACAGAAATTTCATACACTTGTACTTATTTGATACATAAGATGTTCATATCCACAAGAATTTTTATCAGTTGACTTTTGTAGGAGTTATGAGTCTTTGAAGCATGCTCACAAAGGTTCTTTAATTGATATCATTTTTATACTGGTCAAATTTTTGTTTAACTCTGACCAGGCCTTGGAGAGGACATTTTCAAAGAAAGAACTAAAATGAAATAGAAGTGTACTTTCTAGCCTCAAGCGTCATGCCAGATATTGTCATTATTTAAAACCATTAGACATCTTCTAAGAAACAATTTCGACATTTATACGAAATCTTTTACTAATGATACTGGGAAGATCCTAACTAATTAACAGTTTTTGTGGACAAACCCAAGTAAGAAATGACCACAAAGGTACATAAATAGAACCATACAAATAGTACATGCATGCAGGTTCTCAGATATCTCGCATATTAAAATCTTACCATGCAGAAATGCACCTAATGTGTTCCTCTCCTAATTTTGAGTTTTTGCTGCTATCCAAAATCAAAGTTGTGGAACATATTTTATCTGAATCATTTGGTAATCCATGCAATTGGTGTCTTCATCATGACAGTCTTGAACATTAAAACTTAATATTAAATAAATGACACTGCAAATTTTTAGTGTTTGGTGCAGGTTGGCTGTCACTGTGCAACACAGTTTAACATATATGAACATATACAGAACCCTATGGGAAAAAGCAGAGAACTCTTTTTGTCAGAAAACACTGTTAAACATCCAAACATTCTATCCACATTGATCTGTGTCCACACTTGTCTGATACATAAAATGATAGTAGAATGATTATATTTTAATGTCAAAACAGCCCATTATTCAATATTAGAATGTAATATTTCAATAAAAATGCAGTTTGATAAATATAACTATCTTGCACAATAAAATGATTCATTTAATACTAATTGGTTTCCATCTGTTACAAAACTGTAAATATCAGCAGTATCATTTTGAGATTTGCAGAATAAATTAGCAGCTTTTTATTTTAGACATATTTACTGAACATCTTGCATACTATTCTTTGGCCTTTCAATGCTTTGTAAACCTGATGACTATACAAAAGCTACATTTTTTTCTTGGTTTATTCAGCAACATCTATTTCCATGTTATTGTTTACCATTCATAATTAATAACTATAAATTTTTGCTTTAGTAATAAGTATGGGTAGTTTTACTCAACTCATTTAAGTTATCAGTAAAATGGGCATTAAAAAAATACAAGTGATTTGATTAATCTGATGCAAAAAAAAGGCTATAATTTTAGTGTTTAAATAGTAGTTTTGAATTTTTGCTAAAATGTCAAAGCACCTGAATATTTTTTGAGTCTTCATGATGTTCCATATAATTGTTAGTATTATTCCTATATATTAGGAAGAGATTGTAAGACAAATAATGACAGTATTTTTTATGATTTCACAGATTCAATGTTTATGTAATCTGTGCATTTAAATTATTGATACAAATAGCATACAAAGAATTGAAAAAATACAGGAGAATTAATGACCCCTAATTGAGGCTCATCTTGTCCAATAGATAAAGCCCTAGTTAAAAACTTCTTCATATAGTTAATCAAAGACTAAAAGGTTCTTATACATTTCTTTCCTCAATGATTTTTTTTGTGCTGAACTTTATGCTTAATATATTCTTTATACATGTACTCATATGTTGTGACTCAATGGTCGGATTGAATTAGTGTAGGGTTATGGTCTGGAACATATATTTGTTAAAGGTCCTTGATTTATTAGCTATGCATAGTCCTGATAGATAAATGCTTCTAGTCTCAATATAGTCATAATAATACCTATACAGTTGTCATCATGTGGGTAATCATATTTTCATTAAGAACAACGAATCAAAATAGAAAAAGTACCAGTAATTACTTGTCCACTTCTATAACAAATTCTGTTGGTTTATAACTTCAGATTTTATCTGTATGTAGTATGTACTCTTGTCATATGTTATATCTACAAGGAGTTCTGATGTTGTTCCTGTTTCAGTATTTAAAAGTACAAAAATACTTAAGTAGAACATATGCAATGATAACATTAAAAAGCAAGCACATGAAGTACACAGTTATAATTACATTTGTATTAACTAGCTTGAACTATTTTTCATCTAATTTCGACTTTGATTCAGCTTTAAATGTGCAATTCTTGTCAAGTTTTTAAAGTAGGTTGTTATTTAGTTTTAGTGGTTCTGTATGATGTAACAGGCTTTTATTTCTGAAAAAAACATTAAATAAAAAAGTTAGTATGTATACCACAAACATCACAGGAAGTTAATTGAATTGCATTCTGTTTGTTGAAAAGTTTATATGAGAAAAATCATTATAAGGAAATGGTTAGTAATACCATTGAGGTTTTATTGATTTAAAAAATTTTCTAGATGCAATATATTTGGGAACCAGTTTATACTCTGATTAAGGTAAGAGGTGGTTTTATTTTTACATAACTTCTTTAGAATAAAACAGTAGGATTAAAACTAAGTTCATGCTTTGTACCATATAAACCAACATCCATTTTTGTAAAATTATTTAAGGAGATGTCATTTTCTGCATATATCTACACATAGAAATTAATATTATTAAATACTTTCTGTATCTGCAGTTAATGTGTAGATAGCCAGATTTTACCTTTCTGTTTATAATTTTGTTATAAACTTTTCAGTTCACAAAATTAAAAAAACCAACCTAAACAGACTTCTATTTTTGTTCACATAAGGCCACTTAAGATTATTACATATAACATATCATTTGATGTCAAGTTATTTTTTATGAATGAATTTTTTAAGTAAGTACATGTACTTGTTGACTTGATAGGGTTTCCTCTTTTATTAGTTAGAGTTAATTTTTCTCCTTTACTAAAATTTAAAAATCATTTTCTACATAAGGAAATTCTTGTACCAAGTCAGGACTATAACAGTTGTTTTCCATTCGTTTGATGTGTTTGAGCTTTTGATTTTGCCATTTGATAAGGGACTTTCGGATTTGAATTTTCCTTGGAGTTAGGTATTTTTAGTGTTTGACTTTTTGAATTAGACTACTAAAACATATGTGAATATTTATGTTTCAGTAAATGTTCATGAATGTAGATACATGCTCCTTTTTATTTTATTTTATTTTATTTTATTCTGATTTGCACTTTGAAGGATGATCCCTGACCTGAGAAATATATTCTTTTAAAAAAGAAAAGCAAAACGTGAACCCGAGACAGCTGACTGGTCACCAAAAAAATGTTGCTGAATTTTTTTGGCTTTAGATTTGAAATAATTGACTGTATAGAATAGGGTACTGTCAGGTGATGTTTAAACACCTTTTAATATTGAAAATATGTAATTGTGGGTAGATTCTCACACAGGGCAATTAAAAGCACTGTTGGATTTTAGTTGTAAACAGAAAAGTGTATACAGCTACTATATGAATTTACCTTTTATGGCTTGACTATTTTATCTATTACTTGGGAGTGTACATCAGTTTTTCTTCGTTTTTCAGTGGCGGATCCAAGGAGGAGAAGGGGGGGGGGGTTCAGGGGGTTGGAACACACTTTTTTTTACGATCAATGATTTTGAATGGGGACACTGAATGGTTGGAACCCTTCCCCTTTATCCTGGGTTGGAACCACCCTTTTAAAAATGGCTGGATCGATCCGCCCTAATCCTATTCAATTCTTAGTTTCTGCAAACCGAATGTCTAAAGCAAATTGCACACCAATCGCAATATAAATTTAAGCATGCACCTAGTTTGCTGAAATAATTTGGATGTATTTATTTCATCTGTCATATCTTCATATTTTGTTTCCTTGATGGCTTCAATTATTCTTACAATCATTATTGAAGCTGTCGTCTGTACTCATGGTAGATTGTGTATATAGTGAAATTAAAAGTCCAATTTCCATGTGAAGTGTAACTCTGTGGAATGCAACTTATACGACGGTTTCGTATTTTGTTTTTTAGAGTAACACACCAGCTCCATTGGGACCTCTTATATACTGACAATTATTTTGCTCTTGAAAAACATCTCAAATTTTAAGGATTTCCTGAAGTTACTTTAATCAATCCAAATATTCTATGGGAAAAACTTAGTTCTGAAGAAGTTTTATGAATACCTGAATATGCTCTAAAAAAACTAGTATAAAAAAAATATGTACCCTATGTAGATATATAGGATTAAAATGTTATACGTCAGACACGCATTTCGTCTACAAAAGACTCATCAATGACGCTCGAATAAAAAATGTTAAAAAGGCCAAATAAAGTACGAAGTTAAAGAGCATTGAAGACCCAAAATTTCAAAACAAAGGTTAAGTAAAATACATCTACGGTAATGTATTTATTCCTTGGGAAGAAAATCTTTAGTAATTCGAACATTTCAAAGTTTATAATAGGGTATTAACTCAAAAAAAGAAAAAAGAAAAGAGAAACAGCTAGAGGTCAGAATACCTTAACTTATGATGACCATGATTCAACGTCACATGTCCAGCTCTTACTGCCGTGTCATGAATTTAGATAAAAAAAAAAGGGGCAAACATTTACAGTCTGCGAGTGAAATTAATATTTATGCATGCACGTGGTTTTCTTGCGCAGTGCAAGAAATAGTATATGGAAAGCATACGCACTGATACTCTGCATTATAATACGCATTTGTGTCATCACGTATATTAATTCTAAGCTCAAATCTAATGCTAGTTGAATTCGGATACCAAACTACCTACCTCAAGTGTTTTGATTCCGGATTCATGGGCATTTAATCCGAAATTTGTGTAAACGCCAAAGGTATAATATAATGTAAATAAACCAAGACGGGTGTATGATAGCCGGTCAACACAATGAATACACAGTGATTATTGTGAAATATTATATACGTTATTTTGTGAGATGCAAGGATTTAAAATAGTTGTGAAATATTTTTTTCATTCACTACAGTTTAAATTTAACTTACTTATGTGTACGCATCCCTGATAACTGGTGCTCATATGTTGCATACAATTTTCATGAATGTATTCACTATTCAGAGGGGCCTGAGGGGGGGGGGGCTCATCACGATTCACGAGTTGGTTTTTTTGTCAATCACGATTCACAGAAAATAAATTTCCATGATCACGGATCACGAAAATATAAAAAAAAAAATCTGTAGAAAAACGGATCACGATAGCGAAAATGAGCCGATCACGAAGAACGAAAATAACCCATCAGGCCCTTGTATTCAGACATGTCGGACATAATATAACATTATACTTTATATTCTATTAATGACAAATGTAGTCTAAGTTTAAATTTAATAATGTTAATGAATATTTCCTTGGTCTGTTAGTGTATCTTTATAATGAAATTTACTATTATGACACGGAAATGTCGTTTTGTTTAATTATAATTATGCTTTCCTACCTAAGATAAATATTTATAACAGAAATATCGTTTTGTTAATTTTCTTCAAGCTTGCTTTTACATAATGTCACGTGGTAAACGTTTAGAAATAATCTGTTTATTCTGAGACATAATGTATTAGTATACTATTCCCAGGTTTATTGTCACAATGCTCAATACGACATAATAGCACGTTGTATAAAATACTACCGTGACACACAACGCGCACAGGGGCTTTCTCAAAGCATGAATTATATAATTGCCGGTTATCATTATACTTGATATATAATAAATATTCTGATTATTTCGCATTATTAAAAACGCATATGTTCTGCCAGAGAGCAAATAGGTGTCAATATCTAAATGATTTTTACTGCAATCTAGTCTTTATCTTTTTTTAATATTCCGATCTACAGTTAAACTTCGATTGTTGAACTAGTACAATGTCACGTGGTAGCCTTTCCATAGAGGGACCGTATCAAAGACATAAACAACTACCTGTATAAATGATCGAAACTTTTCGAGACGTTCCGAGAATCTTGTTTTCGAGGATATCGAATGGCCCATAGAAGCTTCCAAAACTCACCAATATATAGGCATGAACCCCTCAGGGGGGTTCACGCAAAAACTCATAGTAATCTAGAAACCAATATTTTTATGAATATGTTCTCTAAAGCCCTAATATGCAGAAAAACCCTTTTGGGGCACCCTCTTGTTTAACTTTAAGGTCTAGGAGAAAATGCCCAAGATTCTGGTGAAATTTGAATCTATTTTTGAATTGTTATATATATTAATGCTTGCACAAAAGCTTGATACACTGATACAAAAAAAACTTTTGCAGGCCCCTCTAGAAAATTTGTTCAGGTTATATATATATTAATTTCTCTCTTTATTTTTATGCCCCCCGCTGTAGACGATGGGGGCATTAAGTTTTATCCTTGACCGTCCATATTCCCTTCTTTCCGTCCGCCCGTCCGTCCCATTTTTATTTGTTTGAAGCTTGAGCGGGGGCATTCGTATCCTCAGACACATTCTTCTTTTATTTTAAATATTTTATAACTTATTTGTAATAGTTGAAAAATAGTAATAGTGAGGGCATAAAAAGTAGGTCTTCTAAATTTGTATTTTTGTCACTTTACTAGAGTGAATGACTTCAAGACTAGAAAAAACCATAAACAAACTATTTTTCTTCAAGGTAAAGTGGCAACTTTTTTGTTAGAAAAACCTTTAAGTTTGTTAGAATTTAAGCATTTATATTTAACATAAAGAATGGGTTTTAGCTGCCTGTATTGTGACCATCTCACTATAAACTATTTATCCAATCAGCATTGAATTATTCTGATCACTTGTATAAATTATAATTAGACTTCGCACTAGAGCTCTGAAATTCACACTATCAGATAATTAGCTGGAAACAAATTCACTCAACTGCAGTTCTATAAACACATATTTTTTGGCTTTGATTCCTTATCTAAATTATGTAGTATCTAACATCAAAACACTTCATAAAATTGATTTCTATTTTTATATGTCAATTTTACTTTTGTCATTTGGGATTTGAAACATTTTGCATATAAACAAATAAGATTTAACTTATCAAATGATAACATTGATATCATATCCAGCCTGCCCTGTGAATATTATAAAACATTTATGATAAAATTGGAATCCTGTTGAGTAATTTAATGAAGTTAAGCTATAGTTCTAACATTGCAGGAAATGAATGCTTAGCCTTGGTTGTGTTTGAGTGCTTGATACTTTTCTGTTAGTGACTGTAAAATTGATGCATCTTGTGTTTAAATATTATACAAGGCATATACCGTAGTCATCAAAATGTTACATTTGTTTACAATTGATAAAACATATTTTAAGTTAATTTACTAATGGTTTATAACCCGCAGCAGCTGGTATATAAATAATTTTCAGTCTTTTGATGAAAGAATATTGACCTTGAAATTTACATTTTAATATTAATGAATATTTCCTTGGTCTGTTAGTGTATCTTTTAATTCATATATGTTTAACATATCTGTGTAAGCAGCTGTACATGTATTATACATGTAAGTGACGACATTTTTTTAGTCATTTTTATTATTTTGTAACATTGAATTTTGCTTTTGTAATGTTTTATTAAGGATGTTTGCCTAGATCCTCTTAATTTTTTCAGATCTCTATCTACTGGTAGTAATAAAAAAATAGTTCTGTTTTAAAAATCAGGAAGATATTGAAATGTGATGAATCTAGTAAAATTAAGATTAAAGATTTTTTAAGATTTATTGTAAAGCAACGCTCAGACACATATATGTGTAACATGAGGTAAATATACAATAATAAACATGATTTATAATACAATGGTAACATTTAAAAATAAAAACAAATAAAAATTCATACAAATCAATATATATGTCACAATAAGTTATTTAGCTTTCTAATAAAAGATGACACCTGTTTATATAAATTAACATTGCAATAAGATAACATAACAGGTAATTTCTGCTGGCTTGGATGCTTCATATAATAACTAGGGATATGTTTTTCTCTAAAAATAACCAGTTTGGGAGACTTACATATAAAAAGATAGTGAAATTCGTCTCCTACATTTTCTTTACATATGTGACATTTTCGGTTCTCCGCCAGAATATTATACCAGCGCCCAGTTTCAATGGAAATTTTTAAATTAGACGTTCTTAATTTTGTCATCCAGATTCTTACATTTTCCGGGATTTTTATTAAATAATTTTCAAAACCAAAATAATTTTTATAACTAGAGTAAAATACACCTCGGGAAGATAATTGAACATCTTGATGCCATTTTTGTATATATTGGTCTTGTAAAACCTGTTTTATCATATGTTTGTAGTCAGTACTATCTTGATTGACAAACACATATCCTAGTCCTGTATCATTAAATATTGATTCTATAAAATTCAGCCATTTGAATGACTGACCGCTATTTTGCTTTAAACTTAATAATAATCTATACATATTACTACTTAATTTTTCACTATGGATTATACTTCTCCAAAATGATGTCATTCTTATTTTTACTTTTATTTCTAATGGAAATCTGCCTAATTCTTCATATACCATATAGTTAGGTGTTGAAGATCTTACTCTTGAAATACGTTTACAAAAATTTAAGTGAATTTGTTCTAAAATTTTCAAGTTTTCGTATCCCCAAATCTCACAGCCATATAAAAGACTAGGCTCTACCATGGCATCAAAAAGTTTAAGCTGTAAATCTAATGGGATGACTTGATTTCTTATACTTTTGTACAAGCTGTATAATGCTTTTTGTGCTTGATTAACCAATTTTTTCTTCGCTTCTGTAAAAGTACCATTACATTTGAATATGAGCCCAAGATATGATAATGTATCGACTAATTCTATATTTTTGCCTTGTAATTTAAATTCAAATTTTCGTCGCACTTTGCCTTTGCTAAATACCATACTTTTTGTTTTTGTAACATTTACTTCCAGTTTCCATAATTCACAGTAATTCTGAAAATTATTTAGTGCATTTTGCATACTTTCTGCTGAATCCGCCAAAATGACGGTATCATCAGCGTACAATATGGCGAACAGTTTCATAATTGAATTTAACTCATTTTGACATTTTTCTTTAACTATCTCAAGGGGACATCCACCTAAATCAATAAAGAACTAACAAAAATTATGCCTAATCTACCATCTTTAAAAATATATACGGATTAAAAGTCAAATGATTACGGTTCCGACCGTGCAAGACCCTCATGGGTAATCAAGGTCGTTAACCCCCCCCCCCCCCCCCCCCCCCCGTCGAAATAATAACGTTTTTTACACCAATTGATTTAAATGGTTTAAAATAGTTTTTGCTTATTTTATTTTGTTTATTAGTATAATATTGAAATTTAGATCAAAATATTAATTTGTCATAATGTTTATCATGAACATGTTGATTTCATTTCTATAGGACAATTTGTGTCAGTGATTCATTGAGTTTTATTTAGTTGACTTGAAGCTGTTAGTTTTTTAACATACCTGTGTAAATGTAATTGAGTGGCCATGTCACAGTTTTGTTTTCAGAGTTTTGAACGAATAAACATATAAATCGAATTAGATTTTTTTCTTTTGACAGTACTTAACTTTAAAAGGAGAGAAAAGCTAGTATCACTAGGTCCGAATCAAGATCATAATTGTGTACATGACATAATGTGGCATTGAGATGGCATATCTGTAAGAGTTAATCTGAGTTTCAATATAAAAATAAGGAGATGTGGTATGATTGCCAATGAGACAACTATCCACCAAATTTCAAATGAAATGGATGTAAGCAATTACAGGCTACCGTATGGCCTTCAACAATGAGAAAACCCCATACCGTATGGCCGGATATAAAAGGCTCCGACATGAAAAATATGAAACAATTCAATTGAGAAAACTAACAGCCTAATTTATAGCAAAACAATTTACGAAAAACAAATATGACAGACATGAACCAAAGACAACCACTGAACTACAGGCTCCTGACTTGGGACAGGCAAATAAAGAATGTGGCGGGGTTAAACATGTTTGTGAGCGCCCAACCCTCCCCTAACCTGGGACAGTGATGTAACAGTACAACATAAGAACAAACTATAAAAATCAGTTGAAAAAGGCTCAACTCATCAGATGGATACAAATAGAAATATATCTAACAAAAACAGAGAGGACGTGGACGGATACTTATACATCCTCTCATCCTCTCATCTATACAACAGATCTGAGAGTAGCTAGTTCAAAGCCAATAACAACTAATAAAACTAGAGGCTCCAAGGAGCCTGTGTCATTCACCTGATATTTGTATTTACAATTGATGCATGAAATAATGCAACCGTTATACATTTGCTTTAGTTTCAGAGATACAAGTCAAAAACTGCATTTTCCCCCTAAGTTCTATTTTTAGCCATGTCTGACATGTTGGTTGGCAGGCAGGGTCATCGGACACATTTTTTAAAAAAGATACCCTAGTGATGATTGTGGCCAAGTTTAGTTAAATTTGTCTCAGTTGTTTCAGGAGAGAAGATTTTTGAAAAAGATTACAAAAATTTACGAATAATTGTTAAATTTGATTTAAAGGGCAATAACTCCTTATGGGGTCAATTGACCATATTGGTCATGTTGGCTTATTTGTAGATCTTACTTTGCTGAACATTATTGCTGTTTACAGTTTATCTCTATCTATAATAATATTCAAGATAATAACAAAAAACTGCCAACAACGGCTTGTTTGATTCGTCTGAAAATTTCAGGGCAGATAGATCTTAACCTGATGAACATTTTTATTCCATGTCAGATTTGCTCTAAATGCTTTAGTTTCAGAGATATAAGCCAAAAACTGCATTTTACCCCGATGTTTTATTTTTAGACATGTCGGCCATCTTGATTGGCAGGCGAAGTCATCGGACACATTTATAAACTAGATACCCTAGTGATGATTGTGGCCAAGTTTGGTTAAATTTGGCCCAGTAGTTGCAGAGGAGAAGATTTTTGTAAAAGTTAACGGACGACTACGACGGACGACGGACGACAGACGACGGACGCCAAGTGATGAGAAAAGCTTACTTGGCCCTTTGGGCCAGGTGAGCTAAAAATCATGTATCTAAGACTAACATATCAATCATTACACATCAAACATCCAATGGATTTAGTGTAAAGACGCCATTAACAGTCAGAGAAAAACATGACCTTGTGCAATGACAAACTATATAGGTATTCAGTATATCCTAATTGATTATCATATGTAACTTGCCATAAAGTCACACCATGGAATCTTATATAGTACCGTATTATACTATTAAAATCCTTGGTTACACAACTAGTAAACCAATTTACTTTTTGAACTGAAACGGCCGTTTGTACGTTTTTAGTCTGGAACCTAGGCTTACTGTTCGGCAGTAGACGAAGAGCTGAGGTGATGCCAGGCTACAAACACGCAATTTTATTCTTACGGTACCTATATCTTGCAACAGCTACAATGTATTATCAATATTGAATAAACGAGGTTCACTATAAATATATACTATTAACCCCTTAAATTCAACCTAGCAATTTTCAATTTGCATTTTTGCATTTGAACATTTATACCTTTTGGTCCTTTTCGGATGTATCAGCTCTTCAATGTTTGAGTTTGGTTTTTGATTTTCAAATGTATTGGCCTCGAGCACCACTGAAAAAACATTTTTTGCCGAAATGCGCATCTGGTGCAGTAAAATTGGTACCGTTAATGAATAATGTTATTATATCGTTATCTCACTGAAATTCGAACTCAAACTGAGACATTAAGGACAACACAGCCTGCATTGCGTGTATCAAGCACCCGACCACTCTGCTAAAAAACATAAAATGGCTTTCCTTAGTTAGACGTTGTCTCGATCGCTGGATATAGGGTTTAACACACTATGGATAGATAACATTTATAACATTTATTTCCAGTAAAGATACACACACAAACAAAGTATCAATTAAATATGGAAAGCCTCAGCTGTCATATATTAGAGATTTACAAAACGTTATGCTGAAGCTTAAAATGTAAAGTTAAGACAGCGTGATGTTGAATTGAGTCATCAAGATGCAAACTCTAAATTACAATATGCTAAGTTGAATCTGCGCAATGTTGACTTGCAATGACAAGTGCTTTAGTCGTGATAGTATAATGATGAGTCACGATGTTGTGATGATATGCCAAACACACGTAACGTTGGGTTTACAGTACATGATGTGAAGTTGACGTTGCATGATGTTAGCTTGCAGATGTATACTGCTCAGTCATCCACATCGACAGCTATGATAACAAATAAAATGAATAGCTAAAATGTATGGTGCTGACTTGTTATTAATAAATGTTGAGCTGATATAGTACGATGTTATATTATTGTGATATTACGATTGGTCTATCATGCAATCTGTTGATTTAAAACACCATGATGCACAGTTGAAAGTACATGATGTTAAGTTAAGATAACAAGATGCTACACCACTATATTGAAACGAAAGGTTTATTATACAATTTGTTGACTTAAAATAACACGATGCAACGTGTTAAGCTAAGATAGCACGTTGTTATATCATTAGAATGTCACGATAGGCTTACCACACGATATGCTCGTTTAAAACTATACGACGTACAGTTGAAAGTACGTGGTGTTGAGCTATGATAACAATATCTTATATCGTAATAATATCACGATAGGCTTGCCATATAATATGCTCGTATAAAACTACACGACGTGCAGTTGAAAGTACGTGATGTTGAGCTATGATAGCAATATCTTATATTTTGATAATATCACGATAGGCTTGCCATACAATATGCTCGTTTAAAACTACACGACGTACAGTTGAAAGTACGTGTTGTTGAGCTAATATAGCACGATGTTCTATCATTATGACGTCACGAGAGGCTGATCATACAATGTGTTGACTTGAAACTACACGATGTAAATTTGAAGTAGTTTAGTCTTGACTTGAAACAGTAAAATGTTAAGTTATAAAAACAGAACGTAAAGTCAAAATAAAACAATGATAGGATGACATATACTTGTGCAGAATTGAAGATTTTTGGTGTTGACTTCGAATATAGTACAAATATTAGATCGTTTTATAATGATAAATTGAAAGACAATAATGATGCGTAAAACATTACAGAATTAGGTGAATTGAAACTGCAATTCTATGGAAAAGAATGAGGGACAAATCCCCAGGATTTTTTCTTCTTCATTTGCAAGTTGATGAATATTAATGAAATTTAACTCCGGAGGCAAAATGATATACAAAGAAAGTTTTCCCTAAATTCATAAAACAAAAGATTTACCCATCGCTATATATTACACTTGAATACAGTTTAGCCGTATATTTTACATGTTTTGTTTGGATCTTTTTTTATGATTAAAAACTAGACTTTTTTTATGAACAATATTTAAGAAAATATTTATCTATGTTGTGTGTTAATATATACAACATAATATTGTGCTTATAAGACTTATGACTGTGAGAGTCAAATAAATTTTACTCATATAAAATCACATCTATGTAAGAGTTAGCGGAGAATTTGTATTTACCACTCCCGTTTTCCACGCAATGAAACATCTTAAAAAACCGTGGGAAAGATCAACTGATATGACAAATAATACGCGAAGGCGTAGGACTAAGAGGGTCAGAGCTATATGAGAATGTGACCCCCCCCCCCCGGCCTTGTTAGAGGTATCTGAAAATTTGAATCCCCCCCCCCCCCCCCCCCCCCTTCCGGCCATGTTAGAGGTATCTGAAAATTTGAATTTTCTTTTTCACGAAATAAAACAAAAAGAATTGATAGGTGGAAGAATCCTACTGCATGGGGCCAATCAAACATAAAGTATGGTAGATTCTGTTGTATACTTTTCGCTCATACATGAAGTCTATATGAAACCTAATGAAATTTGACCTAGAGCCTCCAGTCTAAATCGTCAACTTTAAAAAAAAAATACATCATTTACAGCAGTGCCAACCATTTTTCCAGCACCAAGTAAAATAGTGCCCAGGTTTATGTATATATCCACTCGAAGAATATTTCATTTTTTTTAAATTGGTAAAGTCATTAATGGACAATGACCCCTATAACTTATAATAAGAAGCCAATTAATGATTTCCCGTCACTTATTTTCTTGTCCATAGTGATTTTCTTGCTTCTTTGCAGCTTCTCTCTATCTATATGTGTTTTCAAAGAAAAAGAAAAAAAATCAAAACTCTGTAAAAATTGTTAAAGTCCATGAATTATTTTGGTATTGCTTTGATTAATTTGTAGATATGTTTCTTTTATGTCAACAGTTTCTCTCTCTCTCTCTTGTAGTTTTCATGAGTGTGGTCAAAATTAAAATCGGTAGATTTTTTTTTAATTATTTGCCAAAATGTAGTTTATTCTTTTTTGAAAAACATAATAAAAAGTTTGGGCCACAGAGCATTTTGCAAGCTACAGGTTATGCAGTATTGTCAGATTTTGTATAAACTTTACATGGAAAACTCAATGTTAGAAAATAACAAGAGTGCACACGCTGAAATGTCTCGCCTTCTTTACTAATCATTGATATTATGTTGATAGTCCTAAATATAAAGCTTTATTACAACTGTCACATAAACTTAACATTAACCAAGTAAACTAAACATTGACGAATGAACCATGAAAATGAGGTCAAGGTCAGATGAACCATGCCAGGCAGGCATGTACAGCTAACAATTCTTCCATACAACAAATATAGTTGACCTATTGCTTATAGTTTAAGAAAAACAGACCAAAACACAAAAACTTAACTCTGAGCAATGAACCTTGAAAATGAGGTCAAGGTCAAATAAAACCTGCGTGACTGACATATAGATCATAAAATATTTCCATACACCAAATATAGTTGAACTATTGCATATACTATTAGAAAAAAAGACCAAAACTCAAAAACTTAACTTTGACCACTGAACAATGAAAATGAGTTCAAGGTCAGATGACACCTGCCAGCTAGACATATACACCTTACAATCATTCCATTCACCAAATATAGTAGACCTATTGCATACAGTATAAGAAAAACAGACCAAAACACAAAAACTTAACTATAACCACTGAACCATGAAAATGAGGTCAAGGTCAGATGACACCTGCCAGTTGGACATGTACACCTTACAGTCCTTCCATACACCGAATACACTAGACCTATTGCTTATAGTATCTAAGATATGGACTTGACCACAAAAACTTAACCTTGTTCACTGATCCATGCAATGAGGTCGAGGTCAAGTGAAAACTGTCTGACGGGCATGAGAACCTTGCAAGGTACGCACATACCAAATATAGTTATCCTATTGCTTAAAACAAGAGAGAATTTAACATTACAAAAAATCTTAACTTTTTTTCAAGTAGTCACTGAACCATGAAAATGAGGTCAAGGACATTGGACATGTGACTGACGGAAACTTCGTAACATGAGGCATCCATATACAAAGTATGAAGCATCCAGATCTTCCACCTTCTAAAATATAAAGCTTTTAAGAAGTTAGCTAACGCCGCCGCCGCCGCCGCCGCCGCCGCCGGATCACTATCCCTATGTCAAGCTTTCTGCGACAAAAGTCGCAGGCTCGACAAAAATAAAAATTGGGATCACGAGACTCGTTTTCTGTCTACAAAACAAAATAGATAAAGTCCCTACACATTCCATCATTAGAGACGAAATATGCCAAAGGGATTTCAAACTCATAAGTCGAAAACAGACTGACAATGCCATGGCAAAAAAGAAAAAAAAAAAAAAACGACAAAAAATAATGTTATCCGAGTTATCTCCCCTATATGGAAAAGTTGAAAAACATATGCAAAAAACTTTCTGTATGCAAAAACAAATAGTCGTTTTAATCAAATAAATCTCATAATTTTCTTCATCAAGATGAAAAGTACTACGTATGAATAACATTCCTCTCTCAAAATGTGTATATTTTTATAGATCTAGACCGATTGTGTTGAGCTATATGAGAATCTAAGGGAGCTACCATGTGATTTTTAGGGGGGGGGCTAGGATGACAAATTTTGTCCTGCCTTTTTTTAGTTGTAATCTCTGTCCTACCTTTTTATTTTTCACTCTATTCGGTCCTGCATTTTTTTTTATTAGTTTATTCTGACTTTTTTTACATAAATTGTCATCCTGCCTTTTTTTGCCAAGTTGCTCATCCTGCCCTGCTTTTTTTACTCAAAACTCCTGTCTTGCCTTTTTTTTCAAATTTCATCCTAGCCCCCAATAATCAAAGTACTGAAGTACTGAACATCGGATGACCACAAGTTCTTGAGGATGGTCAAAAGCACTTGTCTCAGAAAAAAAAACAACATATCTCTTTACCTGAAACTGAGGTTAATGTACAGAGATATATTTTTTTCTAGACAAGTGCGTGCGAGTATGATGAATAAATGACAGGAAATTCAACTTCAGCGTAATTACTATTATATTGTAGTGATACAAATCAGTATACACTGATTTGTTGTTATATATTATATTAAAATAACAGTTACATATATATATATGATTTGCATCCGTTTGTATATCATTCTATTCTACTGTTCTAATAATAGTGCAATGCAAGTGCATGGTGGACACTTTTCTGTAAAAATTCGATTTTTCTAAGATTGGATACGAGTAGGCATTCATATTTTCTCGCAAAAACAATTACAGAGTTACCGGTCCTGTCGCAAAACGTTCTTTGAGATATTCTTCCGCATGCTTTAACACAATTTTTCGGTACGTGTGCATTGATATTATCAATGATTTTTTACTTATATATATATATCTAACTACAAAACATTTTCACATTATTAATTTATGTTGTAAACAAAAATATTTTTATCAGTATTCATTGAAGAGATGTATTTATATCAAATGACAAGGAATGTTATTTTGCACTCGTTTATGTGCGCATATTTATCATGTTTATAGATCGGTTACAATCCCAAAACTAATTTACATAATGGAAATCTAGGCGATAGCAATACATCGATAATGACCTCAAGGTCATCGCGATGTAAAAATCGAATGGTAGCTCCCTAAGATGGCGGAAGACACCCGATCTACCTTAAGGGCAATATATCTAATGAGGAAGAAATTTACAATTTCGGTCACGTCGAGTTGTTTGTAGATCTCCTTTTGTTGAAAAGGGTTTCTGTTTTCATTTATCTATCTATTATACTGTTCAGGATGAGGGGAGAACCGAAAAAACAAATACACAAAAATTGATAAAAGAAGGCGAAAGATACAAAAAGGATAGTAAAAATCTTAACCAAACTGACAATGTCATGACAAAAACTCATCAGCCGAAATAAACGAAAGATCAAAAGCCAAACAACAGTATATTAAGAGCAACATATAGAAAACCAAAAATTGAGCAACACGAAACCCTCAAAAAAGGGGTGATCTCAGGTGCTTCAGAAGGGTAAGCAGATCCTGTTTCATATGTGGCACCCGTCACTTGGCGATTTTGTAAATAAAGAAGGAATGTTTTATAATTTTCGAGGAACTCCCAAAAACATGAATTACAGGGTGTCAAATCGGTGAACGTGCTTAGAATAGGCTCCTTTTCATAAAAAAAAGAATTGATGAAAATGTATTTGTATTAAGTGTACAGTGGCAAATATTACATGCATATAAGGACGAGAATATGTAAGTGTGTTATGAATATAAATTAATCTTGGCTCTGTTTAAGACATATTTTGCTTGCTTAGCCGAATTTTTAACAAACTAGTTGACAAACCGTCTCTGACAATCTATGGAAATCCAAATAGCATCGTTTTTGATTAAGTCCAAATTTTTTGGTTTTATTTCGGGGGAAAAGGGTGCGTTTTACGTACAGTGGCAAATATTACATGCATATCAGGACGAGAACATGCAAGTGTGATATGAATATGAATAAATAGATATAAGAAGATGTGGTATGAGTGCCAATGAGACAACTCTCCATCCAAGTCAAAATTTATAAAAGTAAACCATTATAGGTCATAGTACGGTCTTCAACACGGAGCCTTGGCTCACACCGAACAGTAAGCTAGAAAGGGCCCCAAAAAATTACTAGTGTAAAACCATTCAAACGGGAAAACCAACGGTCTAATCTATATAAAAAACGAGAAACGAGAAACACTTATGAACCACATCAACAAACGACAACTACTGAACATCAGATTCCTAAACCCTGCTTTGCTACAAGACATACTTTACTTGCCTAGCCGAATTTTCAACGAACTAGTCGACAAACAGCTGATATAGCTCTGACCCTCTCAATTATTTGTCATATCAGTTGATCTTTGTTTTTTAAGATTAAGACTCTAGACTATTATGTTCTATTTCGTGGAAAACGGTAGTGGTAAATACAAATTCTCCGCTAACTCTTACATAGATGTGATTTTATATGAGTAAAATTTGACCCTCACAGTCATAAGTCTTATAAGCACAATATTATGTTGTATATATTAACACACAACATAGATAATTATTTTCTTAAATATTGTTCATAAAAAAAGCCTAGTTTTTAATCATAAAAAAAAATCCAAACAAAACATGTAAAATATACGGCTAAACTGTATTCAAGTGTAATATATAGCGATGGGTAAATCTTTTGCTTTATAAATTTAGGGAAAACTTTCTTTGTATATCATTTTGCCTCCGGAGTTAAATTTCATTAATATTCATCAACTTGCAAATGAAGAAGAAAAAATCCTGGGGATTTGTCCCTCATTCTTTTCCATAGAATTGCAGTTTCAATTCACCTAATTCTGTAATGTTTTACGCATCATTATTGTCTTTCAATTTATCATTATAAAACGATCTAATATTTGTACTATATTCGAAGTCAACACCAAAAATCTTCAATTCTGCACAAGTATATGTCATCCTATCATTGTTTTATTTTGACTTTACGTTCTGTTTTTATAACTTAACATTTTACTGTTTCAAGTCAAGACTAAACTACTTCAAATTTACATCGTGTAGTTTCAAGTCAACACATTGTATGATCAGCCTCTCGTGACGTCATAATGATAGAACATCGTGCTATATTAGCTCAACAACACGTACTTTCAACTGTACGTCGTGTAGTTTTGAATGAGCATATTGTATGGCAAGCCTATCGTGATATTATTATGATATAACATCGTGCTATCATAGCTCAACATCACATACTTTCAACTGTACGTTGTGTAGTTTTAAATGAGCATATTGTACGGTAAGCCTATGGTGACATTCAAATGATATAACAACATGCTATCTTAGCTTAACATCACCTAGTTTCAACTGAAAGTCATCAAGTTTTAAATGAGCATATCGTGTGCTAAGCCTATCGTGACATTCTAATGATATAACAACGTGCTATCTAAGCTTAACATCACGTACTTTCAACTGTACGCTGTGTAGTTTAAAATGAGCAAATTGTGTAATAAGCCTATTGTGACATTATAATGATATAACATCGTGCTATCGTAGCTTAAAATTACAAAATTTCAACTGTACGTCGTGTAGTTTCAAGTGAGCATCTTAGCTTAACACGTTGCATCGTGTTATTTTAAGTCAACAAATTGTATAGTAAACCTTTCGTTTCAATATAGTGGTGTAGCATCGTGTTATCTTAACTTAACATCATGTACTTTCAACTGTGCATCATGGTGTTTTAAATCAACAGATTGCATGATAGACCAATCGTAATATCACAATAATATAACATCGTACTATATCAGCTCAACATTTATAAATAACAAGTCAGCACCATACATTTTAGCTATTCATTTTATTTGTTATCATAGCTGTCGATGTGGATGACTGAGCAGTATACATCTGCAAGCTAACATCATACAACGTCAACTTCACATCATGTACTGTAAACCCAACGTTACGTGTGTTTGGCATATCATCACAACATCGTGACTTATCATTATACTATCACGACTAAAGCACTTGTCATTGCAAGTCAACATTGCGCAGATTCAACTTAGCATATTGTAATGTAGAGTTAGCATTTTGATGACTCAATTCAACATCACGCTGTCTTAACTTTACATTTTAAGCTTCAGCATAACGTTTTGTAAATCTCTAATATATGACAGCTGAGGCTTTCCATAATTAAATGTGTACGATGTACGTTGACATAGAGGTAGGTGGTAGTTGGTCCTTGCTCGAATTCCGCGGAGGAAACAATATTATAATGATAACTTAAAATTTCAAAAGTGAATCATCTCACTTTATGATATCCGCCATACGGAAGATTCAACATGCTTAGAATTCAAATACAACCTAAAATTTTTAAAAAAAGTTGTAAATTTCGTTCCAATGAACATCTTAGATGAACGATGTTTTGTTCTCATTTGTGTAGGCCAAGAATTATTTGTGTTTATGTATCCCTTTTCTTTGTGTACTGCAAACTAAAAGTATAACTTTTGGTGAAAACTGTGGGTCTCGACTGGCGACCACAGCTAACACAATGATACCTTGTCGTTTTCATTCATCTAAATGTACAAATTATTGACATTTACATTTCAGAAAGACACTTCAACCTCATTCGCCAAACACCCTCTGGTTTTTTGGCAACAATAATATCGTTCGTCTCTGATATCCTTTAATGCATTCAAAAGTTCTGACTCTTGAGATGTCTGTATGTTGGGTCAAGATCACAATCTTAGTTCAGCTTTTCATTCCCTTATCAAAATTTATGAAGTTCATTTTCATAAATTTCGATAAGGGGATGTAAAGCTGAACTAAGTTTGTGACCTTGACCCTACATACAGACATCTCAATCTTATTTGTGACACACTTTCTGGCGGTGGACAACTGTAATACACGAGTACATATCTGATATTTATTAAAAAAGGATGATAAAGATTTGCTGGCTATCGAAAACGTTCAGTCCACCCTTTGGTCGACTTGTAACGCTAAAGTATTTGAACATGCAGTAAAATAATATTCACGAACTTCTTAGAAAACAATGTGACATTGGATCGTCTCTCGTGTAGCCCACGCGGAGCAGAAGTTTTGCCAGGAGACCAGTCTACTTCTACGCATATCATTTGCTCCTTTTTAAAAAGGCCTGCTCCATCCAATGATCTGATGTTATTCTAATCAATTATGATGATCAATTTTGATTGTCATGAAAAACTAGAAGTTAGGTAAATAGATTATTGTTAATATTAAGTAAATTCAAATATCAATTCCATTCTCATTTATCAAACAGACACGGAAGGATGACACTGTATTTAGTACGAGGATCAATTATTCACTTTCCACTTTCAAGTAAGTCGCTATCACACAGTTCACAATAACTTTCATTTAAGACTAAATTCATAAGCATGTACTTCATCTAAAACGGAACGTTCAAATGAGGGGTTAAGCGAAAAAATTTACATGGTTTAGTATTGAAACCCCCGTCTTTGATGTTTGGGACTTGTAGAGTATATTTGTTAAGATATCTTCCAAATATTTTATCGCTATTCTAAACTACTTTGAATACTTCATAACGAAACCTCCAGCAAAAGAGAAAAATTTCCTGTTGGGCAAATCATTAATTTCGTTCCTATACAGGCGGAAACCCAGTTGAAATAGAACAAAAGAATCGAAGCTCTTTGTTAGAGAAGGCGATAAATGCTTACTGTAATGTTTACTATAGTAACAAAAATTTTTAAAATTTATAGAAACAAATAAAATGACAGTTTTCGGCTAAATTACGAAGTATTTTATCATAAAAACACCATTTGCATAAGTTTTCAATTTATCTATTACATGATTAAGCAGAACATTTAGATATCAAGTCGAAGACATGGGTGTCTATTAAGTTGGATCTATAAAATGCATAACCTCCGATTTAAACAAAAAAATTACTACGGACGGAAAACATATCAATCTATTTGTTCCTTAATTTTCGTTTCTGCCCTTCCATTATGTGACTCAAGAAAAAATTCTAAAAAATGGGTAACAATTGCATCGAAAAGAGAAAATCGAGTGCACCTTTTTATGTTAGGGCGTGTTTGAGTTGAATGTTTTGATTTGAAAACGTGTACAGCAAGAATATTTGATACATCATCTCGCTTCAGATTCTATCATTTTTAAATATCAAAGCTACAGGTTGACTTAATTACATCGAAAATTCACAGTACTAAAAAATGAGATATATAGGTCAAGTGAAATACCTTTCTAATGAATCACAAAAACAGAGTAGGGTGTGTTCGAATAGCAAATTTTTACTAAAAGTACTTGACGACAAACTTTTAAGTTGGATCTTAAAAATGCATATCTTCGAAAAAACTTCATTTTTTGTGAATGATAATTAGGGTTCATAGTCTTCAACCACTGAAAATTTTTAGTCTGCCCTTCCACGAAATATTTAATTATAATTTTTTTAAATGTTTATGAATTTTCAAAAATTCCACCTGACCACCGATCAAACAATAGTTTTAAGTTGACTGAATGCAGACACGTACATTAACTGATGCTCATTAGCTAGTAGATACATTTGTCTTTTAAAATACAACTGGCATATAAGGATCGTAATGGTGCTATGTGGATAAATTTATCGGTTTGCAAGCGCTAAATTGGCAGCGCGTCATCCCTACAATGGCTTCCATTTTTACGATTGTAAAAGTGAACTGGCGTAATGGGGAGATAATTTTGACGAAGTAGAATCCTGACTGTATAGGGGCATCGTGTACAACGTTCCTATAGGGGCATTGTGTAACAATATTTTTGATTTCTGTAAATCAATCTGTTTCAAACGAACAAAGTTGCAGAATGAGTGAATAATTCATTAATTAACTGTACTCAGTCGATCAATCCGTCAATGAAATATTGAACAGATATATCATGTTAAGGAGGGGTATTTGCGAAAAATACCAGTCGAGAGAATGTTAAATTTCGCGAGCCGTAAGGCGAGGAAAATTCATTCTCAAGACTGGTATTTTTCGCAAATACCCCTCAAGAACATGCTATGTCTGTTTAATTACACCGAATGTTAACGTACAAAACGCATTGATGATCGTGATATAAAACGCATTGATGATCGTGACATTACAAGCGTCCAGTCGGATAGAGTATTTTTTGGCAAATGCCACGGCAGAGAGGGTAAAAAAGGCATATCCTTTTTGCATATACCCCAGCGCTGTTTAAAAATGAACGATATTCATTTGATAAAAGTAAATTGGTGAAAAATACACTTTCTATCAACCAATCAAAACCCAGGATTCTTACATAAGGTGTAATTATACTGTATAACCTCTATTTAAACAGGCTTCTTCATAAAACAATCGGAAGTACTGAGAACAGGGGAGTTTGAATTATAGATTACATTATTATATATAATTATGGGATTTTATGCTTTCTTCGTGTCATATATACGTGTTTGTTATACTATGTTTTGTTTCTTTTGTCACAAATCATTAAAGTTGATTTATAATGACAATAAAGGTTTGAATCATGTGAAGTCAATTAAGCTGGGCTTACTTCATCACCACGGGGATGAGCCCTATTGATAATTAAGGTCCCGGAGAAATATGAATCTGGGATCAAGGGACCAGGTTAAACTCTTTCCAAAAGGCTTAACAACCCGTTCAGTTTTATATGGCTTGATATAATTAATCGACGCGGGCAGTACTTAAACTGCTGATTTGTATTAAATATCGGATTTTCTAAAAACTGATATCGTAAAATATCAACCGCAAGTCAAAATGTGAACCTTTTGGCGAGTGACCGCATCGAACATTCCAAAATAAACTTCACATTGTTTCGAGCGGCTGATAGTATACACCTATTGACTGGGTATGAGGGTAATAGCAAGTTTGTTGTCCCTGAGATACCAGCTATTGCTCGAGGCGAAGCCGAGGGCAATAGTTAGTTTCAAAGGGACAACAAACTTGCTATTACTCTCATAACCAGTCATTAAGTGTTTTATTATACCGAACAAAACAACTTTCTAAAAAGACTACATACACCACTTGAAAAAAAATGATCACATAGACATGTACAACATGAACTATCAGGTTTTTTTCCCTGTGTGGAAAAAACATACTGAGGTATAATAATTTACGATATTTCAACGCAGAAAACCCCGATAATCTGTTTCTAAGTTAGTTTTGATAAGTTCTGGCAACGTCTCAAAGCCGTGGTACGAGAATTACAGAGCTACTGAGCATGGTGGTATAGGCGAAGGGAAGGACGTTCAGAAATATTTCCGTTGAATATCAGTTTATAGCTGATCTTCACAGTAGATTTTATATAATAACGTCATAAATAGAGCATAAAGACATGATCTTGTACAATGAACAGAATAAAGCTGTACAGATTTCAATGCAGAAAAAAATAAACAGAGCATTTAAGTCATGATCTTATCAAAATTTGGAAAAATGAGATCTGATGAACAACAACAGTATTGCCCTGACCTTTATCAATAAGTCTATACCCAAGTGTAAGTTTTAAAAGACAATTCATGAACTTGTTAGCTTTATAAAAAAACATTACCACAAAAGCTAAATGTGAAATAACACTTAATTGAATTATTGCAGGTGGAATCGTACATCAACAATAAATAGCTATATTCGCGGAAGAATTTAGTAAGTTTCGACCGATTTATAATAGTTGTATCCCTGATGTGAAAGTTTTTTGTTACTCGAAGACAATATTGCAACATTAAAATCTAACATGGTCCTGCAACACGCGCATATCTAACCCATTTAGAAATTTGCATGCCATTAAAAGGAGCCAACGTAGCCTTTTCAAGAAAACACTCATGATATGAAAGGAAAATTTGCCATAATTTTTTTATACAAGGATTATCATGAAAAATTCTATAAAGGTCTATATAGGACAATAGTTCACTTTTAACGTTTGATTTAATCAGAGTGGTTTAAGGTGAATACATTTCTTTCATATATTTAGGGAATTCTGGTGTTTGATACTTATAACTTATATAGTTCCCACTGATTATGAAATTCATCCGAATGTCTAATAATGAATGGGGTATGCTTTGCACGACTTCTTTTAAAAGAAATTCGTGGAAAATATGTAGAGCTCGTACTTTTCTGCTAATAAAACAAACACATAAATTCCTATTACTCTCAATTCCATGTACTGTTTGTAATGTCAAACGGATTTTAATTTTCAATTATTAAAATTTATACACCTCAAATATTATAAACAGGATTTCTCGTCTTGGTCGAACAGGTAAACTTTCGTTTTTTACTAAAATGAGCAAAAAGTTAATAGGTTAATGTTGAATAATTATGTCCAGTGACTGTAAAGAGCTAAACAAAAATGTCAGGTTGAAGTGTCGTATTTCTAAAAAAATCATTATGTCATATTCATGCTTGGTTGGTTTACTTTCAAATAACACAGCAGTCTTCCTATATATAATAGGGTATCTTAAATCTTTACAATTTAGTTTGAAAACTGTATAAATGGGCCAACATTGAAAGATTGATATGTAAAGTTGATATAGTGACCTATAGTTGTTAACTTCTGGTCTCTGGCGGAGAGTTGTCTCATTGGCAATCATACCACATCTTATTTTTATATTGTAAGTATTATTTGGTGTTAAAGCTCTGATTAAAGTACAAACCAGCATGTACTTTTGTTGACTTCCTCGTGGTGGTGTTGAAATTTAACTGTAAAAGAAGACTAACTAATTGGGCAAGATTTTGTCTCATTATACCATCATTGTATGATAATTTAGAATGAAAAGTAATTGCTGTAAATTAAGGATGATTTGGTGAACTTAGTTTGACCTTATGTTGTTATTATCATGATGGATGAAAAATGTCCCATAATTAACAGGACAGGTAATAAAGGACAGTTGATTTCACAGGACTATCACGTTTATTAAAATTTATATTAGTAAATCGATTTTTACGTAAAAATGGCAATCCTTTAATTTAAAGAACATGTTCTAATACTTTAAAATAACGTTTACTTTTATAATAATATGTACATAAATTATATAGGTCTATAATATCACTTAGTAATGGTAATTATTTAGAATATGATACACTAAAAACAGAGTAATTATATAGGACCAACTACCTAAACGCCCTCTTGAAAAAGTACTCGGCGAACCAGCAAGAAGATTTGTTGTGCTGATAACACCATAATGTTATACGATGAAAATATGCAGTTTCGAATGGTTCCATGCCTTCGTTTTATTTTTATTACACTTTCTAAATTCTATTCTCCGCATTTCAGCTGTATTCTTAGGAATAATTTATCTTGTCGTTAATGTTAATCCCACTTGCGACAATCGTCAACAGTTTGTATGTATTCAGCTGATGAGTTTACATTGCAGCTAAATTGTCTCTGTAAATTTCCCAAAGGTATGAAAATTTGGTTCCTGAAAATTAAAAACGTACCAAAAACTGTTTTTCAACTGTTGCTGTAATTGCTCATCGATTTATAATGAAGTAAAATTGTATTTGCACATCGTGAGAGATAAAAATCAGGATCAGACGAAAGTTAACACCATGAACACGAACAAAAGATAACAACATACATGTAACCTTCTGTAAAATTTGTAAGCACGTATAAATCATATTTACTATTTAAGTCGATTAACATATACCCATGCTTATGCGAGATCTACATAATGTATTGTTTGTAGGAAGCAAACAGACGTGTAGGAAAATATATATTTTTGTTTATTTGTTTGTTTTTTTTAACTTTCAACCTTTTTATAAAGAAGGTTTTAAGTATTTAAAAATGTCAAATTAGGAATAAGAATAAGAGTGGTAATTAGGATGATTGTAAATGTTCATGTTATAACGAAAAGAAATAAAAGAGGTTAATTTGTTTTATTATGTCATTAGCAGCTTAGGTTAAATGTCAGAATATATTTTTCCCAAAAAGTATTTGATAACCTTACAGTTTATCTGTGATTGCAGGTGTTTGTAAGCTTTAAACACGTGATACGTATTTTAATTTGTTTAACATTTAATCCACTTAGCTATAAAATGACCATTGGTATTAGACAGACCACATGGACCCAACGGGATCTCTTACCGAAATCAATGAAATGTAAGTTCTCATATGCTTTCATATCTTACAACATTTTCACTACTATGTAACAAAAAATTACAACGTTTACCGAAAGTAATATATATCTTGCAAAAACTGACACAAACTGACCTTGCACACTTAAGACACAAGTATGAATTAACTTTCATTTAGGCATAACACAAATGAGAATATCAGTTATAAGACAATTCATTATGTAAACTATTCGGGTCATTTAAAGATATATGACAATCTAACACAGAAAACATGCCAAGCTTTTTTTCTATTGAGATCGTTTAGAATGAAGATAACCCCTTTACCTTTGCTATTTGAAATATTCAAAGCGGTTGGAGCAGGCTTTTGCGATTTTTTTTTCATAATCAGTCAAAATCGACGAAAATAGGCTAGAACGTTACCCCTCCATTCAATTAGAATTTTCCTGATCTGCGCCTGTATAATATTTTTACTTTTTGAAATAACTAGATTATATATATATTACATGTCATAATACTAAAAAGTAGATGTCCGGCAACCAGTAAACCAATTGTCTCATACCATGTCGTCGGTGTTTTGATCAGGCAAGATCATTGTAGATGCGTCTTTTGTTTTATTTGATTTTTTAATATTTATTTGTTTTTTCAATCCTTCATTATTAATGACATAAAATATGCAATTATAGATAATTTTATAGCTACTAGTTAGTAATCTAAGTGAGAGTATTTATGCTTGGAGGTTACAAAATATTTACAGGTGATTGTATTTATCTGTAAATCTTGATTAAAATCAATGAAATTCGTATAAAATTATGTTTAAACTATCGGAATTTAATCACAAAGTATACACAGCGTACAATTGTTGATGTACCATATATTTATTTTGCAGGAAACAAAGTCGGAAATGGATTATATTAAGGATTTACTGACTGTGTACATACATTAAATACAAGATTTTTGCTGATTTGACAGCTCAATATGGAGAACTATTCCTTCTTAGATCCCTTAAACCAGTTTAACAATGGATCAGAAGAAGAGGAACAGCGACCAATAGTGTCATCACTAGTGCCATCCATAATGTTTGCTGCTGGGGTGTTCGGGAATTTACTTGCGTTGGTTGTATTAAGTAGATCACCCAAGGAACAAAGACGGTCAGTCTTTTATCGGTTGGTGGCAGCACTTGCTTTCACTGACCTTTTTGGAACGTTGACGACATCGCCAGTGACTTTACTGGTATACAATAATAATTTAAAATGGCTTGGAGGACAACCATTGTGTGATTATTTTTCCATTATGTTGATATTTGCTGGACTTGCAACCGTGTTTACGTTAGGTGCCATGGCCCTGGACCGTTTCATGGCCTTAAAACATCCATATATTTACCATGCAAAAATTAAATATAAGCAGGCTACATATATAGTTTTAACTTTATGGCTTGTTGCTATATTGATAGCTTTGTTACCAAAGATTGGTCTTGGCAAGAATGTCAAACAGTTCCCAGGATCATGGTGTTTCTTTGAAATGTATGGAGACACTGTCAGTGAAAAGGCATTCGCAATTTTGTTTTCAATTTTAGGAATATCAATCATATTTACCATTGCCATCTTAAACATTATTTTAATTTCAACTCTTTGTAACATGAGAAAGAAAGCTCCACGCAGCATAAACACTAGAAATATTATACAATGTGAAGTTCAAATGGCAATATTCCTCGTGGGTGTGATGATGGTGTTCAGTGTGTGTTATGCGCCATTAATGGTGAGTGATTTTTTTAAAATTTGATACTGAGAAGTTGACTGCTTTAATATTTTTCTTTTTTTAGGGGAGGGGTAGTGTTCTTTTCATCACAAGAAATTTGAAAATTGTCGATATGCTTTATTAGATAATATACATTTTTACGTGTCAAAATTTACAAAATATGTACTTTCAGACTAGTAATTTCTTTATTTAAAGTAGCCATTAAATAATCATAAAACTGCTTTGTTCAGTGTTATACCGCAATATAAATGGAATTTCTTATTTGAGAACAATTTAAGACAAATACAATCATTATTCACAGTTAATTTGAGGGAAAAGGACATTGCCTGTTTTTGAAAACCGTATTTTGACCTTTATACATGTCTTTTTTATATCGTTTGGTTGATGTCTCATTTGCGTATACTTCACATCTTCTTTATTCACATGAAAAGTTAAAGCATACTTTGTTAGTTCGGTCATCCTGTCTGGTATTTTTAGGGATGAACATCAATCAATTCGTTAATTTACACTATTTTCGTTTATTTTTTTCTGCATTGAAATTTTGTATAAATAATTTCAGACCTTGTAATAATTCGTGCCTGCTTTACTATTTATTAAAAGTGTTGTATGAAATCTACAATCTCAGTATAGGAAGGCAGTATTTCATAGGTTAAGTGTACCTTGCACTTGTTTTCAGTAGCTGCGAGCATTCTTTGAAACGCGATTACCTGTCATTGTATTGGGTTTATCTATTATATACCGTGTTGTTGTTATAAGGTTAAATTGTATTCCTTTATTTAATTTTATTGTACGTTTTATACCCTTTGTTATTCCACTGATCAATATTAAAGCTTTTTTGTTGTTTTTTGTTTGTTTGTTTGTTTGTTTGTTTGTTTGAGGGGGTTACATCTCAAACAAACAGTTTGACCCCGCCTCATGTTCATGTGCCTGTCCCAGATCAAGAACCTCGTAAACAGTTGTCTTTTTGGTATATCTTTTTTTTCATTTGGGAAATTTGAGGTCATATTTATACACAACTTTTTCTTTTACTCGGCGATTTAGAGATGACATACTGTATAGATCTATGTAGTGTATATGTTACAGGCATTTTCTAAATTTAGGCATTTTGTAAAATGCCTTAAAACTTTAGGCATTTTCTAAAATGCCTGCAAGATTCAGGCATTTTACATAATGACTATTTTTTCTAGGCAATTTATATAATGCTTGGAAAAATTGAAAGGCATTTTACAAAATGCCTGAAATTATTTTATAGAATGTTAACAAAAATAATTGAAAGCTTTGAACAACAGAGCAGTTTTATTCATGATAATTACTGAATGTTAAAGCTTGCAATTTAAGAGTTTTAATAATCAAAAATAAAGTTTGACTGAATTATTCCAAATTCACACACAAGTACAGAACTCGACAATTATTTGTTATTTCTTAAAAATGTTTGGATGACAGAACTGTTACACAAAATTTGTCCTAATTTTTTTGCCAATCCATTTCGGAGTAAAATCTGGTTTAAGCATTTCGACCACATTTGGAGAAACTTGGATCATGACATATTTAGCTCTTTCGTTACCTTTGCTGATAAACACTTAACGTTCGACAACATTGGGTTTCGCAATAAGCACACACGTCACACATGAATATCTTCTTTTTCATATGTTCCCAAAAGATTCAAAGTACATTATCATGATTAGTTTGACTTGTATCTTTTGGCTTTTAGCTTTTAAAGGACTGAAGCAGATATGCCCATGACGGGTGATGCAGCAATAACAGGAGATGCTAACCCTGTCAATGCAACGTTATTTGTCTCTTTTGGGTCGACTTTCGAGATTTAACTACTGTCTCAATAATTCATCAGATGCCAAAGACCCATGAATTTCCTTCAGGCGGTGAAGATGAAGATACTCATATCTTTGCATCACACCCAAACAATGCCTTGTATGGCAAAACCCATGCTATACAGGGGAATTTGTTTAGATGTGGATGTATAAATTCTCATTCTTACTGAATGGGGACATTAAATATATTGCCACATGTTAGTAAAGTGCAACACTCTCTGCACGTTTAAGATCTCTTTGACCGTTCTGCAGGTGGAATTTTCTGTCCCTATCCAAAATACCTTCATTTCAAGCGGTAGTCGAAATTTCTGTCCTTTATCCAAGTTAATCCACTGCTGAAATAACTCATATGAATTATAACCAAATTGTTTTCGTCTTAAAAATGCATGAAATATTTGCTACTGAAAGCAAGCAAATCAATCAGTCAATAAAAAACAAACTACTTTTTCTCAGCTTCATATGTTTCACTTCACTGTTTTGATTCGATTTTCTAAAAATTCGTTTGTAAATTTTGTCCTATTAAAAGAACAATTTGTCCTTCTGCCATTTTGACAAAATAATCATAAATTTACTATCTAAAAATACAGAGTGAGTACATACCTAACGTAGTTTCACTTAAAAGAACATATCATATGACATACAAACTTTCATAGCTGGTTTTTGAAAAATAAATTAATTCTACCGAACCATTAGTTATTTTCTTTGCAAGATGTTGTGTTTTTGTCCACTTTTTGTCATATGCATCTCAATGATATCCTTTTTCTACAAATTGCCTGAAATTGAACAGGAAATTTGTTGAATTTTGTTTCAAAATTTCAGTCATTTTACATAATGACTAGGTATTTTTAGTCATTTTATATAATGCCTGTCAAGGTTAGGCATTTTGTAAATTGCCTGAAAATTCAGTCATTTTACTAAATGTCTAAATTTAGAAAATGCCTGTAACATATATACATATGTGTATTTTGGTTCTTTGTGTCGCTGGGTTGTCTCAATGACATATAACCGACCGATTTTTTTTTACATATATTTGTATGTGCAAATATACAATCAAACGCGATTTGAAAGAATGGTATGATTTTTTTTATAAATATCCGTAAGAAATATTTTAATATTTTATGCGTGGTGTTTGGCCTATTTTTGTACTACTCCAAAAACTTTTGCCCGAATTTTGAAAGAAATTGGTATTCGTATATATTTCTATTAAACATGATAATTTGATAAAATTTGATAACCGTTTAATGTTTTAAAATAGTTTGTGTTATTGTTTTCTTTTATTTATGAATAGCTGTTATGTCAATTTTACTTTCGTTGACCATATTTTTTTTTAAAAGATACGTTGTTTAAACCTTTCAAATTATATTTGGAGGAATAATGAAATTAGAAAAAGTTGACAAAGAAGGAATATGCATGGTAGTACCCGAATAAGTATACATTAACAAAATGAGAGAGTCGAATGATTATTTGATAGATAATATGACTATTACACGGAGTTACCAATCTCTGGTATATACATGTCTCTGGTTATACTAACACCACAGAGTACAAGATACTGGATCAAATAGCCACACCGACATGTTAACAGGAAGTTGAGAGCTTTTTCCCCTAACTATAATACTTTAAAAAAAGAAAAGACATCCGAATGACATGCCGACTGTACACTAAATGTTGACAATAAACCAAAGATCACAGGGTTGTGTCAGGACACTATAATTGTAAACTATATACAACAGTGAGTCTTGAAGACAAACTTCTGTGCAAAAGATCTGTCATATGGGTAAAATTCCTTTTATTTATTAAATAGATACTTTTCTTTGATTTCCTTGCCTCGATTTCTGTCATTTGTGTCTATCTTCTTAACAAAGCCATATATCGTGTATACTAGTCCAAATGATTATGACGCCTTCCTAGAAAAGCTATTTTATTTTTTTGCTTGGACGTCTTCCTAGAAAGGCTGTATTTAAAATAGCCTTTCAAGACGTCATAAATACTTAAACTACGTGTATACCACCATAGATCTTAACAAGTGAACAAATATTTCTCATTTCAAAGCTTAGTCATCTAATACTCAATTATTTATTTACAAGTTAAATGTAACAAGAAAACATATCTGATACTGGTCGGTTTAGAATGATTTTTTTTTCATTTCAGATTCGTGTTCTGGTTATACAGACAGGCTTAACAGGGAGAAACAATTTATTTGATCTAACTGTGATAAGACTTGCATCATTTAATCAAATCCTAGATCCATGGGTATATCTTCTATTTAGAAGAGAACTGGTTGTGCAAGGAATTTCAATCATTCGAAAACATTTTTGTCCAAAAGCATACAAAAAGAAGGTAAATAAATCTTCATACAAGTATATTGAGAGGACCATGACAACAGAAAGAATGGTGACAGTAGCACAGACAAGTGATATCCCAGTCTCGCCAATCACACCACCTCATCTTTTTAGGCTATCAGATAAAAACTCTTCATTTGACCAATGTCCGACTTAATAAATTGTTTTTATATTTACGCATTCTTTATATTTCAATAACATAATTCTTTCCGAACAGCTGTGATGAGAGAAAGAGAGAGAGAGAAACCACATTAGTACTGTGAAATGAGAAAACAAACGTATGAGCTAACAATTAAATTTTTGATTTTTTATCTATTGTTTTCTAACTGCTCTTTTAATAGGATTTCATTGTTGGTTAATATCTTACAATCGTTTTACCAACGAGCAGCCCAATAATTATGACTGATACTTAAATATGACTTTGACCCATTGAATTTATATGCAGATAGAACAAAGAAGTGTATAATAACAATTTGTGTAATTTTTTAAATTAGAGATTCACCATCTCTGATATTTCATGCTGCTTTTCATAAAAGACTTAATTAAAGTGTACATCCAGTTCATTTGAACTTTGGTGGATAGTTGTCTCATTGGCAATGACTTTGGATATTCTGTATAGGCCCTTTTGGTTTTCATGCTCTAAAATCGATCGCTTTCCATGAATCTAGTGAATGATGAAGTTCATTCCAGATAATGTGTAGTTCACACTGCAATCGGTATTGAAAATATGGATAAGAGGAGATGTGGCGTATACTAAAATGGACTAGCAACCAATCTTATGAAAGGTCCAGCAACCAAAGGCAGCAACACTTACAAAACAACAACAAAAACAACAAAAGACTTCTTAGAATCAACACAGGGGCTCCAACGACAGTTATAAAAAATATTTAAGAAAAAGCTATCTTCTAAAATATCATATATATATTTAAAAAGCGCCACACTATAACTGTCAACAGCGCAAATTTACCTACACGGTAAACTGTCATACCTACAGTTATGTATCAGGAAAGTAATGTTTTATTTTTTATTTCTAATCATTACCCACGAAACGCTGAAGTGGTCAAGATGGATGTTCCGATTAAAAAACTAAGCCCAACAAAGAAAAATCGATTATAGTCGTAGACGGTCACAAATGTAGGCAACCGCTTACAAGGAAAACTGGCGAAATATATTAACACTGCAAAAATACAACAGATAGTACATTTGTTACAATCCTAAGTGGAACGTTTGGTCACATTCATGAAGTCGACTCCCCGAAACTTGAGCGACAAATTACAAGGACTGCAGGCAAAAGGAAAGCAAGACAAATTTCGGAAAGGCCATCGAAGATAATTTACAAAAGGTTGACATTACGTGTGTTCGTTTGCACAGAGAAACACGAAAATTGTGTCCTTTCCAGTAAATATATTGTTTATTAGCTCAAACGAATTGTTTATTTTTTGCGCTTTTGATATATTTACAATATAGAAAATTTATTTGCGAAAACGTATCATTGGTGCAAATAACTAATAGCACTACTGAACGATAAGTTGGCGCAAACATAGAATGCCCGCTCGATGTCCGTATTTTTGTCCAATAGAATTTAAGATCTTTGATCTTTAAAGAAAAAATCTTTCATATATTCTTTAAAATTAGCTTCCAACCATTTTGCATTTTTATATGAAAAACAACATCGATCCACACTAAATACCACATCGCAAATGTTTTGTACTAAGTATTCAGCCCATGGCACTACTGCTATTCGGTTTATCAAGAAATGCTATCATTCGGTTTACCAAGAAATAATATCATTAATTTTGTTTTTTCAAGAAATAATATCATTCGGTTTATCAAGAAATGCTATCGTGAAAGAATAAGTAACGGTTGTCAAGTATTGCAATCTGACCTTGAAAGATCATGTGGTATCAGATCGTAAATGCAACTTAATACAACCAAACTTCAAAATCCGTAAAAAATCAAAAAGCGGAACAAATTAGAAATAACAAATGTCAGTCAAATTACTTATTATTTCTCAATAATACTGTGCACGAAGGTAAAACAAATGCATTTAATTTGAAGAAAACACCAAAGACGATACATAATCCTCTGCGAATTAACAGAGAAAAACTGGCACGTTTTAGAATCAAGTCCAATCTATCGTTACATTCCAATATATCATGCTACATTTGAAACTAAATCTTTTGTGTGTCAGATAGTACAGTCAAGTGCACCTTATTTCCTCGAAAAAAAAGGTTCAAATATATTTTTACGCATCAGTCTATTTTTAGAAAACCAGTATTTAGTTTCTTTTAAACCATAATTGATCGTGAAAGATCAGGCAACGTATTATTTTGATCGTGATCAGAATAAATCATCAAAAAAATTGATTTTTTCCACCAATTCATATATGCTTGCAATTGGTTTAAGCATGTCGTTCATAAGAATGTAAATATATGTTTTATGTGATTTTTATAAACTCTGGCCAATTACCTTTCAGTCGTGTATATTTAAAGTGTCCTTCGTTCGTAAGTACAACGATATACGTTGAGGTACCAAGCTAGGTACAGTGATTTTAAAGTGCGCGCCTTAAGTGTGGTAGGTTGTGGATTCATCCCCGGTTGGTCTGTAGACTTTGTTTGTCTGTTTTTCTGTTTGTCTGTTTGTCTTTTTCTTTTTTAGCACTGGCGTTGTCAGTTTATTTTCGACTTACGAGTTTGAATGTCCCTTTGGTATCTTTCGCCGATCTGTTACCGATTGTGTTCTATTCCAAATCGTAACACTTTTGACAAGAACAAGATCAAATGAATTTGAACTGTCGTAGCCTTATTCCACAACAAGAGTAACAAGAAATACATTATAAATCTAGTCTTCAATGATACCAGTTATAATGAAATAAATCAGATTGGAAACGCAGTTTCGATGATGTTTGGAAAACAGTTGTTTTTCCTGGTCTTTCACGATCTTCAAAAAGCGGTACATAATCTTTCACGATCTTCCGAAAAAGCGGTACATAATCATTCACGATAAGACATATCAATTTTATATAAATATATCGCTTTTTGTAAACATTGAAAACAAAGTGTTGCGAAACAATTTCAGGAGCCTTTATAGAACGTCACCAATCAGAGAAAGGTAATTCTGTCATTCATGTTTTTACACTTTACATGTGATCTGAGACTACTATAGTAGTAGTCTCAGATGTGATTGAAATTTTGAAGAGCAATCTGACATCTGTAGTTTTGTAAAACGGCAATCTTTTCACCTCTTCTTCTACCTTACGCGACCACCATCAATAAACTGATTATTTTGCCTCTTTAGGATGCGGATGTAAGTATTTTAGGAAAAAGGGAGATTTGTGCCATACACTCTATCAGAAGTCCATTACTAGGGGAACTCTAGTAATGGACATCTGATTCTATATACAGTGAATTTAGAAACCTACTGAACGGTGGTCCAGATCTCATGAAGGTGAGTCTTGAAACATCCAAGACTACCCGAACTGGTGGTGGTAAGAGGTAGTGCGTTCCAGACTCAAATTGTTCAGGCATGGATAGCCGGAACGATTCTTTCCTCATTTCTGTTCTACACGATGGTACTTGGAAACCGTTGATGTTGAATTTCTCTCGGATACTGATCATAAGACTGAACTTTTTTGACAGACATTTTTGTATTTTTAAATATTTGTCTTTATAATTCATTAATTTGGATTGAATACTGACCTTGCATATGTCTCCCCGATAAAATTCAATATCCGGTCCGATAGCAGGTCTTTCATGGTCAGATCGAAATACTTGACCACCATTACTTATTTTCACGATCATTATTCTCGATACACCAAATACTTTACTTTATTTCAATATAGTTACTGGATAACTCGAAATATATTTAGCCGATAAAAATCTTTTGGCGCAATCTTCATTTTTAGTGTTAAGTTTGCGCCAAATTTCAATATTCTGCAATGTGTGGTTTCTGAGATTATTATGGATATCAATTACTTACATTCGTATCTACGATCAACAACAAAACAATATCCCCGCCGCTTCAAATGATGATGCTGTTTTTTTTTTTTAATGTAGCCTTGCATCCTGACCAAACCTCCTCTTCGTGTCAGGAAGTCGATTGAGGAATAGTATAAACAAAAAAGTAATATAGACAATACTTCCATTTAGTGTTTTAATTAGAGATGTAAAATGAATTGAGTATTAACAAAAGAGACAATGTTTGGATGTCACAGCACAGGGGGGTTGCATATACATGTATATATATATGATTACTCTAAATATCAGCACAACAATGTTAAATCTGCAAATTTGCGGAAGCACATTTTTGTTCTTCCCTCGCCGGGATTCGAACTCATGCAATTGGGATATCGAGACAACACCACCTGAACTGTGTCCAGCGCTCTAGACCACTCCGCCACCTATAGACTGAACTAAAATTCAGCTTTTGGTGGCCTAGTGTTACATTTCCTCGTCAGTAGAATCTAGAGTTGTAACACAGTACATGATATATTAGGCATGAAGATGGAATTGAGTGCAGATTAGCTAAATTATCTATCGTAAAGGATCGTAAGATGCAGTCACACATACATGTATATATACATAATTACTCTAAATATCTGCACAACAATGACTGAATGTTAAATCTGCAAATTTGCGGAAGCAAATTTTTGTACTTCCCTCACCGGGATCCGCAAACTTGCAGATCAAACATTGTTGTGCTGATATTTAGAGTAATTATGACTATAATATTGGTGATCCAATGGATGGATCTGTTGTTACTTAATTGTTTAGACGTACTTATTATATATATTTATCATATACTTAGAGTAACTTATAATTTTTACAGTATGATAATAGCATTAAATTTACGTGAATTCCATATTTTTTCCGAAATGGTGTTTAGCGGGCTGATATGAAAAATTTATCACATGCTTCCGACTATTATCACACGCCTTTCCGTTACGTTATCACATGGCATTTCGGCGTTACTCGGCAAATTCTGGAAAATACACCTCAATGGTACGTTTTCAGTGACAAACATTACAAAGTAGGGTACAAAACAGGAAAATATACTATGTAAAATGCAAAAAAAAAACAAATGATACAATAAATGCATTTTTCAAAGTTTCCAGCATGATTTAGAAAGTTATAATATTACCGTTTACAAATTTTGACTTTTCCAAACAGTGTTCATTATGTTCTGTTGAAATTTTTTTTATCGTCAATATAAAAATATATTATACTGTTGTTTTTCTCCTCTGTGAGGCATATGCTAGAAAGATTTCATATCGTATGTATTATATTTGGTGTCCGACGTCCATAAACTTTTCACTTTTTGAACTTCTACTTGAGAACCACTTAAAAGGATCAATATATTAAACTGTTATTTTTCTCTACTGTTGAAGCATATGATAAAAAATGCATAATATGTCATTTTTCATATCATATGTATTATCAGACCTCGGTCAATATCAGCCTTCGAGCCATCGTCTCTTGGGCTGATATTGAACCTTGGGCTGATAATACATCTGATATGAAAAAATCCCATGTTATAATCTGATAATATATAAATATATATATATATATATAATTGTCAAGAAAATATCCAGTGGCGTAGCTAGGGCTGAAATGTTGTGGATGCCAAAACTATCGCCGAGCGCAGCGAAAAAAGTTCGACGAGCGGAGCGAGTTGTATTTTTTTTAACCATATTATGCAGAACTTGAAATGAAACTTTTTCGGACATTTTCCCTGTATGCATGCGTACTCCCCCAGAATCCGACACTGGTTAGATTTATTTCAATAAACAAGCGCCCTGAAAATGTTGAATAGGGTTCAATGATATAATCAATTTACATAAATTAATAATTCAGATTATTTACAACAAAAAGTTCAGTTTGCTTCCCTTAAGAGATGCAAATTTTGAAATCACGTTTTGTCTATCGATCGCCAAATCTCTATAGATGTGTAGCATAGCAAGCGCCGAGAGACGGTCTGTTCTCATCGTGGTTCTTAAGTAGGACAGATATAATAACAGAAATGTTCGGATAGAGATTTTTGTTTGTGTTGTAACGTGTTTCGTGGAGTGTCTTGGTTTCGTTTCTAACATGGTCCTGCTCCATCTGGTTTTCCAATGAGGAATTTCTTCTTTGAGTTGCCAGGAGTGCCAATATCGTCGTCGTAAGCATTGGATATCTTTTCAATGTGATCTGATGTCAATTCAATATTTTAAAATGCAAACCAAAAAGAAGAGTGGAAATTGTAAGCAAAGCTCAATACATGATACTCGCATTCCCCTAAGCCCGCCGGGCCCCAAGTCAGCACGGGGGTACTTCTATATATTTGGTATACCTGAGGCTGTGTAGTTGGGAATTTCAAAATACCCACCAATTTATATATTACCAACAGAATTTTATTGTTTTCTCGAAACTACCATCATTCAATTCATAAATATTTAATGTAAAAGTTTCCCACCCAATCTTATAATTGACAGCTCAAAAAACGGACCCATTTACAGCGGTACTTCTGTATATAGAACTTCGGAATATAGGAACCAAAGTGACCCCCCCCCCCCCCCCCCCCCTTTCCCGGAATTTGAGCCTCCCTATGGGGTTTTTGATTTTTTATTACTTGGCCTTTTTAGTGATTACGTGATATTGCCAAAACATTTGTGATTATGAAACTACTTGGACCTCCCCCTTGAGGGCCTCAAATTTTATGTCACGAAGCGACGACATTGTGTGTGTGCAATGTTACAAAATGTATATTCTGTTAAAATATAAGATGTATATTTCATTTTGATTATCCTCATATCCTCACCCTTGTTACATTCGAAGACCTCCAAGTTTATCTGCTGCAAACACATGCAAATAAAAAATTATATTTGAAAATTTTATTTTTTTTTTTTGGTTAGCATCTGAGCATACATGCAAGCTACACCACTGATATTTCTTACACATTTTGAGTTTTCCCACAAAAATGAAACCAGTTTAAAATCTGTTTTCTCACTCATTCCTTAAAGAGGATCATTTTTACAATCCCCTCCTTCCAAAAAAAAAATGTTATAGGGCTATATTTGATAGATGTTCATAGTTTAAGTTATACTTAACTACTTTAAAATTGCTGTGTAAGCTTAATAGCCATGATCAGCCATAACAGCTAATTGTTTGTCTGCAAATTTCTTTTGTTATATAAACTTTAGTGTTGGATACATTTGACCACTCAGTCTAGACTAGGGATAATCAATCCATACAAGTATAACAAAAGTTTGTCAATACATCTGAATAACCAGTGACAAGGTATTAGTCATTTAATTACTGTGTGACCCTTGACCCATGAAAAGTGTCTTTTTCTAAGCATGTTGCAAATATTCTTTCTTTGGTTTAAAAATATTTTGCCAAGCACTATTCAATATACAACAGAAACATCTGAAACTTGAAATTCAAAGATTAAACTATCATGTTAATTATGTGTCATTAAGTGTATTTAAAATTTTCAGAAAAAAACCTTTTCAAAATCAAGGGCAGATAATAATTGAATTTGATAGGACAATATGTATTTTTTGGATTTTTCAAAAAAATAAAGCCTGTGACCACCTATTTTTATTTGATATTTTGGAACTATTTATGCAAAGCAATTCTGTAATTGCATTTTAACCAATTCTATCATTTAATGTTTCCCTATTAAGGAAAAATGAAGTTTCCCCTATATATAAAAATAAGAAGATGTGGCATGATTGCCAATGAGACAACTCTCCACAAGAGACCAAATGACACAGAAATTAAGAACTATAGGTCACTGTATGGCCTTCCACAATGAGTAAAACCCATACTGCATAGTCAGCTATAAAAGGCTGATATGACAAATGTAAAACAATTCAAACGAGAAAACTAATTACCCATATAAAATAACTGTGATTTCACTAATTTCAATGTATTTTAACCAAAAAACAAGGTCCATAACCTCCAGTTTTTTATATTAAAATTTGAAAGTACATTGACCCAGAAGTCTTTTTCAGAAGTTTAAGAAAAATCTATTGTTGAACATTAAGACAACTCATCTATCTTAAACAGCAAACAAGACACTGTCAAAACGATAGCAAACCTTTCCTTACATTTCTTAGTGTCATTGTTTAAGCAATCAAGGGTCATAACTCCTGAACAGCACAAGTTAAAATTGTCAAAATCATACTTGACCTTCAATTTTTCATCCAAAACAAATTGAGTTTAAAAGAATTAATTTAACAGTTCTCAAGTTATCAAACAGAAATGAAATAAAGCAGAGTTTTTCAATAAATCAAGTACATAACACCTGAACTGCTCAAGTGAAAATGGTCGAAATCAAAATTTTATTTGAAGGATTGGTTCATTGGTACTCAAGATATCCAATAAAACCAACACAAAACAATCAATAAAGGTCTGCAAATGTGAAAATTGTCAAAATAAATCTTTTCTTTTGGTTTGCGATGAGAAGAAACATATCAAAATTGGAAATGGATTGGTTGAGTGGTTCTCAATTTATTAAACATATAGGGTTTGAAGCTGCTCATTAGCCTGCCCTTGTCACAATAAGTTCCTATTCACAACTTGGAGGCAAATTAATGGGTCACAACTCTCTGCAGCTTTTAACGATATGTGAAACACAAGATAAACTGTTGACACAGAGATATGTCTTGCCTGTATGAAATTTCTATAGTTCAATGTAAATGTTGAAATTTAAATGTGTACTTTAACATTTAAACTTCACAAACTTTCAAAATCAATGGACAAATACATGTGCATAACAAATATCCCATTGTGTACTTTAACATGTAAACTTCACAAAATTTTCAAAATCAATGGACAAATACATGTGAATAACAAATTTCCCAGACTTACCTTTGGTGGAACTCCTTAAACTGACGTAGTCACAATATTTTTTAAATGCAAACTATGAGTTCTAAAGTCTATGAACCATGACTGAGGGGGCAGGGACAACTAATCCCCATGGAAACAAGATGTGCCAATGCTAATACAACTGCTTAACTACAACGAGTGCTTCCCCTTAAACTGACCTTATCACAAACTTTTTAAAACATGTAAACTATGCTAATATTTTAAAGGCAATAGACACAGGCACTTGTCTCTGAAAAAAAAATTCCTATATACCTTAATATTAAGATATATAGGGAATTTTTTCAGAGACATGTGCCTGTGGCAATAGACTATGACTAAGGGACCAAATAAGTGCCCATGCTAATACAACTGCATACCAAAAAACATTGACTAAACATAAGTGGTTCTCCTTTAACCAACCTAACTTTAACAATTGTTGAAGCTACCAAAACTGCTACCTGAGTCTTGCTTCTTCAATCAAGGTCTACACAAACTAGAGCTGTCCGCATAGCGAGACTAATGTATTACTATCATAGTAGTCAAAGGTCAAATTCAAGGTCAGAGTGACCTGACTTTGATATATGACACACCCTTATCCCATGATGCATCAGTATACAAAGTTTGGTCAACCTAAGCTCTATGGTATAAAATTATGCCCAGGACACAAATCAGACAAGGTTTTACTATCATAGGTGTCAAAGGTCAGAGTGGTCTGACTTTGGTTTATGACACACCCTCACCTCAGCCCATGATACAACTGCATACCAAGTTTGGTTAACCTAAGTTTTACGTTTCAAAAGATATGCGCCAGACACGAATTGGACAAGGTTTTATTATCATAGGGGTCAAAGGTCAGAGTGACCTGACTTTGGTATATGACACACCCCAGCCCAAGATACAACTGCATACCAAGTTTGGTTAACTGAAGTTTTCCAGGTCAAAAGACATGTCCTGGACACGGTTTTGCTATCATAGGGTTCAAAGTTGATTGTCAGAGTGTTCATGACACACTCCCAGCCCATGATGCAACTGAGTTTAACAGTTCAAAAGATATGAGGCGGACAAGATTTTAGACAAGGTTTTACTATAATAGGGGTCAAAGGTCAAAGTCAAGGTCCAAAGTTACATGACTTTGATAAAGGACACACCCACAGTCCATGATGCAACTGCATTTCATATTTGATAAACCTTAGTTGTACAGTTCAAAAGTTATGGGTCGAACACTAAGCAGAACGGAAGGACAAACGGACATTGTGATTCCTATATACCCCCCTAAACTTCATTTGCAGGGGGTATAAAAACAACATGACTGTGACTTCTGTTGGAAGTTTTGTTAAGTTTTCCCAGTGACATAACAGTTTTAATAAGCTCAATCCAACACATCTGTTCAGACCTTAATAACAACATACACAGAAATAAACAAATTTATTTTTCTAGTAAAAAAAAATGTCATTGCAGAATATAGAAAATACATGTACCAGTTTATAAAAAAAAAACTAATGTTCCAAGAAATCCTCTTGTACAAATTCATGATACCATCAACAAGTACTACATGTACTATAATTGTCAATGTATAACATTATGAAAATAACAGATCATTTTATGAAAGAAATACTTGGAATGTATTTTCTAAAGCTTTCAAAATGAGAACAATTTAATATTGTCAAATGCTATAAAATCTGTTGCAATCTTTTATTAAGTTTTAAGATATTGTCATATGATCAGACATAATACTCCCTTTTCATAATATAATTCTTTGAACATATATGACAGTAAATTAATGGAAAGTTTCTTGCTAAAAAATAATATGTGATAAATGATTGAAAAGGATTAAAGAAAAAAAGAAACAAAGATTATAAAGTCAACATCATGTTACATAAATAATGTGTATATAATCTTAAACAAATTGGTAAAAGAAATATTGATCAATTCAAAATATTGACTTGAGTATTGACTGAATTATTTCTATGATTTAATGAGAACATCTAATTCATATTGCACCTAAAATGAAGACCTTATCTTTGACATCTAAATTAAGTAACAAAATACTTAAGTTTTACACTTTTCAACTGAATGGTTATTATATAACACACACATAAAATAAAATTTTATCATAAAGCATATGCTAAATGTAGGTTTAGAGAACTAAATTATAACACAGTATTGAAAATCTGAGAAGGTAAAAGAAATTTTTATAAATTTGTATTAATAACTCAAAATTTTCAACTGCAACAATTTATCCAATCTTTTAGAAAATTTGAGGGACAAGTTTTCAGAAATTACTATTTAGAATCAAATAATAAAATTAACCTGTGTTTTTTATGAAGATTATTATTCTATATATTTTGACCTGACTTTACCCAATTTGTATTTAAGTACATTTTAAAAAAAAATATAATAAAAACAAATATTTTAAAAAGCAATTCTGGATGTTGTAGTTGCATTTAAAATCATAGGACTATTATGCATAATCACATGTATATATACCTCTTTACAATAATATGCTTGTAAAACTGTAAAGTCTTTAAGAATATGAATATCTGATGTCAGTCAGACTGCTTATCATTATAGATAAGTTATAAAAAAAAAACAAAGTGAAAGCCATTTGAAGGTTAAGTCCTTTTGCAACAAGCCTGACCCTGAATGTATGTTGATATATGTATATAGTTAAATTCTATATTGTGTTCCTTGTATCTTTTCGATTTAAAATAGCATACCAAATTTTTTTTATCACAGATAATATGGACGGAATGCATATATACAATCTGACAAAATACATACAAAAGATTTTGTTTTCGTTTTTCATAAATATAACATTCATACAATATCACAGTTAAATATATGTCTAATAGCACTGGAAATATTGTTTTGTGGCACATGACAGAGAGATTGTCTCCCCTTCAGATCATTTTCTTCTTCCTTTTCTAAAGCTACGATCTGTGTGTACTACTCCACCATCATCATCATATCCCAGAAGTCTTCTTAATTTGACAATTTCCTGTTTATATCTAAAAAAAAGGATTTGAGTTGTATAAAGAATTTTGCAAATTATTTATAATACCGGCTAGATATAAACAAACCCATTCAGAAAACTTCACATTTAAACATTGTAGAAATTTGAATGTCAACAGAGCACAGCTTCAGAATGGGACCTCAGATACTGCATACACAGATATGCATAAATGCTTATCTGATTGTGTGAAAAATATCAATGGTCTATCATAAGTACCTATAATACTCAAAATAGTCTTATCCAAAAAATTTACATTTCATGTTGACAACAGAAAAGTTATGCTAAATATTGGTCAATGTAGGAAGAAATAAATGGAGAATGTGTCCATACAACACAGATGATGCCCCGGCTTGCATATAACTTATAAAGGGACATAACTCAAGAACTGTAAAAGTGATGCCACCCAAATTCAAACTTGATCTGAGTTTTGTGGAAATAAGCATTGTGTATAAGTTTTATAACATTTGGTTGAGGCAAACTTTAGGGAACAGAAACAAAATTAAGCAATTTTTCCATTTGTAAAGGGCATAACTCTAGAAAGGTAAAAGTGACGCCACCCAAATTCAAACTGTGTTTTGTGGTAATAAGCATTGTGTAAAACTGTCATAACATTTGGTTGAGGCAAACTAAAGTAAGAGAACGGAAACTAATTTTGGGACGTACGGACGGACGTACAGATGGACAAGGGTAACACTTAATGCCCCCTCCGCTGCAGCAGGGGTATAAAAGGTAAACCCAATCTGTAGTTCTTCATGACAATTGTAATTTTTTCCTATGTTATGACCATCTTTTAATTAACCCCAAACCTTGTATAACTCAAATTTAACCATGATAACAGATCCACAAAATAAGTATTTTGGCTAGTATATATCTTAATCTTATTTAGTTAAGAACTAAATACCTTTTATAGCAGACTATAGGGTATGGGATTTTCTGATTGTTGAAGGCTGTAAGGTTGCCTATAATTGCTTGTATCCACTTCATTTGAAGTTTGGTGGGTAGTTGTCTCATTGGGAATCATACCACATCTCCTTATTTTTATAGGATATCACATCTGCTTCACATCAAACCTTAAACTCAATTTTAAACTTGATCACTGAACAATGAAACAAATTGTCACACCATCCTTTGGGCCTATAGTTTTGATAGTTTATAAATATATGATGTATTTTGTGATGAAGTTATATTGTGATATATCATCTACTTTGATTCAAAGTATATTCACACAATCTAAAGGTAACAGATAGATGCAGAATCTCAAACACTACACACTTTGCTGTTTGGTGCTGATAGTGCATAAAATGTTAAGAAAACTAAAAATTGCTTAGGGGTTGTAATTCCCTAAAAAGTAGTAAAATGATTGATTGATTGGTGTTTAACCCCACTTTCAGCACTATTGGCTATTTCATGGCAGTCAGTTTTTATTGGTGGAGGAAGCCGTAATGCCCAGAGAGAATCACCGACCTTTGGCAGGAGAACTGACAATCTAGTTAATTATGATTGGAGTCGATTGCACCTGTTACTTGTGGGATTCAAACTCACAACCTCAGTGTTGACAGGCTAGTGATGCAATAGTAGGACTACTTAGACCACTCAGCCCTAAACTTAAATGAAGTTCAAACTCCTTTATAAAAAGACTAAATATCTGAAATAATATGGAGACGAAAAATTTAAGCTGCATGAAGATGATGTCATTAAACTTACTTTTAAATAAAGATTCATACTTGGCAAAAACAATATTTTATTTACAGTGAAGTTAACTAACCAATTACATGTAGCACCTACTGGTTGAAGTGTCATTGTTCAAATTAATTTGAATTGTCACAATACCTGAAGGTCATACATTTTATTTCACAGCCTTAGGTTTGCACCCTGGATAATCAAATAATAACAAGTCAACAAATTTGCATTACTATCATTAAAATAATCAATGCTATTTAATCAGTAAAACTTTCAAACTGAATTGTATTTTTCAATTTGTAATAGTCCTGTCAACAGTGAAGCAAATATTGCCAAATACAGTGAAACCTGTCCAAACTGAACACCCTCCAGACTTGATGTTTTGTTTCGTTTTCACAGGTGTTAGGATTGTAGAGGTACACAGAAGTTGAAAGTTTAAAATCATTTCAACACTGACTAATGACGGACAGATGTAAAAGAATGCTTTTTATAGACGCAGATAAACATGATAATCAAATGTAAGTTTATAGGTCAAGCTCCTTATTAACAAATAAAAAATTTCAGTATGGTTAATGTCTGATCATTGTATAAAAAAAAAAAAAAGTGATAGTCCCGGATGTCTACATCGTCGTTTGGTTCAATGAAGTTTTCCTCCATAAATTGACTGTTTAAGTCAGATTCCCAATCAATGCTAAATGCCTATTCTGTACAGTAGTTTAATTGTCATCAGAATCAGATTTCCATTATCTGCACACTTTGGTTATCTGACCTTAACTGTTGAACTAAAATGGATAACAAATGGTCATCATCCAGGTCTTCAGACTCATCTGCATTCGATGGAGTCTCTAAAGGGAACCCCAAATTACGAATTTTTTTTTTAACATTTTATCTATTTCTTGTTAGGAGTTTCCATTTAAACAATATATTTATGTACATTTACAAGCTAATTAGTTTATAAAAACAACTCCTCATTGAATTAAATTTCAAATAGCCTCTGGGATCTGTCATGTGTTTGATTGATCACTCATGACAAATAATTGTAAATACTTACATTGTTTTGATTGCTATCGATCGATTTTGACAGGTTATCTTTTAATACACATTCAATAATGAGCCTTCAAAAAGCATGCGGAATTTGGTATCAGCAGGGTTCGTTTTATTCAGGTTGAATTAACGTTAATTAATAGGGAAATTTCATGGGACTTTGGAAATTGTTATGTAAAAGTGAAATTCACGGTTTTCCCAGGTTTCAATGTACATAGAAAAAAAACACTGTAGTTTTTTTAGCTTAGAGGTTTTCTTTGACTGCTAAAATAAGCAATTTGCAAAATGAATCCTATATGCTATAGTATTAATATCTGTTTCTATTTGATCTTGAAAGCCACACTCAAAAGGAAAATATTTTACAAATTATCAAGGGGAGTATATACCTAATAAGATGGTGATCTATATAGTCTTGGCTTTCTTTCAGTTGTTCTTTCAACATAGAATTCTCACTGAGAAGTTTGGCTCTTTCGTCCTCTAGCTGTTGTTGAGTATTCAGTGTATACTCACGTAACTGTTTACGCAGAGCTGCCCACGTCTCGGCTGGTTTCTCTCCAGGCCTATAAAATGTTTCATTAATTTTAAATGAAGTTTCAAATCATTATAAACTTGATTATTTTCCTTTGATAAATAATGAAAAAGTCTTAAGTAGTATAATTATTCCCAGATTGATAATTTCTTAGAAATCATGACCATACTGGTATTTATAACGAGCATATTTTCTCTGACAAGAAAATGATACTGTAATAACAGAAGTCAATTCAGGTCATTTAGAATTGAAGACAAACCTCTGAAGTCTACACAAAATGTGTCCCCATTTTCTTTTAATTGTCTTCATTTTACAAAACAATACCTAATGATTTCTATTCTTGACCAGTGCATATGGTTTTGACACTTTTATCAAATTATACAATCTAATATAACATTTGTCAGCTATATAAAATTTTGTTGATCAAGTAGCATTTTTTTTATCAGTGCAATCCGAGACTTCTATAACATAATATAGTAGTCTCAGATGCAATCAAATTAATTATACTGCCAAATTCTAATTTGATCACTTCAATTGATAAATCATAATCAGTAATATTTATAAATGCTTGTATCACCCACTGATTTATTGTTGGGCTATGAATGAAAGTATTTGTTGACAGCTTTACAGGTAATTACCACTCAAAACTATTTTATATAATCTCAAATATTAGGGAAAACATTGTCAGGGGGGAATCAACAAGCAACAGGAAGATTTGGAATTTGGTGTAAGATCATTGCACGTTTGACTTATTGTTGATACTATTACAGAAACTGGTTAAGTACATCAATTTTTCTTGATGATAGATTTGTAAACACATTTTTTTAAATACCTCATGTGTAGTCATCTATGTTGTTCATTATTAATAGATTTGAGACTAGTTATATATCATTACCTAATTTTGTAGTCATCAGTGTCACCCTTAACACCATACTGAAACAATATAATATTTAATCAATATCAAGTGTATAAAAGCTGTAATTATAATGTGTATTTTTGCAACTCATTGTTCAATGTTTTGAGCTAAATACAAAATCATCTTCACTTATTTCACTCTGACTTGATTTTAGTAGCATGAATAACACCATTTCTATAATTTCGCTCACACTAATCTTGCAGAAATAAGTTTTAAGAACAACACAAAATATTGAAAAATCATGTCCTGAAATGGCAAGGGCCTAAACTCTTTATATAATCTAAATAGTCACCAATCCTGGGTTTTGATTGGTCTATACTGGCAGTTATGTTTTATGGGGATAGGTAAATCGGAGCTGTTGACCTCTCGAATTCTTTAAAGTTGCTGTCAAAAATATAATAACAAAAATTCTCTACATCTATTACTCTAAGTGATACGTTTTATGATTTTGAAAGTGACTTATAGACCCAATGGGTCAGGAGTATTTTATTGTTTATGTAATATATTTGTATTTTGTTAAACTGTTATTACACATGTCACTATAATAAAAATTTACTTACTTACTTACTTACTTCTATTGATGATTTACAATTTTCTAGTAAATTGGCAGACTATAAGTTATGTTCTGGTCTGCAAGAGAGGTCTTTAAAAGACAATTTTATTTAACAAAAAACAGATTAGAAAATGGGACAAATAAAAGAAGTAGGACCGTGTGTTTTGCAGAATATTTCCATAATATACATGAGAGGTACCTTAAAATAGTAACTGGATGATTCTATGCATGACATGCTTGTAATTAAATAACAAAATGGTTTATCTCCATAGTTCTCTAAGTATGAGAATTGAATAACTACCTTAATCATTCATGTTAAACTACTGCAAATATGAGTTACCACACATCTCCTTTACTTTGAAGGATAGCATTTGATAGAATTATAATACCATGTATATTTTTTCAATCAAGAGGCTAACAAAATAGATTGTACACCCTCCTTTGATCCATAATTTAAATAAAGAAATACTTACTCTAATTTTCATATTATCCAGTGTTTTCCTAAGTTCATTATTAGTTGTTTTTAGTCTAGTTATCTCCCTTAGATTGGCAGAATCAATTTCTGATTCATTCAGTTTAAGTTCTGTTTCATCTGGTCCCATGTCTATATCATCTATTCCTCTCTGTTCACTCTGAAGTCGTAAATTCCTGTTATAAATGTATGCAAAATACATTACAAAGTAGAAACAACATATCACAGTGTGTAATTTATGTAGGTAGGTGTAATAACACCAAAACATCAGGTTTCATAAGTAAAAGGGTTGCAAAAAAAAATTCCCTTGAAATTGATAGTTGTAGGAAATTAACCCTGCATTTCATTGCAGAATTTTTTTTCTGAGTAATAAACATATAGCTTGGGTGTTTCAAAGTACTATTCTTTTTTTCACTTTGTGTTCCAATAAAATATTTTGGAAACTTGGAGTAGACATGGTTACTAAAGCTTGTAAACAGGGAAAATAAGTGATGAAAAGTTGATTTAGTTTACTTCCAATGATGGTTACTTTCGCATATGCAATGAAATATGGTGTGAAATTTTTATTATAGTATTTGACAGTCATGCCAAGTATTTTTTTATTTGAAATAAAGATAAATTCTGCACAATTTTTTGAAAATGCAAATTTAACAAAGACTAATAGGTTGCAACATATAGAGAAGAAACTTCTTACCCTTCCAGAGCACCTGATGTCACCCCAGTTTTTAGTGTTGCTCAATGTTTAGTTTTCTATGTAATATTTTGTTATTGTTGTTAGTCTTTTCCTGGTTTTTAATTTTGGCTATAGGGCTGTCTGAAATTTTGGACTTATGATTTTCAATGACCCCTCTGTATCTTCTCTCTCTTTTGTCTCATTATGCACAATATATTAAAATGGTCAACGTTTTTTCATGATTTACTCCTTAAAAATGGAATTAAGAACTAAATCATAAGTAATGACTAATATTTTTTCTGTCTATTCGAAATAACCTCAAAAATGTGGTGCACTCTTTTAAATAACACACATATACAGGGGTTATTCAGTGTGCACCACATTTTTGATGTTATTTCTTCATAGACAGAAAAAATATAATAATACAGTCATTCCTTAAATATTTTTAAATCTTGTACAGAACCTGTAATGTATCAATAATTCCTCATATTTGTGTAACAAAGCTTTCTTGTTTTCTCTGTACTGCTGAGCTGCCATACTAAGTTGTTCTTCCCTTTCTTTGTGGGATTTAGAGATATCTTTCAGCATATTATCTACATATTCCCTCATGTGTACAGACTGTCTTGGATCTGGTCCTGATCCTTTGTCCACATATTCCTAAATATTGTAATTTTGATAAGGTCACTATATAAATAACAATTTGTGGCACTAAATTTTGACAAACTAATGATATAAGAACATGTAAGATCATATTCTCTTTACAGATAAGTAAACCTGAGCTTAAAAATTTCTCAGGCAAATGATTGTATTTAAAGGCATTTTTTCTTCTTCAAATTCCTGAAAATTTTACCTGTCCTATGATGTATGTGTTGAACACAGTCATATACTGATATATGTCCACTTTGGTAAGTTAAGTTGTTTAGTAGCTGTCTTTTTCAGATATATCCTATATGTCCTTTTATTCATATTTCAAACAGACAATTTTTATCTATCAAACTTAGAAAGGATATAGATGTACCAAATTACTTCAACTTCAGTGTAAATATGCCATTTTCATTATATAATTAAATCAACAGAAATGTTGCCTGAATACATTCATTACAAGCCAATATATACAGGCAAAATACATTGCTAAAAGCAAAAATTGCATGCAACCTATGCACAAAATAATTATTTAACAATACTCACAGCAATATCCTCAACATATTTGATGAGCCTTGCTCTGTAATCTTCACCTATGTCTTTTACTTTGTGATGCATTCTGTTATTGGACACTTCTAATTGTTCCTTCTCACCTCTTGCAATTATCAGGGCCTGGAGTTAAATGAAGACCTCAATAAATCATATATATCAAGTCAAAAAAATCTTAGTCCATGCCTAATCTTTATGAACAGATATCCTCTAAGATTGTATTTTCACATAAGGACAGATAATTCTAAATCTTCAAGCATCTGTTATTTCAACTTTGATCCAAACATTTATCAAAGTAGTCTGATAAGGAAGTTAAAGTCAGAACAATTTACTTTTATTGAATTCTTTCCTTTTCAATAAGGCCAGAAGTAAATTTAGTTAAAAGTCACATTAGAATAAAAAGTAACTAAGTGTCATCCTGTTTTGCCCGGATATTGATGCACTCACTACATTGAACTCAATTGCTAGCATGTTTACCAGTACTTGTATGAAATATTTAAACTTTACTGTTGATTTCATATTCATTTTATTGTTTTTAAATATCATTTTAAAACTATCAACCTCAGGGCTGTCTTGCTTTCAAGCTTCAAATGCTGCACTACTTTTATATAATCTACTAAAATTAAAAATTCTGATATACTATTATATATATGTTGTAAGTTGTTCCCTATATATTGAAAATTTCGTTTCAAAATGCAAAGATAAATATCTCACAGCATTTAATTCTGCTATTCTTCTTTGTCTATCTCTGGCCAAGTTTCTGGATTCCTGTATTTCCTTTTGCATTAACGTTCTGAAACAAAATACAGTATAAAGTTTACCTAAAAAAAATTTATCAATATTGTGTCAGATAGTGGATGTTATGTATGCAGAAAAGAGCAGAAATCTGAAGATGTTTTTTGTCCACATTAGATTTTGTTTGTGGTAGTCATACAAGAGGTTTTGTTATGTTTTATGTCTTTCACTGAAAGATAAATGAAAATAACACTTTATAAATTTGGTGCATCTTTCAAAAGTGCTTAATGAGGAATAGTCAACTGATTGATTGATTGGTGTTTAACACCACTTTCAACACTATTGTGCTATTTCGTGGCGGTAGGAATAGTCAAACCCCAAATTTGATAGCCAAGGATGTATAAATACTTGAATATATGAGGATTGATATGGCTAAAAAGGACCTTTAAAGAATAGCCAAAAAGATCTAAGGTAAACACTGCCTGAGGGAGTTGGAACCAACAATGCTGACAATGGAAGTATTCTTGGATATGATTTTTTTGCTATTTTTCTCTCATATAGTTAATCTGTACAAGCAAGTATTAACATATTTCTATACTCTGTTTGTTCAAAACAATAACACTTAATGCTACATTAATAAATAGTGCATTGCAGTTCCAAATTTTCACTCAATTTGTGTAATGTTTTATTTTATCATACATAATGTTTTAAATAAATATCAGTCAGCATTGCAAGTAAAACAGATATTTGTGACCTTCAAATCCTAAATTGACAACTCTTCATATACAGTACAGTTATTTTTATATAAATGTTTAAAATTAAAATTTTGTAATGTCATTAAAAAAAAAACAACATTTCTAATAATCCTGAAACCTCCATTGTGACTGCTAAAAGTTGTTACTAATGACACTGACTGTCTACAAAGAATTTCCCCTCACATCATCCAGTCAAAAGTAGTGATATATATCATATGGCGTAGAATTAGGAATTACATTTTTTTTTACTGTTTTCATCTCTCTTAAACACTTAAAAAGATAGTTTCAATAAACGCACAGCACAACTTACTTTCTTTATGGAAAACAGGAGATTCTACATTTCAACTTGCTTTTGGAAGGATACCATGATAGCAGTATATTTATATATATATCTGCACGGAGAATTTGACTAGCTAATTTGTTTAACTTACACTCTACCCTCCAGCCTCTGTTGTTCATCACCATATTCTCTTTTAAGCTTATCCATATCTTTCTCATATCTTTTTCTATTTGTAAACAACTGGAATAATATAATGTAGGATATTGTCAAATGAAATCCCATAACTGTTTAAAAAGTTACGAAACAATCTTTGTTGAACTAAGCTCACATATCAATAAAGATATCAAAGCAATGGTTTGTATTGATTATGATATAATTTCAAAAAAACAGTTACACATTTCAAGATCTCCATCAAAATTCTAATCACCATCTGTCATTTATATTTTGTAGAAACATTAAATTTAGTGTGATTAAAATATTGTAGTTTTTTTTCTCTATTTTTGATTTCATTGGATCGATTCATTTTTTGTGGTTTTCAGTGAAAGTAATATTCGTTGTAGGTAAATTTATTGTTGATGTTTTAATTTCATAGATAATGTATATCCCTGAAATAAACGAAATTAAAGCTTAACCAAAATTTCTGCATTTACAGTATTTTAAATGCAAAGTAAATAAAAAGCTGTAGTTGAAACACATTTGTATGTGTTCTAAAATCATTGTATCATCTAAAATAAACCTAAACTTACAGTATTTTCTACATCTTTTCTGTTTTCTTGTGATCCTAATATTTCATCAGCCTAAAAAAAAAAGAAATATGTCAGTTTCTAGTTTTTTAAAACATTTAGATGAAAATCTTGTTGGATTGGAACGTTAAATCTGTATAATGTTGTTAGTCATTATTGAAGGAAAATATTCCCTACTAAAGTACAGCAAAACTTGTGTTTACTTATCTTTGTATGGGATTTAGTGATTGGGTGGTTTACATGCATATATACCCATACTTAAAAAAAAAAGATGAATGTACTTCTCCAATAAATACAGATATCAAGGTAACTAAACAAACTAGCCATTCCTAACCTCATTTGTAAAATCTTTTAATTCATGATGCTTATCATGATTTTAATTGTTAATTGATAAAATATTCCTGTGCATAACTTGACATTTATCTATTTTAAGGCAGCATTACACAATGTGTTCCCTGTGAACAACCTTATAATCTATACACTGTGATACCTAGTTGGAACATCATATTAAAATGATCTTTACAACCAGAAAAAGATTTAATTATCACAATATAGTTACTTTTATCCTTCCAGAAGAGTTTTTGATGACTATAGCTTTGACTCTGCTTATTTCAGCATCTGGATCACCCAAACCATGGTCACTATCAGACAAAGCTTGTACTTGTTTCATTAAAGTGGCTTTAGCATTTACCAAGTTCAATAACTCTATACTTAATTCCTCATTACGTTTTGACTGAAATAAAATGATAATATATTTTTAATTCATAATACATTTTTGTTATGTTAAAGGAAAGTCAATGCAAAACTCTTTAAAAAAAGAAAAAGATAGGTAATTTGAATATATAAGTGAAATCTGTGTGTAAACAGATACATGAATATTTTCTAAAAAATACTTGAATGGCCTGTTGCATAGAATGTTTCTTTAATAATGGAGAATGGTCTATAATGAACTGTTTAATATATTGAAGTATAAAATGCAAAAAAAAAGTGGGGAATCTTTAAATAACTCCAAAATAAAAGCTAAACATTCTGTGAAGTTTCAAAGAATTCTGCTGAAAACTGCAGAAGGTGTTTTATATTATTAAAATATTAAAAAAATTGCCATAATAGCAGGTGCACTACTTCAATATTTGAACAATCAATCTGTTTGAAGATCTATGTTGAAAACTGTGGAAGGAGATGATTTCACAAAAAAGGTACTTTCTTTTGTAAATTTAGCCAAAAAATTACTAAGATCTAAAGTCAGAAAAATAGGGAAAAATCCTCAAATAATTTTATAATAGCTGGTGCACGTTTAACGTCAAAGTGTGGGTAATCTATCTGTGCCGTTTGATGGGTCTGGGTTAAAAACTGAAAGTTTTTTTTTACCTCTTTCTCACTTTCTCTAACAAGAGCCAGATAATTAGTTTTCAGAACAACATATTCATCAGCAAGATCTTTTCTATCCTTTTCCATTTCACTAAGCCTCTCTTTGGCATTCCTAGCTGACCTAGTAAATTTATCTCTTTCTGCTTCAGCTTCCATCAAACTGTTCTCCAACATTAATATCTGTCAACATAAATAAACAAATGTTTCATCACATTTTTAAATAAACTATTTAATCTAAAAATTTATACAAACAACCCAAAATTTGGAGTTGCCCACAAGAATGTTATAAGTATAAATAACTTGCAAAATTAAAACAAAAGGACTAAATAAAATACTAATGCCTGTGCAATTAACTATCTATATGAAACTCATATGTTTGCTTGTATGCTAGAGCATCCAATTTGTCCTGACAAATGTTCAAAACATGCCATCTTTCTACTTTTAATTATCAGGAGCATTCCCTTGTGATTTTATAACTGGCTTCGTAAATGCAATTTTAGACCGTATGCACCTTTAGCTTATGAAGGATCATTTAACTAACCTTGTTTGTAAGTTCAAATTTTGTAGCCTCAGCTTCCTCTCTGATCTTGTTATTCTCTATCTGCATTTCTACCAATGACTGTGATACCTGCAATCAAAATGGATTATAAATACAAGGAACAAAATAACATTGTTCAAACATGTTATATTTGATAATTAAAACATTTCATTTTAAATTTGGTCTATGAATGTTTAACTTCTCAATTCAGATTAAAACCTGATCAAATCCATAGTTTAAACCATATTCTTGCAAGAAGGGTACTCCCTTAAGATTGCAAGGTTGCTCTTAAAATTGCCTCAGGTTACCAGATTACTTTATTTAACTAAGTCTAAGATTGCACATTTTTAAAGGTTACAGGTCACAGGTCAGATTTGACCATATTGGAGCCACGATAGTCAACAGTCCAAAATTGTTCTGTGAAAACTTGGGTATTTGAAATATGTGAACTGTTTGCAATGTTTTTTTTTAATTTGATGCATTGATATAATAAAGAAACTCAGCTACACCATGCATTTTAAGCATCTAACTGTATTTTTTCTAAATTGAATAGTAAAATAAAACTGATATAATAAAAACATTAAGGGGGTTCTCATTGGGGGGTTCTGATCCCGGAACCCGCTTACTGTTTTGTTAGATTCCTTTATCCCACTTACACTATGTACGTAAGCAATTCTCATTTTTTTGTAATTTCCCGTGTCCCGCTAGACTTCATTTCCCATTTTCATGGCACAATAATTTGACTTTCACGTGTCACGCTTACAAAAAATCGGCAATCCCGGGTCACGCTTAGACCCCAATGAGACCCACATTAAGTGAATCATTTACCTTCAATTTTTCCTCTTCAGTCATGAGAAGTTGTTGAGAGAGATCTGTCTTGGTACTGGCCATATTACCAAACCGAGACTGTAACTGGTCTACTTTACTTCTCAGCCGTTCATTATCATCCTTCAGTTTTAACTATAATTTAAAAAAAAACATTTATAAGCAAACAATTGAAACATTTCAAGTTAAAATCTTTGTAGTAAACAATTTTGAACTAGCTGTCTGTAACTGCGAGTACTGTCAGATCTGTACTTAGTGTCTTTTTTTATGTTAGGGATGAGGGATGGATATATACCCTGCAATGGCCTGTCTGTGTTTTTGTTTGATGTTTTCTTTGTATTGATCTGTCCCAGGTTAGGGGGAGGGTTGAGCACTCACAAATATGTTTAACCCAACCACATTCTTTATGTGCCTGTCCCAAGTCAGGAGCCTATAGTTCAGTGGTTGTCGTTGGTTCATGTCTGTCATATTTGTTTTTCATAAATTGTTTTGTTATAAATTAGACAGTTATAATTGTTTCATAATTTTCTTGTTGAGGCCTTTCATAGCTGACTATACAGTATTGCTTTTTCTCATTGTTGAAGGCCTTACAGTTGCCTATAATTGCTTACATCCACTTCATTTGAGCTTTGGTGGATAGTTGTCTCAGTGGCAATCATACCACATCTCCTTATCTATACTATTAAATGAGAAGACCTCATTTTGTGGGTCGCTTCTGTTCCTTCCACAATAAATTAATCATCATGCCTCTGTATCTTATAGGTACCATGCATAGTCGCATTTGTCATCCTTGCTTATGATTGATCAGTTTGGGTTATTTCGAGAGAAAAACGAAAATAAAGGCATCCAGATATTGTTTCTGTCAGCAGACAGACTTTTAAGTCATAGACAAGTCTTCCGTTTAGGATTGTTAAAATTAAACATAATTTTCATAAGTACTTGGGGACAGGACAATTATTTTTGCGTTTTTCTGTATACTATAAACATACATATACTATAAATAAAGTGTATTTGCTATTTACTATCAATTCCAAGTTTACTATCCACAGCAGTCACTGATATATTATATAATAACTTTTTTATACTGGCTAACTGTAAAATATTGTCATAAAAATGTTAACAAATGAAAGATTTCTTTTTTTAACAAATTGAAGCTTTAAGATAGCTAGTTCTGTGTCCTTACTAATAATGATAATAATGATATATATAATATATCAGTGACTGCCGTGGATAGTAAACTTGGAATTGATAGTAAATAGCAAATACACTTCATTTATAGTATATGTATGTTTATAGTATCCAGAAAAACAGAAAACAAAATGATAAAGGACTTTGGAAAAAATGGGGAGGGCTAAAAGAAATTGTCCTGTCATAAAGTACCTATGACTTTTGATACCTTTCCTGAAATTCTCCAGTCATAAAATCTTTTACAAAAGTTCATCCTACAACAGTTTACATACTTTCAACCACGCTCTAAATGCCCGCGATTTCGCGGGTGTGTTCTAGTTTTTAAAATGATAGGTAAATAAAGAAATATCTGTAAAGAAACCTAAATATTTTCTCTAACCTGGTCATAGTATTTTTTTTTTATAGAAGAAGGTCAAAATCTTTGTAAATGTAACATTTAAAGATCTTATCAGAGCTGTAAATAGGAAACAAAACTGAATCATTATTATTAAGGACACAGAACTAGCTATCTTAAAGCTTCAATTTGTTAAAAAAAGAAATCTTTCATTTGTTAACATTTTTATGACAATATTTTACAGTTAGCCAGTATAATAAAGTGATAAGAATAATGTGTTTAAGAAACCTTTAGAAAATCGGAATCTGCCCAAACAGTTTTTTTTTGTTTTTATTTAGACTTATGCAGCAATTTAGAGCATGCATACACTGAATAGTATGTCATTATAAAACACTTTTTTGCTTATGCATTTGAATAAATATATTGTTACATTTTCACAGTAAATCCTACAAGTAGAAAATCTAATTTATCTTCACCTGAATTATTTATGGAACAAAATGTATTATACCTTTATCCCATTCTCACTTTATAAAGAGCTTGTTAAATGTTTTTGACAAAAATTGAAGTTTGTACCTAAAAGTCTGGCATTATAACTAATATAAATTGTATTTTGTTCGTGAAAACACTATTCATTTACTATACACTGCACTAGCTTGATTTCTAAAGATAGTCTTGATAAGGCTTAACATACCACCTGTGGAGAATTTAATGGAATCTGAAACATGTATTGTAATGACAACTGTGACAAGGTTTAAAGTACATGTATTACTAATCTATGAAAATATCTAAATATAGAAAATAAAAAGAGTACAATGTACTTTATTTCAAGCAAGTTCAAAAGTAAGTTTAATTCCACTGTATACAAAAACAAGTAATTCTGCAATCATCAGCATTTCAACAGATGAAGCAAATGGATAACCACTGTCACATTCATGACTTGGTGCATATGCACTCTCAAGTAAAAGTTGGGGGATAAATCTGAAGAACTTAAGTCTTTCAAAAACATAGTTAACACTGAAATCAACAGCTAGTTAAAAAGACGTACCAATCAAAGGTAACCAAGTCCAAAAGACATATTTTAACTACCACAGCCGTGTTTGAACCCACAACCTCAATGTTGACAGGTTAGTTATCACTTTAGAATAACCACTAAGACCACTAGGCCACAGAGGCCCAGACACTGGAAGTGTGTTTCAGAGGCCAGACACTGGAAGTGTGTTTCAGAGCCCAGACACTGGAAGTGTGTTTCAGAGCCCAGACACTGGAAGTGTGTTTCAGAGGCCAGACACTGGAAGTGTGTTTCATGTTAATCTATTTCTTGGTCAAAAATATTTGGATGACAAATGTGTTCTATATTAGTTTCACCAAAATGCTCCTGATTTTTTTTAATTTTGGCTAAAAACTGTCTTATCTTCTTAAGTTTACCACTTGAATGATGTCAGAGACAATTGTTTCATTTTGCCTATGAAGCAAATACTTTATTTTTTTTTAAAACTTTTACCCTGAAGTTGAAAAAAATTGTGATTTATAATGATATATATACATTTCAATTTTTTTCAGTGAAACTTACTTTCTCTTTTCTCTCACCATTGGGAACACTTTGGTTAAAGACTCATTTGTCTGAGTTGTAATGATCATTCAAATGTATAATTGAAAGAAAAAAAGCAAAGAAATTCTTGAAAAGCCACAAATGCAATGCAAACAGAAAGCAAAGCAGAAGATAAACAAGAAGGCTCCAATCTTAACCTTCTAAATAAATATCTAACTGCTATAATTGTTTTCTGGAGAGGATGACAGGCCCTTCTAGTTGGATGATTTTTTTCTATTACAATTGTAGTTAGAATGAAACTGAGGATCTATAAGCAGCCATCCTTTTTTTTATTTTATGGATTTGCCACTATCATGTACATGCCTATAATAAAATAAAAAAGACCTCCTCTGTTAGTGAGTTTGTTAATTACATAATAAACCACTAATGTGTTCATCACTTTTCTTGAAAGGAGTCAATTTGATATAGAGTGTTATAAACGATTTTAAAAACATACATGAAAGTTGAAATCACAATTTTTCAGAATCACGTTGGTAAATTAAGAAATAATTCTTCCATGTCACATTGTATGCTCATATTAATATAGGTAGGTTACCGTAGGTACCTTATTTTATTTGTCAATATCTTTACACAAAGCGTAAGCATAGAAAACAAAAATGTTCTAAAAAACAACCTTTAAGAAAAAATTCACACACCTAATTAAATGGGCATTTAAAAAGTCAGAATGTGAATATATATGTTCAAACTCTTTTAGGTCATTTTTTAGTAGCAATAAACAAAAAAACTATGTCAATTGGACATGCTTTGATACTATATATGCCCTTGAATTTTTACTAGATAACATTTTTGTTCGCTTTGGGGATTCCGTATATCGTCAGGTTATCGGAATTCCAATGGGGACTAACTGTGCACCACTTATTGCGGACCTTTTTTTGTATTGCTATGAGTTACAATTTATGACAAAAATCAGCAAAGACCCATCGAAACAACATCTGATACACAAATTTAATAATACTTTTAGATATTTGGATGATATTTTGGCTCTCAATAATGACGAATTCAGTATGTATACTAAAGAAATTTATCCTGTTGAACTTACTTTAAATAAAGCTAATACTAACAATGACCACTGCCCTTTCCTCGATCTTGATATCTATATCATTAATGGAAAGCTTAATACTAAAATATATGATAAAAGAGATGATTTTTCATTTCCTATCGTTAATTATCCATTTTTAGATGGTGACGTTCCCTTGTCACCATCTTACGGTGTTTATATATCTCAACTTGTACGATTCGCTCGTGTATGTAACAATGTTTTAGATTTTAACGAGAGAAATTTATGTATTACTGAAAAATTATTACACCAGGGTTTTCGATATCATAAACTAGTCAAAACATTTACTAAATTTTATCATCGGTATAAGGACATCATTCGTAAATATAGCTCAACATGCAGACTTCTTATACGTTCAGGTATTTCACATCCAATTTTTTATGGAAATATTCTTTATAAAGCACAAAAATGTCAGTATTCACCTCTGAAGCTAACAAAACCTTTAAATAGACTTATTAAGAAGGGATATAGTTACAATACTGTTGTCAGGTCATTAAAGATTGCATATTTTGGCGTTAATATTGATTCACTTATAGGGTCTTTGCATCGGCACTAAACACATTTATTTAAAAACCAGTTGTTGACATGACACGGGTTATGTTCTTCTCATATATGTTATGATGGTATGATACTAAACCCCTAACGGGAAGGATTGTGCCTGATATTCATATGATGAAGACATAATCTTTCAATCAGTTTAATTGAAGTCTGGAGCTGGCATGTCAGTTAACTGCTAGTAGTCTGTTGTTATTTATGTATTATTGTCATTTTGTTTATTTTCTTTGGTTACATCTTCTGACATCAGACTCGGACTTCTCTTGAACTGAATTTTAATGTGCGTATTGTTATGCGTTTACTTTTCTACATTGGCTAGAGGTATAGGGGGAGGGTTGAGATCTCATAAACATGTTTAACCCCGCCGCATTTTTGCGCCTGTCCCAAGTCAGGAGCCTCTAGCCTTTGTTAGTCTTGTATTATTTTTAATTTTAGTTTCTTGTGTACAATTTGGAGTTTAGTATGGCGTTCATTATCACTGAACTAGTATATATATTTGTTTAGGGGCCAGCTGAAGGACGCCTCCGGGTGCGGGAATTTCTCGCTGCATTGAAGACCTGTTAGTGACCTTCTGCTGTTATCTGTTCTATGGTCGGGTTGTTGTCTCTTTGACACATTCCCCATTTCCATTCTCAATTTTATTTCACAATAAAAAAGTGTATAAATGTATAAACACTTTCTTATAAGACAATTTTATTGAATTTACTTGCAAGCAACACCAACAGAAATGCCCATTTTGACCTCAAACATCGATCAGAATATAGCTGATATTGCAAGTTTTATTGTGGCATCATGCATGTTTACCTCATGTGTTGTTGGAATTAGAATGTGGCTCTGTTTACAAAGCGAAAGGAAAGCATCAAATTAAAATGTGGCTCTGTTTACAAAGCCAAAGGAAAGCATCAAATTAGAATGTGGCTCTGTTTACAAAGCCAAAGGAAAGCATCAAATTAGAATGTGGCTCTGTTTACAAAGCCAAAGAAGAGCATCAAATTAGAATGTGGCTCTGTTTACAAAGCCAAAGGAGAGCATCAAATTAGAATGTGGCTCTGTTTACAAAGCCAAAGGAAAGCATCAAATTAGAATGTGGCTCTGTTTACAAAGCTAAAGGAGAGCATCAAAATAGAATGTGGCTCTGTTTACAAAGCTAAAGGAGAGCATCAAATTAGAATCAAAGCGAAAGTTACATGATTTATAAAAAAATAAGTTTTTTCTTTCTATAAAATCTGTATAATGGCAAGGAAATTGATTAAAATTTTTTTATTAAATGAGGTAAGTCTTTCAACTGTATTAAAAGAAGTGAAAAAGTGTCCTAAAGACACAAGAATGACATAAATAAAACTGGGGCCTCATGATAGAATTCTAAAAGATACATCAAACATGTTATATTAGGGACTACACATAGTTACATACATTTTCTGTTTCTAGCTGTCTGATAGTCTCCTTTATGTCATTTAGATTGGAGACTTTGGTGTCCATTGTTGAAGGTCCTATTCCACTCTGTTGTTGTAACTCTAGTATCCTGGCCCTGTACTGGGTTACCAAATTCTGCAAAGTCAAATTTAAAAGGTCTGTTTAGCTTTTTGATATTTATAAAAGTTAAATAAAAACATAAATTTATATATTATATCAGAAGATACAATCAAATGTCAATTTACTTTAGTCCATATTTTCTTACAACTGTCCAGGTCAGAGTTAATTATGTGAAGATCTAAATTAATAAACTGCAACCACAGAGATATGTCTCACTGGAGTGACCTTATAACAAACCATAACAATTGTTGACACCACTGTTGCTGGAAACACTGCACAGCATGCCCAATTCTCACTTTAGCAAATTTCGTCACAGGCCAGACAAAAAAAAAATGGCTGTTGTGGAAAACATATAATTCTGTAAGCAGAACTAACTCAAGTGATTTTAAGGTAAATCCACCAGAAATCAAACTGTATTCATTTGACCAATTTTTATTTTTACAATGTATTTTAACAAGAGTAACATGGCGGGTATAACTATTGTGGAGCAAGACTATTGACCCTTCCTAAGCTGAGTTCCCACCTTCCCCCCTCCCCCCAAGTTTTTGGTGTGGTGTGTAGTAACATTAGGAATGTACTCCTATAATATCATTAATTTATCTAAAAGATTTTCAAAAATCTTTATAAGTAAAACAGTTCTCAGAGATGGAATAAGAACAACATCTGGACAAACATATAAAATCCATATATATACAGGCAATATACATGATTAATCACTAACTTCTCATAAAGAAACATGAATTACATGTATTAAGTTGTTCAACACTTTTTGTATACCAAAAATTGAATTAAAAATTTACCTGTGCGTATAAATCATTTATAATCGGAAAATTTTTAACTTGTCCAACCCTAGTGGCAAATGTCAGTATAGGAGACAAAGTATTTGGATCTGATTGAGGTTTCAGGCACAACAAAGCTGTAGTTTTACAATTTCCACCCAATTCTTCCTTCAGTAAATGAGTTAACTTGGAATCTCTGTAAATATAAGGTGTAAAAAAGATTAAATTTTTTTTTAATCATATATTCATCCATTTATTAAAAGTTCCTTTCATCATGTTTATTCTTTTCAATATTGGACTGTGTTTTCTGGTGTAGAATTTTGAGTTTGTTTCATGATCAGATTTCTACATGTAGCAATTTGCCTTGTGAAAACTTTTTATGTGATATTTCCTTTGTTTAGAAATTGAGTTATACATGTACCTGTAATATGACCTAGGATTTAAAGTACCAGAGTTCTATCCAAATAATTTGGGATTCAACACCTGATATTTCTTAAAGCAGCTCTTCATCAAATTAGAATAGAAGCAATTTCTGTGTAAAAAAATCTGTGGTTGAAAATTAACTTGAAATGAACTAATGGATATCATAGAATGAAATCACTGTTATTTGACAACAAATACAATTAGAACTTACCGATAACTGATTACTCTATCAGGAAATGGGTTACTGGCTAAGGAAGTTATTACAGAATTGAATGCTATAAGTCCTTTACTTAAAGTGGAAGTCTCTCTCTGCCTAAGGTATGATGGATTATCAGATAACTTCTCTAGTCCAGGGATTTCTACTATAGTAAACCGAGATTTGCTGCTGTTCCTATCATTTCCAACTTCCTATAAGAAATAACACATGTATTTTAATAAATTTACTTTACATTTCTATTCTCATGTTTCATTTAATTCTTTTGATAAGGTACATGTTTCAAGTAATAAGCTGAAAAGTAGTATGTTCTCGTTTTTGGAGATCTTGCTAAACAAAAGCAAAAAGGAAATAACAAATTAATATATAAAAATATAATGATTATTTCACTAATGATTTTTTGTAAAAGAAGAACACTGCTTATATTAAATGAGATCTCAAATTTGTAATTTTTTAATCATGACCCTGTTGTGAATTTTTAAGTGATTACATATTTGTACATCTAAATTCTAATAAAAGCAACAAAATGAAAACTATTTGAGGTTTTCATTGTGGAATTGTTCAAATTACTAGAACTTCACAACATTTGAATTGAATGATATACATGTACATGTGTATTATTCTAACTTTTAAAGCATAATGAAAAAGATTTATTTTTTGTAAATTAATATATATATATATATTTATGTTGGAACAAAATGGCTTAATCAACTTTTCAAAAAGAAAAAAAAGAAATAATAGAAATATGCAACCATAACAAGCAGAATAAAATCTAAAATTACCTCTAAATCACGATCAACTTCTGTAATAATATCCTACCACATATAAATTGTAAAGAGTTTATGAACAATTCATATAAAGTAATCCAGCGCAATGAAATATTAGAGTCAAACCTTTTATCTATTGAAATTAAATCAAATGGTTACTGAATGATTCTATCCATCACAAAAAAACACAACTAAAAATACATTGTACTATCACAAAAGGTCCAATTTTTAATTTTAGGACAAAAATATTATCATTACCTTTTATTTGACAGGTAAAAATCATCAAAAGGTTCTGATAGTTTGTAAACAAAATTTGATTCGGACAGACAGTATCAATGTATAAGATAAGGTGTAATATTTACCTATAGAATATTTATGTAACTCAGGTGAAACCGGTGGACATTTTATTAAAAGAATTCCTTTGATAATGAGAAAAATGAATGATGAAGAATTACAAAGAGATTTCAAAGGGTTTCTTAACTAGTATTCATTCTATATAGTTTACTTTCCCAAAATTTAAATAAGCATGCATGTTTAAATGACATCCATTTCTAAGTGAAAACCAATGATGTGTAAAAGCATTCAATATCCCCAGTCAATAGTAATAGAAATCTATACCTAATAAATTTTATTGATTTTTCATGCTGTATGTATATAGAAATACAAACAGAAAGTTTCTAAGGGAGATAAGTTACAAGCATTTAGATATTCTATGTTATCTCAATCTAATATATTGACTTATTCAATATTCTATCTTTGGTCTGCTTTTTCCCATTTAGTGATTTTTCAAATTGATTAAAACAAATTAAAAAAAAAAACATAAACAATTACCCCCTCCACCAAAAAATTAAAACCCCAAAAATCAAAGCACCCCCTTTCCAAACTTCAATATAATTCAATCCTACAAGCATGTTTCTCATTTTTTATAAAATTAACAAAATTATAATTTTTCTTATTGTAAGAATTAAAACTACTGTATTTAATTTTTTTTTCACAGAATTTAGTTTGATTATAATATTTTTTAAATTCATTGATATTTTCCACTTGTATCACATGTTTTGGAAATAATTCCCGTACAAGATTTCAACGAGACTGAAACATCAAAAGAATACATTCTAAATACCCTTTTCTTTTTTTGGTGAGAAGTGACTTAGTTGTTGGCAGGTATCCCCTGAACAGTTTCTATTGCAAAATTACCGGGGTAAGTAGTTTAGTATTTTAAATACTCATGGACCAATTTACCAATACTTGCATGTTTCCTCCTGGATAGCTTGAATCTTTATGTAAAGAATTTTAGTACAGAATGTATGTGTAAGGCAATAAGTATGCAATATAATTCTAATGTAAGCTTTTGTCACTGCAAATTGTATAACTTAATATGTATAGTTGTCCTTCTCTATTAATTTCATCTGTTTGAGCATTACTTCAATGGCTACGTAATTTAGGTTCTTTTCATTAAAGAAAAGGAAACTTAAGATATTGATATTCAATCATTTAATGTTATTATAATAATTTATTACACATTATTATTGAACATCTGTCGGGAGTGGCTCACATTATAAGTTATATGGTTCACTACTGACCCCCTACGGATCCATAGAGGGTTAGTAAAATCCATAGAGGGTGAGGCCGAAGGCTGAATCTCCTATGGATTTTACTCACCCTCTATGGTCCATAGGGGGTCAGTAGTGAACCATATAACGAATTAATCACACACAGGACTTTTCCTGCCGATTTTTGAAGAAAAATAAACAATGAATTACAACAACATCAATAGATGACGTCACCGTTAACAGTAGACGTGACGTCAGGAACCCCCTATGATTTTTACTAACCCCCTATGATTTTTACTAACCCCCTACGGATTCATAGGGGGTCACCACGTGGCGGCGTTTAACCAATCACAACGTCATAATTTATCCGCGGTGCGATAAATTACCTTAAAGGTGATCACTGCAAACCTTTCTTATAATAAGTCTTAAAGACTAGAGCATCGATATTTGAAGTATATATGAAGAAAGAACTATCAAGACAATTTTAAATAGTATAAAAAATGTATTGCATTGTTTATTTCAAAATTTTCCTCCAAAATATGGAGTATAGGTAAATAAACTGTTGACACAGTGATATGTCTCACCTGCATATAATTTTAATACTGTAAATTCAGAAATTATTGCGAGGTTTTTATTATTGCGACAAATGCCACAGAGTTGTAAACGCAATAATTTAAACTCGCATTTTGAAATATTTTATATGAACTAAACAGGATTTTTCTCACAATCGTAAAAATTAAAATCGCATTTAAGTCTAAAATGACAAAATCGCAATAATAAATGCACGCAATAATTTCTGAATTTACAGTAGTATAATGCAAAAGTTGAAATAAAATGGCAATACTTTAACATTTAAACTAAGCAACATTCAAAGTCAATAAACCAGGACTAAAGGTGCAGGGCCAAATAATATCTTTGGAAATGAGAACTGCCAATGCTAAAACAACTGCATATCAAATATGTATCAAAAGTTTCACAGTCAATGGACCATGACATGAGAAGGTGGGGCCATATCATCTCCATGGAAATGAGATGTGCAAACACTTGTACAGTTGCATAAAAAATATCAATGACTTACCATTAATGATTTATCTTAAACTGATCTAATCAAAAACTTTAACAAGTAAACTATGGAAAAGATTAAAAGTCAAATTCAAAGGCTAATACAACTGCATATTAAATATTATTAATGTATGTACATGCTAGTGTTTCCCCTTTAACTGACCTCATCACAAACTTATACACTGTTGACCCTGCAGCCTCCATAATAGAGACGAAACAAAAACTATATGATCTTTTGGTAGAATTATATTAGACTATGGTTTTAAAACCATAACAATTAAACAAAACAGGTCCTTTTGAAACCTTGCCTTACACAACTAATGTTTTGTCTGTAATACTCCAAGGAAATTTCTAATGTTCATCTTTTTTATCTTTTACCGGGTAATCCAAAACCTTATAAATGGTTTTGATCAAAAGAAAGGCCTGTATCATAAATTAAGTGGAAGCTGGATTGGTAGTAGTAGGTTTAATCTCTAATTCATTTGGGACATGTTCTGATGATATCAAGCAAAACTTAATATGATAGGGAATTTTGTATCCATAAGATAAAAGCAAAAATTGAAGAACTATTCTGGTTACAACAGAACAGGGATGGGCACGATTACTGACAAATGTAATCGATTAATAATCGATTACATGAAGGATTTTTGTGCAATCGATTAATAATCGATTACTCTAAATTTTGTATGTAATCGATTGCAAATTACTTTATCAAAAGTAATTACATTACTTTTCGATTATTATCAATTACATGTTATAAAATATTGAAGAAAGTTTAAACACAACTTATTTAGAGTGGTAATTTAGAACTTTACAAAAACAGCTTTTAAAGCATTGTTTTCAAATGTTATGTTGACAGTTGTTTTCTAGATGAAAGCTCTTACAGAGGATCTAAACTATTCAAATATTCTTGAGTGAGTGATGATAAACATGAGAACATTCTTGAAATGAAATCAACAATTGTATCAATTGCTTCCTTATATTGTAGGTCATTTTCTCCATAGTTTGCAAATTTTTGCTGTCATACTGACTTAATTTTGATATTTACTCTTATTTAACAGGATGGTATATTTGAATATAATGAGTATGAGAGGTTTCCTATGAAAAAAAAATATATAAAAAAGAAGAAGAGTTAATTTAACTAATTTTAAAAGATGGAAATTTATAATTTATAGTTACATGAATGAATTTATCCTTTTGTTTGGATAAATCCCCTAATTACAGGTTATACAATTGCCAATGGAGAACAATTTATAACCTAAGGGCAACAACATGTATTAAATCTCTCATTTAATTAAACATAATTGAAATCAAAACATAGTCTGTATCTCATTGATTAGAGGTCTTTGCTCATCTGATTAGTAATTATAAAAACAAGAAGGTTTTTGAGAATTCTTTGTTCTCTTTTCAAAATCATAAAAAATTTACATTTTAGTGACACAATGGGATACATGTATCTATTACTGAACAAAAATTTCAATGCATTGGTTCATTGTAAAAATGTTTTGTATTCTTTCCTAATTTTGATGTCATAACACTATGACGAATCAACAGTTTATCTACTCTAAGCTAAAGTTCTAAATATAATTGAAAATTAAGCTTTAAAAAATGTTATTACATATATAAAAGTATTCTTCTTTAGTATAGTACAGAACTTAACTTAGGACTACAAGTACATTTATGTATTTTCCAATTTTGAATCTATTTTCTTATTTTTAACATTTTCATGTTTAATAAAAAATGTCTCAAATTATTGACAAGCATTGGAAGTCATTTATTTCAAAAGCTGGAAATAAAGTAAAATTTGTTAGCCTAGGAGATTTGGTTTATCAAAATGCAGCTTGAGACAACAGATCTAAATAAGGTATTTGATAAACTCTCAAGTAATATTGATGCATTCTATTTTATCAGTACTTTAAACTGATGAATACATGCAGTTGTCTACTTTCATTAAAACTAGGTTTTATTTCAAACTATATTACTAAAGTAATCGAAATGTAATCGAAAAGTAATCGATGATTACATCATAATTTTTGCTGTAATCAATTAAATTACGATTACATGTAATCGAAAATGTTGTCGATTACAGATTACTGTCGATTACTTGAAAAAATGTAATCAATTACAATCGATTACGATTACAGATTACGATTACCCCATCCCTGCAACAGAAGTAGAAAAATGTCACATGACTCCTGAATCCCAAACATTAACAATACCAAAATAGTAGTAGAATTCTGGAGAAGTCTATATATATATAGTAGCAACATGATAAAAGAAAATCAAAAGTATGTTCTGGGACATATCTTGATCTATATAAATTAAAGTGAAAGAAATTGTAAAAGAAAAACCTTATTTCCTCAATCCCTTAAGATCTTACTGACATCACACTCACCATAGAGAGGTCTATGTAAATAATAGTAGCAGAATTGGCTGATGCAGGTCCAAAGTCATTCATCTCCTGAGTCCTTCTAGACATACCCTGACGGTACTTAGCATTGCCATCATTGGAATCCCTTAGTGGGACTTCACTTCCATTCTGAAACAATTTATACAGTTATCCTTAATTAAAACAATAAATTTGTAAGCATGGTAATATTTACAAACATTTAATAAGACTTTTAATGATTACATATATACCGAATTCTACTCATCAGTGCTTTAGTGGTAAGCATAAAGTAAACTTATAAATGTTTTAAGAACATTGAAATGGGGGAAAAAGGCAAAATGTTTTCAATTAAATTCTCATTAAACTAATAAAGGAATAAATTTACAAGTTAGAGTTATCTACCTTGACATACACTCCTCTATTTGCTGATTCTGCAAGATCACAATAAGAAGCACCTCCACCTGGAACTTGTAATAAATCCTTTACAAGTTCATTATAGACCTCATACATCTGTAGGGTTACTGTAGGGTTTTGTCTTCTCACTCTGGTGTCCATCATATACTGATCTAAATTCAAACATGAAGGCATGAGCTATAAGTCATCCTGAATTTGCATGAAACATTTGGTCCTGGGAGTTAGACAAGCAACAATAAATCACTAGCTATAAGCATTTCTGAGTAAAATAAGAAAAAATCTACTTCTATACATAATATTAATGTCTCCTCGGAGACGTTATTAAGAATTGAACGATGGACAATCTGCGGGCTGAATGCTTCTTACTACCTGATTGGAAGATATATTACTGCGACGTGAATAATTAAAGTTCGTTGATTGGTTGGGACAATCCAAACCTAGTAAATGTCTTTCAATCCCGTAGAGTATCGGATTTGTACTCTCTATTTTAGCAATTAGATTTTGCATGGTCACAAATCATGCATATCGATACACAGGTAACTATAAATAGACGAATCTTATAGAATCTCCTGACACCAGTCGCTCACTGTTACGTACATTTTATACACGAAAAACATAAGAAAACTTGAACAATGTTACATGGTTATGATATTTCATGATGAGAGAATAAATTGTTAGACAAACATGTAAAGCATTTACAACCATGATTTGAAGGATTAGTACAATAAGGACCATAAATATATAATTATTTGACACACAACATTAAACGATATACTGCGGCTTCATAAGGTGTGTGGTAAACTTTGTTGATATGCATGGCTATTCTGAATGAATTAATCTACAAAGCGAGAACACTTTCCACTTTTATCAGCTAAGAGACGGATAGCTTTTTTCGAAAAGTTATTACTTGACATATATTGAAGAACTTGATATGCTCTTCAAAAATTTATAATCCTAAAATCAAAATGTTGCAAATTGTTCTCTAGAAAACAACCAGATTGTGACCTAATTACAGTCATGATATTAATTGGACATAAATTATTTTACTTCAAACATCAGACTTGAAAATACCAACATATCTGCCTGTTTGTAATGAGAAACTACTCAATAGGTCACTGTCAGTCTTTGGTCAATAACCCAGATTGGTCATTAGTACTAATTTGATGAGGAGAAAGAACTGGCACTATAAAGTTCAAATAAGCCATATATAGAGGATCATTATCACTGTTGTAGCTGAAAGCTCATGTGACCTTATACTCTGTACATGAACTAATGATCTGTATTTGATCATGACCATAACTTACCATCCTGTAGTTTGGTGAAGAGGTTACTGTGATCATCTATATCTAAGCATGACCATTTCTGACTGTCCTGTAGTTTGGAAGGAGGTAAAATACATTTTAGCCAAATAACGACAAAATATCTTGATGTCTGGAAATTTCTATTTAAGCATGACTGTGACTTACCATCCTAAAGTTTGGGGAAGAGGTTATTGTTATCTAAATTTAAGCATAACCATGACTTACCATCCTGAAGTTTGGAGAAGAGGTAATCTAAGATCATAGGTACAATGCCAGTCTTTGATGATCCTTCTCCTGTTAAAGTGTAGGATTTTCCTGATTCTGTTTCTCCTATCACCATCAGACAAACATTAAATCGTGACATATGCATGTGCAGTAATGGTTCTTCTATAGTATTCTTAAAAATACCATAATTATCTGTGTCCTTTCTATGAAGTGTAGAGAAGCTAAAAAGGACATTTTAATATTGATTGAAATGTACATAATATTTGTAGCAACCATAACTTTATGGTACTATTTAATACATGTACATGTAGTGCTTTAAAAAAATAATATGATAGTAAGTACAGTAAACAAGTCTTTTTGTTACAATTTCAAGTCCTACAGCTAAGAAAGTAAAAATTCTATATAAATCCATCCATACATTTGTATATATACAGATTCAAAATAAAGCATCCCCCAAAAATAAAAGGTTTGAAGATGTGAAAGACTAAAAATTTAGGTTGTGTTAACCTTGTCCTGCAAGGATTGTTGATATACATGATATACAGCCTTGATCCTAAATACAGTTTAGAGACTACAAGAAGTTTCCTAATTCCAGAGATTAGCTAGTTGACTGTGATGTCATAATCAAGACATGTTCCTTCAACTTTTCATTACAATTTTTGAACTAATGATACATAAACTACTACTATTCATGTATAGACAATTAAAGATAATTTTCCTTTTATGCAAGATCCCCTGATTTTAAGGAGTATAATATTAATGCTATTAACAGTGTTAAGTGTAAGAATATACACTGATTAAATTGCGAAATGAATTTTAAATCATGTGTCATCTTGATATACAAGCTCTATAAAACTGTCAGAATATCTGAAGAAGAAACTCACTTTATAAATGGTCCTTTACTTTGTGAAGCTACCCTGTGGCCCTCTATAACAAGGTTTTCAGGTCCTTCGGCTCTTATTGGTGGCCTAATACGACCAATTACTTCCACATTCATCTTTGCTTTTCTTATCCTGAAATAGTTCAAAACAAGCTTAGAACTGATGAGAAAATAAAATCTAACATAAAACAGAGAAAATTAATGTCATCTATATTTGAATAAAACATGAGAGTATAAAATGTAAGAAAAGAGTGATGAAAAACCAGTATTTAAATTATTTTGAAAACTGCTTAAATAAAATGTTCGCAGTCAACAAACATGTCACACATGTATTAATGTATGATCCTCTACAATACATTTTTTTTATAGCTGTTCATGTACACACATTTATCCTGCAATTGGGTGTTTTATCATACAGATACAGCCCTACAGATATCGCTAGGCTGTATCTGTATACTATACAGATATCGCTTTAAAGCTCCGTCCACTGACGGACTACATTTGTGTATTGTCGTATTGTCAAATAAACACAATGAATAAATTCTAAAAGAGATGCGAAAGATACCAAAGGGATATTCAAACTCATCAGTTGAAAACAAACTGACAATACCATGGAAAAAAAGGAAAAACTAGGAAAAGGCAAACAACAGTATATATACAAAACACAACATAGAAACAGAAGACTGAGCAACAGGAACCCACCAAAAACTACGGGTGATCTCAGGTGCTAAGGAAGGGTAAACAGATCCTGCTCTATTTGTGGCACCTGTTGTGCTGCTGATGTAAGTACAAACCCAGTGATAAGTCTAATTCGGAAGGTCACATTGAGGAAAAGAGGATGGGATTGTGGTAATATCAACAATTGGAACATACACAAACGTATCCGTGGTCATTAGCATTCTGTGAAACAGTTATTTCATAATGGTCAACCTACTCGTGATGTAAGGAAATCATGATAGGAAATGTAAGCTCTGGAATATCTTATCAACTGGGAGGTATATTCTCCATATGCATGTTCTGCTGGAATGTTGCTACATAGAAAAGGAAATTTCACAACTGGATGCTGAAATCATCTCTTTTGTCATAATGTTTTGTTCTTAACCGACCAAGTATATTGCTATTGATTTTTAATGACAGATATTGGTATCTCTTTCTCAATAACCTGTGAACTTCCAGGGGCTTTCACCCCTACCAGGAGGTCCTCTGCCCTGGTTAAGCTTAGGGGACCTCGAACTCCTATATGAGGTTCGGTGGTACAATTAAAAATGGCCTAGCTACGCCACTAATCTTTTATTAAAAAATCACTTTCTCCAAATTAATCCTCCACCAATAAAAGGTAAAAGTTTATGTACAACACACTGTATCCACTAGGTTAATGTTATTAAGGTCTCTTTAGTGGGATATAGTTATTTACACTTTAACCTTAAGCAGGGATATAATTTTAAGTGTAAAAAAAAAAACCAAACAAATAAAGAAAAGTCTTATATCACTAATTAGTATACTGAAATTGTTTATAACCAGTTTTGGATACGAATTTTCAAAAATGCAAAACACTTAATTTGGGATTTCAGCTTTTGATAACCTCAATACTAGATTCTTTTGGTCTTATCCAGAAACTGTATAATAATCTGAAATTTCAGAGAAGCATTTCAACTAATTGTTTGTACTTTGCAATATTTTCTCCAAATTAATATCAATATGCAAAATTTAATAAATAATTATATCCCTGCTTCCGGTGTAAACATAAACACTGAGGACCAACTTATTCCATTTTTACTTTTCAAGATGATGTTTTACCAAGTATGTGTTTTTATACTAACTGTATCATTACATCAGCAAACAGAGCAGCACATGTGTAACAATTTTAAATTAGTGCCACATTTTAACAGTATTTCTGACATATTACACTGTCAAAACTTGACAGGCAAGTACAACGTGACCCTAGCAAACGACCTAGGTATTGAATTTCACTTCATGATTTTTTACCACATAAAACACAGTAGACGATGCCCACCATCCATCACAGTTGAGTTTAAGCAACGACATCACAGACTTCTTATACTTCTTGTCATAAGCGGTGATATTTCACTCAACCCAGGACCAGCTAAACATCCATGCAGTCACTGCTATAAAGCAGTTGCGAAAAACCACCGTGCAGTATTATGCGAGGCTTGCAACTACTGGTGGCACATTAAATGTGCCAATATTTCACCTACCAGTTACACTGATCTATGTAATTCTGAGGATCCATGGATATGCAATGACTGCAATTCATTTAAGTTTACCAACTTATTTTTTGATATTTCCTTACAAAACACTACATTTATGAACACTAGCAACTTATCGTCATCAACAGAAGGTTCAGAGAGTGACATCTTTACTGAACTTAGAGAAGCTAGAAAGAAACATATGAACAACTTTCATATATGCCATTTAAATATTAACAGTATGCGTTACAAATTTGATGAACTTAAACCGATTTTACTTGATAAAACTGTTGACTGTCTAATAATTTCTGAAACCAAATTAGACTCTTCTTTTAAAGACTCCTTATTTGAAGTTGATGGGTACAAACTACAGCGAAGAGACCGTACTGACCATGGAGGAGGTATAGCTACTTTCATGCGAGCTGACATACCAGCCAGAAGAAGACTTGACATTGAATGCAAGACTCTTGAAAACATTGTATACGAGATTACTCTTGATAAAACTAAATGGTTAATTTATGCTATTTATCGTCCACCATCAATGGCAAATAATATTTTTTATGACTCCATAAATATCCTATTAGATAAAGGTTCCCAATTTATAGAAAATTATATGGTTATTGGTGATCTTAACTACGATTTTATGGTTAAAAACAAATCACAAGTGTTGGAGGATATATGTGACATTTTTGATCTGTCAAATATAGTGAAAAAACCTACATGCTATATGAAAGGGTATGAACCATCACTTGTAGATGTTATTCTTACAAATAGAACAACTCTTTGTTTCAAAACACTAAATTTTAAGACTGGTGTTAGTGATTGTCATCATATGATATCTACTTTTATAAAAGATCATACACCTAATTGTGTAAACAGCAAGACACAATGTAGAAGTTTTAAAACTTTTAATGTTGATAATTATATTAATGATCTTGATAATACTAATTTTTTACATGATTCAGATGAATGTATAGATGATATAAACTTGGTATATAATGATTTTGAAACTAAAGTCTCTGATGTGATAAATTGTCAAGCACCAATGAAATACAGATACCCTCGAAAAAACTCGGTACGATTTATGAACAGAGAACTAAGAAAAGCTATTCTTCACAAACAAATGCTGAGAACAAAATTTGAAAAATACAAAACAAACAAAACTTGGGAAGCATATAGAAAACAAAGAAATATGGTTACAAAATTAAAAAGAAAATCAGTGAACATTTATTTTCAAGAAAGATGTGCTGGAGGACAAAAATCAAAACACTTTTACAGCACAGTCAAACCATTTTTATCTAAAAAGTCTACCTCCAGCCAACAAAAAATTGTACTTGTGGATGAAAATAAAAGTTTAAACACTAAAGATGTTTGTGACAACTTTAATACTTTTTTTGTTAATGTTGCCAATGACATAGGCAAAGGTACTATTTTTGAAGAAAAAACACATCCTAGTATTTTAAAAATTAAATCTAACCTACAACATCATAAACTTTTTGACTTTAAACATATACATGTTGACACTGTAGACAAACTGGTGAAAAAGATCAATATAAAAAAAGCTACTGGAGTAGATCAGATATCATCGAAACTATTACGAGCTGGTGCACCAGTACTGAACAAACACATAACAACACTAATGAATAACACTATAGAATCCAGTGAGTTTCCAAACAGACTTAAAGAAGCTCAGGTTGTACCATTACACAAAAAAAAAAAACGATCCACTGGATAAAAAGAACTATAGACCTGTGAGCATTTTTAAAAAGAACTATAGACCTGTGAGCATTTTACCAACAATTTCAAAAGTATATGAAATGGTTATGTCTGACCAGTTGACTGAATTTTTTGAAAATATATTTCATGCTTTTTTATGTGCATTCAGAAAAGGTCATGGATGTTAGACAACTTTGCTTAGACTCCTTGAAGATTGGAAAACAGCTTTGGATAAAAATATGTATGTGGCAGCTATACTTATGGATCTTTTGAAAGCTTTTGACTGTCTACCACATGATATTCTTTCAAGTAAATTATCTGCCTACGGTCTTTCTTCTAAATCAGTGAAATTACTTCAAAATTATCTTACAGATCGTAGTCAACAAATCAAACTTCAGGGAGTACTCAGCAGTTGGGCTGACATCCAGAAAGGGGTACCCCAAGGCTCAATCCTGGGACCCCTATTATTTAATATTTTTATAAATGACATATTTTATTTTATTGAACATAATTATGCTGATGATAATACTCTGTCATATGCTGACAACAATTTTGAAAATTTATTGTGTACACTTGAAAGAGAAAGTGCTGTTTTAATTGACTGGTTTAGATTTAATTGTATGCAGGCAAATCCTGATAAATTCCAAGCCATTGCAGTTGGAAATAAAACATTTGCAAAAAAGCTTGTTTTTAATATACAGTCAGCAAAAATATCCTGTGATGAGATTGTCAAACTTTTAGGTATTGATATTGACTATCAACTTAATTTTAATCACCACATTAAAAATATTTGTCGTAAAGCATCTCAACAACTGAATGTTTTAAAGCGCATTGGCTGCTACCTTACTAAATTAAATAAATTGACCATTTTCCACACATTTATTTTATCTAATTTTAATTTTTGTCCTTTGGCATGGCATTTTTGCAACAAAAATAACACCACTAAATTAGAAAAAATTCAGGAAAGGGCTTTAAGATTCATATATGAAGACTATGCTAGTTCATATGATGAACTACTTTTACGAGCAAATGTTCCATCACTGAAAATAAGACGTATGAGTAACATGGCTATTGAATGTTTTAAAATTTTATATAAATTTTCACCACCATGTTTACATGATTTAGTTGTATTGAAAGATTGTAAATATAATTTTAGATATTCTAATATTGTAGATATACCTAGGGTCCGAACATCAACCTATGGTAAGAACTCTTTTAAATACACAGCTGCTGTTTTATGGAATGATCTACCTGATGATTTTAGAAAAATTGCTAATTTTAGTGTTCAAAAATATTTTAAAGTTATGGAATGGAAATGACTGTAAGTGCACAGTTTGTGCAGATTTTTAGTTAATATATTATGCTAAAATTATTTACCATTTAGATCATACCCCCTTTTTTTCTTTAAAACATTTTATGCTATGCATTTTACCAGCTTTTATACCTAGTTTACAATTATATGCTTTTAGCTTTAATACCTAGCTTATGCTTATATTCTGCTTATTACCATCATGCTTTTTAGTGCTTCATTTTGTGCTGTGTAATTTATTGCATGTGTATGTGTTGTATTTTTTATATTGTATTGTTATAAATGTCTTGTATGTCGGTTAAAAGCTCATTAGAGCTTATGTTGTCTCTGTTTGTTTACCTTGCCGACTCTAATTAAAGCTTATTTATTATTTATTATTATAAGTATATGCATTTGTGTAAAAATTGTTCCCACTGGCACTGGCACCTGTTGAAAAGTTGACTGAAGTAAACTATCTTTTAAATATTAATGGATCACTTTAATCGTATCTTCGATTATTTGATTACAAAATATGTAATTGGCATAAGATATAAACTCTTACGATCACTTCATTTATCAATAACTTAGATAGACTGAACAGCAACAAAAATATTTCCTTTTCGACACTGTTTTTGTTTACCTTGGATTCCTACCTCCAACTGTCGAGAGTTACCTTGTCAAGTACAACACGTTGCAACTGAGTGTTAAAACTGGTTAAGTTAACCTCACCTGTAGTGGGTTAGTGAACCAATATTCTCATCCATTCACGTTTGTAATTTATAAACTTCAGTGATAATTCAGTTTCTGTATTAAAAAAAAGTGATTTTTTTTAAATGTATTTTGACAATTTGGTATTGGGGATTTTACATCTGAATTATAAGGATGATGGAATTGTCTCTCTTTGTACAGCCTAAATATTCACTTGCCAACAATTTAATTTTCTCTCTTTGTACAGCCTAAATATTTACTTGCCAACAATTTAATTTTATGATTAAGTTAAACAAAAAATTCTCATACACTTATTATTCTAATGATTCCTTAATTTCTTATTAGTTTACAGTTTAGTTTGTTATTATGTTATGAATAATTCATTGTTATCTGTATCACGATGTATTCCCCAAACATCAACATACTTAAAACTTACACATCTGTACCAAAAAAGTATAAGCCAGTTCTATCTATCGGTCCAGAATGAGGTATTAGCAAATTATACCTGAGCATTGACATATATAGGTTTTTTTTCTGATTTAACATCACAAAAAGATAGTAGAAACTGGGACCATACTGCACGGGGAAATGAATGGGGTTGATTTGAGATAATATGAACATATGAACATCAGATTTTATAAAGAGTTTTGCAATATGTAAAATAAATTAAGGAAATACGAAAAAATCTTTGGAGCTAGACTAAGGTAACACAATACCGAATGGCATATCTCCCGATTTCTAAACTTTTTGGCACACTTATCCTTTCAATCGAGTTACATCGGAATATGTAATAAAAAATGGGGGTCACCATTTTTGTTTTCTTGTAATTTTTATAGGAAAACGTCAATTTTTTGCGACAAATTTACATAGATATATAGGGAAAATGAATTTTTTTCGACTTATCTTTTTAGATTTTTCAATGGATGGCTATGTTCTTATATACGGAGAAAGACTAAAAACTAACATAATATCCAGGATTGTATACTGAATCCATGCATGTATTGAAACTCATATGTCACCATCCTTGTTTTCTAGATAAATGACTTCAAAGTTGATCGATACGCTTAGAATTTGACCGAAAACGTGTGACGATATTGAATACAGAAGAACGTTATTCTTACTCAGAGGTCTTGAAAAAAATATATGTCGGGATCTAAATGGTGTTTATTTTATTTAAATTTCCCCTATCGGGTTTCGAAAATTTCCTAGTAATTCAATATAAATTTCTACTGATTTAATTCTATTTCGTCCTATACAGGGAAATTTCACTCACATGAATTAAGATTCACTTGAATCTCGTGTGATTTTCACCTCAAACTAGCCTTTACGGGAAACTCGCGTGAACTGATCGAGTTTCACGTGAATCTTATGATAATTTCATTTATATTTTGTACACGTTAAATTCGCGTGAATTTTCAAAATACAGTTATTCAAATAATATCTAAATCAGTTTCAAATTTGATTAAAACTATGAAAAATACCATTTTTTTTGTAAAATTCACGTGAAAATCACATGAAAAATTTCACGTGATATTCATTCATCTTCAACTTCACCCTACCATACTGGACCGTGAATACTGATGCCACCACTAAATCCACGCATGAATAAAATACTTCAAAAATTTGATTAAGTAAACAGTGATGTTGAAGTACAATTTGCATTTTGTCGCTGGAGCAAAATATTTATTAGCGTATATGATGGTGTTTTATTTTATAAGGAATTTGGTGACAATATATCTTTATGAATAAGCAGTTCATAGTGGAATGGTAATTGGGAGATCTCAAATGTATAGCAATGTAAGCAAGCTAACATCTACGTCATTTGGTCTTTGATGGAAAGTTGTCTCATTGGAAATCTTACCACATCTCCTTATTTCATAATGGTTTGAGTGTTCTTCTGAAATACAAGAAGTTTAAAGACTTAACAAATATGTACTAGTAGACTGAAACATGTTACTGTGATAATTAAAATCTGGCTATTGTAGTGAACATATGATGTTATAATTTGATAGATTTGATACTTGCTTTACTAAATATACTTCTTAACTTTCCAATTCAAGGGACCAACGAATCTTTTCTAAAACTACAAATTAAGTAAAAAGATACTCGTCCACAATGCATTAGTCATGATTATCTAGATGTCTTTGGTTTTATTGTTTCGTTAATTGTCCAGCTGTTGCTGTCGTATTGTATATCCCACATCTCCATTTATTCAAAAAAAAAGAACTACCAACACTTCTTTTTTACAAACATACTTGTATATTTGTTATAAAAACTCCATATAAGACTGTGAATACCCTCGGGCTTTTCCCGACGCCTATGTGAGCAATATGCCCCTCCCCAAAAGGCAACTTTGTTGATCGTCTTTCAATGTTTTTGTCTCCCCACTTTAGAAAATGTGCGTTTTTCATCATCTATACTTGTATATTATGTCCAACTCAAAACACCAAAAACACACCCATCCCCGAATACACAGGCGTAAATTGATATGAATATAAAATCTATTCAGTTTGTTTCTGCCGTTTGAATACTATAGGTTAATGAATCTATCTCTTTATAATTTGTTTGTAAATTTCGAGAAAATAATTTCAGAATGGAAAGTTATTCGGCCAATTATCCAAGTTCAACTTCTCTTTTTTTTGCCAACAAACTATTTTCTGTATGAGTTTCAACGTCTGCTTGTATGGTGCTTTTTCGCCTAATTCTATCCGTATTCTTTTCCAAATAAATTTCCTTTTTCTATTTTGCTAGCGGCGTTTTTTGGCGACCATTTTAAAAAGAATGGGTTTCTTAACGAAATTGCATTAATAGTGGTACAATTCCTCGTATTTTCACACATCATCCTGCGTTTCTATAAATTGGATTTCTACTTTCAAAACAAAATTTCATCGGGATACGGCGTGCATAATAAATAAGAATTTATTGAAAAAAAAACAACCAAGAATAAAAAAACTCATTACAATCTATTATGCATAAAAACATATATAGATAAATCGTACAAATGCTTACTTATTAATAGAAACAGAATATTTAAAAAGTTTATTTTCAAAGGTAAAGAATGAGTAGAAGAATTGGCGGAAAACGAAGAAGCAATCAATGTCAAATAATGTATTGCATCAAATCTCTCGGCACTCTGCATCTATACTAGGCAAAGTTACAGTTAAAAATGTTTACCAAAAATAAAGGATTTTAATGATGTAATCTTTTCCATTACAGTACAGCATAGGGCCTACATGTATTGTGTTTTCCCATTTTTGTTCTTTCATATGAATCGCATCTATGTACAGTTTTTGTTTTGTAATTGAATATGATAGTATAGAAAGCGACGCTAAAATGAAGGTATTTTTAATATATACTCATATATATTTATTTGCATATTTGAAATAAAGAAACATTTATCTTTCAACTATTTTATAATAGTCCAAGTGAACTTTTTCTACAATTGGTGCTCTATGAACACCCCATACTTCACAACCATACATTAAAATACTACATACATAAGTGTCAAATAAACTAATAGAAGTAGCAGTGTTCAGGTATAAGGATGACGCCTTTTTCCTCATACTAAACATAGCTTTCCTGCCTTGTACAGCACAGTGTTTTTGGGTAATATAAAGTTTAAAATTATAATGAAATAACAAACCCAGATAACAAAAATGATCCGCAATATCTAATGTTTTACCATTATAAATCCATGACTCATTTGGTCTGATTTTCCCACCTTTACGGAAAACTACTATCTTGGGGTTTTTTTTGTGTTCACTGAAAGACCCCATTTCTCAGTATAACCAGATAAAGTATTTAATATATTTTGCAAGCCTTGGATTGATTCTGACATCAATATCATATAATCAGCGTACATTAATAAAAAAAGTGTTATGTCCTGAAACATTAAGTGGACGGAAAATATCCGGAGCTCAGAACAGCATTGAAAATAGTACATATATAGGGCAGTACGAGGTCCCGAAACTCAATGAAAAATTCGTTTAACAAACCATCAGGCCATGACTTTTCCCGTGTTTTAAGTCGTGAATAGCTTAATGGTAATATCCATATCTAGTTCTTCAAAACACATTCATTATCTGGCATTTCTGGTCTTCTGTTGATCTCGTCAGTATTAGATACTAGAGTTTTGAAATAATTAAAAAAAGTCAGTTACTGCTAGCTCACAGTTTACCTTTCTCCTCTTTTTGAATACAGAATAAAATTTCTTAGGATTGTTCTTCCTTAATTTACATAGGGTATCACCTTCTTGTCGCATATATATACGCCTACGTTTACGTTCATAGTCTTTATATGTCTTCCATACACGATTCAATTCAACATGACTATTCTTTTTTTTATTGCAATTACATATAGCTGAGTTTTGCAGAAATTTACATAAAGTTCCTTACACTGTTGATCAAACCAAGGCTTATCAATATGATTATATTGCTTCTAATGATTTCGTTTTATTTCAGTACCACTTTTATGACTTTGTTGAAAAAATGGAGCCATAATGTCAATGAAAAGACGGGTAAAATCGTTCACACATGAATCCATATCATCCTGAGACTCAGCTTCTATATTCTGCAGTGTCTACTTTATATTGTCAGCGTTTATTAAAAGTGCATTACGACACATATCCTTATATTCCTCATTCCATCGAAAGGATTTGGATGCCTCTGCATCCTCCAAATTGGACTGAACACCATTACGTTTAATATAAAAATAAGTCTTGAATTGAATATGTAAGGGTGCATGGTCACTGTATGTAGTAAAATTACAAGTTATTAATTTTGACACTTTGTCGAAATTACTTGATCTAGTTAATAAATAGTCTATTACGCTCATACCTTTCGAACCACTGTATGGTTTATTCCTTGAATGCCAACATCAATTGATCTACCGACAATTTACCTGTAAAATTATGTTGGCGTTCGAGGAATAGGTGTAAGTAGTTATCACAACAAAGGTGCATGCTTATCAAAACAAACTTCCATGATCATACTAATTAAACAGATAGGTAAATTACAGGTAGCCAAATCTAGTTCATGTTTGTCAAGTTGTTGAAAATCATTTTTTTGCTGTTACTGCTTGAACAAATATGGATTCTCTTAAAATGAAACTTTGAAAAGTGTTGCATCACAAAGTCAACATGTGCATATTGTCAGGAATTCCATTTTGCACAAATTCTATATTAGACTCTTTGGACTTTGATGTTTTTTTCAATTTTTCTATAGTTGTGTGTGCTGTAATACCCTCCCATATTACTTGATGGAATTTCTTGAAACTTTGTATCTAATGTTAGATTACTATGTTTTATTTTGTTTAGTTGTTCACGATATTTTTCTTGGTTATAATATTACACCCTTTTTTATTGTAAGTTCATATTAACTAATAAATTAATTAAAATGATATGGAATTAAATAAATCTCTTATATTCCATTTTTAGTTTGAAATATTTAACTAAAATTTCTTTAATATTTCTAATATGTCTAATGTTAATAAACATTTCCATTCCAAAAATAAACTTTTTTTTAATATAAAGAAATAAAAAGGTTTTAATTTTCTTTATTTCTTTAAAATTCATAATAATTTTAACCCCAAAATCTACTATTTATTCTTATCAAAAAGTGATAAAATGTTGCAATTTTATCAAGTTCACTAATTATTTTTAACAGTTTAATACTTATAAAAACATTTAAATAGTTATAAAAACACCTATTGTTATTATATAAACATCTATTGAAATATTTTTGTTGGCGTCAAGGAATAGGTAACATATAAAATGTTGGCATTCGAGGAAAACACCCACTGTATGTGTAATCATTAGCGACACTACCCACATGACGGCCGTTAAGAATTCGAAGACCGCTACTTTTACACAGGTTGATGAGTTTTGTTCCGTAGTCATGATATCATATACTAACAATATATTATGTCCCAGCACTAAGTAAATGTTCAGACAATTATTTTATTAACTATCCGCAAGCCGAAACTAACAAAGGATCTCGACAATTTGTATAAACACCTGATATGCAAGACATGTCAAGACAATATCTTATCTAACTACATTACGTGATGGAAATAAGCGGAAAAATACATACACAAATTAAAAATTCTGAGTGGAGAAAGTCCCCTTACTGGTAATATTCTTTACTAGATTCATTAAGAAAAGTTATGTAAGAGTTCTTTCACATTAAGAGAGCTTGACACTATATCAATACAGTGAATTTTGATTTAACGTTCTACTGTAAATTTACGACATTCTAATGCACTCTCGACATTGATCATCAGGATACCCAATGGGAAAGTCGAGAGATTCTTGATACGATATATTCATCTCTTACTATATTCCAGGGACCCACGTGAACTGAACTGAATATATTCTTTTAGTAGAATTTTCCATTTTTACCGAGGAGAATTATTTTGACTGCCAGTGAGTATATCATTGAATAACAAGGTACAGAGACAACGTTTTTCTTCTAATATTCAGGTTTCCCCGAAAAGTTAATGTTCAAATTCTTTCCAAAAGCACGATATTCCCCGAACAAGTCTCCAATAATACATAACGTAATATAGGTTCCACTACTGCAACAATTGTGTTACGATATTTCTCCACTCGAGACAGCGGTTAAATCTTAATATTTAAAGCGCGAGGCTTGCCGAGCTTTTTAAATAATTAAAATTTAACTGTTGAGAGTGGAGAAATATCGTAATACACGAGTTATAGTGGTGGAATCTGTTTCTCTAATGATTTTTATGCCGTTCCTTTTCAAAGATTTGCAGAAAGTTGTCTTCTTTACATGTGACGTCATCAGGCATGGTCACCTTTTTCATGACGTCAAAATAGGAAAATTCAGAAGAAACCAAGAAAATTTGACGTCATAACTAAATTTCGACCAATCATTTGCCGAGAACAGATATTTCACTAGTGAGGAGAAATATTTTTCTCACACCGATCAAGGAGGGGATGGACAGGGCGGACGGGAACCCGTGAGTAAGGGGGACGGGCACCGGGAGAAAGGGGGACGGGAACCGGGAGTAAGGGGGCGGGAACATGAAGAATTCGAGAAACAAGGAAACCGATTCAGTGCTGTATTAAACGAAAATCTTACACGATAAAAGATGTTGTTATTCTTTATGACAATCTTATTGCGTTTGGAGATTATTAGCAGAAGATTGCATGCGAAAAAGATTGTTTCCGGACTTTCCGTATTGTCCGTACCGTATATCTGTATCCAACGGGAAGGTCTAAAAACCAGGACAGTTATTATCGATACGTTTTTATCTGTAACTTTCGTTTAACTCAACCTATTGTTAAAATTTAAAATGTATGATATGGTAATTACTAACATTATTTGTACAGTTTAAAAAAAAAAAGAATTATAAGTAAAAAAATATATGCCAGAACAGTTAAATTTTAAGAAACATAAGGCGGAAAATGCCGAGAAAAGTTTACTAACAACTGAAATAATTTCTCCAAAACAACTGTCTGGCATAAAATTTTTGTACTATTATAAAGTTTAGGGAATAATCATTTCAAAAATTTATAATTTAATATTTTTTTCGTCTTTTAAAGGTAACAAAATCTGCCAGGACTGAGCCTATTACATTAGAAATTTTGTTGAAATTCGCTCAAAATCAAAATATAAAGTTGAATATCTTCTTCAAAGTGAAAGTCTGGTAAGCAAATTTTTGTTCATTGGAAAGTTTAAAATATAAGCTTTATGAAAATATAATTTTATGGACTTTTATTTCGTTAATAACAAAAAAAATCTGCTAGGACAATAGCCTATTAGGTTAAATTTCTGTATAAAAGAGGGACGAAAGATACCAGAGGGACAGTCAAACTCATAGATCGAAAACAAACTGACAATGCCATGGCCAAAAATAAAAAGACAAACAGACAAATAATAGTACAGATGACACAACATAGAAAACTAAAGACTAAGCAACACGAACCCCACCAAAAACCGGGGGTGATCTCAGGTGCTCCGGAAGGGTAAGCAGATCCTGCTCCACATGTGGCACCAGTCGTGTTGCTTATGTTATTACAAATCCGGTAAATAGTCTAATTCGGTAAGTCACATTCGTGAAAAGGGAAGGGTATTGTAGTTACGACATAAGGAACATATCCGATATCATCTGTGAAACGGTTATTCCATAACGGTCAACCAACTCGTGATGGCGTCCGTAAAATTTAAAAAGGGATGATTTCAACTTCACCATTTGGAACTCTTTGCTTAATAGCTTCCTTGTGAGCAGCAATCCTCTATCAAGGAAATCATGATAGGAAACACAAGCCCGGGAATATCGTATCAATTGGGAGATATATACTCCGTATGCAGGCGCTGCTGGAATGTTGCTACATAGAAATGGAAAGTTCACAATTGGGAAGCTGAAATCATCTCTTTTGTCGTAAAGTTTTGTTTTCAACAGACCCTCATTGTCAATTTCTAGATGTAAGTCAAGATATGAGGCAGACTTAACTGTATCTGTAGTATCCTTTATCTCTAGTTCGATGGGATAGATTCGTTCAACATAGTCACCAAATTTTGTATAATTATTTAGTAAGAGAACATCATCTATATAGCGGAACGTAGAGTTAAAGGATATTGCTAACTTCTTATCTTTCTTCCTAAGAAGTTCCTGTATGAAGTCAGCCTCATAATAATAAAGAAACAAGTCGGCAAGAAGAGGGGCAAATGGCGGACATAAACAACGCAATTTTTAACTATAAATGAAATAGTTTTTTTAATACGATTGTCTGGTATATACTATTTTGATATTATTATAAAATAACAGCTAAAATCATAAAAAAAAATCAAGAAATTTAATACTTTTAAAGTAAAAACAAATCTGCCAGGACAGTAGCTTATTATGTCTTAACTTGTGAAGAAATTTGTTTCAAATCGAAATACAAAGTTAAATATATCTTCTTAAAAATAATTGTCTGGAATGAAATTGTTATTTCTTTTTAAAGTTTTCAGTTCTATACATTCAGAAATATGAAAACCAATCTATGTATTTATATATAAATCTGCCAGTACAGTAGATTATTACATTTAGATTTTAAAGTTATCTTTATTTTTTATTGGTGTTAATTGTAAAGTTTGAACAATAAATTATATGAAAATATTAAAATTTTCATTTGATAAGTTGATTCCTCAAATAATCTGCCCGAACAGTCGGCATACCTATAGTTAAATATTTGGTTGGCACGTTCCAAACTTTACGGCAACTCTTTTCATCTGTGTATTATGTCATCCGTAAACCGAGCGTTTAGAAAATTTTATTTTCTAAATTAAATCGCTAACATCTCGAAAACGTAAGAAATAATCAAAATAAAATATTCTAAACTCTATCAAAAAATTATCAGATTTTTTAGTTTTTAAAACCAGAAAGTTGTGCTCACAGAAATAAAAAAAGGAGTTTCAAAAGCAAACAAGTCGGTAGTTTTAAACTTCCAATCTTTTCATGTCAAGACTCCACTTTTCCCCTAATATTTTTATTAGTTTTTCAATTTTGTTTTTCAAACTTTTTAAACTATATCAGGAAATGGTTAAGAAAAATAATTCACTTATTGCATTTGGTTAAGAAATATGTTAAATGAATAAAAAGAAGTTTCAAAGGTAAGGAGGGGATCGTACCTTGTTTATTGTGAAAAAACAAGCCGTATAGTGGACTTTCCAATATCTTGTATTATATGTTTCTGCTGACCATGACATGCAAACTTCAGTAAAGATAAGATGTTCTGGTTCAATTAGTTTTCACATAGTTATGGACATTTGAACTTAGAAAGTTTGACCCTATCAAGTATGCACCTTGTGATCGCAACTCCTCTGACATGGCTTTCTGGATATAAATAAAATCCAGTAGGTTGTTAGAACTTCGTGACGTGCCCGGAGGTAGAATATTCTGGTCCATTGAGTTTACCCCGAGTTTAATACCAATTTGGACAATAATTTTGAGCTTATCAAGTATGCACCTTGATCTATCTTGACATCTCAACTCCATTGACAGGACATTTTGGATACACATGAAAATCAGTAGATTTTTTTTATATCCCTGTGCATCTTGCCATTGTCACTCCTCTTGTATGGTATGCTAGATACTCGTGTGCATGTGACGATGTTCATGTCCATTGAGGATCATTGAGATGAGACCCTTCACCAGCAAGGACTAGTTGGAGAAACGGAGGTATGTTCACAGTTCTGGACTTTCTTATGTGAAGAGGGAAAAGAGGCATATCTGAACGAAATAATAAGTTAAAGGTGGGAAGTGGGAGTCGAGGGGACGGAAGCGGGATCGAGGGAGAGGGAAGCGGGAGTCAATGGGGGAGGGAAGCAGGAGTCAGGGGGGAGGGAAGCGGGAATTGAATACCCCCCCTGTCCACCCCTCATCAAGTAATGTGAAAATAGCACAAACATTAGAGAACGTATATTTTTAAATTAGCTTCCACAGCTAAACACGGTACTTACTGTCGTCATCATGCATATTGATGTAAATGTATAAGTAACCTCAAATATTTGCGGCAGGGATTTGATCAACCACTGAAAAAAAATCACTGCTTTTCAAAAATAATTAACGTTAAAAGATGTTTAAATTTTATGTGTTTATTAAATCTGTTGTATATGTTAATGGAAATTAAAAAAAATTAAATTAAGAGTTTATACATATTTTGATAAATTCCTAGGGTATGTACTTTCCCTGGTTTTATTTTCATTAATGATAAGGTCAGCTTGGCAGCTTGGCAGTTTTGTTTTAATTAAGAAATTAAGGGATAGGTGTTAGATCATAGATAGGAAACAGCATGATGACAGCATGGGTGTAATCAGAGAACATCTGTATTTTGATAGGATGGTCAGTTGTCGTTTGAGCATTGCACTGTTAGCAGTCATATTTTTACTTGTGGAAAATTAATTCAAAAAATTTACTTTTCGTTCTCTTGAAGTTATAGTTTTATTAATTGTGAATCAAAACTGGACTTATAATGTTTTTAGTGGACTATACGAATACGTTTTTTTTTGGACTTGTCATTTGGAAACATATTCATACTGGAGTTGCGTTCTTACCATGGATATTTATTTTTGTACCCGTTTTTAAGTACGGTTAAATAACGACTTCATTATTAACCTAGTTTAAGTGATTGCTTTCTTTTTCCGTTATGGGTCCGGTCAGACGCAGATCAAAGGGACAACAACAGGTGCAATACGACCCGGAATTGAAAGAAAATTGGACTCTATTAAGACTTCGTCAAGAAGTCAGTAGATTAAGACTCAAAGTGCCAAAAAACGCAAAGAGGTTGACTTTAGTGAGAATTCTCAAAAGCGCTGAAGACTTTTCGCGTAGTGACAATATAGCGGAAACAGCGGATAATATTTCAGATACAGCAGATGAAGCGACAACTATATATGGTGGTGCGCGATCCCATGATGCAACAGTTCGCATTCAGGAGGAACACGTGGTTTCAACTTCCACTCCATCAAATGAGGGAAGAACTTTAATAAACTTAGTGTCGAGACTATCGTCTACCGTACAGTCTCTCCAGCAGAACGTATCTTCTTCAAACGGGAAGGTGAACTCCCTATTAGTGGTACAACCAACTACTCGACAGGAAGAGGTAGCTGTTTCTACTTTCACTTCAACCGGAAGTCATCGTGGTGAAGATGTAAACAACTCGGGGAATTCCCATAACCTGGAGTCTGCATACGCATCCTTCAATAGGAATACTATACCAGCAGCGGCAAAACCAAGAAGCGAGAAGTGTGAGAACGGCAAGGGGATATTCGGCGGAAACACTGCCATTCGTGGAGGCAATTTCTCCCCAGCTGAGGAAGAACATCATTTCAGGTTTGGATATTAACCTTGCCTCCGTACTTATTCCGTATTATGTGGGGTCTTGGACTAATGAAATGTTTGATGGGGATGATAAAAATTACAAAACTGACCCTAGGCTCACTAGATCTCTTTCCATTGGAGAGTTCATCCAGGCGTTTAGTATATATAAAAGTGTAATGTGCTCTGCCTTCCCCCACCGGAGAAGTGAACTTGATTCTTATGAGAGGGATATCGTCGATACGGCCACTCGCTACCCAGGTAAGGGTTTCTACGAATACCACAGAAGAATTTCTTTAGATGCCGCAGCTCATATGCGTTTTAACAACATAGCAGTCGATTGGTCTATTCGAAACAATACTCTCTTTTGTAACATATTTGCAAATACACGTCCTAACAGCTGCAACCTTTGTGGTAGCACTTTTCACACTTCTGGTTTTTGTAACAGTCAGAAAAGCAGAGTAAGGAATGACGAATCTGTGGACTCCTATGAAAGAAACAGATCATTTCATTTAGGTCGGGAAATTTGTAACAATTTCAATGGCATTAAAGGGTGTGCAGCTATAAGATGTCGCAATAATCATATTTGTTTGAACTGTCAAGGGGAGCATCCAAAATCAATGTGTATACAGTAAAAAAACGGGAACAATGGGCTTCAGAGGATCGGGTCCAACAATCAAAAGAAATTTTAGATCCACAAATCAACTTTGACTTTACAGTATCTACACCTATTAGATTTAACATTTTATCAGAATATTTGATTGACCATCCAGACTATGAATTTAAGCAGTATTTAATTGAGGGATTAAGTTCAGGATTTCATACAGGATTGATGACTCTACCGTCTAGCTCGATTATTTGTAAAAATCTGAAATCAGCTTTATCAAACCCAGCATGTGTATCTGAATTAGTACATTCTGAGGTATCTAAGGGTTATTTGCTGGGACCTTTTGATAGTATTCCATTCACAAACTTTCGTATTAATCCTATTGGCCTTGCCGAACACAAATACAATAAAAAGAAGCGTTTTATAGTTGATTTGTCAGCACCACACGAAAATGCAAATCACCCTAGTCTTAATGAATTGATTGACAAAGAAGAATTCTCTTTACAATACGTTACTATTGATGATGCAATACATTTAATTAAGAAATTAGTTTCTAAATCATGGCTTATCAAAACGGATATAACCGACGCATTTAAAATTATGCCTCTAAAACAGGACTTATGGCCTTTTCATGGAATACAGTGGGATGATAAGTTCTATTTTTTCAAAAGGTTAGTCTTCGGATGCAGATCTAGTCCAAAAATATTCGACACACTTTCCACAGCTATATGCTGGATTGCCCAAAATAAATATGGTATTAAAAATTATACTACATCTGCTAGACGATTTTCTGGTCATCGAACATAAAGAAGTAAATGCACAAGCAACTATGACCAAAGTGTTATATATGTTCAAAGAATTGGGTATACCATTGTCAGCTAAGAAAACAGAAGGTCCTTGCGTAGTCTTAGAGTATTTGGGTATATCCTTATACACAAACAAAATGGAAGCTCGTCTACCTAGAGAAAAGATCGTTAGAATTAAAGAGATAATTGACAGTTTTAGTAAGCGTAACAAATGCACAAAACGAGAACTTTTGAGCCTTTTATGACATTTGAACTTTGCTTGCATAATAATTGTACCTGGGGGATCTTTCGTATCACATCTGATTAAGTTGTCAACTAGGGTTAAAAAACTATCACATCACGTGCATATCATGGCTTGATATAGTTATGCGGTCCAAGTTCCTGAATAATTGGAATGGAGTTTCATTTTTTCTGAATGACAACATTGTTAAGGCTGCAGACATTGAACTATTTACAGATGCAACATTAACTTCTTTTGGCGGATTTTACCAAAATCATTGGTTTCAAGGCAATTTCCCGGAAGATTTGATATTGACAGAAGAATCCTCTATTGCATTTTTATACCCAATCGTTATGGCTTGTGTACTTTGGGGGCATAATTGGCCTAGGAACCGTATTCTTTTTTATTGTGATAACTTAAGTGTTGTTGAAATTATTACTAAAGGTCGTTCAAAGATTCCAAGTATAATGAAGTTAATGAGGAAGCTAACGTTTCATTCCGCAATGCACAATTATGTGGTTCATGTACGACATATTCCTGGCACACAAATTCAATAGCAGATTCAATTTCTCGTTATCAGATGGAGAAATTTCGAAAGCTGGCACCAAAAGCAGATCAAGAACCCACACCTTGCCTAGCACCAGCCCTTTTGATGATGGTCTAACTAAGCAAGTTGAGGAACTGTGGGAGGCATCCTTGTGTATAAGTACTAGAAAGACTTATAATTCTGGCTTTCTATGTTTTAAAACATTTATGACTATGACTAATCAGAATCATATAAATAGTGTGCCAATAATAGATGAAAATTGTTTAATTTATTTTGTAACCTATTGCAAGAATTCTCTTAAGCTAGCCCATGCTACAATTAAATTGTATTGAGCAGGAACTAGGCATAATAACTTAAGAATAGGGCATCCTGACCCTTTGACAAATTGTGCACGCTTAGAGTGTATATTAAGAGGTATTAAAAAGTCTCTGAGTAATGTTAAACAAAAGAGATTACCTATAACATCTCAAATTTTGAAACAATTGTGCTGTATGTTTAAGCAAGGAGTTTTTTCTCCATTCGTTGACTTAATGTTGCAGTGCGCATTTAATCTAGCTTTTTTTGGATTTCACCGATGTGGTGAATTTACGTATAGTAGTAAAATTGCAAGGCAGGACACACTTTTAATTCAAAATATTAATTTAGACATAAATTTTCAAAATTTCACATTACATCTGAATTCCTCCAAATGTGACCCATTTCGAGAAGGTATTAACATTACTATTTTTGAAAATGATATTTTTAACCCAGTCGATTTGATGAAAAGGTATATACAAGTACGAAAAAATTATGGAGCTAGACCAGATTCCTATTTATTTGTTAGTGATGAGTATAATAACGCTCCTTTGTCTAGAGATACATTTATATCTCTGCTTCGAGATTTGCTGTTCAGATTAGGGTATAATGATAGTAAATTTTGTGGTCATTCTTTTCGAATTGGTGCTGCTACACCAGCAGCAGCGGCAGGGGTTGAGGATCATATTATCCAGACATTAGGTAGATGGTCATCCGATTGTTATATACGTTACATTCGAACTGACCCAAAAACTGTTTGTAAAGCACAAAGCAGAATGTGTCGTTCCTAATTTTTTATACATGTTTTGTTCTATATTAGAGGAGTTATAAGAACTACATTTTGTTAATTATTTTAGTATTGTAGTTATTTTTTTTGTTTGTTTTCATTTTCATACATGACATTATATTCAAGTACTTTTTCTTTCTAATGATATATTGAATTATTTTTAATTTTTTTTTACATGTATCATTTCTTGGGGGCTTTCACTCATGCTACTCGTTCAATTTGGCCTACTTAATTTAAGGGTGATAATTAATTTAGTTTTTGTACCTGTTGGGATCTACCGCAGGAATTCTCTTTTTTCCAATTTATACCCGTCTTGGCTCTACCAGTCAGGTTCTAATAGTACCTGTTGGGATCTACCGCAGGAATTCTCAGTTTTCAAAATTCATACTTGTCTGGGCTCTACCACTCAGGTTCTAAAAGTACCTGTTGGGATCTAAAATAAATTTTTCACCTGTCAGGGCTCTACTTCAGGTTCTTAAAATTGCATAATGTAGGCAATTTATTTTTCAATTAATTTAAAATTATGTTGAGTAGGTAGTGTTTTTGATTTGGGTATTTTAATTAGTATTATTGTAAGTTTTAATTAGTAGCCCCTAGAAAGCCAAATGATACATTTATTATTATTTTCATACGTATTCAGTATAATAGATTTAGAATTGATTGTGAATATGATACTAGTATACTGTGTACACAATGGTGTCGTAGTATATTAATATGTTATTAAAATTAGAATAGTTATTATAAAGTTTTTCGTATGATATCAAGTATCCAGTATGGCAGGATAAGTGTTCCATTCAAGTAAAACATTTCCTTTTCTACTCTTAGTATCTATATTAGTATAGATAAATGTGGTATGATACATGAGACTAGTTATTGTCTATAAGGAGACATCTACTGTTCAATGTGGTATGTATATGAGACTAGTTATTGTCTATTAGGACACATCTACTGTTCTTTGTGGTATGGTATATGAGACTTGTTAGGTTTTATTAGGAGACTTCTACTGTTTCTATGTGGTATGGTATATGAGACTTGTTAGTGTTCTTTAGAAGACATCTACTGTTCTATGTGGTATGGTATATGAGAATTGTTAGGTTTTATTAGGAGACTTCTACTGTTTCTATGTGGTATAGTATATGAGACTTCTAAGTGTTCTTTAGAAGATATCTACTGTTCTATATGGTATGGTATATGAGACTTGTCAGTGTTCTAAGGAGACATCTCCTGTTCTGACAGTAATAGGTATTAATGATTTTTAATTAACATTATTAAAAATATAAACGACGTTTAACGATAATTGACATTTGTGAAACCCAGTCGAGAAAGCTATATTTCACCAGCCTACACAGAGTCATCTTTATTTAATGAAATGTTTGGGATTATAGGATAAATGATATTAATGCCATTAAAAAAAATCTAAAACCTACATTTTACTACTCACTAATTAAAACGTTCGCTGCTGGAGTCATCGTTACAGTAATTCCATCTGTTATTTGTTATCGCCTTAAGTATCAACGTAAGTGATTATATTTGATATTTATAAAAACGCTCAACTGTGGGTAGTATTCAATATTTTGTACATAAAACTTTTTGAAATCTCTTTCAGCTTCTATCACTAGTTACTTGACAGTAAACTTATAAGCACATAATACAAATATTACAAAAATGTATTATTTATGTACAACCAGATAGCAATAACTTGAGTAACTCTTTTGACCATTGAATTTCAGATAGTCAAAATGTTAACTGAGGGGCGTAAAGGGGGGGGGGGGGGGTATCTGCACGAAAAAACGCGAAATAAAATTGCCATTTCACGATGAACGAACAATTGAAAATTTCTTGCACGTTGATCTTTTTACCGATTTCACGAAACACGGTGAATAACGAACCTTTTTCACGGCTGCACGTGAAATAAAAATGGCAAAACACGCTGCACAAAAATAACCCTTTACCACCCTCTTAACTGAAGCCGTGTCTATATCGTTAAAGGAACAAAGGACCCAAACACAGAACTATGATGTTTACCGCTTTTGCAACTTGTAGCTAAATGAAAACTACATGTATATAAAATCATCAAAGATACAGGGGTGATTAATTGTAACGTCTGACGCGCGTTTCGTCTACATGAAACACTTCCGTGGCGCTCGAATAAAAAAAATGTGGAATTCCAAATCAAACACGAAGGTGGAGAGCATTGCAAGCCAAAATTCCCGAAAAAAATGTGCCAAATACGGCTAAGGGTGGAGGAAAACCATTATATATAAGACAGATGCAAACAAACTTACTATTAAAAAAAATCAGAACAGCCCAAGAATTTATCATTTGTCTTAAAAACAACAAGGGCTGCTGAGCAGTTATGATGTAGATCGATCATTTGAAGTCATAAATTGCCCCCATTGATTGTCTAACCACTCTAGAGATGAATTAGTTACTTGTCTGAGTGAAGTTTTTCTTTATGATACTTGCGGATGTGTAGTTTCTTTTAACTTTATTAAAACTACTTTCATTTGAACTAAGAGAGAATGTCCTGTCTCAAGGGAATAACCAGTTTTGCATGAGAGAAAACTACCTAGAGTTACAACAATTCTTTATTAATTTTTGAAATATTATGTAGAAAAGGTGAGTTGGCGAAAAGAAGTAATTTGACATCATTTTCCATGAGAAAGTCATGGTATTCATTACCAAAGTCTTCTGGCATGGGATTGAAGATAACTAGGTCTCTTAAACAAACTAGTGGTAGACATATCTATTAGGGACCGAGAGAAAGTTCAATTAATAACCTGGAAAACTACCGAATGTTACTGTTAATTTACGGTTCCCTATATATGTTGCTTCGTCAATAGATCATTGTAAATATTGATAGTTACAATTAGATTTTGGCACCTGTTTCATTATAATCAATCAAAAGCCACAACAAACTCTTTAAAAACTCATTGGGGTATAAATTAACCATTTTAGTTTTTATACTCTAAAACGTACTGTATTTTATTCTTTTACTTTACTTCCAAGAATCCATATTTCAACAACGGTCCGTCAAATATTACGTATACCGCACTTATTATAAGTATATGTATATCTATTATATAGTCATTTTTATAAATTTACTGTTTGCTAAAGTATGAATTATTCTAAATACTAAGGATTTTCTCATCCCAGACATATAACCTTAGACGTATTTGGCACAACTTTTTTGAACTTTTGGTCCTCCATGCTCTTCAACTTTGTACTTGTTTTGGCTTTCGAACTTTTTTTATCTGAGCGTCACTGGTTAGTCTTGTGTGGACAAAACGCGCGTCTTGCGTATTAAATTTTAAACCTGGTACCTTTTGTTAGCTATTATTCGTATGTTTCTCTGTCCAATATGTTCTCCCATTTATTTGTATTGTAGTCCTGTCATGTAATCTTGTCATTTTAATGTTATATTTAACATTGCCATAAAAGCGGGAGGTTTGGCTAGCCACAAAACCAGGTTCAACCCACCATTTTTTTTATTAAAATGTCCTGGACCAAGTCAGGACAATGGTCCTTGTTATATTTTTGTTCGTTTCTGTGTGTGTTACATTTTAATGTTGTGTTTCTGTTGTGTCGTAGTTCTCCTCTTATATTTGATGTGTTTCCCTCAGTTTTAGTTTGTAACCCGGATTTGTTTTTTCTCAATCGATTTATGAATTTCGAACAGCGGTATACTACTGTTGCCTTTATATATGTTAGATAACAGTGGTATTGGTGATATTATCTTCAATTTTGTCATAACCCATAGATACTGCAGACCCTTCTTCTCGAATTCTTTTTTGTTGTTGTCTTTTGGGAGTTGTTGCCAGGCGGGGAAGGATTGTTTTGTTGTATATTTTTGTTGATGATGTAAACTCACATTGAAAAGATTGAATGTTTGGATTGCGGGTAAACAATGTCATATTTTGATCAAAAGTTCGATTGTGGAGCCGTCTGTTCAACTACGTATACCAACCACAAACGTTACACTTAATCCATATACTATGTAAGCTGACTTACAACCCACTACATAGTAATCACTCAGAGAAGTAGTTTAAATATATTTAATTACAAAATCAAAATATTGTTTACTTGGTTTTAAATAGATTTATTTTTTATTGTGAAAAGTAATAAAATACCGTAACATAGGGAATTTATTGGTGTTGAGATTCCCTGTTTTCCATGTGGAAAGACGTACCTGTGATATTTAAGTAGTAGGCAATTCTTTTCAACTCAGTATTGCCTTGTCCCGAATCCTCCAGTGGTGTGTAATTCTTGACTTAAAGGCGAAATCTGCTCCGGCACAAATTTTAATTTCCATTTATGAAAGAGAACATTAGTTTACTTATTAGATCTTTCCTACATACTATACTTATCTGTAAAAGTTTAGAAGCAATCTGGATTCTCAATGCGGGAAATGCATGCATAGAAGGAGACGCAAACCCTGTCGACGTTTGGGATTCGTATGATTCCTTAATATTTTTTCTCTTGGATTGTGTATACAAATTGGATTAAACAGTCTTTATGTGATTTGTATTGGAAAATATTCAAACATACAATAGTTAACCAGCACTTTTCCAGTTCTGTACTTTAATTTACTTTTCCAGTAATCACAGCATATAGGGCCGTGGTATTTAAGATTTTAGAGTAGTTATAACTACAAAATCCATACACTAGAGAGTGAATCGATAGAAGACCAACTGCAACAATTGAACACCTAAAACTATCAACGTTATCATAACAACAATCCATGGTTTCACCATAGAAAAATGAGAGATAAAAACTAAATCTGTTTATTTTTCTACACTTATTGACCTATTCTAGAAATAAAATTAGTATAGTTCTACACTTGTTTCATAAAAAGAATGGCCAACTTAGATACAAATATCTTGTTTTAGGAAAGGATTAATCATATCTCTTAATCTAACAAAAAAAATCTCTGAAAATGGTGACATTATCAAGATTCTTGTCTTTATGATTGACAACATATTTCTTACGTTTGGAGGACAAACAAAATCGACATTCCTATGGGAACCAACCGTGCTCATTTTCTTGCCGATCGCCACTATACAGCCGTTTTGCGCTGATGCATTGTAAAGCAAACATCAATCAAACAATCTTCTTGCCGACTTTTTCTTTTATTCATATGAGGCAGAATTCATACATTAAATTCTAGGAAAGAATGAAAAGAAGCCAGCATTATCCTTTAACTTCACGTTCCTTTAAATAGATGATGTCCATCCACTTAATAATTCAAAGTTTTGTTGACTATATTGAACACATATATCCCATTGAACTTTAAATATAGGATTATAAACTCATCACAGATACCAAGATTGAAATTTTGTACGCCAGACACGCGTTTCGTCTACAAAAGACTCATCAGTGACGCTCGAAAAAAAAGTAAAAAAAAGGCCAAATAAACTAAAGTACTAAGCTGAAGAGCATTGAGGACCACAAATTCCTAAAAAGTTTTACAAAATACAGCTAATACAACACCCATACAGTTACATCTGCCTCATAGCCTGACTTACATCTAGTAATAGATAATGAGGGTCAAATCAGAACAAAAATATATTACAAAACAGTTGATTTCAGCTTCCCAATTGTGAACTTTCCATTTCTATGTAGCAACCACTAACCCGTCTTCTTTTCATCGATCACCGAATGAGACTTATCAATGATTTTGTACGGATGCCACATGTAGAGCAGACTGTTGTTTGTCTTTTCTTCAATTTTCGTGTTTTACCATAGCGTTGTCAGTTTCACTTCGACTTATAAGTTTTGAATGCCACTTAGGTATTACACCTTTAATGAGTATTGACGATTATTGTCGCCAACAAAAACTTGAAATTGGTATTGTCTTTACGTATAGATTTTACTTTTGGAAGAAAAAAATCGAGGAAAGTAAATTTTGATCAAATAGAACACTTACAGAAATACTGAACCAAACAGAAGACAGTACGAAGGATACTTCTTATTTTGAAATGCATGTAGAAGCAACAACATTAAGCAGTAGTAGAAGGACTTTGACGCATATTCTAAGTTTAGTTTCTGGTTCATCGAAATTAAAGGGCCGATTTAGTTTTGAATTATTCGTTGCAATTGATAATTTTATTATATAACCATCTTTTAGACATGTTAAATATAAAAGGAGGGAGCTCATACCAATAATTTGTTGGCAAATAGCCGATTGCGACTTTGTGCCACTTTTATTAACTACTAAACATGTTTGTTTCAACAAACTGATATAAATCCACAGATTCGGAAAACAATTGCATTGATTCAACATAATTGATAATTAAGGCTAAGCACTGACAATTACACCGAAAACTAAATATACAGATACGAGAAACTATGATTGCAGTTAACTAATTTATTTGAGCTTTTAATAGAGAATTATGTATAACGTACCATCTTCGCTAGCCAAGGGATACGATTCACTACTCTCCTCTCTCTGGCTAAATGATAAAGTATGGAAAAATTGTATCAAACTGTATCATAAATTTTGGCGATAAAAACTATAAAATATATTGATCCACATGAATTTAACTGAATGAAATTCCTTTAGAAAAACGTAAATATGACTTCTACAAATAATGAAATTAACATACCTGCAAATTCTGTAAATCTTTAAAGCGTCGGCTAAGTAAGTCAGTTAATCAGTTAATGAAATACAGAAGCACATATTTTTAGCATTTTTTTATCGCGTGCGTGCAATAATAATTACATCATAGCTGAAGCTTTTGTTTGTGTTGTAACGTGTTTTTGATATCGTATAGTGTCGTGTATAAGGCAGTGACGTGTTTTTGATATTGTAAAGTGTGTTTTTGATATTGTGCAGTTCTGTGTATTTGACATTGAGCAGTGACGTGTATTTGATATTGTGCAATGCCGTGTATTTGAACTGTCGTCAGTCGCAGTCAAACGTCATTATGAATATGATGAAACAACAGTTGAAATGAACTTATGATGACAAATAAAAACATTTTAGATATACATATTAGAACAATGGTTAAATTTTAGAACAATGTTGACATATAAGAACAATGGTGACATATGTCTTCAACGATATTAGCAAAATTAGATAGTTAGGAATAAAAAGGATCATATAAAAAACAATATAATGATATAAAATTGATAGTTTTCAACACATAACAAATATGTGGACAGATTTAATAAAAAAAAAACATTGTTTGAAAATATACTTACCAGTTTCGTTATTTGTTGAATATGACGATGCTATACTTGTTTGCATTATTTTAGGAGTCGTTGATGTCCGAGAACCTTCGCTGAAAGTACTTTGAGCCGCAGAGGATAATTTGCTTGCCATGGTATTTAATGTTGTTCTTATTGAGGTTGGTATTGTCTGTACTGCTATTGAAAAAAAAATATTGCAAAATGAAATGTTTTTTGGGTGCATTTTTTTCTCATTTGACAATCACATGATAAACATCAACTTTACACAATATACCAAGGCATCAACATATAGCGAAACTGGTATCCGTATTTTCAAACAACATTTTTTTGTTAACTCTGTTGTTCGTTGTTTGCTGTCTTGTCATATTTGGTTTTAATTTATTGTTTTGTCATAAAACAAGTACATTGGTCTTTTCGTTTGATTTTCTTTCACATTTTGTCATGTTGGAGCCTTTTATAGCTGACTATACGGTATAGGTATAGCTGATTGTTGGTCTTAGATTTATAAATAATATTCAAAGTGAAAGCTATGTATAGCGTTGCTTTGGCCAGCCAAATAGAGATAATTTGTTATACAGTGTGAATATGGATGTATAAAACAGATTTACGTCAATTGTAAAGCAAGTATCATTGTCATTTTTATAATATGTTGTTTATCGGGTGAATCTCAAATAAACTTTGATGGTTCCATAAGTCATTTATAATGTAGGCCCTGAATCGGAAGTGACAATTGAATTAAAAAGACGAACAAGTCACAAAACACTATATAGAAAACTCAAGTATAAGAAACACTGACCCAAATAAGAACTGGGGTGATTTCAGGTTCTCTGGAAGGGGAGAGCACATCTTGCTCCACTGTTGGCACAAGCCATGTTGCTCATGGTAAGTAAAATTTTAGTGAACATTCTAATTTGGTGATGTCACAATCGTAATTGTTTTTTTTTTATTCTGCATTGAAATTATGTATGATTTGTTTTATGACATTGTCGTCGTGTAGTAATTATTACAATGCTGTATATGAAGTACAATCCCCAATTTAAGAGTGTATGTTGGACGATATGATTTCATAAAAGAAGATTAAATCAGTTGAACTTGCTTTCAGGAAATACGAATATTCATTAATCTTCTCCATCTTGATCTTTTGATAATATTGTTTATTATTATTTTTAACTGGTATTTTTGTTATATATATATAGAATCGTCAATCTAAAGATACAAGAAAACTGACCGATTCAAATGGAGGATGTTTCAGCTTTAACAAAGGTAGTTTTACCACGATTTGAGGCTGATACATTGCGAATTCACATGGGGAAAGTTTGTTTAAAGTTAAATTTCTCCAATCACACATAACTTCATTACACATGCCGGTCTATTCTTGATACATCATTAGGTATTTGTTCACTGAAAGAACTGCCAAAAAATTAAAACTTGTAAGCATAGTTTAACTTGAATATGATCCAAATTGTTGCAACACAGTAACTAAATATTTATACCTTGTTCACAGCATTGACCATCGTATCGCTTTTGAAAAAAGACATATTCCTTTAATGTCATAGATACCATGCGTGCATAGTTGTGCACACTGCCTTTCCTCTATTATATCTTTTAATGTCTTATTACACATTTTTAAACAATCGTTTCTACTTAAAGAGGTTTGCTTACTTTTTGACAGCACATTAAAGTTTCTCTTTTTCTTATTTCCTCACAAGGTCGAGCGCATTTTGTCCAAAGTAAATACATTCCAAGGTCGCAAAAATTAACTCCTGATCCACATTCATTGATCACACGAAATACAAGGAACGAAGAGGGTAACAGTCAACAAATGAAGCATTTAAACAAATAAAAACTTATGTCGTTTATCGAATTATAACGAGAATATATAGAGAATATTCGTAAAATTGGACTTTAGAGTTTTATCACTGTCACTGTTAATTATATATAACCATGATGTCCAGATATTGTGGTATCAATTTTTAAAGGTTTAATCCTTCACAAACAACTGAAACAATTTTAGTTAATCTTACGCTATCAATAAACAGTCAAGTGAACCAACACCTTCTAACGGTACGAACAGATAGAGTAACCAAGGTGGATTCCAAGGTAGGCTACAGTTGTCTTAAAAGCTTATCAACATTAACTATGAAAAGGTCCTCATGTGGCTGCACAAGCAGAAAAAACATGTCAACACAATACCATAATTCTTTTCCGGTAACTAGATGTTTTCTTTTAGTTTTTATTGTTAACGCTATCATCATAAACTAAATGAGAGGAAAATGTGATTAATCTATTATGTAAAATTTAATCAAGTTTGAAAAGAGAGCATGGTTGTAAAAACAATGTTGTATAAAAATAGGTGGGCTATCGAAACCACAACAGCTTACTCAATTGAAGGAGATTATTATCATAATTCTATGCTTGCTTTTTCGGATTCTTTTCATCAATGACATTCTTCGAACTCGCATCTTACTTTTGTGTCTGTATAATGGATACTTCAATTTATCTTTATCTATTCATCTCCGTCTAATTTAAGTTTCTACTTCCCTCTATGGCATAAATTGGTTAAATACATTTAAGGGTCTTGTCCACTCCTTATGGTAAAAATTCTATTTACATTATTACATGTCTTCAACAAGTATACACCAATTTTCAATATTAAAATTTAAAAAAAGCACGATGCATAATGTTTGGTTTTCTTATTATGAAGACAAAGGGCGGACAAAATAGTGAAAGTTACCACCGAAACATAATTCGAGTCGGTCTAATTACCGAATGACGTCATTCCATAAAATGTAGCAGAGATGGTTTGGTTGTAGGAACAGGGATAAGGGGTGCTGCCTTACAGGCTATCAATCGTAGTATATCAATATAAAGACTGGTGTAATACTGATTTCTTTAAATAAAATAAAAACACCTCTAAATAAAGGCAACAGTAGTATACCGCTGTTCGAAACTCATAAATCGATAGAGATAAAAACAAATCCGGGTTACAAACTAAAACTGAGGGAAACCCATCAAATATAAGAGGAGAACAACGACACTACAAAAACACAACATTAAAATGTAATACACACAGAAACGAACTATAATATCACAATGGCCATTTTCCTGACTTGGTACAGGACATTTTAAGAAAAAAATGGTGGGTTGAACCTGGTTTTGTGGCATGCCAAACCTCCCGCTTTTATGGCAACGTCAAACACAACACCAAAATGACAACATCACATGACAGGACCACAATACAAACAAATGGGAGAACATATAGGACAAAGAAACACACGAATAATAGCTAACAAAAGGTACTAGACTTAAAATTCAATACGCCAGACGTGCGTCTCGTCCACACAAGACCAACCAGTGACGCTCAGATGAAAAAAGTTTGAAAGCCAAAACAAGTACAAAGCTGAAGAGCACCGAGGACCAAAACTTCCAAAAAGTTGCGCCTAACACGGCCAGGGTTTTCTGCCTGGGACAAGAACATCCTTATTATTTAGAATAATTTATAATTTTGCAAACAGTAAATTTTATAAAATGACTATATAATAGATATACATGATAAAACCGAAGTGGGGACTAACTACAGAATAAAAACGGATCTATTACATAAAACAACTCAATCCAACACATAAAAATACACAGCCGAGTTAGCCAAAGCCTCAACGCACAAAATGACGTCACAATTGAAATTCTAAAAAAACACACAAAGTGACGTCACATTTGAATTTGTAAAAATATTTCCCAAAAATAAGATAGGATTAGGATTGATTCAAGATTAGATTTGTAATACTGACATTACATTTATTAATAACAATGAAAATTACAATATTTATTAATATCAAATTGTGGTAGTAATTAGATAATTAATTGTATTATCTAGCTATGTCGGTGTTTCTTCTGAATCAAACTGTAAACCAAATATATCGTATAAATTTCGTTGAACCAAACTAAAATCTAATAAATGAAGGGGGTGATTAATTATCTTTACCATAACACACGAATATAACAGAAAAGACGTTAAGACATTTGACAAAATCCGACGAGAATAACAAATATAACATCAAAATTAAATACATGAATTTGGGATAGAAAAGTATCGTGACACGTCTATAGCAATGCGGTTTCACACTCAGCAAAACAGTCACAATCGGGAATAAGTCACGTCCGGTAATTAAAAGATCAGAAAATCTAAGCGTGAAATACCTGACGATAATTAGAGATGCAAAATATCAATTAGGATAAAAAGTATCATCATCAATTTATGCCTTTACACCTACCGAAATTTTTATACATTATTTGTTAACACCTCTGCACTGTTAATATTAACATATAAAACTAAAGACTGAGTAACAAATCGATGTCAATTAAGATAATACATTATTAACAATTGTATCCAGAAGCAATGTTGCTTGTTTCTGGATCCAATTGTTTATTATGTATTATCCTATATATATTATCATAATTTGATTTATTGAATAAAATAAAACCAATAAATCGACGTTTGGAACTACATTAGCTATAAAGGACATAAACAGAATAGAGTAATTTTTCTAAGGTTAACATTTCTTAGGCACTTAGTTCCTTAGTACCGTCTTAGTTCGTGAAAAAGAGTATATTATAAATTAAAGTACTGACTACTGAGGAAATGAAAGTAAATAAAAAAAAATCTGCGTTTCCCTTTCTGTCGGAACTTATAGTCGTGCTTTTGAATAGTTTTTGTACTCAAAGCACACGTAAAAAAGGGATCAGTAACATGAATAGTTTAAGCATTTTTAGTGTGTTGAGTTCTTATAATTTTATCAATATACAAATAAAGAGATGTGGTATGATTGCCAAAGACACAACAATCCACCAGAGTATATATTCCATGTAGAGGACTACTATCGAACGCGCAGCATTTGATGGTGTTAAATAATCAAATTTATTGATAGCAGTATTTGGGTGGACAGAATTTATTAAACCACGAATAAGAGCTAAACAATTTGACTTGGGAAGGGGTCTAAATAATGGAAATTTTAAGATCAATATTACATACCAAAACTGCAGTAACTTCCGCTATATCCAGGATCACACATGCAGGAATACCCATTGATATGATCTAGGCAACTACCATGGTGACATGGAGATGATTTGCATTCATTTATATCTGAAATGTGATGTTCAAAATAAGCGCATTGTGTCTTGTGTTTAAGTTCACATGTTTCTGTATTTGTTTAATATTGCGTTTTACAGCTACAGAAAATTGTGTGCGTATCAAAGAGAGAATAAGGATTATCTATATTCTCAACTGCATTAGTTATTTTATATATTATCTTAATTCATCACGGATGAACGACGAGTTTTGATTCAGACACCTTGATTGCAACTATAAAAGATCATGCATACAATAAAACTGTCTACATAAAGGTCCATGAATTCTTCTAGGGCAGAATTTCATCTTCTATAACTATAGTTTGACATTACCGAATACAATGTACTACCGGATATTAGTTGTCATGGACGAAGAGCGAATACTACTAGTGGAATAGGAATATAGGAATATACAAAGGTTAACTGGAGTTCATGCTGCTCAGTCGTAGGATTTTAATGATGTCTTGCTAATAACTGTTTTTCCTACCTTATTGTTTTCTTATTGTATAGCCTGTCCGTCTGCTTTATTCTTGTTTGAAATAACAGAAGTGCAATAAGTCTTCCATAAACTAGTAGTTTTTATAAGTAATTACGAACATATTCATAAGGCTTTGTCGTTACAATAAACATTTTCGAAAATGTTTTACGGAATTGCATTTTAACTCTTCATGAGGTATGGATTTTCAAATATTTTGTCCTCGAGCATCACGGAAGAGACATTTATTGTCGAAATTCGCATCTGGTGCAGTACAATTTTATAAGCTATTAGTTATAATCCTTTTGTTGAACAATGTTTTTTAACTTTGCTCTCTAACAAGACATAATTGTGTACTTGAAATTTTGTGGATTTTTTATAGTGATCACTGATCTACTGATATGAAAAGGAGATACTACAAATAATTTCCTGCAGAAACAGTGACATAAAATATCTATGTTACACAGAACTTTGAGTGTGTCCCTTTGATATAATGATTTCCAAATTTGTAAAAGATTTTCACTCATCTAGCAAATAAATTTCAGTTTTCTTTTCCGCACTTGATTTCAAGATACAGTTTGTGAAGAATGACACACATTTTACACAAAAACCGCTCCAATAGAGTTATGAGGAAGAACGACTGAAATCATCATTACATCAGTTTTACAGTCATATCGCGAATAGCTTGCCCGATACGATGTGTCATTTTCTCAACTCACTAGCAACATGTTTTATCGAGTATAGTCGTCTGATCGGAAATATTACTGAATTTGTTCTATTCCAGACTGTGACATTTTGACTGAGTGTGAATTCGCATGGAGGGTGATGCATGTATAGCAGGAGACACTAAACCTGTCAACACACCCGGTCTGGTTCTTTTTGGAGTTCATGCTATTCACTGAGTTTTTGTTTGTTACATTGGTTACCTTGGTTTGTCTCTTCCTAATCTATTCACGAGATTTGAAGAGCGGCCAACTACTGCCGCCTGAATTTATCGCATTTTATTTATTCCTTTAGGTTACGAATATCACCTTACAAAATAAAGTTAAAAAGACATATAGACCTAACGAAACGTGGCCTAAAAGAAATATTCGACAATCCGTGAAGATACTTATACAACATATTTCTTTATTTTTCCAGTTTGTATAATTTTTGTTAGTTATCTAATAGGAATTGACAAACGGTGAGAGTTGAGCTTTCAAAAAAAGTTTCTTTCCCTAGTATGGAACCGCTTCAGTGTTTAATAATGTTTTATCTTATGTTTTTGTTATTTGACGATATCATTACATACCTGCTTAATAATACAGTACAATACAATAATCTTTCGGTCTATTTGTCAGAATGTTCGTAGATATAAGAAGATGTGGTATGAGTGCCAATGAGACAACTCCACATCCAAGTCAAAATTTATAAAAGTAAACCATTATAGGTCAAAGTACGGTCTTCAACACGGAACCTTGGCTCACACCGAACAGCAAGCTATAAAGGGCTCAAAAATTACTAGTGTAAAACCATTCAAACGGGAAAACCAACGGTTTAATCTATATAAAAAACAAGAAACGAGAAACACTTATGAAGCACATCAACAAACGACAACTACTGAACATCAGATTCCTGACTTAGGACAGGTGCAAACAATTGCAGCGGGTTTAAATGTTTTAATGGTACCAAACCTTCACCCTTATCTGAATTAATAGTGTAACATCACAACATAGAAAGACACACTATAAAATATCAATTGAAATGGCTTAACTCAATCAAAAGACATATTAACACCAGTGAACATACACTGAACAAATAAATTTGATCTATGATACAATGTAAATACAAAATAAATAAACTAAGGGAAGACTAATTAAAGTAACATGCTATACCGCTGTGAAATGTTAAACAATTTAAGAAAAACAATATGATTGAACAAAAATATCAGCCATTTGCAATTACTTTAAGCACAGCTAAATGAAAATAATTTTGTTGTTAGGTATACGTGTACAGTTCAAATGGAGAAAGGAAATATTTTTTTAAATTAAATAATTTTGATGTCCATAGTACGAAGAAGTGAAAATTTATAGTAATACTAAACACTTATCAAAGCTGGTATATAACCAGATATAACCCTGAATAACATTAAATAACAAAAAAGCATTACAATTAGTATAAACAGGTCAAATAAACAAGAAAGTACGATTTGAGAGTACTCGCAGTTACTGACAGCTAGTTAAAAGCCAAAAACAATTAATAATAAAAAATCATGCATCAGAGACTAAAATCAGCTTAACCACATCCCAGGGATTTAGTATTTTAACGTCATGGACATTCAAAGAAGACATGACTTGTGCAATGCCAAAAATAAATGTATCGACAGGCAGTAGGATAGTTAACCTCTTTATAGATCAAAATGAACGTGGGTGTGTCTTTATACATCCCGTTTGAACAGAATACAAATTTAGTTATGTTTTAATTTGCTGATGATAAAATCGATATTAGTGCCAATGTAAACTATATTCAAAGATCTAATTACAACATTGGTGAGATAACCTTTCCTAATAAGTTTGTTTAAAGGTTCGATGAGTTCACACGGATCACATAGTGATTTCCGCGCTTTAAGTACAATATTACCGTAAAATTTAGGATGTGAAATACCGTTTTTAATCAGTTTTCTACATGTAAAGCCAAATTTACTAATCAAATCTTTGTATCTATAAAATAATTTAGTAAAAGTTTTACGTAATTTATGGTAACGAAATCCCTGACTTAATAATTTACCAGTGATGCATTGATTACGTTCGTTAAAATCTATGACATCATTGCACACACGGGCATAACGAACGAGTTGGGATATATAAACACCGTATGATGGAGTCAAAGGAACATCGCCGTCTAAAAAAGGAAAATTAATAATAGGGAATGAAAAGTCGTCTCTTTTGTCGTAAATCTTAGTATGGGGTTTTCCTTTAGAGATTGAAATGTCCAAATCTAGAAAAGGACAACTACTGCTGTTTATGTTAGATTTAGTTAAAGTAAGTTCTTTTGGGTAAATTTCGGTATTATATTTACAGAACTCTGGATTATTTAATGAAAAAATATCATCTAGATAACGGAAGGTATTGTTGAATGTATCAACCAAATGTAACAATGACGTGTCTTTTGTCCCTCTGGTATCTTTCGTCCCTCTTTTACTGAGTTTGGTCATAAACTGAGATTCATAGCAATACAGGAATAAATCTGCTATTAAAGGGGCGCAGTTAGTGCCTATAGGAATACCTACTACCTGTCTATACACTTTATCGCCGAAACGTACATATATGTTGTCCAGGAGAAAATTTAAAGCTTCAATCATATTTCCAGGAAGTGTATCTAGCATACATTCCTTTTTGTTACAGAAAAAAGCTTTAAACGAGTTACAGCAAATAAATTTGTTTTGAGATTTTTCAAAAGACCATTTAATTAAATATGAAAACTTTTTCTTGATAAGATTGTGTGGAAGTGTACAGTACAACCTGTGACTTCCTCTTAGTTATGTACACCCTCTTGTATGGTCACCATCGAATGGTGGCCATTTATTGGGGTATTCAATCTTGAGATGTTAGCCATTTATTGGGGTCATAAACATAGGTTGATGTTTTATCTTATTATGTTACCTGTTGAAACCAATCAGGGTTGAAGTTTTCAGCTTGTATGTTTCATTAAAATTTACCTATACAGGTAACTCAGGTTTCTTCTCAAATTGACATTTCACCTTTTCTTGAAAATGTAGAATAGAATGTTTGTTTTAGTCTTTGTTAATTCATATCATTTGTTGATTTTTCTGTCTTTAAATTTACATATTTTCTTTTTTTCTAATGTTTTTCTTTTTTTATGTTATTATTAGGTCTTTCCACTTTTCTGTGGAAAGACCTATTGTATTTGTTCTGATTATTAGGTCTTTCCAGTTTTCTGTGGAAAGACCTATTGTTTTTGTTCTGATTATTATTATCATTTTCTTCCGCCAAATTTTATCCTCGCGTAACATTTTTGTTTCGCAATATGTCGCTAAGATATTTCTTATATAGTATCATACAGTTTATGCGCTTTTTATTTTCATCCATTCTAAGCCGAACAATTTTCTTTGTAAGAGTTATCTCCCCAAACAGTGTTTTCCTTGTGACTACATCTACTCCGTAAAGGCAAAAGAAAGCAACAAATTTATTTTATAAAATTGCTCGTTATATCCTTCGCATGATTTGTCCTATGTTGACCAAAGCGATATGAACACTCCATATGAGAGTTATTTCCCCTTATGCATGTGATGTAAGTAATATGCATTTCTAACTGGTAAACCATAAGTGATAGAGACATAGGGTCTTTTGATTTGAGGTCCTTGGTCCAAAAAAATGAAAATTAGATCAAGGTCAAAGGTCAAGGTCACATTCTAAATTTTGATTTTGGCTTATTTTCACTTACTTCCAAAAACCGTACAAGATACCGGGTATATAGGGTAATATGATTAAAGGTCCTTGGTGTATGACCTTGAAATTGAGCTCAAGGTCAAAGTTAAATTTGATGTTCTAGATTTTGACCTTTGCTTTAACTTCATATTTAAACACGATAAAGCCATGGGACTTTTTTTATTAGGTTGCAATTTACATAACCTTGTAAAGCCAACCGGAAGTGAACTTGTGTAAACCGGAAATAGCTTTGTTTTCTACTTATTTGATGTAAAGTGTATTGAACAATATATTTTTGGAATCAGTATCAAGTAAACTATCAAATAAAAGCGGAAGTGCCATATTTCAAACCGGAAGTAACAATTTATCTCCTTTATTTAGAAAATAATGTATAGAAATCATATATTTTTGGAATCAGTTTACAATAAGCTATCATTTGACGCTGGATATATTATTTCAAACTGAATTTTCATAGTTCTATTTCAAAATTGATCTGTATGGGTGGAAAGACCTTCAATTGTTCTCTGAACAATTGGTTTTTAATTATTATTATTATTATTTTCTTCCGCCAAATTTTATTCTCCCATAAAAATTTTTTTCGCAAGATGTTGCTAAGATATTTCTTATATAGTATCATACAGTTTATGCGCTTTTTATTTTCACCCATTCTAAGCCGAACAATTTTCTTTGTAGGAGTTATCTCCCCAAACACTGTTTTCCTTGTGATTGCATCTCTTCCGTAACCGTAAAGAAAGCAACAAATTTATTTTATAAAATTGCTTGTTATATCCTTTGCATGATTTTTCCTATTTTGACCGAAGTGATATGAATATTCCATATGAGAGTTTTTTCCCCTTATGCATTTGATATAAGTGATATGCATTTCTTTTTTGTAAACCATAAGTGATAGAGACCTAGGATCTTTTGATTTGAGGTCCTTGATCCAAAAATAAGAAAATTAGGTCAAGGTCAGAGGTCAAGGTCATATTTTAAATTCTGATTTTGGCTTATTTTTAATTCTTTTCAAAAACCGTATAAGATATCGACAACATATTTTTACTAAATTGTAAGTTGCGACATGTCGTAACACATAAATTTTGGTTAAACGAGTATGCTAACATTAAATTGAAGTTTTCTCCCCTCTTTTATTAAAAGTTAAGCATATAGTGATATAACTCATTAACCATATATAATTAAGACCTATAGTCTTTTGATTTGAAGCCCTTGGTTTATGACCTTGAAATTGAGCTCAAGGTCATAGGTAAAATTGACGTTCTAGATTTTGACCTTTGCTTTTACCTCATATGTATACATGATAAAGCCATGGGACTTTTTGCATTACGTGGCAAGCCACTTGACTATGGAAAAGCCAACCGGAAGTGACCTGGTGTAAACCGGAAGTAGCCATTTTGTACTTATTTAATGTAAAAGTATATTGAACCATATATTTTTGGAATCAGTATCAAGTAAACTATCAAATAAAACCGGAAGTGACATTTTTCAAACCGGAAGTAACAATTTATCTCCCTTATTTAGAAAAAAATGTATAGAAACCATATATTTTTGGAATCAGTGTCAATAAGCTATCATTTGACGCTGGATATGATATATCTAACTGAGTTTTAATATTTCAATATCAAAATTGATCTTTATGGGTGGAAAGACCTTCAATTGTTCTCTGAACAATTGGTTTTTAATTATTTTTTATTTGTTTTTTAGCTTCTTATTCTTTTAATTTCTTCTTGGAAATAATCTTGAGTAGAAATGACAAAAATTCAAAGATAAGTTATTGACTAGCATTTGAAAACAAAAGAGAGAATCCTTTAAATAATTATTTTTTCAGTAAAAAATAAGTTATTGTACATGATGTACATGGTATTCTATTGTTCGTTTGCATTATGAAATGAATTAGTATTCATTATAACTTATAATCATGCAAATGATATGTTTAAAGGAACCATGAAGCAAGTAATTTAACAAGCCAGTTTATTCACAAATTTAAATTATCAATATCATGAATATCAATCCTTTTACAATAAATTTTGTTAACCAAGTTATCATGATTATTATTCAGGAAAACTACAAATATCATTATATGGTATAGGAATAAACTATTTTTGTTTATCTTTGATATTTTTCAAATCTCAAAACGAGTTTTGCATGGAGAATCACTAAAGAGACTTACAAAGAAATTATCTAAAGAAAAAATTGTCTTGTTTTTTGAAACAATTTTAAACTTATCAAATATGTTATCTTCAGTTTGGCTAATTTTGTCAGTTAACAGGCAAAATTTGTCTCCAGAAAAAATAAAGTACACTTCTATATAGATTGTGACATTTTTATGGTCTATTAATTATATCACTTTTTGTTCTGTGTATTATATTGTCGAAACTGCAGGACTGGCATATGCATGATAAATATTCTTGGTATACATTTGCAAAGAATATTTCACTCAACTCAGGCCTTTTAGATAAAGTTAATAATTGCAGGGACTTGAATGAATTAGATTCTTTAAAGCCCTTGATTAAAAATGTATTTTAAGAACAAAAATAAGAATATTTTTGAAAATAAAATAAAAACTTATGATGAAAACAGTAAACTCAAATGCTTCACTAAGTAAAGAATTAGTGGTCATAATTTAGAAATAGAAAATGTTGAATAAAAATTCCTATACAGGATAGAATTGTTTGTAAAATTAACATAACAACTTAGAGATAATCTTTTTGAAAATTGTTTACCCCGAATAATGTCTCTGTGACCAGTTTATGAATAAAATCTTGAATCTTATGAATAAAATCTTAACCAAGAACAAAAAGTAAAAAAAATGCTAAACCTCTATAACATGGAACTTTTAAAATATTGGCTCCTTTATTAAAGAAAGTCATTAGAACTGAGGGCAGAAACCTAATAACTTTTTTCCATGTGTTTTGATTTCTTATAGAATTGTTATTTCTTTGCATTATAATGTTTGTTTTGTTTTTTTTTGTTAGAAACTTGATTAAATTGTAATATGTTTATATGACAAAATGAATAAAAAAATTATCAAATTGTTCTGTAATGAATATTTTGAATATACATGTATTTATTCAATAGAGAAATAATGAATTGCCTAAATTTTATTTAGAATAAGTCCTAAAGATAATCTTAAACATTTGTTAAACAATGTTAAATGCAGTAAGTATAAACAATTTTGATTTTAGAAAATTAATTTGAGAAACACCTTTTCAATGGAAAAAGACCAGCGTTGTGAAAGTTTGCATTATATCAGAAGATGATATTCATTTATTATTCACTTGCCAAAAAAAATACATGTAAATAATAACTTAAACTGATAGAATTATTTAAAAGTTATAACATCAAAACACACATTTGCAAACAGTCATGACAAAATTTTTACAAAAAAAGTTAGGAAGCTTTATGTTCAACTAGTTTTATTATTTCATTTTATTTTAGAATTTTCTTGTCATAATCACAGTTATTAAATTTGACAAACACAAAACGTCATATATTTTCCTTGAGACACTTTACCTGTAAGTTATGTAATTTTAACATTTCAATGCAGTCATGATTTCTCTTTATCCTTGACCTATGTCACAGGTAGTACTGTAGTATAGAGAGTAGAACAATTATAACTGTCAACAGAATTAAAAGGACCACCAAAAGCATGTATTTTATCTAAAACCTCTAAAGAATTTTTAACACTCCAAAAATAATTAATACCATTATTTTCATAAGCTTTATTACAAAAGTTAATAACAAGTTCTTTGATAGTAGTAAGGGAGGTAGTTAGAAGCACTGATAGTTTGGTAGTAGAACACTTACTAGATGCGGAGATGAAACGGAATTTAAATGTTTTTTTGTGCAATTTAGGTAACCAGTACATAGTAGGGACTTTCAAATGTTCGGAAGAGGCTTTAAGCTGGGTAGTGGCAGTGATATACTTGTTTACAATTTGACTCTCTGTGGAGCGTACGGACCTGAATGTAGATGAATTTGTAATTTCGTTTTGGAGAACTTCCGTGTAGTATATGCGTCACACCACCACTACATTATTTGCTGCTTTGTCTGCTGGTACGAACACAAACCGCTTTGCGAGTACTTGGAGTTTATTTTTTATTCTAGAAATGGGAATATCATGGACCCTATTACTAATTTCAGAATTGTTTTCAAAATGAGATATACGAATATTAGCAGTATTCATAATTTTTTTCAAATAACTGTCTAGAGATTTTTTATCAGATTTTTCACGTTTACAACAATTTTTACAGTAGACAGACAGAGCGTCTTTAATGACCTGACGACACTGTTTCCAATCTATTTTAGATGGAGGACGGTATTTCGGTCCTTTCTTAAGAAAAGTTATGACCTCACGGTCTTCGACGATGTTGAGGTCTCCTGTAAGGACATGACCATAGGGAACATATCTAAAACTAGATGTTTCACAGTCTCAAGTGGAAGGAGCATTATTTTCTATATTGACATCTGATATAACTGACGTATAATTAAAAATCAAACTTCTGCTGTTTTTTTTTTAATAAGAATACGAAATAATAGGTGGTTCTATATTATCAAAATATGGAGGTATTTGGATTTGGATGGTAGAGTCATTGAATATACTAGATAAGTTAATAAAATCAATACCTCTATTTATATATTTTAATTTAAGAAAATGCCGTTTATGATTTTCAGGTTTATCGATACTAGGAAATAGCCTATGATGACAAAATGCTGTAATAATACGGGTGTATTCATACATTGAGCTAAAAAAAGAAATTTTATCACACTCCAGAAAAATAGCATATAATTTACTTATTGGTATCCTACCCAGTTTGCATAATACTTGATGTCTGCCATTATTTTTTATTATAGATAACAGATCAGCAAGTGTATAATTTATACGATGTTTAATACGTTGATTACGGTTTTTGCGTTTGCCATGAGACCTTTTATTTCTAAGTCGTTTATCGACAATATTAATGACATCGATTGAAGTTTTAGTTATGTTCCCCTGTCCTAATATTTTGTCATTAAGACAGAGAGGATAAGCTGTTTGAAGTCTTTTTATCCAAAATAATTCGCGAACTTCACGTGATTTTTCAAATTGCTTGTGTGATTCTCCTGGTTGTTTGTGAACGGTCTCAAGTGGTTGGAATTTTATAAATTTTAGATTGTGATTATGCTTATCTAAATGTTGATATATCAAACTTTTGATTTTTTTTAGGTCTACGAAAGCGGTAAAGGTGTTCTTGATTTCTTTTGTAATACTCTCGTCCCGTCTGTCCCACATATTGAATACCACACTTAGGTTGGGTTCAAGTTACCACATATATTAGGTTTTGAGTTTTTCAGGTAATGTCACAGGAAAAGGAGAGCAAAAAAGCTCTCCCATTCACTGTTGACCTTACAGTATTTTGTGAAGTTAATCTAAAACAGGTTAGTCACTTTTTGGCATTGTACGGGAAAATTTGTGGATATCCACATGCATTTTTGTTAAACAATCTGGCTATAGAGGCATTACAAATACGTTTGTTTAAGCACGTGGATATCCTAGAAGTAGTGTTGTTAATAATTTTCTTTCCATTACGTAAAATCATGATAATAGGGGTATAGGAAAAATAAAAAAGACCGGAGGTTGTAACAATGAATAAGGATCACAATTACGGAATAGGAAATAATAGGCAAAGCAGTAAAAGAACTCTTACAAAAACTGTTATAAAAGGCCCGACGTAAAGACTTAAGTATTACAATACTGACATATAACAAACACAGGGCAAAAACATTGTAAGTAATCTTAGTAAAACCATAGCAGGGGGCAATAATAAAAATAGCAGGCGTAGATGAGTATTTATACATCCAAACCCCATAATATATAATTAACAATTAAAAACAAAGATATAATAAACATGTGAAAGCTCTCTCACAGGCAAACAACCCATAATTGAAAAATATAAGGGCATACACCACAAGCACGGGGACACATTCTACTGCATCCACACAGCACGAGCAACAAACCCTTGAGTAAATAGATATAAGAAGATGTGGTATGAGTGCCAATGAGACAACTCTCCTACACGTTTTATACCAACAACCGATGTTTATTGAACCTTAGAAAAAAACCCACTGTTATTGTATGTTATTGTAAACCATTATATATTTGTTTCTTCTATTTCCCTAAGTTATCTTACTTTTCTGTATTATTATTCTTATCACAAATAACTTCGTACTCGGCACAAGCTCCTGTTCATAATGTTTTTGATTTAAATATAGACGGAAGTACAGCGGCTGATAAAACGGTGTTTCAAGGTGTAATTGTTATCCCTTTGAAAAAAGTTCTCGGGCTAGCTTTTAGCAACTGGGGATATTCTTTGATACAATATTATTATTTGCCTGATAACCGTAAATTTGCTATCTATAATATAAAGATATAGACCAAGGAGCGTTTTTCTGAACCGCCTTAAATGCACTTAATTCTGTGAATTTTGTATTCCATTGATCGAGTACTATAACCTTATATTCTTTTTTTTTTATCTACATTTTTATTTAAAAGTTGGAAACACTAAAATTATAATTAGTTTTATGGCTCATAAATAGTTTTGAGGCCTAGACATTGTGATTGCACGTTGAAAGTTTTTGTAAAGTCAATACATTTCACAATCACAGAAAGTTTCAATACATATACAGACAAATTCTAGTTACATCATTATATATTTGTTAATTGAAGAAATAACAAAATGTTTAAATTGAGAAGGATTAAACATGACATAACCCTCAACTCAAACAAATTTATACTTGTTTTACAACAATGACTACTATATCCTCTTTGACATGACATATGCTTTTATGGTCATAGGTACCATGAATGCATCGTTTTGCACAAGGTATTTCCTCCACAATATCTTTTAATGTCTTATTACATATTTTTGAACAATCGTTTCTACTAAAAGCTGTTTGTTTGTTGTTTTGGCAGCACATTAAAGTTTCTCTTTTTCTAATACCGTCACAAGGACGAGCGCACCTTGTCCAAAGTAAATGCATTCCAAGATCACAAAAATTAACTCCCTGACCACATTCATCATCACACCAAAAATAAGGAACGAAGAGGGTAACAATCAACAAATGAAGCATTTCGACAAATTGAAACGTATATCGTTTATGAGAAGTATAACTAGATAAGTGTCAACAAATTATTCTATATAAGCGACGATAATGTGAGCCGTCAGTCTTTCTTCGCTTATATTGCGCAGGGTTCTTTTAATGTGTCAGCAGTTTTGTTTTATTTCTAAACTTGATTATATTCTTGTATTGCATTCCAGAATACAATAAATTTGTCGACTTTTATTGAGTAGTTTTACAAGGGTCTTGTATTGTAATTTTCCTAACAATCTTATAATCTAATATGAGTTTTCATATAGCGTTTTAGAATATTAAAAAAAAGAATACCATGCTTATTATAGAGAAAAACAGAAAATAAGTTTACCAAATAATCGTATATTTTTAAGCCCCAACCGCAAGGCGAAAGGGCATTAAGTGTTACCCTTGACCGTCCGTCCTTCCGTCCGTCCCATTTTTGTTTGAGCGGGGGCGTTCGTGTCCTCAGACACATTCTTCTATCATCTCATTTTGTTTTGGAAGTTCGTCATGTCCCGACTCCAGATCATAGAAATTACTAATTTTGTTTTACGTCAATACACTTGATAGCAATTGAAATACACATTTTATAAAGTTCGTGACTTGAAGCGCTTTTCTGGATTAACCTTCACCAAAAACGCCCAAACCTTCACATTTAAAAGCCATTGATCAGTAAAAACGCTGCAACGTTTGGAACTATATGACCTAAAAAAAAGACCTAAACAGAATAGCCTTATTCATCTAAAGTTAACATTTTCTGAGGTAATGAGAGGTAACCAAAAACATCTGCGTTTACTTTGAAATTGAAACTTATGACTTATGATTTTGAATAGACTTTGCAATCAAAGCACACGTCTAGGGAAGGGATCAGTAACATGAATAGTTTAAGCATCTTTAATATATTGAGTTATTATAATTGTATAAATATGAAAATAAGGAGATGTGGTATGATTTTCAATGGGACAACTATAAACCAGAGTGTATCCATCAGTTTAAAAAGATTGAATGAATGGATGCTTAAAGGTTTTTATATTGAATGAAACATAATACCTCTAGACTAATGTTGAACCTTACGGGTGCTTATATTCTACGTAGGGGACTACAATCGATCGTGCAGTATTTGACAGTGTTAAATAATCATATTTCTTGATATTAGTATTTGGGAGGAAAGAATGTGTTCAACAAAGAAATAGAACTGGACAGTATGACTTGAAAAGGGGTCTAAATAATTGAAATAAATGATAAATATTACTTACCAAAATCACATTCACTTCCGCTGTATCCAGGATCACATGTGCAGGAATACCCATTGATATGATCTAGGCAAGTACCATGGTGACATGGAGATGATTTGCATTCATTTATATCTAAAACGTAAAATATTACGAGTTGTTCAAAACAAGATCTAAATGAAAGCGCATTTTGTCCTAATTTTTAAGATCCCATGTTTCTGTATTTGTTTAATGTCGCGTTTTACACCTACAGATCATTGTGTGCATATCTAAGAGAATATAAGGATTGTCTGTGTTCTGAACTGTATTAGTTCTTTAATCATTTAGCTTTTATCAAAAACAGTAATTTATCACGTAACTTCATCTTCTAGAACTATAGTTTGACATTACCGAATATAATGTACTACCGGATATTTAGTTGTCACGAATTCTACTAGTCGAACTAAAACTACTTGCCTTTCTATAGTATACAAAGGTTAACTGGAGTCCATGCTGCTTAATCTTTGCATTTTTAAGATGTTTAGATGTTTTATTAATAACTGATTCTCCTACCTTATTGATGTCATATTGTATTGCCTGTCTGTCTGTTTTATGTTGTTGTTGAAATTACAGAAGAGCAATACGTCTTCCATAAACCATTAGTTTTATAAGAAATTACGGCTTTATCGTTTCACAATACACATTGTCTGAAATGTTTTACCAAATTTCTGTTTAAATTAATCTCTACAAACAGATCAAAATGTAAAACAATGAAGTTCTTTGCAATTGAAAAGATGTTAGGCAAGTGTAGCGTCATGGAAATTATTTTTACCATCCAATTCTAGTGAATGATTGTCTGTTTCGTGAAAGATTGTAGAACACCCAATATAATATAAGGAATCCTGGTGTAAATAAAATTGACTTAGCTATGGAAACTTGTATCATAGTGATAATTTATAAGAAATTAGTTCTAAACATTTTGTTGTTATTTTTAAATATTTTTTTTACTTTACTTTCTAACAAGAAATTATTGTATACTTGTATTTTGGATTTTTCTATTATTTTTTATTAAAATTTGCTGTTACAAAATTCTAGAAATTATTTTAAACTAAGGAATATATCTCCCTCATGCAAAGCTCTGATGTCTTGCCCGGTTTTGGCTCTACTTTTTTTTCCATTTTGGATCATAGCTCTTCTTCTTTTTATTAAGCTTTGGATTTTAAAATATTTCGGCCTCCAGCATCACTGAAGAGACATTTATTGTCCAAATGCGCATCTGGTGCAGAAAAATTGGTACCATTAATGTTATTATTAATGATCTATAATGTTTTTATTAATGATCTACTGATATATGAAAAAGAATGATATAAATAATTTCCATCCGAAACAATGGCCTGAAATATCTATCTTAAACAAACAAATAATTATGACCCTTTAATATTATGTTTCCAACAATTTTAAAATGATTTTCATTCATCTAGGAAATAAATGTCAATTATCTATTCAAAAAATCAAAATAAAATTTAAGGTCATATGTAAGTATAAACAAAAAATGAGAGATTTTTTTCCTACCATGCCAAAATGTAGTAAATATTGGAATATGTTCAAATTTATAATAAAAATTATAGGTCACCGAACTTGATTTTAAGCTACAGGTTGTGAAAAATGACACATTTTGTATAAATTTATAACGAAAAAGCAGTATTATGGGAATAGAAGGAGAAAACTTTATTCTTTTGCTAGTAAAGTATGTTGTTATGAAGAAAGTCCAGTGTAATAAAAATATTCTCACCACTTTAAAAGTAAAATAACAAAAATACTGAACTCCAAGGAAAATTCAAAACGGAAAATCCCTTATCAAATGGCAAAATCAAAAGCTCAAACATATCAAACGAATGGAAAATAACTGTCATATTACTGACTTGGTACAGGCATTTCCTAATGTAGAAAATGGTGGATTAAACCTGGTTTTATAGCTAGCTTAACCTCTCACTTGTATGACAGTCGCATACAATTCCATTATAATCCACTGATCGACTTCAATTTTGACCCCAAACAAACACAAATAATTTTGAGCGCCTAGTAATAAGGAACACTAGTTTAAAAAAGTATGAATTTGCAGCAGTAGATTTCAAGCTACATGTTGTGAAAAATGACACATCTATACTACTAAAATAACGAGGTCCAATTTGTTAGCCGGCATGACGTAAAAACGACCAATCAAGGAATTCAACTTTATATATAACTTATATAGGACAATGGTGTTGATTAACAATTACACCATTCCAGGCCTTTTTTTTCCACATAATTGATATTACCAATAATTAACAAGTTCCGGGTCGAATCCGATACTGATACCAATATTATATGTCACATGCAGTTTCCGGTTGTAGTATGTTCTGTATCTTCCTCTTCTATTATGAGCACCACCATGGGTTACGGTGTAAAAGAGGAAATTTAACACACTGTTTCGGTTCAAATTTAATGTGAGCATTTGCCTACCCAGTTTCCCAGCATGGCCGTGACGGGTTTTACTACCAGAAAAATAACCTTCCCCCAAAACAATTAGTACAATGCAATAAAACATAAGAACACACACTCACCTGATTCGCCCATCCTCAAAGTATAAAAAATGCAAATTATAAAAACAATTATATAAAAAATAAGGGACAAGGTCACCCTAGATGCCGCACAAATGGCATGGCAACGAACGGGAAACCGCTAAGGACATACTTGGATTCCCAAGCTGTTTTCCTGGTAGAGGAAAGCCGAAAATCCTACGATAAAGGATCTCGGAAAGAAACTACCGATCCATTAGGGGGACAGCTAAAACCCTCAGATAGTTTCCCACATGGAAACAACTAATGGATCCCATGAACAAATGTCTCGTGTCTAAAACAAACCTGAAAATATCTGCAGAAAATTTCCTCAACAAAAAAATATAATCCAAAACATAAAATATACGATGTAGGGATAATAAAATTTATCCATGAAACAAATTTGAAAAAACGATTTCAAAGCTGTTGAAGGATTCTCTCTGCAAAATTTTCACGTCCACTCTCATCGGCATGCAAAATAACAAAACTAAGAAAACCAGGACGGCTTCAAATAGAAAGATTTTGAAAGCAGAAAAACTGTGCACCTTAAAACCAAATGACTTTATCAGATGACAATACGAATACTAAAGATCAAGGCTAAAAATAAGGCGTAGGTACTTTAATTTAGTCACGGACCCGCGATGTCGCGGTTGTGTTCTAGTTTTGTATAAAGTTAAAAAGCATTATTATGTGAATATAAGGTGAAAAGCTTTATCATATTGCTAGTTAAGGTGGTTGTTATGAAGAAAGACTCAATACCTAATCCACTCATCGACTTAATTTTTTCAATAAAAACAAACTCATGTAATCTAGTAATAAGGAATAGTAGTTTAAAAAGTATGAATTTGCACAACAGTATCATACCATCTGCCCCATCTTATGGGTATTACATATCACTATTAATATATTACGCTCGTAGAAGTTTACACTATGCTGATTCTATAACAGGGATGTGCTCCTTACACAAATACCGCTCCAATAGAGTTTTGAGGAAGAACGACTGAAATCGTCATTACATCTGTTTTACAGTTACCATCACGAATAGCTTGCCCAATACGATGTGTCAGTTTCTCATCTCACTAGCAGCATGTTGTCGCGGTCTGAGGTCTTTAGATATGAGTATCGTCTGATGGTTAATATTACCGATTTGTCCTATTCCAGATTTTGACTAAGTCTGAATTCGCATAGAGGGTGATACATGCATAGCAGGGTTTACTTTACCTAATAACGCAAATGATCTCGCTATTTTTGGTGTTCATACTATTCACTCAGTTTTTGATTTTTAGCTTGGTTGCTTGGTTTGTCTCTTCTTAATCGACTTGTCAGATTTGAAAATCGGTTTTATAACTGTCGCTTTAATTTAATGCATTGTATTTGTTCTTTTATGTTACGAATAGAACCTTACAAAAAAATTTTAAACACATAGATACCTTACGAAACATGGCCTTATACAAATTTTCGGCAAAACTTGAAGATACTTATACAACATATTTCTCTTGTTATCCAGTTTTTTTTTAATTTTTCAAAATATCTATTCAACGTGACATCAGTGGTTGAAGAATTCGTTTTATTTTGGCACTTTGAATTAAAATTATTGTAAATTTATGAAAAACAAAATTTTTGTGGCTTTGCCGTTTCAATCCATTTCATTATTTAACTTTCCTTGCAATGAAAATTCCATCATATGGAGTATGAAAACAAGATTAGACGTGAGTGTCAATAAAACTGATAAAATGAAAGACACGCGTCCATATATCAAACTTTTAATCCTCTCCAGGTCTTGCAAGTTTTTAAAGATTCATGTCTTTTACATGAATTTCAAAAGGAGCGAGACAGGGTGCACCTACAGGGTAAGCGTCTCATGTTAGTAATGCATCAACCGCCAAGCAAATTTGCAATCAGTCAAAATGTCACAATCAGAAATAGGATAAAAAAGCGGATTATTGACATTATAATTCGCTATTAGAATACAGTTTGGCTCAATTTTGTAAAAAATAAGCTCAAAATCATCGCTTGTTTATTTTTGTCTTGCAAGACAATAATTCGACATCATTTGGGTCCATATGGATACAACCTTTAAATTTACTCTTAGCTGGAGATGGTTGTGCTGAGCATGTCCAGTGATTAAAACGAATGTCAGCCGAAAAAGCGAAACTAGGGAAGACAGTTGAATATTTTTTAGCATCTAACTGTTTATTAAGTCGTACCAATTACCTGTTTCACAGTTGTCTCCTGTGTATCCTTTTGTGCAAGTACACACATATCCATTTATTTGGTCTAGACATATCCCATGGTTACACGGAGATGAGCCACACTCACCAATATCTTTAAAAAAAAATTATGGCACTTATATTGAGGTTTATTTAATGTTTGAAGTAACATCATAGTTGGTATAACTTATTAGAATACATAGACTTCAAAACTATAGAAATGTCTGGTCCTCCAATTTTTAGGCTTAATTAATTTTATGTCCGCACAAACAGGTGATTTGATTCAATTCCAAGTGGTAATAAAGCGGTTAGAGATGATCAAATGTTATTGTTTATATCAACTACAAAGTCTTGTTTTGAAATAGGAGACGGAAAGTACCAAACTAGTTTTATGTTTTTTAGATATTGACACACACACATGTTTTTCCAGTTTCCTCAAAGTTTAAGTAATAAATGGAGCAAATTCATAGTTTGACATAGTTGACAACTAGGAGATCTTAAGTCGTCTCTGTACATATATATGGGGATATACTAAGAAGTACCATGTTAAATTTCAATTGCCCTTTATATTTCTTTATTCTGCAAACCAAAACCTTGTAGGCGGGAAAATTTTGTTTGACAGTCTGTTAAACCATTTATTTTCTAATCAACAACTGTTCGAACGTCAAAATAAAATACCTTACAATGTATATGTAAATCTTCGCACAAAAAACCGTCAGATACAGTTCAATTTATGTGAACGTTTAAAACCTATTTACGATTGATGTGTTTGATTATCGGAACATAATTAACCTTACACTTGTACAATATCAAACAAGTTAGAAACTAACAGAAAATTTGTCACGAACATATACATAAATAAAACATTTTACTGTAACAGCTACACATTTTAGACTTCTCGTCACTTTCATTTGGATGAATAATAACGACATCGCCATTTTAAAAATAAACATCCATGCATGGGCATTCAATAAAACTAATATATATAATATATATACAACCAAACTTGCAAACCAAATCTTTGTATATATGGAAGAATTTGGTAAAGGTTTTAAGTAATTTGTGGTAACGAAATGCCTGACTTAAAAATTTACCAGTAATACATATATTACGCTCATCGAAATCCAAAACGTCACTACAGACACGGGCATAATGAACGAGTTGGGATATATAAACATCGTAAGATGGTGCCAGAGGAACATCACCGTCCAAAAAAGGAAAATTAACAATAGGGAGAGAAAAAACATCCTCTTTTTCGTAAATTTTTGTATAGAGTTTCTGGTGTAAAACTGAAATATCTAAATCTAGGAAAGGACACTTATTGCTGTTAATATTTGATTTATTCAAAGTAAGTTGCTGTGGGTAAATTTCGGCAGTATATTTAGAGAATTCTTGATTATTTAACGAAAAAATATCATCAAGATAACGGTAAGTGTTGTTGAATTTATAAATTAAATGGAATTTATACGGGTCTTTACTGAATTTGGCCATAAACAGTGATTCATAACAGTATAAGAACAAGTCTGCCATTAAAGGGGCACAATTGATGCCCATAGGAATACCTACAATCTGTCGATAAACTTTATTGCCGACACGTACATAAATGTTGTCAAGGAGAAAATGTATGGCTGTAATCATATCATCACACCTCCAATAAGTATTTCTAGCATATTTACCTTTCTTGTTTGAGAAAAAGGCTTTATATGAGTTGCAGCAAATAAATTTGTAATCAGATTTATCGAACGACCATTTAATTGAATAAGATTGTGTGGAAGTGTAGTGTGAAGAGTGGAAAAGTCAAAACTGTCAACCGAATCAAAAGGACCATCAAAAGCACGTAATTTATCTAAAACATCCAAAGATTTTTTACACTCCAAAAATGGTTAATTCCACTATTTTCATATGTTTTATTACAAAAAATAATGATCAGTTGTTTGATAGTAGTCAATGAACTCGTTAAAAGCACTGAAATTCTAGTAGAAGAACACTTACTAGAGGCCGAGATAAAACGATACTTTACTGGTTTTTTGTGTCGTTTAGGTAACCAATACATAGTGAGGACCTTCAAATGTTCAGAAGAGGCCTTAAGCTGAGCTGTGGTTGTGACATGCTTATTTACTATATGACTCTCTGTGGAGCGTACGGCCTTGAATGTAGTTAAATGTATAATTTCATTCTTAAGGACTTTCGTGTAGTATTTACGGTATACCACCACCGCATTGCTGGCTGCTTTGTCGGTTGGTACGAACAGAAAACGCTTTGCAAGTACTTGAATTTTGTTTTTAATCCTAGAAATAGACGTATTACTTATTCTTATATTCATTTCTAAATTATTTCTGAAATGTGATATGCGAATATCAACAATATTGAGACATTTATTCAAACAGGAATCAAGTGACTTTTTGTCAGATTTCTCCCGTTTACACCATTTTTACAATAGAATGAAAAAGCATCTTTAATAACCTGACGGCACTCTTCCCAATTTATTTTCGACGGTGGACGACATTTTGGTCCTTTTTTCAGAAAGTTTATAACCTCTCTGTCTTGGGCGATATTGAGGTCCCCTGTATTTACATGGCCATAGGGATCATATATAAATTTTTATGTTTTACAGTCTCATGCCGAAGGAGCATTATTTTCTATGCTGACGTCTGATGTAACTGACGTATAATTAAAAATTAAACTTCTACTGGTTTTTTTATACGAATAAGAAATTATAGGTGGCTCTATGTTATCAAAATATGGAGGTATTAAGTTTTGAACGGTAGAGTCATGAAAATACTAGACAAATTAATAAAATCAATACCTCTATTAATGTATTTTATTTTTATGAAATACTTTTTATGATCGTCAGGTTAGTCAATTTGAGGGAACAGTCTATGGTGACAAAAGGCTGTAATAATTCGTGTATACTCATATTTTTGACTGAAAAACGATACTGTATTACACTCGTTATAAATATTATGTAATTTACTAATTGGTATTTGACCCAGGTTACATAATAATTGATGTCTACCATTGTTTTTAATTGGATATAAGAAGATGTGGTATGAGTGCCAATGAGACAACTTACTATCCAAGTCAAAATTTATAAAAGTAAACCATTATAGGTCAAAGTACGGTCTTCACCACGGAGCCTTGGCTCACACCGAACAGCAAACTATAAAGGGCCCCAAAAATTACTAGTGTAAAACCATTCAAACGGGAAAACCAACGGTCTAATCTATATAAAAAACGAGAAACGAGAAACACTTACAAACCACATCAACAAACGACAACTACTGAACATCAGATTCCTGACTTAAATATAGATAAAAAATCATCAAGTGTAAGATTAGAACAATGTTTATTTCGTTGATTGCGGTTAATGCGTTTGCCATGAGACCTATGATTGCGTTGTCTTTTATCAACAATGGTCATGATATCAAAAGAGAATGTTTTAGATAAGTTCCCTTGGCCAATAATATTGTCATTTAGACCTAGGGGATACACTGTCTGTAGTCGTTTAATCCAAGACAGTTCGCAAAGTTTTCGAAAATCTTATAACTGTTTATGTGACTGTCCTGGTTGTTTCTGGACGGTTTGAAATGGTTGGATTTTATAAATTTATTATTGTGATTGTGTTTTTCTAAATGTTGGTAAATTAAACTTTTGAATTTCTTAGGTCTGCGGAAGCGGTATAGATGTTCTTGTTTTCTTTTGAAAAATTCACGTCCTATAATATAAAAATAAGGAGATGTGGTATGATTGCCAATGAGACAACTATCAACCAAAGTTCAAATGAAGTGAATGTAAGCAATTACAGGCAACCGTATGGCCTTCAACAATGAGAAAACCCCATACCGTATGGTCGGCTATAAAAGGCCCCGACATGAAAAATATGAAACAATTCAATTGAGAAAACTAACGGCCTAATTTATAACAAAACAATTTACGAAAACCAAATATGACAGAAATGAACCAACGACAACCACTATAAGGCTATTTATGCCAGATGTAAAAAGAACTTAATGTTTGAAATAGTTTTAACATCTTATTGATGGTTAATTAACAGAAAATGACATACTAGTAATTCATGCCAGCACAGAAGCGAGGACTTCTATACACAGCTCTTCATAAAATTGCATATCATGGCCTTTTGGCTTTAAATATCCCGGCCTTATTAAATATGAACCGGTCTGTTCATACTGGGAAATTTCAACTTTGAAATGAGAAATTTTATCAACGAAATGTCCCTATCAGTCTTTCGTAGAAACCACACATATACAATCCGATTAAACGAATTTTGAGATTTTCGTCATATCATCGACATAAATTAGTTCACTACGATCACTAAAAGCTTCATGTTGCGCCTTCCAGCTGATATTTTACAGTACCAATATTCAGAAATCCGTACTTATTGATATATGTAATTTAGCTTGAAATTAAAGTGAACATATTTTACTTAGATAAGGAACTAATTGAAATGCTACGACAGCAATTACGTACCCAGCTCACAGTCAGTGCCCCTGTATCCAGGATTACACATGCAGGAATACCCATTGATATAATCTTGGCAAGTTCCTTGGTGACAAGGAGATGAATTGCATTCATTTATATCTAAAATGTAAAATGTTATATATTTCTAACTTGTTTAGACATCCATGATCTCTGTATTTATCAAATGTTATTTTTGTTTCAGCGATAGAACATTGTGTCTGTTTGATTGAGAGGTATTTAATTTTCTGTATTTTATGAGATCTTAAATTCATTATGTGTCATGCTAAAACAGAAATGTGTAGAAGAATAAAGATTGAACTGCTGATAGCAATTATAGAAGATCTCATAACTAATGAAGCTTTACATATCTATAGCTCAAGGGTATTTTATACGAAATTAAAGTTGACATATTTTACTTAGATAAGGAACAAATTGAAATGCTACGACAGCAATTACGTACCCAGCTCACAGTCAGTGCCCGTGTATCCAGGATTACACGTGCAGGAATACCCATTGATATAATCTTGGCAAGTTCCTTGGTGACAAGGAGATGAATTACATTCATTTATATATAAAATGTAAAATGTTATATATTTCTAACTTGTTTAGACATCTATGATCTCTGTATTTATCAAATGTTATTTTTATTTCAGCGATAGAACATTGCGTCTGTTTGATTGAGAGGTATTTAATTTTCTGTATTTTATGAGATCTTAAATTCATTATGTGTCATGCTAAAACAGAAATGAGTAGAAGAATAAAGATTGAACTGCTGATAGCAATTATAGAAGATCTCATAAATTATGAAGCTTTATATATCTATAGCTCAAGGGTATTTTATACGAAATTAAAGTTGACATATTTTACTTAGATAAGGAACTAATTGAAATGCTACGACAGCAATTACGTACCCAGCTCACAGTCAGTGCCCGTGTATCCAGGATTACACGTGCAGGAATACCCATTGATATTATCTTGGCAAGTACCTTGGTGACAAGGAGATGAATTGCATTCATTTATATCTAAAATGTGAAATGTTATATATTTCTTCTAACTTGTTTATAGACATCTATGATCTCTGTATTTATCAAATGTTATTTTTATTTCAGCGATAGAACATTGTGTCTGTTTGATTGAGAGGTATTTAATTTTCTGTATTTTATGAGATCTTAAATTCATTATGTGTCATGCTAAAACAGAAATGTGTAGAAGAATAAAGATTGAACTGCTGATAGCAATTATAGAAGATCTCATAAATAATGAAGCTTTATATATCTATAGCTCAAGGGTATTTTATACGAAATTAAAGTTGACATATTTTACTTAGATAAGGAACTAATTGAAATGCTACGAAAGCAATTACGTACCCAGCTCACAGTCAGTGCCCCTGTATCCAGGATTACACGTGCAGGAATACCCATTGATATTATCTTGGCAAGTTCCTTGGTGACAAGGAGATGAATTGCATTCATTTATATCTAAAATGTAAAATGTTATATATTTCTAACTTGTTTAGACATCTATGATCTCTGTATTTATCAAATGTTATATTTGTATATTATTATCTTTTATCAGTATCGTTGCACAAAACGTTAGACATATATATCTTTTCCGCAAGTTTATTGTTTTCTGTTTGGTATATTATTAATAAATTAAGATCCATTTTTACATCTGGTGATCTGTTTATTTGGCAATCGCCATGGCAGTCAGCAGGGTTTAAGAACATCCGTTGTTCGACCTGCTAGTCAAATGCGTTTTGTTAAAATATACTTTTTCACTTTTTTGGTCTTTTGGAAAATGTTGTTTGTGCTGTATTTAGACCACTCTACCAAGAAATTTGATTTGCATGCACACGTATAAAAATTGCGGTTTTTATCCAACGCAATCATAGGTTTGAACGTTGTTTTTAATTTAGACTTGTTTATATTTTTTTGTTTGGGCTTGTATTATATTTGCCTTCGGGTTTATATGATCCGTTCATCCTATTTTGACTCTTCAAAATTCAAGAGTCAATCCCAAATTGAGGTAAATTATATGGCCTTCCAAATACCGTTTCGATTCCTAACATCACTGAAGAGACATTTATTGTCGAAATCCGGATATGGTGTACAAATTTTTGCACCTTATGTTTGCGGTATACCATCTTTTCCGCAAGTTTATTGTTTTCTGTTTGGTATATTATTAATAAATTAAGATCCATTTTTACATCTGGTGATCTGTTTATTTGGCAATCGCAATGGCAGTCAGCAGGGTTTAAGAACATCCGTTGTTCGACCTGCTAATCAAATGCGTTTTGTTAAAATATATTTTTTCACTTTTTTGGTCTTTTGGAAAATGTTGTTTGTGCTGTATTTAGACCACTCTACCAAGAAATTTGATTTGCATGCACACGTATAAAAATTGCGGTTTTTATCCAACGCAATCATAGGTTTGAACGTTGTTTTCAATTTAGACTTGTTTATATATATATATATATATAGATTGCCTAACAATGTAATTTAAACACACTATTTAGTATGTAAATATAAAAATGTTTAAAATATTTACAAAATGATGAAAATAAACGCAATATTTCGCTAGACTAACTAGCTTTATCAAGCGTGCATCTATCCAGGTGAAATCGGATGTAGATGATAAGAAACTTTTGCCGCTCAATGTACATGTTGCACTTAAATTTAGCTGCCTTGAAAATAATACATAATTTGGATGAAGTTCAAGATTTTTACAAAATTGGTAGTTGAAGTTAGCAACGTCCATTGGCCAATATTACAGGATAAAAAGGACGATGCTGTGTACTTAATTATTTTTTTTATCTTTCCTTTATCTTTTCTCATCTTTTTCGTTAAGACCATCAGGTTCTAAAGTGTGGAGTTGGTGGATCCAAAAATGTTCTCTTCTCCTTCTCGCCGTGGTGTCCCACTCGGTGTTGACTTTGATTTGGAAGGTAACATTATCAAAAGAATGTTTCGTTGAACGAAGATGTCTTGTGAGAGGACAGTTTTTGTTGGTTTTGTACCATGAACGATGGTTATTGAGCCGAATATTAAATTTGTCCATTGTTTCTCCCACATACTGAATGCCACATGTGTCACATGTTAATATATAAATTGAGTTCTCCGTTTTACAGTTGGAATTTGAGAAAATGGTATAATTTTGTTTAGTAACGGAGCTGATGAAAGAACTGCTTGTATTAGCAGCTTTACAACACAAGCAGTTCCTTCGACCACATTGTTTGTAGCAACCGGAAGATGGAGTAGGCTGCTTTGCTAATACAGATGTCACTAATTTGTCACGGATGTTTTTAGGTCTTCTTACATACTAAATAGTGTGTTAAAATTACATTGTTAGGCAATCTATAATTTTATTTGTGTAATTGAATTAATCTCTGTACTGATTAATCCACACTCCCATAGATTTGTATGTCATGTGCTGCTATTTATAGGCACTTATATATATATATATATATATATTTTTAGGAAAGAAATTTTGAGGTTATCATACGTTCTTCAACGATTGACAAGAGTCCATATATCATGTTTCAAATCCTCTAAAGGTCTTAAAAACGTTTTGAGGTTTATGTAATTCTTATATATAATTTTTTTATACTGTTCCAAAGTGAACATAACATATTTTACCAATTTCACAATTAATTCCAGTAAATCCGGCATTACAAGTGCATGTATAACCATTCACCTGATCTTTGCAGGAACCGTGTGTACATGGAGTAGACATGCATTCATCTAAATCTGGAAACAGTAAAGATTCTTGATGGTCTTTATAAATGCAAATTGAATTCTAAATTATATAATGCTAAAAACGCTGACAATCTAATATTCACAATATATAAGTTAAATAATGTCGATTGGGCAGACATGCGTACCTACGGTGTTGATTGATTAATGATAGTTGTTTGTTTAACGTGCCATGGTAAAATGTCAGGCATATTTTGGACAAAAACGAATTAAAAATAAATAGATGGGTTTACTTAGTGCTACGACCGGGATTTAGGGTTGAAAACGTTGCCTGCAATGGAAAACGAGTATGTTGAATGAAAGCAGAAATTTTGCCTCGCAACCGGGTATAACCAGAGCACTCAATCAGTTCCTGCAATAATTCTTTACCATTAAGCTAGGTTAACACTGCCGATCAGATCAACTCGATGATCCCGATCGTCCAAATTTCCACGACCAAGCGTAATCAAGTTCTTGATCGGGCCTGTTTACGACTTCTACCCGACTGCAATCCGACTGTATACGACTTTAACTCGACCATTCCCGAGTCCTTAATCACTCCATCACGACTCCAACCCGACCACTAATTGAATAGATATTCGATAATTCCGACCAATTCACGATCTCTACATGATCTTTACTCGACTAGCTAGACCAAATCAACTATACTTGATCTCAGCCTGATCTCCACCAGACCAGATCGACCTGATCGTATAGGGGTTGTAAAGAAAGTCGGGAATTGGTCGGGTTTGTACAATTTCAGTATAAAAACGTCTGATGTTTTATGCCCCGCCGTAGCGGAGGGGGCATTAAGTGTTACCCTTGTCCGTCTGTAAGTACGTACGTACATCCCAACAATTAGTTTTCATTCTCTAATTTTATTTTGCCTCAACCAAATTTTATGAAACGTATACACAATGCCTATAAATAAAACACAGATCATGTGCGAATTTGGATGGCGTCACTATTACTGTTCTCTTGAGTAATGACCCTTTATAACGTTATATGCATGCAAGCTGGGGCATTATCTGTGTCCAATGGACACTATCTCCGTTTCTTTGGTTATATTCAGTAGTTCACAGAAGGTCTGAGTAAAATCATACATTTATCATATCTACATGGAAATAAAGCAGTTGGATTTGTGGGCAAGGTATTTAGAGCTCAGAGAGCCATGTTAATAGCAGAGACGGAGCTTGAAGAGAGCGTAAAAGACAAACAAGAAGGCGTTACGGTAGACAGAACGGGCGCCTCGAGAAATCTTGGTGAGGCAGTGGCTGATTCGGCTGCCAATGTGTGGGCAGTATGAGAGACTTGCAGGAGCTCAACAAAGAGGACCCCAATGGTTATGAAAACTTCCTCAGCGTGGACGCTGATATGTTATGGAAGTTTTACTGCTCTTTTCTTGAAAATAACACCAGGAAATGAGATTTGTCAATGGATTAGCACTTATGTTAGATAGCAATATAAATAAATTTTACCATCCCCTTTACTTGCTTTCTTTTAAATTAAGCGTACTGTTGTGTCATATATGTGCATATTTATGTAATAAGTATTTTCCATAGATTTGATATCCAGTAGTTGAATGGTTAAAGATATTTCTTTTTGGTGTATCCATGGCAACAACCTGCATGTATTTCCAAAAACTATATTGCAAAAAGGGGGTAAAGATGTAACATATTTCCCCAAAATTTGGCCAAAAGTAGAATTTCAATCCCCTGGAGTGATACCTTTTCTGAAAATGTTTACATGTACATATATCTATCAAGAGATTAAATAAAAATCATTTGTCTTTCGTCTCATTTTTGTGTAAAATTGCGTGTGAAAAAAGTTTTTGTAAACGTTTGACCGTACGGTGACCTATAGTTGTTAATTTCGGTGTCATTTGGCGTCCTGTGGAGAGTTGTCTCATTGGCAATTATACCACATCTTCTTATTTTTATACTACAAAAATTTCTGGACATACGGAAAATACAGACAGTCAAACAGAAAATAGCCCATAAAACAGGTAAAAAATAATCTGTGGGTTCTTATAAACCCACTTTGAAGGCTAAATTAGTCATCTGCTGTCTAATAATGTATTTTATTGCACTTTATATTTGAAAAATCCTCCGGGGCCAAAATGCAGGATCTCTTTCCCTGCCGGAAGATCTGAGATCATCCCATGTTTTGTTGAGTTTGTTTTTCTAAGTTTTTAGTTTTTTATGTTGTGTTATATGGACCGGTGTTTGTCTCCTCTTCGGTTTTCGTTTTTCGCAATGGCTGTGTCGGTTTGTTTTCGACCTTTGAGTTTGATTATTCCTTTGGTATCTTTTGCCTCTCTTTTAAAATTGTACCCCTCCTTGCAAAAGTACAGACAAGTTAAAATTAAATAGTGACAATATATTTTTGCGAAAGCAAAGTTATGAGATTAAATCAGATCTTCACACACTTTTAGAGAATCGTGTAGCAGTCATGTGTTATCTTGTATGGCCGAGTAGAGATCGAAGAGTGGTCGAATGTGGTCAAGTAGAGATCGGGTATCGGTCGAGTTGGTCTGGGATAAAAAAAAATATAGAAGTCGCAGTGATCTGGAAGCGAGCGGGAATTGGTCGAGTTAATCTGGACCATGGATCAAACAGGTTGGCGTTGATCGGGAAATGATCGGATATTAGTCGAGCAAAGGTCGAGATGATCGAGTACTGATCGGTAAAATATTTGCATTCCGACCAAACTCGATCTCTACACGATCCTTTACCGATCAATTCGACCACTACTCGACGAATTCTCGATCTCTTCTCGAGTGACTGGCTTCTCGATCCTTACTCAATTTTTTTTGCTACGTCAAAAATTCTCGGGTAGAAAGTCAGATCGATGACGACCAAGGTAGATAACCCCGAACATTCTAGTCGATTGAGTCAGACCAGTCTCCCGATCACTTAATCTGTCTTGATCGGGCTTGATCGAGTTGATCTGATCGGCAGTGTGAACCTAGCTTTAAGAGAGCGTGTACTGTCCCGACATGCGTCATTAGATTTAACGTCCCCATTCCAGTCTTACTTGGCTGCATATGTATACAACATGTCAGTTAACTGCTAGTAGTCTGTTGTTATTTATGTATTATTGTCATTTTGTTTATTTTCTTTGGTTACATCTTCTGACATCAGACTCGGACTTCTCTTGAACTGAATTTTAATGTGCGTATTGTTATGCGTTTACTTTTCTACATTGGCTAGAGGTATAGGGGGAGGGTTGAGATCTCATAAACATGTTTAACCCCGCCGCATTTTTGCGCCTGTCCCAAGTCAGGAGCCTCTAGCCTTTGTTAGTCTTGTATTATTTTTAATTTTAGTTTCTTGTGTACAATTTGGAGTTTAGTATGGCGTTCATTATCACTGAACTAGTATATATATTTGTTTAGGGGCCAGCTGAAGGACGCCTCTGGGTGCGGGAATTTCTCGCTGCATTGAAGACCTGTTGGTGACCTTCTGCTGTTGTCTGTTCTATGGTCGGGTTGTTGTCTCTTTGACACATTCCCCATTTCCATTCTCAATTTTATTCCTCACAGCATGGACTGCTTTCTTTTCCACCCCTTTTCAATAAAAAATTTCGATTTTACTTTACTGGTTGCGTTTTTTGGAGAGATTTCATTATCCAAATGCTCATAAAAAACAATGAATAGGAAATACTACGCTGTATTGTAATGCCAATACATGCACAATATTTGTCCAAAAGTTCTTGAAGGCATTTGTTGGGCTTGACTTTGTAACATGTTAAAATATTTATATCATATTGACATTATCTGCTAATATTCAATAAATTTTATTTATATGTTTTTAAAATACATGAACATCGTTCCGTGCATTGTGATACTACACTTAAAAAGCAACAACAAAATGTCTATGCATTGACTAAACCGTCATAAAAACAGGAAAGGCGAAACCCTTTAGAAAAAAGCTACTTTCTCCAGAAAACTCCATGTAATAACATAAAAGGCAAAGAAGCCTTGCTAAGTGAAGGATCAAGAGCCCTCCTTTTTTTACATAAAAGCAAATACTCATGGGCATAATATCTTGTAATAAAAGTGGACCTTCAATTTCAAAATCCTAGATCCTCCAAAGCTGAATATTGTTCGACCCATTTTTCTACAAGAGTACCTTTCATATTTTTTTAATTAACCCTTTTCTGAACATCCACAGAATTCAAACAGAACTCGTAACTTTCATTGTGTGTCTGTAATTCTAAAAACGTTTTTGAAATTGCCCAATATTTTAGGAGGCATGGACTTATATGTTATCCTCGTTTTTACGTTAATTCTAATATGGCATATGTTTACAAGACGATCGATGCAGGCTCATAAGAGCCTTTAGTTATTTATTGTCATCAGTACGACCTGAAGTTTATTTTTGTCGAAAGATTATTACTTTTTTGGACAACTTTTCAGTGACATCTAGTTTTTTGTTCACAAAATTAATAATAAGAAAGTTATCCGTCTCCCCTGTAATTGCTGCGCCTATGAATGAAAATTTGTAGTTTCAGAATTTGCGATATTTTACAGTTTATGGGGATGTAGAGTCGTCAAAAGTTGTAGAGATGACCATTTTCGATGACTAGATATAACATATACACAAATATAAGGTCTCGATATTACTTTAGAGCTAAATAATTCACATATAAGGATGAGGTGAACGCCGCTTACGGAGTCAGTATACATCATGAATGACGAAGTAACTATTTATTGTCTATAACAGTATAAGAATATTCATAGTCTTTGTGGTACTAAACGCAGTATATAATCATTGTAACGAGTACATGTAATAACGTCGATACAACTCCAATTCAAAATAAACTGTTTACAAAACTACTCGTACATTCTTTTGATTGAGTTCAGCCATTTCAATTGATATTTTATAGTGTGTCTTTCTATGTTGTGATGTTACACTATTGTTTCAGATAAGGGTGAAGGTTTGGTAACATTTAAACGTTCAAACCCGCTGCAAATGCTTAAAAAAGTATGGAAAACCTACTCTGTCCCACGTTATCTTTATGGGCTCGAGGTTCAAATATGCACAAAAAAGGATATATCTGAACTGGAAAAATTACAAAGGAAGATATTTAAACAATTCCAATGTCTACCAGAAAGAACAGCATCCGCAGCAGTATATATACTAATAGGAGCTGAGCCCATTGAGTCGATTTTAGACAAAAACATGCTAGCACTATGTCTCTCAATCTCTCGCCTGGATAGCTCGATAGAACGTAAAATATTAGAATGAGAATTGGAAATTAGTTCAAATTTTGACAACTCTTTTATTTGTCGTATAAATAAAATTTTGCAAAAATATCAATTGCCAAAAGCAGAAGAAATTATGGAACATCCTCCATCAAAATATATGTGGAAAAAACACTTAAAAACATCAATAAATGAATACTGGTCTTCAATTTGGACAATAGAATGTAACACAAAATCAACACTTAAACATTTATCTCTTCAAAAAAATCCGGTCAATAATCCACATAACATTTGGAAATGTGTTAGAAATAACCAATATGACATAAAAAAAGGCAGAATTCAAATGTAAGCTAGTAACTGGTACCTACATGCTCCAAAGTACTAGGGCAAAATTTAGTAAAAATACTATTCATCCAAATTGCAAGCTATGCAATGAATCTGAAGAAACCTTGGAACATTTCCTACTACATTGCTTAAGTCTATCTGATGTTAGGCAGCGATACATGGATAAATTATTCAAAATGCTACGAGAAATAGAAAGGTGTGGTACAACAAATGTTATTAATAATGAACTATTACTCAAAATTATATTAGACTGCTCAGCACTAGACATAATGAGTAATCAACCAATAGACAAGTTGCTAGATATAGAAAGGAAGACACAAGATCTATGCTACCATTTACACATGAAGCGTACACAACTTTTATGTGATATCAAGTGACATGAAAATATAACAGTAATATTAAATATAGTCTGAACAGTCTGCATGGGATGCCAAGCTAACTGGTTCAGTCTATAAATATCAGCATAAAAGATAATGCTATATAATTTTAACATTTGCCTTGGCAGGGCACCTATCAGTTGACTAGAAATCATTAGGTTGTAAATTTTTTATTTATTCATATTGGTGAATCAAAGTGCCGTAATTTGTGATGTGTGAATAATATTTTTTTTATTAATACTTTTTAATATATCATCAAAGACATTTTAAAATTTTATTTATTCACTTTAACTAACTAATTTTATTTTTAAATTATATTTTTCATATCGTAAATATAAAAATATCCGCTTTTTCGGTTAAGTATTTAGAATTTTAATACTCATTCCATAAGTGGAGTGCTCCGATAAAACGGAGGAATATACCAGAACATAACAAAACAGAACAGGTAGCGCTACAGTCGTCGGTGGCGTTAAAAATTCCGCGAAATCAATCGGCTAAAAAATCGACGTTTAAACTATTTTTTCAACTTGTCATGCTGTTATCATAATTGATTTTCAAAGATTGTAGGTTTTGAAAGCAATATAGTTTCATTACGACATAGAAACATTGTCCAAAACTACTTTTATTTGCTATATCTTTACCCTGTCCGTTCTAAAGATTATAAGCCATCTTTTTTGTTCGCCAAAAACATCAAATTTAGATAACTTGACGTTTGCGTATCCAAATACGGAAAAGGACGGTAAAAATCTTAAATGAAACCTGGTAACCTATTTCAAATTTCTACACAATTATGAAGCCATCATTATTTACTCTAATACGACAATTTTAGTGATCACCAGTCATGCCAATGTGTAGCTGGTTTTGGCTGCGTTTCTAGTTTAAACAGTGAATGTCCATCTTCTTTTTATTGTACCTGTTTCCAAAGTACTCTAAAATACTGATTTTATTAGAGATATGAATATAATTGTGATTAAATGCTGTTGTTTTTCACAATTCCATACGATACCTCCATTTCAAAGTAACTAAAACCCTTCTTGATCCCCTACACAAATTGACGATGACATTGTTTTCTTTTTTTCAACATAGGGTCATGTGCATTGTGAAAATTTACACATTGGAAAAGTGAAACTTGCGTTTGAAACTGTACGTCTTTGAATAGTTCATTCATACTGGAAACAAATCTGACAAATTAATGATAGCCTTCGGATGGCCAAAAACACAAAAAAATAGCAAGAGAAAATGACTTGCAATGAAAATTTCTGGAGGAAAAAACATATCATATTACTTTGAAAAAAGGAAATGAAGGTCAGTTAATTATATTTATAATTTCAATATAAGTTAAAAACCTTGGTTATATGGTTATCTCTTTACTAAATAAGCTACAGTAAAGTGCAAAAACTAGCTTATAAAGTCAAACAAGAAATTGAATTCATAAAGATTTTTTCTTACAAAATTGAACTTATTCAAATGGCACACTATTCGTGTCAAATTTAACAACCCATTGATCATTAAGTAAAAGGCAAAAGATTTTTCCCACCAACTTTTATTTGTGATATAAATATCCAAGTTTTAAGGTAAAATATACAATAGGGCCTACTTTTTTTTATAAATATATATACCAGCTGATACAGCAATCTGAAGAGTAGAAGCCTCATTTTGCTTTTCAAAGTTTACTTTCATAATCTAGAAAATACCCTGAGAAATTTGGCAAGGGCTACCAGCTGTGCTAGTTAATCTACATGTAATAATTGAATTTTACAATAATAATGATTTTAAAATTCAAAATTATATCACTATAAATAATTTTAAGTATTATTTTTTACAGAATTTCTGTCAATATTTTTGGTAAACTTATCCTTTTTCTGTAGGATATTTTCTAGGCAGTACATTACTGTTCAACAAAAAAAAACATAAGGTTGAGCTAAAAGGCTTTATTACTTTGAAAAAACAATTTTGTCTCGTGGTACTACTGTTTTATAGAATATTAAATTTAAATATCAGTATTATTTATTATTTTTATTTCAGAAAGATTATTTAAATTGTGTAAAGTATGTTTTATTGCATTAAACAATGTTAGAAGTATTTAAAAAAAATCTACTAAGAGTGGTCCCAGATCCCATTATAAAATGACAAAGTAAATTTCATCAGCCAGAGCTAATTTATATCAATTCAGCTAAATTTCTGAATTTTTACCATTTTTTTGTCTTTAATTTTTTTACTCTAATCCTTCTCTGAAAGTAGGGAAGTATCTCTTATCAATATTATAATAACATACTGGTAAATCGAATTTGATTTATTTTCTTCTTAATTTGTGTAAAGTTAACTCCTTTTTATTCATTTTGCTGAATTTTTATTTTTGACAAGTGATATCAAGTGGAGATAACCACTTGCACAAATCGGCAAAAAACCACCGCTTCGTGTTGAAAACAACTTGACGTTTGCGTATCCAAAACTCTACTGCCTAGATATTCATATCGAGTGTTTGTCTTAATGAGATGCTTCATCAAATTTAAATTCAGCCCATCATTTTTAGTTTCCTCGAAAATATTTAGATTTTTCGATCAGGAGACTTGACAATTGTCATACAAACTTCAAGTTTGAAGATAAAATGAAGAATGAAGGACTTTGAGATGATGTGTAAATTTTGACGAGATAAAACTATGTATATTCAAGATTATTTTGATCAATAAGATTTTATCATGACAGTTGTACTTCAGTGAGTAAAAATGATGTTTGTCTCATCCGTAGTTTTGCTGAATTTTCACGGTCACGTGACGTCTATTGTTGCTGAAAGATTTGGGGTCAAACCGTGACCTGCTTTCCAACTGTACATAATGTGACATTTCCGGCTTATACGTTGTGAACGATGTAAACAGAAAGGTACAGATGTCATGTACAACATAAACACGATGTTGACACGCTATTGTCAACATCACAATGTATACGATGTGAACGATGTAAATACAAAGGTATAGACTTTGTATACAATATAAACACGATATTGACACGATATTGTTATCATTGCGATGTATACAATGTGAACGATGTAAACACAAAAGTATAGACTCTATATACAACATAAACATGATGTTGACACGATATTGTTAACATTGCGATGTATACGATGTGAACGATGTAAACAGAAAGGTATAGACTCTATATATAACATAAACATGATGTTGACACGATATTGTTAACATTGCGATGTATACGATGTGAACGATGTAAACACAAAAGTGTAGACTTGGTACACACCCTTAATACGATGTTGACGATGTGAACGATTTAAACACGATATTATCAACATCACTATGTATACGATGAAAACGATGTAAACACAAAGGTACAGAACATATATATAGATAGGATACAATGTAAACACAATAATGACACGATAAAGTAGACATTGCGATGTTGACATTATCGACAAAACATCCTGCACTGGACATATCATATGTTGGTGATTTTTTTGGATCTCTTTTATCTTTCTTTATAACATATTGTGTAAGTTAACATTAAGCTGCGAATTGAAGATGACACCTCGCATGCTGTAGTGATGTTGCTATAAATATTAGGCAAGTTTGACCAGATCAGATGAGGAAGCACAAAACAATGGACAGTTTTGTGATAATGTGCTTCTTGTGTGATCTCTTCTCTTTTGCCGTATTAATCCTATTGATTATTTAACGAATAATTAGTTTATTAATTTGAATTAAGACTATATGATAAAGGTGTCAAGATAATGACATGTATTACAAATTATGATGCAGATCAATATACAACTAAAGCTTAAATATATAAAAAAAATAAAGTTATATCCCCTTGACCACAAATGTAAATCTGCATTAGAATATGAAATATTTTAGTATCATATTATATCTTCTAAATGTGTTTCCTTTTCATTTATTTTTGTTTATTTTATGTATATATTTTATATAAAATATGGATTTTTTATACTTGGCATATATATGATATATTCTTGAAGCAAATGATATTATGTAAACAGTCCTGATATCTCAACTAAACTAAACATTTCTTTGTGTTGGCAAATATCCACTTTCAATAGTTTGAAGACATATTATCTTGATGGAGGGTAAAACTATTAAAATAAAGTCTCATAATTGTCAAGGACTTCATATGAGAGAAAAAAGGGGGACATTTTCAATTATCTGTATTCAAAAGATTTTATTATATATTGTCTTCAAGACACACACTTTGTAGAACCAGATGAAACCCTGATAAGAAACCAGTGGAAAGGTCAATCATTTTCAATATTCTTATGCTTCTAATCAGCGAGGAGTTGCTATCCTGTTTAAAAATAATCTTGAATATAAAAAACACCATGTTAAAAAAGATGAGGATGACAATCTCTTGGGATAGGATATTAATATTGAAGACAAGAGATTTACTTTGATAAATGTGTATGGGCCGAATACTGATACTCCCTGCTTCTATGACAAATTAACAGAAATCCTAGACTATTTTGAAAATCAATTGTGTCTAATCTGTGGGGACTTTAATCTTGTTCAGAATTTTGACCTAGATACCCAAATAAAGGCAACAGTAGTATACCGCTGTTCAAAAGTCATAAATCGATTAAGAGAAAACAAATCCGGGTTACAAATTAAAACCGAGGGAAACACATCAACTATAAGAGGAAAACAACGGAACAACAGAAACAGTGAAATGCAACAAAAACAAACGCCAACATACATAGAAACGGACTATTTGATAACAACTGCCATATTCCTGACTTGGTACAGGACATTTTAAGAAAAAATGGTGGGTTGAACCTGGTTTTATGGCTAGCCAAAACTATAAACATTTAAAAAAAAAGATATGTCATAATTTGTCAAATAAGCGATTCAGACTCCTATGAGACAAGGAGAGTAGTATGATTTCGAATAAAACACTTATCCACTAGAGACCAAATGACTTGCATGTAAGAAACTACAGGTCTTCGTATGACATTCAACAATGAGCAAAACCCTTACCGTAAAGTGTCCTTACATGACAAAATGAAATAATTTAAAATTAGAAAAGCAACACGATGTCCTGTGCTAAAACCTTAAACGAAATACAAATTGACACACGGAAACAAATGATTACCTCAGATTTACATGATCCTTACTGGGGACAGTCACATAAAAAAATATGTCATGGTTAAACATGTTTGCGAGCGCTCAACACTCCCTTACCTAGGATAGTGGTGTAACAGCAGAATATAAAAATAAACCGTTAAAATCAGTTGAAAAAGAAATGACTCATCAGATCGACACGAAGCACTATAAAGACAAGTAACAAAAAGACAAGAGACACAAATTACCGATCTAAGTTCACTCGTAGATACCGAAAGGTACTTTAAAATAATATAAAAAAAATGATATTGTACGATTGCCAAACAGACAACTATCCACAAGAGACAAAGTGAAAGAGAAGTAAGCAATTATAGTCACCGAACGTCCTTCAACAATGGGAAAACCCATACCGTATAGTAGGCTATAAATGGCCCCGACATGACAAAAGGTATAACTATTGAAACGAGAAATCAACACTCTGATTAATGGAAAAGCCATGTTTCCCATACTAAAGTAATGATCAATAGATATCCAGGAGATTCAGTGTGAAGACTTCATAAACAGTCCGAGGAAAGCAAGACATTGTTTAATGCAAAAATATAGTTAATTAATGTCACCAGTAAGACCGGGACATTTATGATTTTTTTTGAAAACCTGTTCAGCAGCATCTACTTTAAAGTATTTTTTTTTCGGTTCACAACAGTTTGTAAGACAGTAAACATAATCTGTGAATATGCTATTTATTGTATTGAACGACTCAGATTAGTATTTATGATGTTTAAGATGACTATTTTGTGTCAATTTGATAAAGTAAGCAGAATAAGGTTTAAATATTTTAGCCCTGAAATTGTTTTATCGAATTATAAATATAAAATTCATAACTACATGTAGCTATTGAACTAATGATTTTTAATCTAAAGCTATCATAAATTAAGTCGAAAGAATATGTTTTCAGTCAGTTTTATAACAATTCACAAAGTTTGATAAAGTAAGGATGTCTTAACAAATTCTACTATTTGCATACACATGAAATCCAAACAGATTATTACTTTGAAGGGGATTACTTGCATAAATCTGTGCATGCTTATTCTAATTCACTCCTAATGCTATGTTCATTAAAATTGACATTTTTCTTTAAACTGACATTACATTTCATACTTTTATTTATCTTAGTGATAACTATCTTTGTCTATTATAATCAGTTTCTTTTATTTTCTTACTGCATGATAAAGTTTGAGATTTATGAAATTAATATTGCTTAGTGTCTCATAAATGTGACAGAGGGCAGAAAATTTAGGGTAAGTTATTACTCTCATCAAAACTTAAGTTTGGTAGGTCTGATTTATGCCAAAATGTCTACATTCAATTACATGAAATTGAAATAGTTTTATTGTAGTGACAGAGTTTAACTTTATTTTTAGTCTTAAGAAATAGTGAAGTATCATGTTTTGAATAAAAACTAAAAAAGTTGAGAAACTATTAACTAGTTTCTTTAAGTCATCATCTTTTAAAGCAAATCAAAACATACAATGCTTCTTATACTATTTAAAAAAGTTTTAAAAAAATATATATTGATACTAGACTAACTGTGTTCGAACTGCATCTTCAGTTTTCGTATGACTGTTAATATTTTACACTCGAACACAACGCTTATGATTTAGTACACCAGACGCGCTTTTCATTTACCGAAGACTCACCATGGGCACTATAATCGAAACAAAAGCCAATTCAACAACGAAGGGAAAGAGTTTAGATAACTAAATTTTTGAAAATTTGTTCCATTCCTGTCTGTCTAAATATTAAAATAAGGAGATGTGGTATGATTGCCAATAACACAACTATCCACCGAATTTCAAATGAAGCGGATATAAGCAATTATAAGCAACCGTACGGCCTAAAACAATGAGAAAACCCATACCATATAGGCGGCTATAAAAGGCTCCGACATGAAAAATATGAAACAATTCAATTGAGAAAACTAATTGCCTAATTTATAACAAAACAATTTACGAAAAACAAATATGCTAGACATAAACCAACGACAACTACTGAACTACAGGCTCCTGACTTGGGACAGACACATACAAAAATGTGCCGGGGATAAACATGTTTGTGACTGCTCAACCCTCCCCCTACCCTGTGTGACAGTGGTGTATCAGCACAACATAAGAACAACCTATAAAAATCAGTTGAAAAAGGCTTAACTCATCAGATCAATACAAAGCAGAAAAACACCAAACAAAAAACGCAGACCGGGCGTGGCAGGGTATTTATCGATCCCTCATCCCTAACAATAAAAAAGACACTAAGTACAGATCTGAGAGAACTCGCAGTTACTGACAGCTAATTCAAAGCCAATAACAACTAATAAAAAAATCATTTATCTTAGACTAAAATACCAATTAATACACATCAAACATCCAATGGATTTAGTGTAAAGACGTCATTAACAGTCAGTGAAAAACATGACCTTGTGCAATGCCAAAATATAGGTATCGACAGATTGTAGTACCGTGAAAGTACATATGTGTATAACAATAATATTTAGTATGGTTTTAATCTACTGAAAACAAAATCAATATTTATACCAATAAGAACAATATTCAAAGATTTAATTACAGTGTTGAATTGGTAACCTTTTAGAATAAGTTTATTTAAAGGATTGATAAGTTTACCCGGATCGTATTTAAATTTCCGGGATCGGTTAACAACATCACCGTAAAATTTAGGATGTGCTATTCCGTTTGAAATAAGTTTTCTACAGGTACAGCCAAACTTGCAAACCAAATCAATTCTTGATACATCATTAGGTATCTGTTCACGAAAGTAACTGAAAAAACTTTAGCATAGTTTAACTTGACAAAGACCCAGTTACTAAATATTTTATACCTTTTTCACAGCATTGTCCTCCGTATCCTTTTTGACAATGACATATTAATTTATTGTCATAGGTACCATGCATGCATTGTTGTGCACACGGCATTTCCTCTATTACATCTTTTAATGTCTTATTACACATTTTTAAACAATCGTTTCTACTTAAAGCAGTTTGCTGGGTTTTTTGACAGCATATCAATGTTTCTCTTTGTCTTATTCCTTCACAAGGTCGAGCGCATTTTGTCCAAAGTAAATGCATTCCAAGGTCACAGAAATTAAATCCTGATCCACATTCATTATCACACAAAATATAAGGAACGAAGAAGGCAACAATCAACAGATAACACATTACAACACCCATAAACTTATCGTTTGTAAGAATTGTAACGATTAAAACACGTTCTGAGAATATATCGAAAATTGAATATTCAGAAGTTTATGACTTTCAATGTAAATTTAACTATAGAAGTCCTGAAATTGTGGAATCAAATTATAGATTTTCAATCCTAAACAAACTATCGAACCCGTGATTTTTAATCTAACGCTATCATTTATAAGTCAAGAGAACCAGGAATTTCTGGTGGTTCACACAGGTATAGTAACCAATTAAGATGGATACCAAGGTATGCCGTTGTGTTGTCTTGAAATTTTCAAAACATTATTTATTTAAAGGTCATGCTGAGGGCGCAGTAGCGTAAAAAAATGTCAGCACAATAAAGTAATTACCTTGCGCTAAACGTGGTGTTGCTTTTTTTGCGTGAACACGCTGATGGGTTCACGCCTATATATTGGTGAGTTTTGGTAGCTTATATGGGCCATTCGGAAATCTTCGCAAACAAAATTCTCGGAACCTCTCGAAAATTATCGATCATTTATATAGGTAGTTATCTATGTCTTTGATACGGTCCCTCTATGGATAGGCTACCACGTGACATTGTATTTTTCATCAATCAAAGCTCATTTGTAGATCTCAAAGTAAAAAAAATAAAGACTAGGTTGCAGTCAAAAATCATTTACATATTGGAACCTATTTGCCTTTTGACAAAACATATGTGTTTTAATAATGCGAATGTTTATTAAATATCAAGTATAATAATAACACAATCATAACTCATGTTTTGAGACGCTCCCTGTACGCGTTGTGTGCAGTGTGTGTAGTATTTAATACAACATGCTATTGTGCATTGTGACAATAAACCTGGGAATAATTTATTGATATATTATGTCCCAGAATAAACTGATTATTTATGAACGTTTACCACGTGATATTTTATATTTCAATCATATAGCCTGTCGGAATGCATGAAGAAATTTAACAAACCTATATTTCTGTTAAAAATATTTATCTTAGGTCGGAGACACAGTGGTCGGAAAGCAGACAGATAAATAAACAAAAGGATTTGTTTCTGTCAAAAATCATTAATCTAATTAATAGATACTACCAGACCAAGAGAATATTCATTGAAATTATTAAGTTTAAACTGAGACTAAATGTTTCCTTAATAGAATATAATTAAAAATGTTATACATGTATTATGTCCCACAGGTTTGAACAGTGAATACATTTATGAAAATTATATGCAACATATGAGCACCAATGAGCAGGGATGCGTACACATAAGTAAGTATCTAAATTTTAAACGGTAGTGAATGAAACATGCTTGCATGGTTTCAACTCATAAGGATTTAAGTCCTTGCATCTCACAAAAAACATAATTAATATTTTACAACAATTATTAAAAAATTTAATTACTACGTTAATTATTGTATACTGTTTTAGTATGATTTTATTAGTCTCTGCTTAATTTTGTATAACAATATATTCATATAGTGGAAAGTAAGACTTTAAGAAGAGATTGATTTAATAAATAAAATGTCCATTAGTAAATACTTTGTGTTTATTCTGGGACTATTATACTAACCGTTAGTATAATAGTCCCAGATTTATTGAAATTATATTCTTAACTTTCGGAAAAGATTCATTAACATTAATGTATGTTAATTAAATTTCAAATCTTTTTGTTTTGTTTTTAATAGTTCAACCTTATATCATCTAAATCTGTGCAATATGGTCAATATTTTGAAAATTGTATTCATTGTGTTGACCAGCTATCCTACACACACGTTGATTCATTTACATTATATATCAACCTGTTCACACGACACACTATCGGTTTGCGTTCACCCAAATTCCGGATGAAAGGGCAATGAATTCGGAGTCAAAATATTTAAGGTAGGTTGTTTGATATCCGAATTCAACTATTAAGGTAGCACTACAGTCTAACAATGATTTTTTGAAGATATTTTTTTTATCACACAATTTTGAATTAAATATTATTCTGTACAGTTTGTAATAATCCCAAAGTCATTATCATATCACAACAGGGAGTAAATTGATAATGAACTTATGTAAACAAAAGCACATGGCAATTAATCTAAATATATAGGCATTATGGAGGGGCTAATATGTCAATCATCTGTTGATACCAGTGTCCAGCTGTTAATCCCTGACAACAAGATAAATATTGTGGTCTTATCTCATTGTATTGCAACAAAAGTAATTTTTTATAACATGTTTATAAACAGAGAAAAAGAAAAAGATATGAAAAGGAAAAAATCTAAAGGGAAGAAATCTACAAAAAATGAAAAAAAAAAAATAAGGAAAAGAGTGTGAAAGTATCTTTGAAAGCCTCTGACTGCCTGTTTAAATTTCTTCTATTTGGTCTTCTACATTTAAATACAATTTTAGGCATTTTAACCAATGTTAAGTTTATGTGAAATTTTTCAATTCCATAAAACTCAAAAATCATGTGGGAGTGTCTTTTTTTTAAAGAAGTGGTTGGTCTTGGATCTTTTTATGAACATGTCTTTTGATGCACAATTTTAATGTTAAAGCTAATTTCAGTAATAGTATATTACTTTTTAAAATACAAATGAAAATTATTCTTTATAGTGAGAATAATGATGTAAAATATTGATTATATGCAGCTGGTCAATCCTGTTATTCTCTTATCTTAGACTGTCTGGACACAGGCGGAGCTTTGTCAATATTTAATTACTACATCACAGATATTGGTCAAATCTGTGACGTCAAACTCCCGCCAAATGCCAAGTTAGTGTTGCACAGTGCCACACATAATGCAAAATTTACAGCATTAGAGCATCAAAGAGACAAAGTGTGTGGTTTTATTATTAGAGTAATGGTGTCAGAACACTCCTGGGGTGTTCCCAGTGGAATTTTGTATTTATGTTGCATTTATAGGGGTTTTAAGGGGGAAATTCCGTTTTTAGGTCATTTCTCAGAACAATTTTTCATGAGATTTGTATGAAAAAAATGAAAATATAAACTTTATGGGTACCCCCTTTGGCTTGACTTTGATATATGTGATTAAAGGGAGTATTTTCTACAATACCGTGTCCCAGTTTTTGGATAATTTGTTTCTAAATGAATTTATAGGTCTCCAAAGATGAAAGGTGAAATGAGGTTTGGCACCCAGCAGTTAAATCAATATATCTTCTTACTGAAGGCATATATCAAAAATCTTAGACACGGTTTTGCAGCTTGTATATGGTTGATTAAAGGGATGAAAACAAATTTTTACTACCATTTGACCTGAATGTGCCATTTTCATCCAAGTTGGAAGAGCACTATTTTGGCAAATAATGAGCTATATTTTTGAGATTTATTATACCAAAAATAAATTTATTTATGGATTAAGAAAGAATAATATTTCAGCTTTAAAATGAGTTAAAGATTTTAAAAATTCATTGAGTAGTTTTGGAGAAATTAATCTTTAAAGACTGTTGGTTGGAGTCAGAAAATTCTGACTGTAGTGCTACCTTAAACAATAGATTTGAGCCTATATTAATATATGTGATGACGCAAATGCGTATTTTTATACAGAGTATCAGTGCGTATGCTTTCTATTTACTATTTCTTGCGCATGAAACAACGTGCATGCATAAATATTAATTTCACTCGCGAATGTGAATTTTCGCATTTCTCAGTATCTAAATTCAGGACACGGCAGTAAGAGTTTGACATGTGACTTTCAAGCATGGTCATCATTACTTAAGGTATTCTGACCTCTAGCTGTTTCTCATTTCTTTTTTCTTTTTTTTTTTGTGACTGTCCTTTTATAAACTTTGGCATTTTCGAAATGCTATGAATTTTCTACCCCAGGAATAGATTACCTTGGATGTATTCGACAAAACCTTTGTTTCGAAATTTTGGGTCCTCAATACCTTTCAACTTCATACTTTATCTGGCCGTTTTAACTTTTTTATTCGAGCGTCACTGATGAGTCTTTTGTAGACGTAACTAGCGTCTGGCGTTCAACATTTTAATCCTGGTATCTTTTCTTTTTATATAAATTGGTTCCTTTTGAGAGTATGTTCAGGTATTCATAAAACTTCTGAAAATAAGATATTCTTCAAAACCAAATTTTACTGTAGAATATTTGGGTTGATTTAAGTAACTTCAGGAAATTCTTAAAATTTGAGATTTTTTATGAGACCAAAATAATTGTCAGTATATAAGAGGTCCTAATGAAGCTGGTGTGTTACTCTCAAGAAAAAAATATACGAAACCTTCTTATAAGTTGCATGCCACAGGGTTTCACTTCACATGGAAATTGGGCTTTAAATTTATATATACATCTACCATGAGTACAGACAGCTTCAATAACGAGTATAAGAATAATTGAAGGCATCACGGAAACAAAATAATATGAAGATATGGTAGATAAAATAAATGCATCCAGATTATGAAGCAAACTGAGTGCTTAAATTCATATTGCGATTGGTTTGTGCAATTTGCATTAGACATCCGGTTTGCAGAAACTGGAATTTACAATCGGATTAAGAAAAAATAATGTACACTCCCAAGTAATAAATAAAATAGTCAAGCCTTATAAGGTAAATTCAAATGATAGCTGTATATATACACTTTAATATTCACAACTAAAATCCAACATTGCTTTCAATTGACTTGTGCAAAAATCTACAAGCAATTACATATTTTCAATAAAGGTGTTTTGATATCCACATTACTTTATTCTATTCACAGTCAATTATTTCATATCAAAAGCAAAAAAAAATATCAACAACAATTTTTTGATGACCAGTCAGTGGACTCGGGTTCACGTGTTGCTTTTCTTTTTTTTAAAGAAAACAACTTGTTTTTTTTATGTTTACGCTATCATAAACTATATCTGAACAATGTGTAATCAATTATATATGTCTAAAATGATGAAGTTTGAAACGAGAGCATGATTAAAAAAATCTACGGTATTTGAATTAATGTGGATGTTGGATCTTCTTATTTTTATATTTACTGCAGGGTTTGTTACTCGTGCTGTGTGGATGCAGAAGAATGTATCCCCGTGTCTGTAGTGTATGCCCTTATATTTTTATAGTTAGGGTTTTTTGCTTGTGAGAGAGCTGTCTGCATATTCCATTATATTAATGTCCTATTTCTTTTACTTTATATAAGGGCCTTTTATAGGTGACTGCGGTATGGGCTTTGCTCATTGTTGAAGGCCATACGGTGACCTATAGTTGTTAATTTCTGTGTCATTTGGTCTCTTGTGGAGAGTTGTCTCATTGGAAATCATACCACATCTTCTTATTTTTAATTTACAAGGAAAGGAATTTATGCTATAAATCTGTATATACCTTTTACAATTCCCTTTCCTTAACGAACTCGCATTTTGCCTTCGTCTTTGAAACATTGGTGTTTCTATTGATATTAAATATCAATGTCATCTTTTATCTCCATTTCTTACTTTCTTTCTTCGGTTAAAATTTGTTAAAGATTTTAAGGGTCTTCTCCATTCCCTATTTTAATTTCCATTTTCTTTATGTTCATGTATTTAAAATGTATATACAATTATCAATTTCAAAACCTAAAACAGCAGAAAACATAAAGTTTCGCATTATGTCGACAGACGGCGGAGAAAAATCCATATTTTCTGAAAACATAGTAGAAGCTTATTAAAAACCAAAATCAGTCCAATTAATTCCTTCTACAATCACATTTGTTGTGTTAACAATAAAACATTCCCGTCTTTACTATTGACAGTACAACGAGATTCGCAAAAGATATGCAAAATGGCAATCTTCAATGGTCATATACGTATTTAGTTAATTCATATATTTTTTTAAATCTGAATGTGTTGCTACATAAGATAGCAAACGGATCACGCATACAGTTGATCAATTTTTGACTTAGGTGCTGCACCTTTGAAAACTTTAGAAAATCTGTCGCCTATTTTTTTCAGTCCATATCGTAAGCTGAGTTGTAATTGCATTTATGCATTAAAAGTAGAAAGAACTTATATGATAATATTAACCATTAGCCTTTCTAGCATATATTGTGCAGGGTTTTTCATTGCGATAGCAGTTTTTCTTCAATTTAAAAATTTGATTTTATCGTAAATCACGAACACGAAGTGATGAAAATGTCTTAAGCTGTCCCTTCTGACAAGGCGAACTTAAAATATGTTTCAAACCACATAGTAGCTTTTTTATTAGCATCATGAAAATGCACTGTTTACTAGGTCCCTTTAAAAAAGTACTATAAGCGTACTTCAAACTAAACAGGGTTATGTATGCTATCAATGTAATAGTAACACACTATAAAAAATAGACATAAATAATGATCATTTTTCGCAATTAAAATATTTGGCTGTAGGTGTAAACAGAAGAAAATTATTTAATATGCCTACCAGCATCAACACAATAACCGTGTCAGAATATACTCTAGAAAAATGTCGATCGATATAAATAAATTAATTAATTGCTTGTTCCCAGAAATACCTTCCCCTCGCTAACATTTTTTCGCGTTAAGTTTGTATGTTAAACTTTTAGAAAAATCGTAAGATGTTTTTATCATTGAGTTTTTTTTTATGTTCCAAGAAACCATTATTACTTACAACCTTTAAAACAACACTTTACGATAACCATTCACGAAATGCATCCTAAGTGTCGAATGAAATATTATTGTGGTAACTCATTTTGTTTTCTTAAAAAAAACATAATAGTTAATATTGCTTGAAATTTTAAAATGAATAAAGACAACAGTAGCATACCGCTGTTCACTGAAAGTGTGTTAGATTAAACCAAAGCATATCCGTTTAATGGTTTTTGTAAACAGACCGACCTAAATTATGTGGCAGCGGGGATTAATCTGCACTTTAAAATTCTCTGCCAATAGAAGTTATTATTAGACATTGAATATTAAACAATAGTTCCGTTCGGGATCATGCAATGTTGCAATTTGATGAAAGTGTTACATACTTGTTAAATAAAAAAAAAAAACTACGTGTAAATTAAATAAAAGTAGCGTAGAAACCCCTTCAATTAAGGAATGACTGTAATATTTTTCTGTCTATGAAGAAATAACATAAAAAATGTGGTGCACACTGAATAACCCGCGCAGCGGGTTATTTTAAAGTGTGCACCACATTTTTTATGTTATTTCGAATAGACAGAAAAAATATTACAGTCATTTCTTATAATATAATTCTAAATTCCATTTTAAACCGGAGTAAACCATGAAAAAACGTTGATGACGTCACGGTCACATGACAAAATTATGTCTTAGAGCTGATAAACAAAACAACGTCAGCCAATCAGAAGACGCGTTACATCCAAAATTAGATTATACTTAAATGAATTTGTACACTAGAAAGAAAGATGGAACTCAAAATAGACAACGTTACTAGTTGCTAAGATAAATAGTTGTATCATGTATGAGGGCTAATGTATTATTGATGAATAAAATTAGGAAAATATATGAGATTAACCATGCTAAGATTTAATATTTTTCTATAATTTTTTAGAAGAATATGGTACACCTAATAACCGCGGGTTACAATGGTCTGGTAAAATCTTTTCGTTGTCAGAAAGCCGAAATTCTAGATAAATAACGTAGAAAAACATGATAACTAAATATATTCTGACTTCCCCTGGTCATAGTACGTTCCTGTGTATCCAGGATCACACATAGAGGAATATCCATTGACATGGTCTTGACAAGTGTCATGGCGACATGGGGATGAACTGCATTCATTTATATCTATATAATGTAACAGCATGTTTATTCATTACTTAGGTTGAAGAGGCTTTTTATTTATACACGTGCTATAAAATTATTCTGTATTCAGTTCAAGTTGTTTTCAAGTGTACTGTCTGTCTTAAACAACCAAAAGGTTCATGCTACTCGACTAAATGTGTACGACGAATATACGACTGGTCGCTGCCTGTTTATTCTTAATAACTTATAAAAAAATATGATGTTGATTTTTTTCTTCACTCCAAACAGACAGGTGTGTCACATTGTACTCAATCTTTAATTTTCGTATAGTCGTTAGTTTTTGACATTATAATAAAAATTCCTCAAAGATACAACGCCTATAACTTAGTGCGCCAGACGTTTGATTTATCTACCGAAAACCCATCAGTGGCAATTGACTCAAAAAAGATAGATGGTCAAATTAATAACGAATTGGAAGAGCACTGACAACCAAATTTTCAAAACACCTTGTGCCAAATCTGGCTAAGGCATTGCATGCCTGCGGTAGAAAGACCTTAATGTTACTTATACTTTTAATATTTTATCAACAGTAAATTTACACAGAACGTCGTATTAATGCTATTAAATGTCAACGCAGAAGCGCTGACTATCCTACTCAGTTCGGCATTACATTACATCTCATGGCTTAGTGATGTCAAATATAACCTGGCCTTAATAACTATAACCTGGTATTTTCAGTATCGTTGATGAGTTAAGAGTTGTTAACTTCTACATCATTTGGTATCTGGTGGAGTGATGGCTCATTAGCAATCATACCACATCTCCTTATTTTTATATAAACCTAAACATATCAAGTCCTCTTCTTTTGCTGTTAAACTAAGAAAAGCTATTCTTACTATAATGGAAAACACACAAATACAATCCGATTCATCAATTTTAAGATTGTCGTTACTTTGATACTGTAACATAACGACAGCTCGATAAAATATACAGCATTTTCATAAATCGCTCGCTAAGCTCACTCAACTAAAAACTTCATTTTGTTACTCACAGATGAATTTTACTCTACCATTATTAAAAAAAAACTTGATATTATCTATAGTTAGGATAGGCCGATTTTTTTCAACCTGGAAATTAAAAGTAAAATAACAAAAATACCTGACTCCAAGGAAAATTCAAAACGGAAAGTCCTTTATCAAACGGCAAAATCAAAAGCTCAAACACATCAAACGAATGGAAACAACTGTCATATTCCTGACAAGCTAGCTAAACCTCTCACTTGTATGACAGTAGCATAGAATCCCATTATATCGACAACAATGTGCGAGCAAAACAAACAGACATAATAGGTAAACATATCAAGAATTTGGATACAGCAGTCAACACTGTGTTATCATCTTAATCACTATAAAACAAATAACTATTTCAACAAAGAAAAACCAAATGGCATATAGACACTCTATAGACAAAGTACAAGCAAAAACGAAAGACAAGAATACAAAAAAGTCCACAGCACAATGACATAATGGCGGGATGTATAAATACCGAGCCACTTCAAAAGGATATTACCAAAAAATGGACTTAACAGTAAAGTTTAAAAATATACAAAGACAAATAAAAAGAACACTATACAGTAATTAAGATGACAAAAAAAGCCAGTACATAGAAACTATATCTATAAAGGGGACATATTTGACTTAGATAAGGGTTTAAACAATTGAAAGCATACGATAAATATTACTTACCTAACCCACAATCAGTGTTTGCTTATCCAGGATCCCATCTACAGGAATATCCATTTATATTATCTTGGCTAGTACCTTGGTGACATGGAGATGATTTGCATTCATTTATATCTAAAACGATAATTAAAAGTTAAAATGACCATAGGATATATTGTGTTCTATTTTTTTAAGTAAGTTTATTTAGATTAAAAAGGTAGTAGGGGTGTCTATTGCCATCTTGGATTGTAAAATACTAGAACACAATAGGTCTGAATTTTGAATCAAGTCAGCAAAATTTGATGCAGGAATGCAAATAACTTATGTGAAATTTCATTTAAATGAACAAATTTATAAGGTTCGAACTTATAATAACTTTTATTTTACAAATCAAGATTAGTTAGAGTTAGATTTTCATTTTTTTACAGTTGAAATTAGCGTATTATGCTATAGCAGGAGAAAATGTAAGGTGACTCTATCTTTTCGTTTAATGTTCAGACAGCATTTGTTAAGAGGTATCTTCTCATATTTTATTTCACAATTCTATCATTTAGTTTACCTTTTATTCACATAATGATGTTTTTCCTGTATAATCCATACAATAGAGGTGAAAGATAACAAAGGGACATTCAAACTAATAAGTCGAAAATAAACTGACAACGCCATGGCTAAAAAAGAAAAAGACAAACAGACAAACAGACAAACAACAGTACACAAAACACAACACAAAAAACTAAAGACTGATAAACACGAACCCCCACCAAAAACTGGGGTGATCTTAGGTGGTCCGGGAGGATAAGCGGATCCTGTGTCTTTTTTTCACAACCTGTAGCTTGAAAAAAATTGCGGTGACCTATCATTTTTATTATAATTATGAAAATATAACAATATATACTAAATTTTGGCAAAGTATGAACAAATTCTATCATTTTTCATGTATACTCCCATACCACCTTAAAGAAAAGGCAATCCATCTACATAATAAAAGTCTGATATCTATATGACAATTACAGTAGGACTTCCATTATCTCCTTAAGGTAGATAAACTGTATACCGCCATCTTGGATTGTAAACTAGCAGTACACAATTGGTCTAGTTCTTTGCTTAAATCTGCAAATTTTGAGAGAGATAAGCATTTTAATGTACAAGACTATTTATTTGAAAAAAATACGTGATGTATTGCATTAATTTGACTTTTTGAACAAATACCAAATATTTGTGTTTGTTCGAATCAATTTTCAACTTAGCCATTTAAATGGAGTTAACCCCAGCAGTATTTTTTTTCATAAAGGAATGTTAAAGGAATTTTCATTATTTACTTGTAGCAAGAAAACAAGTTCGGTGACATTTGTCTTTATTTCCTTAAAGCATATTATAAAATCTATCTTCTCATATTTTATTTCAAAATTCTATCTCACAGATTTTTTTTTTTATTCACCAAAAAGTGTTTTTTTATGAATAATCTATGCAAAATTGGGCAATTTTGCACGAATTGTAGCTTGAAAAATGGCACGGTGACCCATACTTTTTATTATATTCTAAAAAAAGCATGGTAAAATCTACATTTCAGCAAAGTATAAGAAAATTCTACCCGAGGAAATATATACTGATAACCCACCTTAACGAAATTATATGCAGACTCGTATTAGGAGATCCTGGGTTGTACAAGATGAATACTTTGAAATAATTGTTGATTGACGTTATAATGAAATAAACTGATCGGGTTGTTGTCTCTTTGACACCTTCCCCGTTTCCATTCTCAATTGTATTATATTCAAAAGTTGTCTGAATCAAAAACAAAACGTCTACTTACAATTACTTCCTTTATAAGGCACACGTCTTGATAGTCTATACGTAAAATAAATTAATTATAAGTGGGTAAATTTAGACAACAGTAGATTACCGATGTTCAAATCTCAAAAATCGAGTTAGAAGACAAATCAACAAACAACAAAAATCGAAGGAATCGCAAGAACTCCAAAAGAAGCGAGACCGGGTGTGTCGACCTTGAAAGCGTCGATTATGTAAACATCATTTTCCATGCGAATCCAAAATCAGTCAAAATGACACAATAGATAATTATTTAATTTGAAAATTGATTATAATTGTCCATGTTCATTTGAAAAATAAATGCCAACACCTTGTAGACATGAAAATAACCTAGCTGCACCATCTCACAACTTCAGAAGGAGAGGACAGCAACTGCACGAGGAAGAATAATCTCCACCAAGATTTGAAGACAATGATGTTCAAGTTGCTGTACCTGTACCCCAACCAATAGATGAGGTTGTCGATAATATAATATTTGATGACCTAATTACATTGCCAAATATAATTGGAACTGACATCTTCATCAGCAAAACTGCTAAAAACATACATTGAGATCTCAAAAAACATGTTTAACCCCGCCGCATTTTTTGCGCCTGTCCCAAGTCAGGAGCCTCTGGCCTTTGTTAGTCTTGTATCATTTTTGATTTTAGTTTCTTGTGTATAATTTGGAGTTTAGTATGACGTCCATTATCACTGAACTAGTATACATATTTGTTTAGGGGCCAGCTGAAGGACGCCTCCGGGTGCGGGAGTTTCTCGCTGCATTGAATACCCATTGGTGGCCTTCGGCTGTTGTCTGCTCTATGGTCGGGTTGTTGTCTCTTTGACACATTCCCCATTTCCATTCTCAATTTTATTGACTTGTCAATTATGCATAAAAGCAATTTCAATAATCAATTTGTAAGCACAATTTTCTAGGTATGAATGAGGAGAGAAGATGTTTTACTCAAGTAAATCGTAAATGTCGGGACCTGGACAAATACTTTTAAGCATATTCACAAGTCTTAATTCAGAAACTTTCAATGAAAGCTAATCAATTACGTAGTAACATAGCTAATATAGGGGGTGCAACCTTTGAAAGTACCATTGAAAAGTGGGACACCTTTGATCAACAGTTTAGAATATTTGCATATTTGCAATATTTCATATATTTCGGAAAATTTTACCACGTCGGAAAGTGAAAAAATACTGTTTTATTGACCACTTGGGTAAAAATTATTTTGCGGAAAATGATGACTACAGTAGACAGCCGATTCAAATAAACTTAAAGGAATTAGGTGTGATTCATTACGTGATCTGCAATCGTTTTCATGAGGTCGAAAAATTGAAGAGGAGAGAAAATGTCATGAAAAATGTATTTGATTACAGCTTCCGGTATTTCTTTTAACTGTTTGTTTACCCGCCTTCTGTGTCAGTAATAATCCTACCGACAAATTGCTTAAATCCAAAATAATTCATAGCGATAGTAATATCAACTAAAAAATTATCATTTCTCGATAGTTTTTACTAATTTTTTTTTAAACATTGTTTCGTTTGAATTTGGGTCCTATATTCTTTAAGAATAGGAACTTAGTTGATATTTCAGTTGTCGAGGAAAATTAAAATTCCAAAATACAATGTAATCTTAAATGAGATTGGTAAGTATTCCTGAGTTACAGGACTAGCCTGAGTCATTGACATCACTTGGCGTCTATGGTCAATTGAATTTTGAAACACATATTCTTTTTTGAGCCGCATCGGTGGCTTCGTTGATCCGTGTTTGCCTCGAATGTAGGGGCCTATTTTTCGATCCCCGAACGGGTCAAAGCAAAAACTTCAAAATTGATATCTGTTGCTTCTCCGATAATGACACAGTTGTAGGAGTAAGAACAAAGACTAACTGGATCGGAGTTAAAACAATATGTATGGTTAGAATGATAGATCTGCTACTTTGTGAATTCGCATGTTTAATATCCAGCTGAAAGTCTCATCTCGTACAAAAGCAAAAATCATATGCATATCTCATTAACATATTCTCGTACTGATATGCATGTTATATTTGCCACTAGGCGTTAAACACCAGTTCCTTATCATAATCTTTTCTGAAACCACTAGGAGACAGATTTGTAAAAGCCATTGCCTGTTTCTGAATTCTAGATATTTATTTCGAGTGTATTATATCGTTATGTTATGATTTATCTGAATATATATTGTTTAAACTAAACCACAAAGTGAGCTAATCGAATTTAAAAAGTGAAAATCATATTTTTGGGAAATCATATTGATTTTCGCTATTGACATACAACATTGCCATCTTTACTATAGATAGCACATTCTGATGAGGGATGGTATTCTTTAATGGTTATTAGTGGATAAATTCATTGCATTTATATCTTTAAAAAGTGTGAATATGTCGCTACGGAGATCATCTGGCTCCTTCCAAATGACATACGTTTGACATAACTTCAGCATATTGAATTTTAAAATTTTAGGAAATTATTTATGAATAAACGATTGCTAATTTGGCATATCACAAATGTTACAACTTGCTTAAAATGAAAAGATGTTATATTTTGCATTATTTTCGAACAAATATTTCTTATAACGATATCAAATATTTTTTGATAACCTCATTTGATGTAGTAAATCCGGGTAAGATTCCAAAGGGACGTTCAAATCATGAGTCGAAAATAAACTGACAACACCAAGACTTAAAGCATCACGAACACGGTGCTCCGGAAGATTAAGCAGATCCTGCTTCACATGTACGTGTTAGATTACGGAAAGGCAATGCATAGAAACATTCATCGTCCAATTTTCACCTCTTCCACGAGAAACAGTAAGAGCGTCAAAGAAGGTAAAAATACCCTGGTTTTCTAGTTTGAATTGTTTTACATTTTGTCATGGCGAGATCTTTTATAGCATTCTATGTGGTATCAGTTTTTGTCAAGCCTTACGGTGACCTATAAATAGAAGGAAAAGCTCTTGACGTGTAAAAATCTGTTATTAATTTGCGTCAAGGGAATGTGTATCACAAAGTGTTTCAGTGTAAAGTCAATCCGCATCTGATTTCTGGTGTTTTCGTGCTCAGAACCACCCCCATATATGAGTGGGCTGAAAATTTTATGCATTAATATATGAATGGGGGGTCACATTCCAGCCGCACTTCTGTACCCATTTTTAACCGAAAACCGAAGTAATACCCCCACCCGTTAGGGTATACTTTTTGCTGAGCAGACCATAATACTTGCAGACAAAGCGGAAATGATGACGGCACGTAAATTTTTGCTAATTTACCCAAAAATATTTCGCAACATGCTCCTTTCCGCAGAAGAATATGTTTATTTTTTGCACCCCCCCCTAACATTACCCCCCCCCCCCCTAACATTAAATCCTGGTTGCGCAACCGATTTCTGGTGTTTCCGTGCTCAGAACCACCCCCATATATGAGTGGGCTGAAAATTTATGCATCAATATATGAATGGGGGGTCACATTCCAGCCGCACTTCTGTTCCCATTTTAACCGAAAACCGAAGTTATCCCCCCACCCTTTAGGGTATACTTTTTGCGGAGCAGACCATAATACTTGCAGACAAAGCGGAAATGATGACGGCACGTAAATTTTTGCTAATTCACCCAAAAATATTTCGCAACATGCTCTGTTCCGCAGAAGAATATTTTTTGCACCCCCTAACATTAAATCCTGGATCCGCACCTGATTTCTGGTGTTTTCGTGCTCAGAACCACCCCCATATATGAGTGGGCTGACAATTTAATGCATTAATATATGAATGGGGGGGGGGGGGGGGGGGGGGGTCACATTCCAGCCGCACTTCGGTACCCACTTTTAACCGAAAACTGAAGTAATTCCCCCAATCTTTTCATGTTGAATTGATGCGGTTCCCCGAAAGGAAAAGCTCTTGATGTGTAAAAATCTGTTGTTAAATTGCTGAGAGCGTCAAGGGAATGTGTATCACAAAGTGTTTCAATGTACGGTCAATATTTACCGTATCTGTAACGAAATACAATTCAATTTTGCCGGGCAGATGTGCAATGACGGAAATGATGACGGCACGTAAATTTCAGAGCCGAACGTCGTGAAGGACGGTCGATCCGAACTGGCTTTTTCCGATTTTAACCCCCAAATACCCCCCAAAAGATCTTGAAATGAACACATAATAAACTACGCTGGTCATTACCCCTTTGTGGTATAAAACAATATTCGTGGATTTTATGTGAAAGAAGAAAAACGCGACACCCAATTTCAACTCTATTCATTTAGTAATATAGATGTTCAAACAATGTCAACAAAAAAAACTCTAACCTGGGACAAAATGGCGTAAGTTAATTTCTCTAATTCTTCGTCAATTTATCCCTTTCTGCACCCATTGTATGAAAAAAATTTAATCAACGTGTGGTTCGTTTGATCTCAGTTCTTCATTGGTTAAAATCCGATTATGACGTCGAATTTTCTTGCTTTCCTCTGAATTTCCTATTGTGACGACATGAAAAAAGGCGACCATGCCTGATGACGTCACATAGAAAGAACACATCTTTTTGCAGATCAGTCGAAAAGAAGGAATAAATTTGCCTGCGTATTGTTTGAAAATCATTAGAGAAACAGATTCCACCACCAAATCTCGTGTAATACGATATTTATCCACTCTCGACAGTTAAATTTTAAATATTTAAAACGCTCGGCAAGCCTCGCGTTTTAAATTTGAAAATTTAACTGTCTCGAGTTGATAAATATCGTATCAAACTCGATGCAGTGGTAGAATCTATATATAACGTACACAGGTAAATTTATATATTAATAGTTTTGTTGTTAGGAGAACGGAAACATTTTTTACAAAATAAATAAATTTGTTGTTCACAGTACGAGTACACGAGTACAGAAGTGAAAATTTATTGCTTACCTAATAATTAATGTCTACAATACAAAGAAGAAGTAAAGAAAAAAAAAAACCGCATTAAAACTTCAATTTAATAAATGTTTAGTTTGACCTTTCTGAAATACATGTATGCAAACTAAAATAATCTGTATTTTTGTTATTTAATGTTTACTTATCCAGTGTTATATCTAGTCTCACTTTTTTTTAAATATATACCACCTTTGATAAGTGTTTAGTATGACGATCAATTTTCACTTTTGTTCTCGTACTAGGAACAACAAATTATTTATTTTGTAAAAATTATTACCGTACTCCATGTATACCTTACAACAAAATTATTTTTATTTACCTGTGTACGTTATTTTATTTGGCGGCATTTTGTCCAAGGTTATGGTTGTCTTTCTGATATTGTTTTACATCTAACCCCTTTGTTTTATCAATTTTGTATTTACATTGTGTCATAGATCAAATTTATTCGTTCAGTGTATGTTCACTTGTTTTTGTTAATATGTCTTGTATATATTGAAATAAATATTGAGTTAAGCCATTTCAATTGATAATTTATAGTGTGTCTTTCTATGTTGTGATGTTACACTATTGTTTCAGGTAGGGTGAAGGTTGGCACCTATTAAAACGTTTAAAACCGCTGCAATTTTATGCACCTGTCCTTAATCAGGAGCCTGTTGTTCAGTGATTGTCGTTTGTTGGTGTGGTTCATAAGTGTTTCTCGTTTTCTCATTTTTTATATAGATTAGACCGTTGGTTTTCCTGTTTGAATGGTTTTACACTAGTCATTTTTTGGGACCCTTTATAGCTTGCTGTTCGGTGTGAGTCAAGGCTCCGTGTTGAAGGCCGTACTTTGACCTATAATGGTTTACTTTTACAAATTGTGACTTGGATAGAGAGTTGTCTCATTGGCACTCATACCACATACTCGTATATCTACTAAAAAAAGAAATCGCCAATGTATTGAAAGAAGTTGAATTCAGTATGATTTAAATTAATATTATTTAGAAAAAATAAACAAAATGTATAAAATAAAGAGCAATACGACTTTCAATAAATTTTTAGTACTTTTAAATCAAAGACTACAGCTGGGGCATTTAATTGATTATTTTGTTTTTGTTCCATCTACAAGCATGTGAATTTGAAAAGTTCATATTGTTTTTAAAATATACGACAGTTGTTGAAGAGACATTTGTATTGATAGACATGGCATGGAGACTACGAGAAGACATTTCTTGAAATATAATCGAAATAGCCACGTTTCTAACAAGAAATAAGCCATATGTGTTTTTCTAAACATTATCATTCGTGATATACTATTTGTTTTCTGTGTATACCAAACAAAATTTATAAAAAATACCGGACTCCAAAGAAAATTAAGAAAGGTGAAGTCCATTAAAACGAACAAAACCAAACGCTCGACTATATCAAACAAAAGAAGGACTGGAAAACAACTGTCATATTCCTGACTAGGTATAGGCATTTTTCAATGAAAATAGTGGGTCAAACCTGGTTTTCAAGATAGCTCAACCTCCCACTTGTATGGCAATGAATTGCTTTTCTTTATTATTTTGGATTAAGGTACTTTTTTTTGGTAAAAATTTTCCAAAAGTATAAGGTTCTTAAAAATATAAAGCTCAGTTAATAGTTTTGAAATAAAAAAACCTCTTGCCAATTTATCAAATAGGATGTTTTTATTTCAAGACTTACCCACCTCCCGGGTTCTTTCAAATTTCTGTAAAATCATTTTTGTTTCGATCAGTCAAATAACAGACCTGTTGACATACTTCATATAATTATATTACCAAAACAATTTATTCTTTAAAGTAATCCTGTCGATATGGGCATTATGTCGACTAGTCAACCTAGCGACTTACCAACATTTGGGCCTGTTACACATATGAGGATATCTTATGACCAAATTACTGCTCAATTATTTCGGTCAACATGTTGAGAAAAATATAACGATATTCTCAAACGATTTTACTCGATTCTCCCAATTGAACTACACAGCCGCATATCATACTTGAACCCTAAATTATATATATAAAAAAAACGACAACAAAACAATAAAAGTCCTGATTAAAAAGATATGTGTATCCTAAATTAGTGCTTGCACCGTTATAGTTTTACGGACTAACAATAAAGACTGGTCGGCTTGGAGTCCGAATAACTTTATGCTTTTTTCCGAAATGTTATATTGTTAGCTAATACGTAAAAACTCCGGCTACACATACTTATCAGAGTCGAATGAAAGTAGCTAACAAAAACTGAGGGAAGCGCAAGAGCTACAAAAACAGCGAGACCGGGTGGGTCGACATGTTAAGCGTCTCATTCTATGTATGCATTACCAGCTATACGAATCCACGTTCAGTTTGATTGGATTGAACACAATCGGTAAAATTGCAGATTATATTACTATACCGGTATCTAAGACCGCAAAATCATATCGCTAGTAAGTTGAGATACCAACACAGCGTATCGGTCAACGAATTCGTGATGGTGACCGTTGAACTAATGCAGTGTCCATTTCAATCGTTCTTTCTCATAATTCTGTTGGAACAGTTTGTGTGTAAGGAACACACCCTGTTATATGTCGGTCAAGTACTAAGCAGGCTAAATATTATCAAATTAACATTTTATCGTCTCAAATGTGCATGTAATATATTCAGCGGAACGTTAAGTAACCGTCAACCAAACAATGAATCGAGGACTAACAAGAAAGAGTCTATATAATAAAAAGCAATCTTTATTGACCTATGACACGGACGTTTGGTCATGTCATTTTCTTCCAGTTAATTCGATGATCTTATAAAACGTGCATGCAACCTTATCTGCAAAAAAATAAAATTCAGACGCATTTTTAAGACTACTCTATACTGACTAGCAAGCAATCACGAGAATAACCTCGTTTTTTGTTTGTTTTGGCCATGCGTTTTGTAATGCCAATATTTTATGGCTACGTGTTATTTATTTACTAATTTTCATTCATTGTACACTCTCCTGTGTACCCTCCGTTGTTCCACTGATTGAGGTTTAACATTTAGGTTTGAGACCTCCAAAATTACGACAATGTGCAATGCTGTTTTCCAATATGTTAAATCATCAGTAGCTGTCTTTATTCTGTTGATTTATATCTTAATTGTTACAATGGCATTTGGGGTTGACGACAAATCTTTGATGGTTACTTTTATTTTTTTTAGACTTGTAACCTTGATGGCGATTTACGTGTTTTGAATTTTTTGTGACGTTCTGTTGATGTCTTACTACCCTTTTGTACCCTTTTATTCATATGACACTATATAACGAAATTATTATGTTTAAAAAGAAAACGTCAATTCTGGACTGACCTTTACTAGGAATGCTCAAAGCCGAATATTGGAAAGCCAAGGATGTATACAGTTGAAAAGCTATATGACCAATAATGACCTATAATAATAGACAAATCCATCTATGGTCAACTTTTCTACTTTTGTTAAGAACGGACTACTGAACTCATAATACTGTCGGGGACTGATAATCCACCAGCAGCGGTATCGACCCACTGCTGTAAAACATGGAAACAGCGCTTTATAAATGTCATACAGCAACATTCAAACTTTCAAACACGAACATTTTAAAGCCAATGGACTCTTCTCAAAAAAATTATAAGAGCCCTTGTTTTACAATTCATGTTGAATATACAACCATTATATGTTTTTGGCGCGAAATTACTAAGATTTTTCGAAATTCAGTGTAAATGTAACGGTTTATTTCTTCCTCTGTGATATTTTATCCTGGGGATAATTTGTCACAGTAATTTTTTTCCAGACATGGTATTTCACAGGCAGATTTTATCCAGAGGTCTGGAGTAAAATTCTATCTGTCTTATGCGGATAGTATTTACCAGTATATATTTTCCGTTCCATATTTCACAGAACCTTGTGAAATAGAGTCCCACTGTCTTCTATGTAAGATACTCACAATCAATATATACCTGACCATAATTATAAATGTTTCACCAAGGTAGAACATATTTGCATAATTTATCAATCAAAGGGAGGTAATTATGAGCCATTTATATTTTACAGATATTATATTCCAGAATCTATTTCATAGTGAAATTTTTCCTTTATTCTTAATTTTTTATATTAATTTATATAAAAAGATGACTTAAAACATGACTTAAAAAAAACTATATTTCTACCTTTACTTTTTTATTTGTACTGAGATCTGAAAAGTCTAAAGTTATAGATATGTTGAAACTTTACAATATGGACAGATTTTGTAATGTAGATGATTATATACTGGATAAAAATATAATTTATCAGTTAGAAGTTAATATTTTTGATAATTATAAAACTGAATGGAGTACAAGGCTTGATTCTTATGGTCAAGGAAATTAGTTGAGAACTTATGAATTGTTTAAATTTTCATACTCTACTGAACAATATTTTTTGCAAAATATACCTATTCGATATCGCAGTGCATATGCGAAATTGAGATGTGGAGTAGCACCTTTAAAAATTGAAACTGGTCGTTACGAAAGATTAGATTTAGATAAAAGATTATGTTTCAATTGTGATGATATAGAAGCTGAAAAACATGTACTGTTAACATGTCCATTATATGAAGATTTAAGGCAGTCTTTATTTATTGATATAATTCAACATAATAATATGTTTTTAACTTTGTCAGATGATGAAAAAATTTATATTTTTGTTCAAAAATGAAAATGTTTGTAGTTCTGTTGCCAAAACCTGCCATTATATTTTATTGCGACGAAATAGTATCTTATACTGTTAAAAAATCATTGTTATTTTTTTTTTTATGTACATGTAACAGGTTTTATCCTTGAATGTGCATGGTGATATTGCACTTTTATGTTTTGTGTAAATAACAAAATTATTCTATTCTATTCTACCATATAGTGACCGCCTTCAACAAATTGAAGATTATGTCACAGGAGGAAACTTACAACAAGACATAGATTGATATATATACAATCTTTAAAAAATAAAAAAAAATAAAAAAATGCTTTGTATAATAAAGTATGATGTAATAGTTGAGTTAATATTGATGCTTCGAAATTGAAGATTTGAAAGAGTCTACTGAAGTGCAATTTACAATGTTGTCCGGTAGTTTGTTCCAGTCGGTAATAGTTCTTGGAAAATAGGATTCTTTTCTGTACTGTGTTTTGCAGGATGGAATTTGGAAGCTGTTCGAATTTGAATGTCTTGTTTGTCTTTTTTGTGGGATTAATTTATTATTTTTAGGTATTGCAACCTTTTCGTGTTCAATTTTATAAAGCATTACCAATCTTGAGTCTTTTCTTCTGTCAGAGAGGCTGCGCCATTCAAGATGTTGTAACATGTTACCAACGCTTGAGGTGTTTCTGTATTTGTTGGTAACAAGACGCGCAGCCCTCCTTTGAACTTTTTCAATGCTATCTATGTCTTGTTGTAAGTATGGATCCCAAACAGAGCAAGCATACTCTAGTGATGGTCTTACTAGGGACTTATATGCTTGCTCTTTAATTGATGTTGAGCTTATGTTCAGATTCCTCCTTAGAAAGCCTAGGGTGCTATTAGCTTTCTTGCATATGTTGTTTATGTGCACATCCCATTTAAGGTTGGAACTGATGGTAACCCCCAGATATTTTGCTGTTGTTACATGTTCTAATGAGTGATTGTGTAATGTGTAGTTAAATTTGATTGGTTTTTTTATTTCTGGTGACTGAAATTACATTACACTTATCTGGGTGGAATGCCATTTTCCACATAGTTTCCCACGATGCCAGTTTGTCAAGATCTTTTTGTAATGTGGATGCTTCGGAATTTGATTTTATTGCCAAATACACTATTGTGTCGTCTGCAAATAAACGTACTGTAGATGTAAGACCAGTTGGAATGTCTTTAATATAATACAGGAAGAGACTTGGTCCAAGAACTGACCCCTGTGGAACCCCTGACTCAACTGCAACATACTCAGATTTTTCCCCCTCTAGAACTACTGCCTGTTTACGATTGCTTAGAAAATTTTGTATCCAGTAATTTAATTCCCCCTGTATCCCGTAATGGTGAAGCTTATTAGTTAGAAGAGAATGTGAAACTTTATCGAATGCTTTAGAAAAATCCATGACCAAAATATCTGTTTGTTTGCCGTTTTCCATGTTAAGTGAGACATCATCTATAAATTCAAGTAGTTGTGTTTCGCAGGATCGACCTCTGCGAAATCCATGCTGTAGGGGATATAAAATGTTGTGATTATCTGCATGTGTCATGATGTGTTTAACTACTATGTGTTCTAAAAGTTTGCAACAAATACATGTGAGAGATATAGGGCGGTAGTTTTCAGGGTTATGTTTTTGGCCTTTTTTGTATACAGGAGAGACATGGGCAGTTTTCCAGTCATCTGGAACAACACCTGTTTTAACTGACTTCTCAAAGATAATGGTAAGTATTGGTGCAATTTCATGTGAAAGTTCTTTTAAAAATCTTGGTTTAATTTCGTCTGGTCCTGCTGCTTTGTTAGGATTTCAGTTATGTAAAAGTTTTTGTATACCTTCTGTTTTTATGATTAATTTTGTTATGGGTGGAAAAAGAGTATTCTGTGGCATGTTACACTGTTTGACAAATTCTTTATGGGAGATATTTGATGCTGGTGTGAATACAGACTGGAATTGTGCCCTAGCTTTTTGTAGTGGATCAGTTAAGAGTTTGCCATCTTGTTTAATTTCAGTAATACCACTATAATCAGTTTTTTATGTTTAATATAGGTCCAAAATTTTTTCATAGTGCCAAAATTTGTTCCATCTTGTGGTGGTAATATGATGCTTTCAATGTATTCCCAGTATGATTTTCGTATACATTTCTGTACCTGGTGTTTAACCTCTTTGTATTTTTTAGTAACAGATGCATTCCCCGATTTTTTTGATTTTTTATATAGTCTATCTCTTTTTCTAATGAGCCGTTTTGTTTCCATTGTGATCCATGGATGACCGTCCTTTGTTTTTGCTGTTTTATGTGGGATGTGATCTTTCACTGCTTTTATTATTATTGCTTTAAAACAGTTCCACATTTCATTTACACAAAGATGTTGCTGGTTTTCAAAGAGATGTTTATATGAAGTGTTTATTTCTTGTTTAACTGTGCTCCAATTTGCTATTTTATATAATGGAATTATTCTAGGCTTTTGTTTAAGTTTTGATGAAGCTATTGCAAATTCAGTATTCTGGATCACGTTTTCAATTGTATTTGCTACGGCATCTATTGGATTGAATTTTCAGACATTCATATTTTCCGGAAATGATCTGGACTTATCCGTATGTTCACTACCGTTTACTTTCTCTTCCTCGCCTGTCTATTACAAATGGATGCCACGACAAAACTGCTCCAGTGGATATTGTGACAAATCACCGTCAAGTACGTTTCAAATCGATTATAAACTGTTAAATATATATTCCGTTAATTCCGTTAACTTGACAAACACGTTTATTCAACAAATATGAACTGTAATTGTTTATTTCTATGAATTGAACTGAGAATTCTACTTTCGTTTTTGACTTGATATTAATATTGCCTTGAACGTTCATATATTTCTTTCGTGCATATTGTAAAATATTGTATTTTTATTTCTTTCAGTTTACCAAACAATACACACTCTGTAAAAACTCCTGTATCCCTTCTGGTGGAATTATAATCTACAATCTTCACGCACAAGTTGTTATTCTTTATAATTTGCCGAGATTGCGATACAATCACATGGTTATACTAGCTGAGTCAGGCTCAGCATAGTAAATTGACGACAACCTGTCTTTGCATATCCAGATAAGGAACGACTACGTAGCAACGTAAATACCTTTACACTGACAGTGGACTACATAACTTGTGTGTAATAGGCAGCAACCCAACAACGTTGAGTCACCATGGATCACAGTCACGTGGAACAGCAAGAAGAGGTTCAGCCCAAAGAGGGAGATGTCCCTGAACTATTAGAAAATCCGTCTAATACAACACATTCAGATGAAAATCCCGAGACTAGGCGAGTACGTGACCTCACGGTAAAGGAAAAGGAGCTTTCACAGAAAAACGTGACAAGTTCTGTCAGGAACAAGAGGCTCTCTGGACAGACATTGAATCCCAGTTATTGGAAGTCACCACGCCTCCTAACGAGCTCCAGCAACTCCTAACAGCCCAGGACAAACTCGTTAAAGCCTGTAATAATTATCGTAGGCTCACAGATGAATTCCTGGACTTTCTGAAAAGGACCAGAACATCGGAGAGTCAAAAAGAAATAGAAGCATGTAATCTCTCATTGGATTTTCGTCTGTCCAAAGTGGAACTGGTTATGGAAAAACTACACGAGCATCGCCTCGCCCTAACAAAGGCCAAATCCACTAAAACAAAGACCTCAAAGGGTAAGAAAACCTCACACAGCGGTAGCTCTAACGTGTCAGACATGTCAAGCCTAGCACGGAGAAAGCGTGCCAAGGCAGAGGCTGCCAAGTCTAAAATAGCCTTTGTCGAAAAACATGCCCTTATCCTACATCAGGAGGCAATGTTAGAGGAACAAGCCCTGTTCAGACAAATTGAAATGGAACAGGAAGCAGCACGCAAAAAGGCTGAAATGGAACAGGAAGCCACACGTAAAAAGGCAGAAATGGAGCAAGAAGTCGCTCAACGTAAAGTTCAACTAGAACAGGAAGCCGCTCACAGAAAAGTGCAATTAGCACAAGAGGCCATGCGCAGGAAGGCTCAAATGCAACAAGAAGCCGCACGAGTAAGCCTGGAAAAGGCCGAGCTGAAAGCCAAATTTAACCTTCTTGAAGCACAGAGAGAAGCTGCAACCGCAGAAGTAGAGGCTCGTATCCTGGAATACGACGACAGCCAAGCATTTAGCGATCTCCCTGATGAAACGGAAGACCCTCTCCAGCGTGTGAAAGACTTCGTCAATAAGCATCCTGTACCAACTGCTGTACGGGAAGTAACAGGACCTCAAAAGATAAAGCGAATGCCTGTTAAGTTTGAGCTGAGTCATGAAGCACCAGCGTTTGTGCCATTCGTGGCACTGAACTTGCCGTCACAGACATCTGCTGTCTTGCCTTCCGATACTAACTCACCGGAAGTTACCTTAATCCCAGATCTGGGAATAGTAACCGGCATACAAAAACTAGGCCTTTCAGATGAGATCCCTGCTGAACACCAAAAACAGGGTATTAAAGAAGAGATCCCTGTCGCACACCAGCAACAAATCAACCCTACATCGGAGATAACTAGATTTCTCTTGCGTAAGGACCTGCTTTTCTCCCGACTTACAAGCTTTAACGATCGGGCAGAATCCTTTCATACATGGAAAGCAAGTTTTAAGAACGTGACTGACGAGTTGCAAGTCTCTGACTCGGAACAGATTGATTTACTGATCAAGTGGCTCGGTCCAGAGTCTGCTAAACATGCCATTAGCATAAGAGCGTCGAACGCCAATAATCCTACAAAAGGTATACAAAGACTATGGAAGAGGCTTGACGAGCGGTATGGTGCTCCAGAAATGTTGGAGGCCTCACTCACGAGTAAACTTGCCAAATTCCCAACCTTGACGGATAAGGACAACGCACGTCTCTATGAACTGTCTGACATTCTATCAGAAATAGAATATCACAAGGAAAATCCCAAGCTGGGATGTCTGCTAGCTTATTTTGATTCACCGTCCGGAATAAACCCTGTCATTGAAAAACTACCATATGGACTTCAGGAAAAGTGGATTACAAGGGCGTCTAGATACAAATCTAACCACGGCGTTGCCTTTCCTCCTTTTACAGAGTTATCTGCATTCATCAGTGAAATCAGCAGAATTAAAAATGATCTTGGATTCATATTTGGGTCAAAAGTCACACCAAATACAAAAGGTGCTGCGCCAAGGTTCACGTCTTACCCCAAGACTAAAGTTGGTACTCATAAAACAGCGGTTGAGCAGCAATCTGGAGACGCCAGCAAACAAGGTCTTTGTATTCTGCACAATACAAAGCATTCCTTAAATAAATGTCGAGCGTTCCGAGCCAAATCAATAGAGGAACGCAAAGGTCTTTTGAAAGAAAACAATGTCTGTTACAAGTGTTGTGATTCTACCAAACACAGGAGCCGGGAATGCAATGCACGCATAAGTTGTAAAGAATGTGGAAGTAAACAACCCACTGCCGCACTTCACATAACTAGACCACAGCAACCTGCAAGTTCTCATTCTAGCTCGCCCAAGGAAGCCTTCGGCGGGGAGCCAACAGAATCCGCTGAAACTAAGTCAACCTCAGTGAACTCTACCTGTACTGAGATCTGCAAGGATACATATAGCGGGAAATCTTGTGCTAAAATACTACCTGTGAATGTTTATCACAAAAATAACCAGGACAAAGTTATCCGGATGTACGCCATTATTGACGACCAAAGCAACCGGTCACTATCATCGCCTGAATTCTTCAACCTTTTCGACGTAAAAGACAAACCGGAGAACTATACCTTATCAACATGCTCCGGCAGAGTAGTCACTTCCGGGAAAAGAGGAAGAGGTTTCGTCATGGAATCAATAAATGGCAATGACAAATTTGACCTGCCTGTACTGATAGAATGTGATCATATTCCTAATAATAGGGACGAAATACCGACTCCTGAAGTCGCAATGCATCACCCTCATTTAAAAGAACTCAGAGGTAGCATTCCACCAATAGAGGAAAATTGCCAAATTCTTCTCTTAATTGGCAGAGACCTTATAGAGGCACACCACGTCCTGGATCAGCGCATAGGACCACCCAGAACTTCATATGCACAACAGTTGAAACTGGGTTGGGTAGTGATAGGAGAAACTTGCATTAACAAGCAGCATGTGCCTCTTGAATTGAATGTCAAAATAACCAACATTTTACCTACAGGACAACCGTCAACGTTTCAACCATGTACAAGCAAATTCGACATTCGGGAAAACTACACAGACCCCGTTAAGAAGGATTTACAATCGCCTCTCTTTGAAAAAACTAGGGACGATGATAAACCCGGAATGTCATTTGAAGACAAAATGTTCATGAAACAGATGGACAACGAATTTGTCAGAGACTCGGAAGGAAGTTGGGTAGCACCGTTACCGTTCCGAGTGCCAAGACAGTCTTTGCCTAGCAACAGACAACAAGCTCTTCATCGTGCTAATATGTTAGACGCAAACCTGAATAGAAACCTACTAAAGCGGGAACACTTCCTCACATTTATGAGTAAGATCCTAGACAATAATCATGCAGAGCTCGCTCCACCGTTGGACGAACATGAAGAGTGCTGGTATTTACCATTGTTGGGTGTTTATCACCCGAAGAAACCCGATCATATTAGGGGTGTGTTTGATTCATCCGCCAAATGTAACGGAGTTTCACTCAACAGCGTCCTGCTAACAGGTCCAGACTTGACCAATGATCTCTTGGGAGTACTGCTGCGTTTCAGGAAAGATATGGTCGCAGTAACTGCAGACGTTCAACACATGTTTCACTGCTTTGTAGTAAGAAAAGACCACCGAAATTATCTGAGATTTTTATGGCATAAAAACAACGACCTACAAGAGAACCTTGTCGAATTCCGCATGAGTGTTCATGTTTTTGGAAATAGTCCGTCACCTGCCGTTGCTACGCTTGGACTCAGAAAAGCAGCTCAGGCATCAGAACAAGAGTTCGGCAGTCACGTGACTAGCTTTGTTACAAGAGACTTCTATGTCGACGACGGTCTTACATCATGTCCTACAAAAGAGGAAGCTGTTAAGCTCATGAAGGACACACAGCAAGCATTGGCAAGGTATGGAAACTTACGGCTTCACAAGTTCGCCTCTAATTGTGCGGAAGTTATGTCTGCGTTTCATGCCAGTGATTTGGCTTCAAATCTAAAGGATCTAGACTTAGAATCCGACAGCAAACCCATACAACGTAGTCTTGGGCTCAGCTGGGACGTAAACACTGACAACTTCTTATTTCAATTATCATCAGAAAACAAACCGATCACTCGGAGAGGAATTTTATCAACGATAAACAGTCTCTACGATCCTCTGGGATTTTTGGCTCCGGTGATTATACAAGGGAAACTCCTATTAAGGAAAATAGTATCAGAAACCGTAGATTGGGACCAACCTCTGAGTGGAAATCTTGGAGAGATACTCTAATTGCTATCGAAACATTGCGCATCCCACGCACCTACGTGCCATATCTCAGCAAAACCGCCACAAAGGAGTTACATGTTTTCTCTGATGCATCAGAAAAAGCCATAGCAGCTGTTGCATATCTACGCACGACCGACAGTAGTTGTGAACCAAACATAGGTTTCATTCTTGGGAAAGCTTAAGTTGCACCAACAAGTGGTCATACTATTCCACGACTTGAACTATCAGCAGCTGTATTAGCAGTTGAGATCACCCAAACCGTCATGGATAATTTAGATTTACATATAGACACCGTAAAATTCTACACAGACAGTAAAGTGGTTTTAGGTTACATCAGTAACGAGACAAGAAGGTTCTTTATCTACGTCGCCAATAGAGTAGAGAAAATAAGGAAATTTAGCTCTCCAAGTCAATGGAATTATGTACCAACTAACCGTAATCCCGCAGACTCGGGAACAAGGTCCGTACCAGCCCATGAAATTCATAGCAGTGAATTGTTATTGGGACCAAAACAACTTCTTTCCTCAGAACAGAAGAATTCTGTGGACATATATCAGCTAATAGATCCAGAAGAAGATGGAGAAATCCGTGCAACTGTGAATGTTGCAAAAACATTTGCCACACCTGAGTATAAAGGTATAGGAACTGATAGATTCAACCGATTCTCCAACTGGACATCACTTGTGCGAGCGATAGCCTTTTTGGAACGTTTCTCCCGTTTACACGGGTCAAAACAGGCATCATCAGTGACTTCTTTGGATAGTTTTTCGAATGCCGAACATTTCATCTTAATATCTGCTCAACATGAAGTTTATGGAGATGAAATAGATTGTATAAAACGTCAGGAACAAATTAATAAGCGAAGCCCGATAGCTAACCTCAAACCGTTTTTGGACGAAAGAGGACTATTACGAGTAGGAGGCCGCATTGTCAAATCTGACTTAAACTTCCGTGAAAAGAAACCATTGATCGTCCCTGGACGCCATCATATAGCGACATTATTAGTTCGACACTACCACGACAAGATAAAACATCAAGGTCGCCATTTCACAGATGGAGCGATTCGATCCGCAGGATTTTGGATCGTTGGAGCAAAACGCTTGATCTCTTCTATTATTCACAAATGTGTAACATGCCGCAAACTCAGAGGAAAAACCGAGTATGAAATCATGTCTGATTTGCCAGAGGACCGTCTCGAACCGTCACCTCCGTTTACTAACGTTGGAATAGACACCTTTGGACCCTGGACAATTGTTTCACGTAAAACACGTGGTGGATACGCCAACTCTAAACGTTGGGCAATTTTATTCACATGCTTAGTGACAAGAGCTATTCACATCGAATTAATCGAGGAAATGAGTTCTTCAGTCTTCATAAACGCCGTCAGGAGATTCGCCGCTATAAGAGGCCAAGTTAAGATTTTCCGATCTGACCGTGGAACGAACTTTATTGGCGCAATCGACGATTTAAAGATTGACTCAATCAACGTTGAAGATGAACCCTTCAAGAACTTTCTGTATAATTCTGGTACAACTTGGATCTTCAATCCGCCGCATTCGTCCCACATGGGTGGAGCCTGGGAGAGGATGATTGGTATTACCAGGAGAATTCTTGATTCTATGCTTCTAAACGCTGCCGGAAGAAGCCTAACACATGATGTGCTCAACACACTAATGGCAGAAGTTTCAGCAATAGTGAACTCTAGACCTCTGGTACCGGTATCAACAGATCCAGAGAATCCGTTAATATTAACTCCGGCTATGTTATTGACACAGAAAACCGACTACATTTTCCTTTCAGATCATCTTGGAGAATTCGACAAACGAGATCTCTGTCTTGCCGAAAGGAGGCGAGTACAGGCTCTGGTCAGTGTTTTCTCGTCCCGTTGGAGGAAAGAGTACCTGCCGTTACTACAACAACGACGAAAATGGACCGAAGATCGCCGTGATCTCATCGAAAGAGACGTCATTCTTCTAAAGGATAAAAACCTTTGCCGTACCCAATGGCCCGTTGGAATTATAGTGAATTCATTTAAAAGTTCAGACGAACATGTCCGAAAAGCAGAAGTGCGAGTAATCGTTAATGGAAAAGCCACAACCTACACACGTCCTATCGTGGACATTCACCTATGTTATATTTTATGGAATAGTGATATCAGATAGATTTCAGACGGGGAGTATTCTATCATCACGTTTTCAATTGTATTTGCTACGGCATATATTGGATTGAATTTTCAGACATTCATATTTTCCGGAAATGATCTGGACTTTTTCGTATGTTCACTACCGTTTACTTTCTCTTCCTCGCCTGTCTATTACAAATGGATGCCACGACAAAACTGCTCCTGTGGATATTGTGACAAATCACCGTCAAGTACGTTTCAAATCGATTATAAACTGTTAAATATATATTCCGTTAATTCCGTTAACTTGACAAACGCGTTTATTCAACAAATATGAACTGTAATTGTTTATTTCTATGAATTGAACTGAGAATTCTACTTTCGTTTTTGACTTGATATTAATATTGCCTTGAACGTTCATATATTTCTTTCGTGCATATTGTAAAATATTGTATTTTTATTTCTTTCAGTTTACCAAACAATACACACTCTGTAAAAACTCCTGTATCCCTTCTGGTGGAATTATAATCTACAATCTTCACACACAAGTTGTTATTCTTTATAATTTGCCGAGATTGCGATACAATCACATGGTTATACTAGCTGAGTCAGGCTCAGCATATTCAGCAAACACAATATCATGATCAGATAGGCCGGGAATAACTTCAACACGCTGTACTTGGTTTGGTAAGTTTGTAATTATCAGATCAAGAATATTGTCTTTACGTGTAGGGACATCAACAATTTGGTTGAGACATGTGTCGTCAAGTGAGTTGCCAAAGAAGTAATGAAGGTGTGGGTAATTAGTGTTTGGTTTTAGTGATCTGTTGTTCCAATTCCAACCAGGGAGATTAAAGTCTCCCCCTATAATAAGCGTGGAATTTTTTATTTGTGTGGCTTTTCTTATCATTAAGTCAAAGTTTTTGAAACTAGTTTCGTCAGATGTTTTTGGATTGTAGAAAGAGCTTAAGTACAATGTTTTCGAACCAACAATGTCTACTTTTGCCCAGACCATTTCTGTTTTGTCCGGGGGTGCAAGCTCATATACCTCAGAGCTAATAAGTTCTTTCTTTATAGCTATAAGAACACCACCCCCTTCTTTGTCTGTTTCTGTCTTCTTTCTGTCATTTCTGTACAATTTGAAATTGTCAGGAAATATTTCGACATCTTTTATTTTTGGGTTTAGCCAAGTTTCTGTGCCAAATATTATGTCAGGCTTTGTGCTGTCAATGATGTTATTTACTAGGTGTTGCTTGTTTTTAATTGACTGAAAGTTGATATTAAGTACTCTCAAAGGCTTTTTAAAGGATGACACCCGAGTTTTTTTACGTATGGGTGTAGATGCATGAAGAGGCTTGATGTTTTGATTCTGATAATCTGGACTTGATGGAGAATTTGAGTGATTGATGTCACCAATATAAAGGCTTGCAAATGGATTCGGTGAGTCAAGACTATGTAGATCAAAAAGTACCGTGCTGTAGTTTGGTTTGTCACAGATAATGCAGTGCCAGCTTATCATGCTGTCATTAAGATCTTCGTAACTTTTTGAGTGGATACCTTGGCAATTGATATGAAACCACTGATCACATGTCTCACATACAATGCCTTTGTGGTCCCAGATTGACTGATCACAAGTACCACATAAATATTTTGTGCTGTCGTTACTAGGGCCAGGATTCGTCTGGATATCATTCGACTTTACGATCATGAGTAAGAGGAAAAATAAGAGCATTTTAGATGGTTTTAATTTTGTCCATCTAGGATCTTGCTTTGCCATCTTGTATATGGTGTTCTGAATACTAAGACAAACATGCATGTTATGAAGGTATTTAAGATTGGATGTTATTTCAAACATGAATGATCAACTACAATGAAACTGATTATGTAGGTTCTCAATAACTACACAGGTGACTGTATTCATATGCGTCATAGCAGTGTTTCTGTTAATGCCGTTGGTCGAAATTGAACACTCGTTTACATTTGGTATTTTCTCATTTTCAACTACATTTGGATGTTTTTTTTCTATAAATATAGTAACTATGATAACAACGTAGTACAAGATTGTCAACATGTTCATGGTGTAATACAAGTGACTTACCGGTATGTGATGGACCTGGACCGGTGCTCTGGACTCGGGCTTTGTAGTGTTATGGGCCGATGAATAGTTATCTTCTGTCCCTATTGCTGACCTAGGGCTCGGATGATAGAATAATGAGCAATGTTAGTGTGCAACTATGATATTTCAGTGCAAGGTGTCAAAAAAATGATGATGGGTCAGTCTGTGGACTGTTTTTGTTTACACCGGAAGTCAATGAAAACACAATTATAAACAACAAATCATGTGACAATTTCGGCGGTAAATTTTGAGGACACTTTGATATTCTACAAATAGTCAAAATGTATTTTTTTGTAAGACTGAGCTATGAAATCAATAGTAGAAATACTTCTAAATGTTCTATTCGGTTCAAATTGTGAAAAATGATCAATTAAACAACGAAATTCGAGAATTTTTCTCGGAGCTCAGAACAGCTGATCTAGACTTGACGCATGCGCCTCCTCTCTTCCTTTTATGTTTTAATTCTGTTGTTTTATAATTGTATATAACAGTCTCTCATAGTTCTTTTAAGAATGGCACATGCATTCTAAATTTTTATATTGTGTACTTGATATTATAATGTGTTTATACTTGTATGTATGTGGTGAGACTTTAATAAACTATTGAATCTGAATCTGAAAACAACTCACTTTGACCTGTATTTCACTTACCTTATTTTATATATTAAATTGATCATGATATTATTTCACAATTAAGATCTGTGAAATTACTTCTGGTTTTGTTTCATATGTTTTCATGATATTTGTCTTTTAAAAGAATGATGTTTACTTTAATATTATTTTCAATTATAATCTGTGAAATTATTTCCCATTATAATACATTTATTTGGTTTTTTATTTACTAATTTAGCTTATATTCAAATACACTAAAAATTATTAGTACATAGTATTTGCAAAAATTAAGTTTTTTTTTTATTAACTATTCAATATTTTAACTTCCCAGATAGAATTTCACGGCAATGGATAATATATCACAGTGAAATATTTTCCTCCGGATAAAAAAATAACAACAGCTTCTGTAACATCCCCCCCCCAGGATGATATTTCATCCGGATAGAATTTTGCTTTACATAAACATTGCGCACGCATTGTCATCAATATTTACCTTGACGATTAAGAAAACAGCTGATTGACCAACTATTAGAAACGGTTGATAAGCACAGGCTACTTTACGGTGATTAGAAATCCAAGTTGACAAAATCTGAAGGGGTGATTAAAAGTCGTCAATGAATAAATGAATCAAATTAACATACTGTGTTTTGTCTTATTTCTATCACAATGCCCAAGCGGGAAAGACGTTTGAAGGAAGAATTAAAAAAATGCAAAGAAACAAACAGAAGTTTGAATGACTTCTTTAGTATAACGTGAGTGTTTTTGAAAATATTTTATTAACGATCCTATTCAAATTCAATGTTTAAAATAATGATCAAGTATAATATAAAGATTTTAAAATACTTATTAAATAAAGGGAAAACAAATGAAAAAACCAAATTATATATTTTCCTCAAAATTTTCCATCTTAACAAAAAATTAAATGATAGTTAATACATTTTCAGAAATCATCCTGGAAGTGATCAAATTAATGAAACTGATAATGAAAGTCCAGATAAAAATACCCTTAAAAGGAAACAACCCAACAGTCCCACCACATCATATGAAACCCCTAGTAAAAGACATAGGCACAATAGTGGACATCGGGTATTGTTTGATCCCAAATGGCAGCATGGAAGACCATGGCTAAAGTATATTGATGATAAAATGATTTGTACATTATGTAAAAAACATAGTAAACTAGGAACATGGAGCTCTTCAGGGTGTGTAACCTTAAGAATTGACAAAATAAAAGAGCATGAACACTGTACTGAACACTGTACTGAACACTTAATGTCAGTAAACAAAGAATCTGAAGAACATAATGCAGACAAGTGTAATATAAAACTTTAAAATGACTCACATAATGCCATTCAAGATGCTTTGAAGGTACTTTATTACCTAATAGAACACAATTTTTCACTCGACTTATTTTCCAGTCTTGTTGATTTAAATATAGAACTTGGTTCATATAATTTAGCCAATCTACGATTAGCCAAAAATGCTAAGTATACAAGTTGGGATATAGTTACAGAACTCTTGCAACTACTCAGTGATGAAGTTCGAGAAAATCTATTAAAAGAAATGAGAAAAAGCCCCACTTACTCAATAATGGTCGATGAAGTAATGGACATTACATCTCATAAACACCTTGCAATTTGTGCTAGGTATATAGATTCATAATGTAACATTAAAAATGCCTTTATTAGTGACCCACTGATAAATGATGGACGTGCTCAAACAATCATTGACAAAATTAAACAGGAACTAGATTCTGCTGACTTGCCTATTTCCAAAATGTCAGCGTTTGTTCTGATGGAGCGTCAGTTTTAACTGGGGAAAAAACGGTGTATGGGCAAAACTCAAGGAAGTTAATCCGTCCTTAATAGCTAATCACTGCAAAGACCATAGGCTAGCCCTTGCATGTAGGGATTCCTACAAATCAGTGAAGGTAATTAAGCGCCTTGACGACACTCTTGAAAACCTACATAAGTATTATAAATATAGCTGTAACCATACAAAAACTTTGGAGGATGTCCAGAAGGCACTTGGAGACCCATGTCTGAAGATGAAAAAGGCCAAGCATCATCGATGGTTGAGTCACGGTCAAGCTGTCACGTCTAGACTTACCTCATACAGATATGAATACATTATTTAGATATATAACAAATTTTATTGTGACACATTAAAAATGGTTTGTTATCAATAATAGGTTAATTGTAAGCAAGCACAACAAACAAAAGATTAAATATTGTTGAAACATTTTTTGAATGTATACAGTACAAATATATTTTTGGTATAAAACCCTGGCTGGTTTAGAACATTATTTTTTATGTCTGTTTACAGGGCAATTATTATAGATTTGGAATCCAATACCATTAGTGGGGATCCAGTTGGAAATGGGCTGCTAAAGAACCTGAAAGACCCCTATATCATGTTTACACTTCTGTTACTTGGTGATGTGTTGCAACAGATGACCACTATGTCACTCTTCTTTCAGCGTAGAGATGTACATTTGGGTAAGTTAATGAGCATTTGATACACATGTCATACAAAATTAATCATTTGTTAAAGAATTTGATACACATAATATTTTGTTATTTTTTATTGTAGGTATGGTGAAAACCATGGTTGATAAGACTGTTTCCTTCTTGAACAAAAAGAAACATGCCAAATATGATGGTCCATGGATGACAAAACTTAACACTTTAGCTGAAGAATGTAAAGTTGACATCACACAAATGCAAAACTTTGATACATCTGTGAGGGAACCATTTCTGACAGATCAACATTGAAACAAAGTATATACAGCGCGTTGGATATAGTGCAGGCGATTTGGTGTCACGATATCTCAGTAGCATGAATTCGAATCCCGACGAGGGAAGAACAAAAAAATTGCGAAAGCAAATTTACAGATCTAACATTGTTGGGCTGATGTTTAGACGAGTTGTATATACAGAATGTACACAGCCATGTATCACCATCACTGCTGGTGATTCGATGGATGAATCTGTTGTAGAGTTGTCACTGGTTCAGACGTACTTATAAATATAATTATTTCTGTTACTGTATCTTGCATTAATTTGTAGGATCCTTTACAATAGATATTTCAGCTGATCTGTAACAATTCCATCTTCATGCCTTATATATCATGTACTGTATTACGACGCTAGATTAAAACTGACGAGGAAAGGTAACACCCGGCCACCGAAAGCTTTATTATTGTGAAGCCTAGGTGGTCGTGTTTTCTAGCGCGTCGGATACAGTGCAGGCGATTTGCTGTCACGATATCTCAGTAGCATGAGTTCGAATCCCGGCGAGGGAAGAACAAAAAATTTGCGAAAGCAAATTTACAGATCTAACTTTGTTGGACTGATGTTTAGACGAGTTGTATATATATATATATATATACAAGTCTAAATTGAAAACAACGTTCAAACCTATGATTGCGTTGGATAAAAACCGCAATTTTTATACGTATATAAAAGTCTATAAAAAGGACCAACCAGCAAATTTACTATGTATCGGATCGTCTACAATAGACGATACTGTGCAGATAAGGAAAAAAATATATAAGTCTAGAGATTTGCACAACGATACTAATATAAGATGGTATTATACGAAGATGTTGTTATTAAATCGTGTTGACAAATATTTGTCAACACGATTTAATAACAACATCTTCGTTGTCAACACGATTTAATAACAACATCTTCGTATAATACCATCTTATATTAGTATCGTTGTGCAAATCTCTAGACTTATATATATATATATATATATATATATATATATATATAGGACTCAAATCTATGGTGGGTTCCAAATCTATGGCAGATTCCTAATCTATGGTAAATGTGACGTCATGCCATCCTAAATCTATGGCAGATTGTTTTACAATCCTAATCTATGGCAAGTTTTGTAATTTCCGAATCTATGGCGGGTTTTTTGTTGTTTTCAAATCTATGGCAAATTTTGTGCAAATGGAAAACAATGCAGTACAGATACGACCAATGACTTGTCTTAAACAAGTGGACATGTACGACGGGAGCATGTATATAAGTATTTGTGAAATAAACATTTCATAATGGTCAACCAAATCGTGTTGGCAACCAATCAAATTCGTAAATGATGAAATCATATACCTTAATACAGACTTCAAGATTGAAATGATGTGCACCGTAAAAATAAACATTTTTTAATCTGTGCATGTTACCTATTTAACACATTCATTAAACCAACTAGTAAGTCCCTTATAAACAAAAAAAAGGGGATAGTTTTTTTTATAAAACAAAAATGATAAATAAAAATGAACAGTTTGAATTTTCAAATAATATTTACTTCATCGTTAATATCATTTTTATTTGATGACGATTTAAATCAAATTGGTATCCGGTAATTTTATCTTTCACTGTATAAACTTTGCCAGCTGTAGACAGTAAAATATTTACTATAACTCCTTTTCTAAAATATCCGGTACTGAAAAAAGCGGTGCCCTTGTTCATCGCGGGTTTCGGCCGGTACAGCACATTTTGTCCCTCTTCCGGATAATAGGTCATATCTTCCTTTAAACCATCCGCAAATTGTTGTCGTGGGAAATACCTTCATCTGGAATCGTGTTCAAATCTATGAGTTCCGCCAACGTTTGCGGCGGCGACGATGTAATATTGCGTTATTCTATTGTGACGTAATTTAAAGATCTGCCATAGATTTGGAGAAAACAAAAATATGCCATAGATTTGATTTGTTTGACATTTGTTACGTCACATTTGCCATAGATTAGGAATCTGCCATAGATTTGGAACCCGCCATAGATTTGAGTCCTACATATATATATATATATATATTAACATGTCTAAATTGAAAACAACGTTCAAACCTATGATTGCGTTGGATAAAAACTGCAATTTTTATAGGTGTGCATGCAAAACAAATTTCTTGGTAGAGGGGTCTAAATACAGCACAAACAACATTTTCCAAAAGACCAAAAACGTGAAAAAGTATATTTTAACAAAACGCATTTGACTAACAGGTCGAACAACTGATGTTCTTAAACCCTGCTGACTGCCATTGGCGATTGCCAAATAAACGTATCACCAGATGTAACAAAATGGATCTTAAAAATTATTAATTTAATACCAAACAGAAAACAATAAACTTGCGGAAAAGATGGTATACCACAAATATGAGGTGCAAAAATTTGTACATATATATAATATATATGTTAAAAGTTATTTTTAATCCCAATAATATATGATGATAAATACAACATGTACAATGTACACACTAAATGTTTCTAAATAATATCAATGTACATTTCTTTGTAGGTTTGCTGACACAGATGCAATGGATAACCTAGCTGTATTAGATACGTCACTTTTGGCGGATGTACTAGCCACTTATGCCATCTCAGAAATACATGACCTTGCCAGTCATTTTCTGATTGACAAATATATATTTTTAAATGAATGGACATCTTTCATTGAAATTATAAGGGACAAGGGATGTAATGACAGAAGCATTATGCCCTGTCTCAAGTTTTTTTTGAGTGAAAAGTTAGGGCTATCAGCATTTTTTCCTAATATCATTCACCTGATGAGCACAGCTGCTGTCCTACCACTGAGCACAGCAGAAGTGGAAAGGGTGTTCTCTCAAGTAAAAATGGTGAAATGTGAACATAAAAACCGTCTAAATCAGGAAACATTGAATTCCATCCTTCATGTTAAACTTAACTGCAACAAACAATGTTTTGAACATCTGTCAGATAATGTAGTGAAGAAGTTTTTTAGCTTGAAGGATAGAAAAATTCAATTTTATCTTGGTAGATAGTGTAACACATTTATGTATAAAGATGCAATGTATATAACTGTTCAAATAATAAAAGACAATGTTTGACATGCCCTTTTTGAATTATCAATCAGCGCGCCAAAGTGCCCTTTTCATGACTGGCGCCCTGCCTTTTTGAAATCCTAGCTGGAACACTGTCAGGACATTCATAAATATAGCTTAGTTGTCTTCCTTTTTCATATCTAGCACATTTAACAAACAGCAATTAAGTTACTATGGTGACTCCTTTTTTCAAGTTGTGATCCTTCAACACATATTTGTATGTGATAATCTTGGTTTCAATTGACATTTAAATGTATATTAGACAACTTAATCAATTAGACACAGAGCTTAGTAAGTAAAAATAATTTAAAGAAAGAAATATATCCCGACTCATTTTTTTTCAATTTTTACAAGTTTGAATTTATTGATGGAAAATATCAAAGGAAATAACTGATATAGGATAAGAAGAAATGGGATTTGTAACCGGGGTTTTTGAACGTTATTGATACAATGAATACAGTCAAACATTTTACATACTCCATCATGATTTGACTCACCTTTGTCACATATGATCACGAACATGTTCCATTTGTCATAGCCAAATTCCCGAGGTACTTTACTATTTTACTCTTAATAATCCCTGTTTCAATAGCAGTCAGTCGAATATTACGTACACTGCGCTTATATAGTATAAGTATATGGTAGACAGCTTTTTACTTAAAAAAGTAGTGTTGTTGATATGATTTTCAATTTTGTCATTAAAAATATTGATGTTACAGTTTCTCTTCTCAAATGCAAGAAACTTCCTTTCGTCTTTTTGGAGGTGTTGCTAACCGACGAATGGTTGTTTTGTTGTAAATTTTTGTTGAGTATGTAAACTCACATTGAATGTATTGAATTTTCGGGTTAATTAAAATTCTGGTACACAATCGAAAATTAGATTGTTGAGCCTTCTTTTCAACTACATATACCAACTGCAAAGGTTACACTAACTGCATAAACTATACTAGCTGACTAAAATTTTCACTGAATTTACTGTTTATAAAATGTCAAATAATTCAAAACACTAAGGTTTTTCTAATCCAGATATAGAATGCCTTAGTCGTATTTGGCTCACATTTTTCGGAATCTTCGGATTTTTAAGCTCTTTATCTTTGTATTTGATGTTGCCTTTTAAGTGTTTTGATTCGAGCGCCACTGACGAGTCTTGTGTAGACGAAACGCGTGTCTAGCATACCAAATTATAAGCCGGGTATATTTGAAGAGTTTTAAAATCCACATCATAGTAACTCCTTTAAATATATAATAACAACATCAAAATATTGTTTACTTGGTAGGGGTTGAATTAAATTTATTTTCATTATGAAAAATAAATAAATAACAAAAGGAACTTATAGGTGTTGAGATTCTCAGTTTTCTTATTCACAGTACACTAAGGCAAAACGATAAAAGAGTAAAACAATTCACCGGAAAAGGAAATATACAACCACTGTTGTAAGACAATTAAAATGGTTACTATGATTTCAGCAGTAGGCAATTCTCTTCGATTCAGTATTGCCTTGTTCTGAATCCTTTAATTGTGTCGAATCCTTGACTTTAGGGCGAAATCTGTTCATAAACTTTGATTTCAACCTGTGAAAGAGAACACTAGTTTACTACTAATGTTTTGTAGATCTGAAATACAATATTAATTTGTCTGTAAAATTATTAAATAAAAAAGTTTAAACTCATTTTACATTATTAATGCGGCCGATGGATGCATAGCAGGAGACGCTAATCCTGTTGACGTTTGAAATTCATGTGATTCCCTAAGTTTTTTTCTCATTTGGTTGGTGTAAAATTGATTTACAATTTCTTAACATTGGTCAGCTACTATTGCATCTTATTTATCGAGTCTGACATTTGATAAAAACTGTCGTTTTGTTTATAGTAACTTTAGTGTCATCATTTCGAAAAAACAAAAAACATTCACAATAAACACAAAAAAACTGTGATTTGTTTTGGCAGATATTCATACATATAATAGCAAATAAACACGTTTTAAGTTATGTATATAGACTCATCATAGATACCAGGATTGAAATTTTATATTTTAGTTTCTTTTCCAGGAATCCCAGCCTATATCCTTTTTTTATAGGGGCAATATTTTTCTTTTTTGCATACTAGTAGTTTTCAACAAGGGACGATTTGAGATTTCCTTTCTTTAAAACTACTTAATTCTTACATCGGATAGTAAATCCACAGAAGACTGACTGCAACAGTCGAAACACCTAAAACTACCAGCGTTGTCACAACAACAATCCATGGTTTCACTAGAGGAAAATTAAAGATAGAAAAACTAAAGTTTGTATAATGATTTTTTTACACTTATATTATCAGTATCGTCTGTATTGTTCTACACTTGATTCATAAAAAGAATGTCCAACGTAGATACAAATATCTTGTTTTAGGAAGGGATAAACAATATATTCTAAAAAAAAAAAACATTTTAAATCAACAAAAATTCTCGGAAAATGACTTTATCTAGATGATTGACTTTTTGATTAACAACATAATTGTAAGTTTTGCAGGACGAACAATCGACGTTCCTTTGGAATAGAACTGTGCCCCTCGTCGTCTTTATTCATAAGAGGCAGACTTTGTACAACAGCTTTCCGGGAAGAATGTAAATAAGCTTTACCCTTAAATGTTTTACGTTCCTCTATACAATAAATCAAAGTTTGGTGACTATGTGAACGGTCAAATCTTTACGACAAAAGAGATTATTTCGGCTTCCCTATGCTATACTTTCAATTTTCTATGTAGCAACATATAAGCAGTACCTGCATTTTGAGTATATATGCAGTTGATACGATATCAAAGGGCTTGTGTTTTCTATCATGATTTCCTTGATAGAGAGTTGCTATTTCCCAGGAGGCTATTTCACCAAAACTTTTAAGTGGTAAAATTTAAGTCGGCTCTTCGGGCGTTAATACGTTAATAAGACGTCAATATTAATTGGTTGACCGTTATGGAATTTGTGTCACAATTGTCATTGTAGCCGTTTAATAGCCATAACCACAATTCCGTTCTAATTTCTTTGAGTGTGACATCAATGAATGAAACTTACCAGCGAATGTGTACGGGTGCCACATATGGAGCAGGGTTTTTCCCTTCCAGAGCACCTGGTATAACCTCAGGTTTTTGGTTGGGTTGGTGTTGTTCAGTTTTAAGTTATCTTTGAAGTGTTTTGTATACTGTTGTTTCTATATTAATTTTATTTTGCCATGACGCGGTAAGTTTCACTTCGACTAAAGGGTTTTAAAAGCCCCTTAGCTGTCAGTTACTGCGAGTACGCTCAGATCTGTACTTAGCGTCTTTTTTGTTGTGGGGATGTATAAGTACCCTGCAACGTCCTGTCTGTGTATGTCTTCTTTGTATCGATCTGATTAGTTAAGCCCTTTTCAACTGATTTTTATAGTGTGTTCTTTTGTTGTACTGTTACACCACTGTCCCAGGTTAGGGAGAGGCTTGGCGCCAGGAGCCTGTTATTCAGTGGTTGTCGTTTGTTGCTGTTTCTCATATTTGTTTTTCGTATGTTGTTTTGTATGGTTTGGTCTTATGTTGTGCCGTTGCAGCACTATCCCAGGTTACGGGAGGGTTTGCGCCTTCAATGCAGCTTGGGTTTTGCTCATTGTTGAAGACCGTACGGTGATCTATAGCTATGTCATTTTGTCTCTGATGAAGAGGTGTCTAATTGGCAATTATACCCCATCTTTTTATTTTTATATCTACTTCTTATTTTGAAAAATTAGATTGAAAAAGAATGATATTCCAGGCGTTAAACCAGAAACGATTTTATGTTTGGCTTTACTTTTGGTTCTTTTTTGTTTTCTAAGCTTTAAAAATTTATTCGAAAGAAAGTATGACAACTCAAGTCTTATTTCTGCTTTACTCACTTTTATCACAATAATATCCTGTGTATATATTGTGACAATGACACACAAGTTGACCCTCTGATGTGTTGTAACACTGACCATGATCGCAGTAGTTATCCATATCAATACACTGATACAATACTGCAATTGAATAGTTAAAAGAAATTAAGTATGAAATAATGATGATATTAATCCTAAATGTCTGAAATCTACTCAATTAATATAAGAAGCATATTGGTTGTAATAATTAATTTAAACACATTGATGAAACATGCACGTCCTTTCCCGACTTCAGTGCGCACGACATGTGCTGCTATGATATGTTCTTGAATTAAAGTACATTTAGCCAGACTAAGTAAAGTAAGCGCAAAACTGCATAAAACCTGAATGACCTCAGTAAAAACAACCAAAAACAATCCGAGGTCAACTTTACGTGAGAGAGTTACGACTTACATTCGATTAAAATGAGACTATATTGAATGGATTTAGATTTAGTCGACGCATCCGGTCTCCTTCATTTTGGCACTAAGTTGTTTTCACTTGTTTTGCACATTCAAAATTGACAAACTACTGTTGCCTTATACATATTTCAATTGACATCTGAGAATTGTTGAACTACACTAAACTATTTGACTTATGTGATGATTCAATTTCTAATGGGGAATTTGCCTCAAACTGAGCATTAATAAAGCTATATAACTTGCATTTGTAGTATGAATATAAACTTTATTTAATTCTACAAGGGCTTGATTGAATTACATAAAGTCTTCATGAAAAATGACGATCACATTAACTGTGTTAGGTGAAAATAATATTTTCAATTTGCTTGACATTACTTTTAAACATGTTGTGTGGTTTGGGAATTAGCTTCTCCAATAACGATAGAAACAAAAATTCAGGAAACCAAACTAATTATGAAATTTCAAAAATATTAAAACCTCAAAAGGCCAAAACAAAATTGCCAAAAATCGAGGTTTTAATTTCATATGTTAATTACAATATTAGGAAAATTGGACGTCTACAAATAAAATTTCCTTATACACGGTATAATTCTAGAACGTCTTTAAAACATTAAAGTATGTGGACAGAGTTAATCCAAAGTACGTTGTTACCAGTTTCATTATTTGTTGTATTTGACGATGCTGTACTTGTAGCCATTATTTTGCGAGTCGATGTACTTTGAGCTGCATATGATACCTTGGTTACCATAGTAGTTGTTGCTCTTGTGGTTATAACAGTCAATGTTGTACTTATTGAGGGTTGTGTTGTCTGTACTACTATTGAAAATAAAGAATGCAAAAAGAAATCAATGAGTGAAATTTATTTTCAATTATCAATCACAAGATAAACATAAGAAGTTCACCAACTCAACCAGATTATTTATCAAAGTATATATTTTACATAGTATGTTGATTATATAAATGCTAAATGACTTCATTATATATGATTAGTTTTAATTCTTCTATTTAATTGGTCACTTTCTTCTAGGATGTTAACATTTTCATCGTTCCATCCAATAGTCGTGAAAGAAAAATATTTCAATAGATCTATGAAGGAGAGATTAATTGTCACACGTGATGACAATCATTTAAATACAATGTACCATTTTCACAGTGAATTCCAGCATATCCTGTACTGCAACTACAAGAATATCCATTGATCCTATCCTGACACTGTCCATGTTGACAAGGTGAGGAAGAACACTCATCTATGGCTGAAAATTTGTCAGAAAACAATGTTTCTTATTCATGAACTAGTTATTTAGATTTAAAGCACATTAAGAACGTTCATAGAATGATAGAATTTGAAGGAAGACTTCAACAGATATTTAAGAAATTTATGAATATTACATGATTCAATTCAAAAGCATATTGACATTTGGAATTAACAGGGGTAAACAGTAAACCAACCTAATTACTCTAGTATAAAAATAATGCCAAAATTATTTATAAATATGTGCATGACGATTTTAATAAAAATGTTTATTTGTTGAAGAAATCAATAATCCGATTAATTTAGTCAGATAATACTAGTAACAAGGTATATAATTGGTTTCTAACTTGTACTTAATAGATTTTCAATTTCAACGATAAAAAATATAAATTTTTTACCATTCAGCTACAAATAAAAAAAAAAGAATTGTTACATCAAACTTTGTTAAGAATTATACAAAATACCTGTCTCACTGTTGTCTCCTGTGTATCTTTTTGTGCAATTACACACATATCCATTTATTTGGTCAAGACAAATCCCAAGGTTACTTGGAGAAGAGCCATATTCATTGATATTTTTAAATGTGAGAAAAAGATAAATGATGGCACTAATATATAGAAAAATGGATTAACGGAAGTAAAATAAGACTTTTTACAACTAATATGTTAATTTATGCTTCATACAATCTGAAATGTCGTTTTTTTTTCTTTTTGTTTAGTTTGAAGAACTTTTTGCGCATAATAGGTGATTTGCTTCGTTTTCAAAGCGGTATTAAAGCATTTGTTAAGCAAGAGAGAGGCGAAAGATACCAAAGGGATATTCAAACTCATAAGAAGAAAAACAAACTGACAATGCCATTGCAAAAAACGAAAACGATAAAAAGACAAACAGTAAACAAAATACACAACACGAAACAAAACACAATATTATTGTTTTATATTGTTGTTAAAGTTTTTTATTACGATAAAAGTAAAATAACAAAAATACCGAACTCAAAAGTAAATTCAAAACAAGCTCCTTAACAAATGGCAAAATCAAAAGCTCAAACAAATCAAACGAATGGAAAACAACTGTCATATTCCTGACTTGGTACAGGCATTTGATGATGTTTTCAGATTGGGTTCCATTAATATTTCCTCCAGAACTAGAAATTAAAGAAACAAGAGACAAGGCTTCCTCCACCTCATTTTTAGACTTATATCTCGACATAAGCGGTCATCTCAGTACTATGACAAACGAGACGATTTTAATTTTGAAATTACAGATTTCCCTCTCCTTAGCAGCAATTTACTACCTTCAACTGGATATTGGATATACATTTCCCAACTCATTCGGTATTAAAGAGCTTGCAGCTGCTACTCAGACTTTATAAAACGTCATCAGTGCCTGGCAGAAAGTTGATAAACCAGGGTTATGTCAAAGAAAGTCTCGTCCTTTTTCTTTAAGAGTTCATCGGAAGATACCAAGACCTTGTTGATAAATATTCGGAATCAACATCACAAATAATACATGATGGTCTTGAAGTATAGATTCTAGGTATTGACGTTGTTTATCATCTTCATTAAGTGTTATAGTGTTCTTTTTATTTGTCTATTTATATTTTTAACCTTTAATGTTTAGTCCATTTTTGGTGATATCCTTTTGGCGTGGCTCGGTATTTATACATCCCGCCATTGTGTTAATGTGCTATTGTAATTTGTAGTATACTTGTTTTTCTTTTTTGCTTATAACAACAGTAAAGTGAATAATTTACAAAGACAAACAAAAGAACACTATAACACTATAACACGTAATAAAGATGATAAACAACGTCAGTACCTAGAATCTATACTTCAAGACCATCGTGTATTATTTGTGAAATTGATACGGATCACACAAGGTCTTGGTATCTTCCGATGAACTTTTTTAGAAAAAGGACGAGACGTTCTTTGACATATCTCTGGTTCATCAACTTTCTGCTCAGACACTGGTGACGTTTTATAAAGTCTGAGTAGCAGCCGCAAGATCTTGAATACCTAATGAGTTGGGAGATGTATGACGTCGTCACAGCATTAATTTAAAAAAGCCTTTCAATACCGTCATAATCATGATGATTGTTTGGACTAGTATTGTGAAAATAATTGTATAAATTTCAAAATCATATATTCGTCATTGTTGTTTCTTTAATTTCTAGTTCTGGAGGATATATTAATGGAACCCAACCAGAAAAGTTTAAATTGTTAATGGAAAGAACATCATCAATATATCTGAATGTGAAATTAAATGGTCTGACTTCTTTGATCTTCTATTTTTGATTTTTTGTCTTTTTACTTTTGGCCATGGCGTTGTCAGTTTGTTTTCGATCTATGAGTTTGACTGTCCCTCTGGTATCTTTCGTCCCTCTTTTTTGACCAGTGTCTGAAGGAACTCCGACTCCTATGAAAATAAGAATAGGTCGGCAATGAGAGGCGCACATTTTGTTCCCATAGGAATGAAGACAATTTGTTGAAAAAAGTTTACCTGCGTACTGCACTCTTCTTCCTCTGTGCAGCATGTTTTCTATGTTGTGTTTTGTGTACTATTGTTTGTCTGTTGGTCTTTTTTAAGCCATGGCGTTGTCAGTTTATTTTCGACTTATGAGTTTGAAAATCCCTCTGGAATCTTTCGTCTCTCTTTTACCTTTTTGTTCACTAACAACAAAATATGTCGTATGGCATCAAAAAGCAATAAATTTATTGCGTCTGCTACCATTTTTATATTGGAAAGCATTGTTGATTATTTCTTTTAGTCGATTTTTTAATTTGACATCGAGAATGGTGGTATAAAGGGTTAAAAATCAAAAGATTTGATGTATTAATTTCAGAGAAAGATTGAGATTTAAATTTATCCAAAAGTTCTTAAGAGTGTTTTAGAATCCACATATGGTTAACACTATTACGCGAGTAAACAGTTTCACAGTATTTCTGAAGACCTTCTTTCACTGCGGACATAACTGTTGTCCATCTACAGGACAATTCCTTTGTAGAACATGCAGATGAGCCGGCAATGTACCATCGATTGTACGGAATTTTGTGAAGCTCAGTTATCCAATACAAACAAGGTAAGTCCTCAGATTTGCTGTTCAATGTAATGTTCACTGAAGCCAAAATCTCATCCATGTCAAATGGTATGTTCTTTATGGCATTGCAGTACCTAGTTCCCTTATCCAGAAATTTTCTCTATCATTTCGGAAAGGAAAACTTAGTATTGTGCTATAGATGTGGTGATAAACTTTCATAGGCCAGGAAGGATCATTGTCCGGTTTGTTTAAAATGGTTATAATGAACCCCGAATTGCGGATTTGCGGATCTTTATATTCAGACCGGTGTTGATTCATCCTTTTACGCAAAGTTTGTCGAGTTTCACCAACAAAAAAGTAGCCCACCATAACTGTTATATATTTATGATATGCTTATAACATCCTTGCTAACGAGAAAGTAGGAGATTTACGGGGGGGGGGGGGGGGGGGGGGGTCTCTGCATTTATGTATTGAGATATACTAAGGAGAACCTGGTTAAAATTTAATCGTACTTTGTATCTGTATATTTTGCAAACCAAAAATTCGTAAACGCAAAAAAAAAAAAAAAAAAAAGAAATAAATCTAGTTTGGCAGACTGTTTGTTTTATTCCACTGATATTAAAATTAATTGCATCAAATATTTTACCAACTGTTCGAAACTTCGCAGACGTTTCAAAATAAAACACCTTACAATGTTTATATGTAAAATTGTGCATAAAACCGTCAGATTACAGTACAATTTATGTGCTTAAAACTAAACTTTAAACAACCATTTAAGATTTATGGATTTAATTATCAAAAAATATGAAACCTTACACTTACTTATCCAACAAGTTAATCACTTACAGTGACTTTGTAACAAACCTACCCATAACATACATTTTAAAGCTATAAATTTTTGACCTCTCTCACTTTCATTTTGAATGAATGAAGACATCGAATATTCAAAATCGGCATCTAATCAGAGAGGATATACATTACCCTTATGTTGAATAAAAGGATATATGTGGTAAACGTTAATATTTACCATTTTGAAAGAGTAAACAAATGTAAATTCTAGCGATTAACATTTGAATGTGTATAGAAGCATACGTATATCTTTCAATTTATATTTTCTGTCTTTAATATTTATTGAGATCGTTTAAGAATGGCCTACTCATAACGTTCATAATTATATTCATTTCACAAAAAAGTATATTTAGTTTCTTTTTTCTTGCGTGTTACTTTGGCTTAAATATTTAAGATTTTCTCCAATCCTTATTTCAAATAACATTGACGGTAATATTGAGGAAAACAAAAGATATTGGGTATCAATCCATGACCAAAAATCTGAACATGCACAGCAAAAAAAAAAAAAAAGAAATAACCACACACACAACAAGCAAAGGAACAGCGCTCCTACCGCCGCCCCTCACCTCAAAGTCACAGTGTGGCCCTAACACAGAGATAAAAAACCTCCCACCCCACTGCAAGCCTTAGACGGCCTCCAGCACCGGCCGAGTGGAATTCCCTGCAAAAATAAATTTGGATAGACTTTGTAAGATGTAACAGCAGACATATAACAATTCGTTGTGTAGAATTATACAATGAGGGATGGAAAGAGCAATTCTAAGTGTCTCAATATGGTGATCAAGGACGATGAATGTACTGCAAATGACTACTCTTGATATTGTCTATGCCAACTCATAACCATAGAATTTCCAGGCTTAAAAATGCAACATATATTATTTGCATTTCCAAACTAAATATAATTTAGTAACCAACTGAAAATGAGACTAAATAAAATTGGTGCGTCCGAAGCTCAAACACCAAAATTTGAAGGTCAAAGATGTGTAAATATCCGATTACTAGAGGTGCTATATGACAAAAAAAGATATAAAAATAGCCAATTCAATTTAAGTCAACATTTTCTTATCGTTAAACAATAGAATAAAAATCGTTCATATTTGTTCATTCAAAATAACGATATTTTTATTCCTTAAATATAGTCAATATTTCAATTATGTCTTAAGTGTTTATGATACCCGTGATTTAAGCTTGATTTTCTTTCTCCTTTCAAAACTATTGAATAAAATAAATACAATAAAAAATGTATCAACCAATCATCGAAGGAAGATGTATGAGAAGGGCCATTATTTGACCCCTGAAATTGCAAAAGTAACAAAAATATTTCAGCCTTTCAAAATCATGCTAATTATTCTAAGAACTGATATCATCTTGAAACTTTTTGTCTTCTCAAAAAGAGGCGACAAATTTAGCTTTTTTACGAAACAAAATATGTAATTGGCATATCATATTTAGGGGCCCAAAACAAGTGGCCTCATAAGATCTTCTTTGACTATGTTTATGGAAAGTGCGATAAACAATTCAAACTATATCCGTTTTTCAGCACACAAAAATCTAAAGTTTCGAGTTCAAAATTTGTGTTTGGTAATATACCAGACAAGACCAGAAGCTGATATCAACATTAAAAAATCTACGTTATTATTCTGCATAATGATAATATTTCTATTTTCATTCGCTATGTTAAAACCAGATATCCATCTATTGCATGTCAAGTGAAATTGTCATCTTTTTAAGTTGTTAATCAGGTGAACTGAAAAAATATTCCATCGTCAAACTGTTGTAACTAATCTAAATTACACTTATAAAAATAGTGTCACTAAACTAGGGAAATCTGTTTTTTTGAAATGGGCTAGTTAGACTTTTTATTAATGTTGTTGGACCGATGTAGGCGAACTTGTTATTGTTGTCAAGCTGGTGCTAGGGGCCGTCTTAAACTTGCAGTGAGGTGAGAATTTTTTGGCTCCGTGTTGAAGGCCTCACTGTGACTTTGAGATGAAGAACAGCAATACCAGCGTTGTTCCTTAGCTTTTTGTGTGTTTTTTTGCTGTGCATGTATTGATTTTGTGTCATGGATGGATACCCCATATCCTTTGTTTTTCTATTAAGATGCTGAAAAACATGTTATCTTAACATTCGAGAATAGAAATAAAGGTGTGACAAATAACTATTCATAAAAGCATTTTTAATACCGCAATAGTTATTAAAAAGAAGAATTATAAAGACAGAGCTATTTTGAACTTGCTATTTTTAACTACGAGCATTTGTGATACAGTAAAATATCGTTTATTACTGTTTTGGACTAGTATTTCTGTTATCTAATATATCGGGGTTTTTTATTTGATCAATCAAGTGTTTCTACTGTACTGATTTTCTTATATATTCTTACTACAAAATAATGAAAAAATTGCACATTGTGTTCCAAATTTGAGGATTTATTATAATTTTGTAAGATTGATGCATAATAGCCAAGTGAGATTTGAGGGTACTGGAAGCTTTGATTTCCTTTAAGTTTGGAAACCAACAGCTCTGGCTATCTATATAGCCAGAACAAGCCGTTGATTTAGACTTGCATTTCACTGCATCTAAATTGTTTTACTATGAAGTGTATTTATTTGGGGCAAAAATAATCTTTATAGATAAATGAAAATGCATATACTCGATAAGCTGCGGAACCGTAGCCTCTTTTGTCCTTATGGTATTTTGTGACAATTTGCGGACCATCTTAGGTCTGCAAATTGTCTACAAATATCATAATGACCATAAGAGATACGGTTTCGCAACTAATAATAGATGTGTTTATTTTGACTTAAATGCAACCCCTTCAGTGTTAAACCATATTTACGCTATAATACATGATGGTTGCTTTCAGTTGTCAAACTTGAGCCCCCTGGATCTACAATGAGAGTGAAATGTAAAATTTGAGTACCACTTTACTTCAATGACTATTTTAAGGGAATATTTCTGCATTTGTACAAGTCTTTATCTCTGGAAAACACGAGTTCCTCACCATTTTCACAGTTATTTCCAGTAAAACCGGCATTACAGGTGCATGCATAACCATTTACGTGATCTTGGCAGGAACCATATTTACATGGTGATGATAGGCATTCATCCAAATCTGGAAAATCAGAATTCAACCTTTATCAAATTCGTTAATTCATGCAAAAATGTCAAAAGTTTTTTTCTCTTGAATCATGGTAATGATTTATTCTGCGTTGAAATTCATTACAGTTAGTTGTTTGCATTGTATACGATCATGTCTTACTGAAGTGTTTATGACATTTCTGTATGATATTAGACCCCGATATTAGAGTGAATGTAGAACGATATAAAGACATATCAGCAGGTAACCTGATTCATACTTTAAATGTGCTTTCTGTAACTACGATCATGTTTTTTTATCCTGCATAATATCGTTTTTTACTGTTTAAACCGGTTTATCTTTTTTTTTAAATTTACCAGTGTTTAAAGTCAAGTGTTTTTTAATAACGATTTTTTTTGTATAGTCTTGAATTTGACGTTTGTCAGTCAACTGATAGAGATTGCAAAAGGGGGCAAGCTTTCCAAAAAAGTTCCCGTCCCTAGAAAGGAGCCGATTAAGTATTTATGACGACTTTATCTAAGTGGATGTTTTGTGTCTTGTCTTAATGTTTTTGTTATTTCACGATATCATCACACCTTTGCTAAATACCTTTGCTTATTACATGCAGTATGCAAATCTTTAGTTCCGCTGGTCAGAACGTTCGTGCACGTTTATTACCAAAAACTCATACAAATTATTGACCGAAGTTTATTGAACCATTTTAAAAAAATCTATGACGCCCAATGTCACCAATGATTTATTGTTTTCTTATATTTCACAAAATTATATTTTGCTTTACTGTTTAGATATTCTAATCACAAATAACTCTCTACGCTGGAAAAGATTCTGTTTATGATGTTATTTGATTAAAATATTCGGAAATACAGCGGAGGATATAAGGGTATTAGAATGTGTAAGTGCTATTTATTTGGGGCAAAATTTATCTCTATAAATAAATGAACATGCTTACACGATTTGTAAAATTTTCAGAGATTTAAACTTAAAAATTCAAAAGCGGTCATGATAAATACAAAGCTTTCAGTGCTTCAATTACATAAAGGAGCTATTTTCTCATTGATCTCTAATTGACCATATTCTTATTTTACTGACTTTAATGCAACCCTTTAGTATTAAATAAAGGCAACAGTAGTATACCGCTGTTCAATAGTCATAAATCGAATTAACTGAAACAAATCCGGGTCACAAACCAAAACCGAGGGAAACACACCAACTTTAAGTGGAAAAGAACAGAACAACATAAACACTGAACTGCTACAAAAGCAAACGCCAACATATATAGAAACGGACTATTTGATAACAACTGCCATATTTCTGACTTGGTATAGGACATTTTAAGACAAAATGTTGGGTTGAACATGGTTTTATGGCTAGCCAAACCTCCCGCTTATATGGCAATGTTAAAAATACCGCTAAAATGACAACATTACGTGACAGGAATACATTACAACTAAACGCAAGAACACTTTAGACAGAAACATACATAAATAAATAATATAATAGTACATAACAACATGTAAACCACAGAATAACAACGGCCACCTCCCATTTACACCCCAATAGAATTATGAACTGTGCGTCATACGAATGTATCAACGCCACAAAAAGTGATGTCACAGGAGAATTTCTAAAAATAGAATATAAAATTGGGATTGAGTTTGTAGTGGTGTTATTTTAAGTATTTTCTAACCATTACAAGCATATTAATGTAGAATTGTGTTAGTAATGGTGTAATTATTTGTATTTTCTAACCATGTCGGTTTTTCTTCTAAATCAAAACTATAAAAACAAATAAATCCTGTGCTTATATTAGCTTTAAACTAAAAATCATATAAATGAACTAGCTGATTAATTATCTTAACTTTTACATACATGTAGAATATAAATTTAGAAAGCAAACCACAAACGATAAGAAATAACACAATATCCAACCAGAATTACAAACGAAACATCATTACTAAATACATGAATGTTGGATGTTTAAATACCGAGACACGTCAATAGCAATTCGAATTCACACTCAGGGAAAACAGTCATATCCGTGAATAGGTCACGTTCGGTACTTAGCAGACCAGACGACGTAGATGGTAACCCACAATCTAAGACGTGGTCAAAATGTCGTTAGTTAGTTTAGACACAGACACATCGTATAGATCAATCAATTTGTGATGGTTTCCATAACATTTACGGAGTGTCATTCTTAATCTTTCGTCCTCATAACTTTGTTTGAACAGTTTCTGCGTAAGGAGCACACTCCTGTATATGAAGTCCGTACATGCACGAGCGTAACGTATCAACTGAGATATGTTACACCATGCGATGGGGCGGAAGGTATGTTACTGCTGAGAAATGGGAAATTGATAATTGGGAAGTTGAAATCGTCCCGTTTGTCATAGATTTTAGTGTGAAGTCGTCCATCTGTGTCAATACTAGGAAAATATCAAGGTATGAAGCAGTCGTTCTAGTATCAGTAGTATCCTTAATTTCAAGTTCACTGGGATATATGAGATGTAAGTACTGACTGAAATATGGGTTATTCAGTGATAGTACATCATCAATATATCTTAAAGTAGAATTAAAGAATTTCGCAAGGTTCTTTTTCATTTTGTCTTTTAGAAGGTTCTGAATGAATTCTGCTTCATACGAGTACAAAAACAAATCGGCCAGTAGGGGTGCACAATTAGTACCCATTGGAATACCGACTGTCTGTTGAAATACCAATCCTCCAAACTCAACAAATATATAGTCGATCAATAAGTCCAGCATTTTGATGATATCATCTTCAGTATATTTTCTGATAAAATCAGTGTGGTTCTTCACAAAATAAGAATTATTATAACCCAAAACAAGAAATTTATATCTACGATTCCCAATTTTATAGAAAAAGCTCTGTATGATGTTTGCACATTTTGGTTCCAAATTGGTAATATTATAATTTAGTAAACGTTTTGCATAAAACCCAGGATAGATTTAAGGCTACTCGAAACTTTGATTTTCTTTCAGTTTGGAACCAAAAGCTCCAAATATTCCAAATAGGTGGAACAAGCAGTTGATTTGGATTTGCTTTTCACTGTATCTCAATAAGTTTACTATCGATTGTAGTTATTCGGGGCAAAATTAATCTTTATAAATAAATGAACATGCTCATACAATGTACTCGATTTATTTATTTTTTTAAAGATTGAATCTTAAAAAATTCAAAAGCGGTCACCATATTTACAAAGCTTCCAGTCCTTCAATTGCAAAAAGGGGCTATTTCTAATTTATCTCTTATTAACCGTATTTTCAGTTTATTGTCTTTAAAGCAACCCCTTTGGTATTAAACCATGTGTACGCCATAATCGATGATGGCTGCTTTCAATCTTCCATATAATGCCCCTTGTATCTAAAAAGAGAATTGTATGACAAATTTTGAACAACGTCACTTCGATGACCTATTAAGGGAATATTTATAAAGTATACAATTTTCTTTTAAGTCAGCAGTGGCCACTTAAGATTTAAAGGTCTGTTTCAGTACATGTCCATATTTATGGAAAACAAGAGATCCTCACCATTTTTACAGTTATTTCCAGTAAACCCGGCATTGCAGGTGCATACATAACCATTTACGTGATCTTGGCAGAAACCATTTTTACATGGTGTTGATAGGCATTCATCCAAATCCGGAAAATCAGAATTCAACCTTAATCAATTCGTTAATTCATGCAAAATGCTAACAGTTTTTTTTTCTTGAATTTTGGTAATGATTTATTACACCTTTGCTTAATACATGCTGTAACAAATCTTTAGTACCACTGGTCAGAACGTTTGTACACGTTTTATACCAAAAACTCCTATAAAATCATTGACCTCAGTTTATTGAACCTGAGTAAAAAAATCTATGACGCCCAATGTATTGTACACCTATGATTTATTGTTTTCTTGTATTTCACAAAGTTATTTTTTGTTTTTCTGTTTTGATATTCTAATCACAAATAACTCTCTATGCTGCAAAAGTTTCTGTTCATAATGTTATTTGATTAAATATATTCGGAAGTACAGCGGCGGATATAAGGGTGTAGAAATGTGTCAGTGCTATCTCATTGAAAGAAATTCTTGGGTTTACTTTTAGTTACTGGGGATAGTCTTTGATACAAAATTACCAAGCATTGTTTGTCTGATACCTGTAGTTTTGTCATCTATAACACCAAGATATAGACCCAAGAGCGTTTTCTGAACAGCCTTAAATGCACTTTCTTATGTTCATCTTTTTGATTCAATCGATCGACTAGTATAACCTTGCATTCTTTTTTATCTACATTTTGATTTAAAGTGGGAAACACTAAAATGGAATTAGATACTTAGCTCAATACCGGTTCAAAGGTTCTTACAAATTCTAAAGATCTACTTCAAAATCTTCAATTACAATATTTATCATTTTGCAGTAATATCAAAACCTTTAATGCTTCTACTCTTTACGCTGCTATTTACCTTGCGCAATGAAAAGATCGACTACACCGTTTGATTAAACAGAACTTTTGCTACAAAAAAGGGAAACGTAGATACAAATTTTGTGTAATGAATATAAGACTTTTGAGGAAGTACAATAATTCCCACAGCAATTATACCGAAGATGATATGATCAAAATGCTGAAATTTTGTATCGACAACACATTTGTTGAGTTTGTTGGACTGATATTTCAGCAGAAAATTTGTATTCCAATTGATACTTATTGTGCAACACTACTTACCGATTTGTTTTTGTACTCGCATATGAAGCACAATTCATACAGAACCTTCTCAATGACAAAAAGAAAAGGCATCTTGCAATGTTCTTTAATTTCATTTTCAGACTTATTGATGATTTATCTCATTCAATAACCAACCTTTCAAATCCTAGTGAACTTGAGATACTACCAAAAGTTGAAGACCTGCTTCACATCTTGAATTTTCCTCGATACTGACCCAGACTTCAAACTAGAATCTATGACAAACGTGATGATTGCAACTTTCAAATTGTGAACCTCCCATTTCTCAGCAATGACATGTGTCTGCTTCGTCGTATGGGTTTACATATTTCAGTTAATACTTAACGTTCGTGCATGTTCACACTATACGGATTTTATTAACAGGATTGTGCTCTTTACACAAAAACTGTTCAAACAGAGTTACGAGGAACAACGACGGAAATCATCAGTATGTGAGTTTTACGGTCACCATCACGATTTGTTGACAAATATGATGTGTCTTTGAGTCAAATCTCTAGTGACATGTTTTCGCTGTCTAAGATCTTTAGATACCAAAAGAGTCGTCTTACTCGTAATTTTACCGATTTTGTCCTATTCTTGATTGTGACTCACGAAGGGTGATGCTTGCATAGCAGGAAACGCTTACCCTATCTTTGTGCACAAGGTCTTTCCTCTAATATGTCTTTTAATGTCTTAATACACATTTTCAAACAATCGTTTCTACTGAAAGTAGCACAGCACATTAATATTGCCCTTTTTATGACCCCTTCACAAGGATGAGCGCACTTTGTCCAAAGTAAATGAATTCCGAAATCACAAAAAATAATTTCCTTAAAACATTCATTATCACACCAAATATAAGGAACGAAAAGAGTTACAATCAACAAATGAAGCATTTCAATAATTCGAAACTTATGTCGTTCATAGAAACATATAGAGAATATAAGGAAAATTGGAGTTTGAAGTTTATGACTGTCAGTGTAAATCATATATCACCATGAAGTTCGGATATTGTGGTATCAAATTTTAAATGTTTAATCCTTCACAAACAATTGAAAATATTTTATTTAATCTAACGCTATCATAAATAAGTCACGTGAAACAACAAATTCTGACGGTTCAACCAAATAGAGTTACAAAAAAAAAGTTTTAATAAAAAATACCGAACTCCAAGTTAAATTCAAAAATTGGTAAGTCCATAAAAACTGTAAAAATCAAACATTAGACTTTATCAACCAACGGAAAGAATGGAACAGTATGCTGCAAATATCTTAAAAGCTTATCAAAATTAACTATCAAAAGGTCATATGTTTCCGCACTAGCAGAAAACATGTCAACACAATAAAGTAAATCCTTTCGGGTAACTATATGTTTAATATAAGTTTTTATAGTTAACGCTTGTTTGAAATGAGAGTATGATTTGAAGAAAATACCTGTATATAACTAGATAGGGTATCGAAAACCAAAATGCCAACTATATTGAAGGGAATTGTTGTCATAATTATATTCCTGATTATTCTAATTCTTTTCCTCAATGACATTCTTCAAACTTGCATTTTACTTTTGTCTTTGTATAATTGATACTTCTTTTTATCTTGGACATTAGTGTCTGTCTAATTTAAGTTTCTACTTCCTTTCTACGGTATAAATGTTTACATTTAAGTGTCTTTTTCCCTCCTTATAGTAAATTTTATTCACATTATTACATGTATTCAACATGTATACAACCATTTGAAATGTAAAAATTCTTATGTGCACTATATAAGATGTTTAGATTCTCATTGTGACGGGTGGAGAAAATTGAGCAAGTTACCATCGGAACATAATTCGAGTTGGTTTAATTACCGAATGACTTCATTCCATAGCATGAGGCAGACATGGTTTGGTTGTAGGAACAGGGATTAAGGGTGATGCATTTCATAATCTCAATCGTAGTACATCAATGTAAAGACAGGAGTTATACTGGGTCCGTATGAATAAAGCTACTTAAGTTAAGATTTGTTCCGAACGGACGGACTTTTCGTCATGTGCAACGATAACTCAGTACTACGATTGGATTTCTTATATGGTTTTATGCATACGGGCCCTGATTTTCTTTCATCGGTATATATTCCCTCAGATATAATATTCTGATACTTTGCGAAAATGTAGATTTTACCATGCTTTTTTCAAAAATATAATAAAAAGTATGGGTCACCGTGTTATTTTTCACGCTACAAGTCGTGCAAAATTGCCAAATTTTGCATATATTACTCATGAAAAAATCACCATTGGTAAATAAACAGAAATGTACGGGATAAAATTTTGAAAAAAAATATGAGATTATAGGTTTTATAATATGCTTTAAGAAAATTGAAATAAAATAGTGTGTAATCGAACTTGTTTTCTTGCTACAAGTAAAAAATGAAACTTTCTTTAACATTCCTTTATAAACATTTTACAATTAGAGTTATCTCACCTTAAATTGCTAAGTTTAAAAATTGATTCGATCAAAAACAAATGTTTGGTATTTGTTAAAACAGTCGAAATAATGCAATTAATCAATTATTTTTATATATTCAAATTATCTGTCTTTCAAATGAATTGCCAATCTGTCTCACGATTTGCAGATTTAAGCAAAGAACTACACCAATTGTGTACTGCTATTTTACAATCCAAGTCGAAAATGACAATCAGCAATATAAAATTATTTTGAATAAAAAACAATCTTGGTTGAATTTGGGTCCCATGTCCTTTAAGGGTCTGGTCTGGTTGATAGTGGATACGTCGAGCAAATCTATAATTCCGTCTATGATGTTATCTGCAATAAGATTTTTAAACTCGTTTGACCCAAGAGGTAGCTTGACCAATTGGCAGCATTTGGCGTCTATTGTCAAATGACGTTTTTAAACAAATTTTCTTTTCTGAAATCACAGATAGCTAATACAAATCAAACTTAGTCAGGGCCTTTTATAGCTGCCTATACGGTCACTACCTTTTGACCTGGATTTCGAAATTACATTTCGTCCAACTTCATCAGTCAAAATTACAAGCTAATATCTAAATGTAATTTTGTATTACAAATATATCAACAAATCATTTTATTCAAGCGACAATAATCTGGGCCTTCAGTCTTTCTAGCATATATTGCGTAATGTTTTATCATTATGTCAACAGTTTTTTTTCCTTTAAAAATTTGATTGAATACTCACATTGCATGACAGAATATGTTAAATTTGCCGACTTCTATTGATTTCTTCTAATGTTGTTTACCATAAATTTCTATATGAGATGGTTTTCATAATGCGTTTTAGAAAAATATACTCCTTTGCTTATTATGTGTTTTTTTTTGCTGTGCATGTACTGAATTTGTGTCATGAATGGATACCCCATATCCTTTGTTTTTCTATTAAAAAAATGTCTCTGATAAGTTCAACATATTGTCGTAATTTTTCTCTTTTTTAAATTATGTCAGTTACTGACATCGGATCGAAGAAATTGCTAAATTCTGTTTGCTTCAATACAATGTTTAAATGAAATAAACACTTTATAATTGTCGTGCGTCCGAAGCGCATTTCTGGATTTGACTAAAAAAAAACACTAAAACCTAAACATTTGAAAGTAAAAACGCAAAAACTCTGCAAAAGAGAGGCAAAAGATTTCAAAGGAACATTCAAACTCATAAGTCGAAAATAAACTGACCACGTTATTGCAAAAAAAAAAGAAAAAGACCAAAAGAAAAACAGCAGTATACAAAACACAACATAGAAAACTAAAGACTGAGCAACAAATCTACGTCAATAATATATATAAGATAATACATTATAAACATTTGGATCCAGAAGCAATGTTGCTTGTTTCTAGATCCAATTGTTTATAAAGTATTATCTTATGTATATTATCATGATTTGTTTTATTGAATAAAATATTGTTTAAACCAACAAATCGACATTCTGAACCATATGACCAAAAAGGACCTAAACAGAATAGACTTATTTATCTAAGGTTAACATTTCCTAAGGCACTTAGTTTCTTAATGCCTTCTTAATTCATGAACGGGGAATTCGATTATTAATTAAAAAAGTGTATAAATTAGTAAAATAAGTAAAATAACAAAAATACCGAACTCCAAGGGAAATTCAAGACGGGAATGTCCCTTAACAAATGGCAAAATCAAAAGCTCAAACACCTCAAACGAATGGAAAACAACTGTCATATTCCTGACTTGGTGCAGGCATTTCCTTATGTAGAAAATGGTGGATTAAACCTGGTTTTATAGCTAGCTAAACCTCTCACTTGTATGACAGTCGCATAACATTCAATTATATTGACAACAATGAGTGAGCAAAACAAACAGACATGATAGTAAAAAATGTCAAAAATTGGTGTACAGCAGTCAACATTTAAGGAATGACTGTAATATTTTTTCTGTCTATGAAGCAATAACATAAAAAAATGTGGTCCACACTGAATAACCCGCGTTGCCGTTTATTTAAAAGTGTGCACCACATTTTTGAGGTTATTTCGAATAGATTGAAAAAATTTTACAGTCATTCCTTATAATTTAATTCTAAATTCCATTTTTAAGGAGTAAATCATGAAGACAGTTGAGGACGTCACGGTCACATGACAAAATAATGTCTAGAAGAGGTGTTACCTAAAACATTAAATTAATCTTAATCACTATAAAAACAAACAACTATATGTCAAAAAGGGAAAACAAAATGGCATGTAGACACTCTATAGAAAAGCATATAAGCAAAAATGAAAGACAAGAACACAAAAAATTACCATAGCACAATAACACAATGGCGGGATGTATAAATACCGACCCACGCCAAAAGGATATTACCAAAAATGTACTAAACAGTAAAGGTTAAAAATATACAAAGACAAATAAAAAGAACACTAAGACACGTAATTAAGCTAAATAAATATAAAATGAAGCATTGACTACTGAGAAAATGAAAGTAAACCCAAATAATCTGCGTTTACTTTACGTTTGGAACTTATAGTAATGATTTTGAATAGTCTTTGTACTCAAAGCACACGTCTAGAAAAGGGATCAGTATCATGGATAGTTAAATCATCTTTAGTGTGTTGAGTTATTATAATTGAATCAATATACAAATAAGGAGATGTGGTATGATTGCCAATGAGACAACTGTCCACCAGAGTTTATCCATCAAGAATAGTTAAGAATGAATTAATGAATGCCTTAAGGTTTATATATTGAAGCAACATAACACCTCTAGACTAATGTTGAACCTTATAAGTGTTTATATTCCATGTAGGGGACTCCTATCTAACGCGCAGCATTTGATGGTGTTAGATAATCAAATTTATTGAAAGTAGTATTTTGGTGGTCAGAATATATTTAACCAAGAAATAGAACTAAACAATTTGACTTTGGAAGGGGTCTAAATAGTGGAAATTTTATGATCAATATTACTTACCAAATCCGCAGTCACCTCCGCTATATCCAGGATCACATATGCAGAAATACCCATTAATATGATCTAGGCAAGTACCATGGTGACATGGAGATGATTTGCATTCATTTATATCTAAAATGTGATATTCAAAATAAGTTCATTGATGATAGCGCATTGTGTCTTGTGTTTAAGTTCACAGGTTTCTGTATTTGTTTAAAGTTGCGTTGTGTGCATATCGAAGAGAGGATAAGGATTATCTATGTTCTGAACTTTATAAGTTCTTTAATTAATTAGCTTCATATCAAAACAGTTATTTATCACGGATGAACGACGAGTTTTGATTATAACACCTTGATAACAACTATAAAAGATCATGCATACAATGAAAACTGTATACATAGAGGTCCTTGGATTCTTTTTGGACAGAATTTCATCCTCTAGAACAATATTTTGACATTACCAAACACAATTTACTACCAGATATTAGTTGTCACGAACGACGACGAACGAATACTACTATTGGAACAGAAACTACTTGCCCTTCTATAGTATACAAGGGTTAACTGGAGTTCATGCTGCTCAGTCGTAAGATTTTAATGATGTCTTGTTAATAATTTTTTCCCTACCTTATTGTTTTCTTATTGTATAGCCTGTCCGTCTGCTTTATTCTTGTTTGAAATAACAGAAGGGCAATAAGTTTTCCATAAACCATTAATTTTTGTAAGTAATTACGGTCATTTTCCAAAGGCTTTATCGTTTCAATATACAAATTTTCTAAAATACTTTACCAAATTGCAGATTAAATTGATCTCTTCAAATTGATTAACTGGTAAAACAAGTAAGTTAATTGTAAGTAAAAAGTTGTTAGTATGAAGCTTGTGCAGCGTCATGTCAGTGGGAAGTTTAGTGACAAAATATTACCTCCCTGTGAACACTGAAAACTAGATCTTTTCAATGTTTGTCCCGTCTTAGCAAGGACGCTATCAAATTATAAATTCACGGGAAAACACTCTGGTAAATAGTAAATATAGAAATAATCGAAATAAAAAAACCTTCCATTTAATGTAATCATATCCCTCCTAAAGTAGCAAACGACGAGAACAGCTGGTTATAGGAGTTTGATGTAAAATTGGTTTAAAATGTTGCTATGCGAATAAATTCCTGGAGTACAAACTTCAATTTATTTTTCTACTGGATGTATACCTCTCTGGAACATGCTAATTATCCGTATTTTGTAACACTCTCAAACGTGTCCATTCCCCCAAACGTGTCCGATTCCTCCAAACGTGTCTATTTCGCCCAAACTTGTCATCAAAATCCCAAATCACCCAAACGCGTCCGATTTCACTTCCCCAAACGTGTCCAATAAATTGTTGTTCGCCAAAACGTGTCCATTTTTAAACGCAACAACGTCTCAAAACTTTTAGCGCTAATCTGTCCTTAGCGATGTCAATAACGTTTACGGTATTTCACTGAAAAGACATAGACAAAAGAAATAACTTTGCATGTATCATAAGCATCCCTGATACCAGCCTCATAATTTATAATCGTTTGAAAAACATGTATTACTTAAAGGTAACGTTAAAGTACGTTAAAAACAGTATGCGTAACTTATAAGATGTGAATTTCAGTCATTTTAAATGTGCATCATCTTTTTAACTGTCACATTACGTTAAATTTATTGTTATTAAGGTAATAATCGAATAACAGAAAATAATGAATTAACTCATTGCTTGCTAAATATTTTGTGGCAATTTTATTTCATGCATATTTAGGACTATAGATTGATTGATTGCTGGATGTTTTACGTCCAGTGGCATATATTGCATGCATGTTTAGGACAACATATTTACATTAAAATAAATAGGTAGGACACGTTTTGGCGTTTTTAAGATATGGACACCACTAAGCTTTCACTAAAAGGAGACGTTCAGGTTTCAATTGGACACGTTTCGGGATTGGAAACGTTTGGGCGTTTTTAATGAAACGGACACAATTGGGTGTTCATGACACATATTGGCGCCCTTTGGCAACAAGATATGTTTTAGTAGTTCAGTGACGTCGTATGGACACGTTTTGGAGAATCGGACACGTTTGGAGGGACGGACACGTTTCTGAGTGTTACATAAACACATCATAGATACCAGGATTAAAATATATATGCAGCTAGATCAGAGAAGTTCAGGGTAAAAATTCCAAAGAAATCAATTGATATGCAGCAAAGATTAGCACTTTTGAAATTAAGTAACTAAGCAAATTCAAACGGACCTTATCCCGATGTAAACATTGAATAGATCGAGAAGACCGCAAATACATGTACAAAAATCGAGATGAACTTTTCTTAAAATTGTATAAAAAATAGTACAAAAATACCTACTTTATAAAAATATTTGTCTCTAATTTTTGAACCTGAACAGACAGACTTTAAAATTGTTGCATTCACAAAAAAGCAATATTTCTATATCGAATGTTCACGTGACAAACGTTGCCAAAATTTAGTTTTCATTGTGATATGATCAAAGTAATAATAACAAATATAAGTCATCGAACTTAATTTTAAGCTTCAGATTGACAAATTTTGTATGTATTACATAACATAAATCATTATTATGTGACTAGAAGGTGAAAAACATTTTTGTTTTTATGAAATGAAGTCCAGTGTAGTAAAAAGTATTCTCACCACTTAATTTACTGATCGACTTCAATTTTGACAACAACAAAAAAACACGTGTAATTTTTAGCACCTAGTAATAAGGAATACTAGTTTAAAAATAAGTATGAATTTACATAACAGTATAGCATACCCTCTGCTCCATCGTATGGCGTTTATAGATGACATTTAATACGTTACGTTCGTGCATGTTCTAACTACAGTAACAGGGGTGTGCTCTTTACACAAAACTATTCCAACAGAGTTATGAGGAAAAACGACTGACATCGACACTACATTCGATGTGACGATTTCTCAACTAGCGTTTTCGCGGTCTTAGATCTTTAGATACCAGTATAGTCGTCTGTAATATCTGTAATAATCTGCAATATTGTCGATTGTGTCCTATACCCAATTACAATATTTTGACTGACTGTGAATACGCATAGCGGGTGATACATGCATAACAGGGGACGCTTACCCTGTTGACGCACCTGGTCTCACTCTTTTTAGAGTTCATGCTATTTACTCATTTTTTGTTTTGTTTGGCAAGGTAAGCTTCTCCTGCGATGCATTTATCACCCGCCAAGTGAATTTGCACTTAGTAAAAATGTCACAATCGGGAATAGTATAATTAAATAGTGTCGCTATTAGCAGACAATTTGGTTTAATTTCGTAAAAAAAAGGCTAAAATCATCGCTGGTTTGTTTTTTGTCTAGCTAGACAATGATTGGACCTCTTTTGGGTCTGTATTAATACAACCTTTATTTTCAACCTTAGTTGGAGATGATTGTGCTGAGCATGTTCAGTGTTTGAAACGAATGGCAGCTGAAAAAGTGAAACAAGGGAAGACAGTTGGAATTACTTTTAGCATCTAACTGTTTATAGAGCCATACCAGTTACCTGTCTCACAGTTGTCTCCTGTGTATCCTTTTGTGCAAGTACACACATATCCATTTATTTGGTCCTGACATATACCATGGTTACACGGAGATGAACCACACTCATCAATATCTTTAAATAAAATCATTGGGCTAATATATAAGTATATGTAATGTTTGAAATAACATCAGAGTTGGTATAACTTATTAGATTTTTTAGACTTCAAAACTACGGAAATGTCTGTTTCCCCCATTTTTAGGCTTTAGCAAATTTACGTCTGAAAAAAACCCAGCCGATTTGATTCAATTCCTAGTGGTAGTAAAGCTGTTAAAGATGATCAAAAGGCAATGGTATTGTTTATATCATCAAACAAGGTCATGTTTTAAAATAGAAGACAGAAAGTACCAAACTATGTTTTTAGATCTAATGGGATAGATTCAAAGTTTTCCCAGATTCATCAAAAAACCGTAAAATAACAAAAATACCGAACTCTAAGGAAAATTCAAATTTAAAGTAATAAAGGGAGCAATTTTACAGTTTATGTATTAATGTTATGTATTAATGAGGTCACAGCTAGGACCTGTATCTAATAATTATCATTTCATTTCAAGGAATTCGAAATATTCCCATGTTTTAATTATTATTTTCTTGTTTTTTTTGCTTCTGATTTTATTTATGTTAATAATGTCCCAGATTTCATTTTTGAAGATTTTGAAGATATCAATGACCTTATCTTTCTTGTCAGACATATAATATGCTTTATAGATGGAAAAGAAAATTATAGTTAATAGATAGTTCATATCAAAATAAGCTTCATCTTCAATTTTATAGCCGGTTACTAAACTTTCAAGACTAAGTATATGCTTATCAATTCCTAAAAATGATAATAGCTGGTCAACTTTATGCCAAAAATGAACAGTATATGAACAGGAAAAAAAGAAGTGTTTATAATCATCATGTTGCTTACAACGGAAGAACAAACCACTTGGTACTTTTTTCCATTTATAAAGTAAATCATTACAGGCTAATATATAATGTATTATTTTCCATTTAAACATTTTATATTTGTTGTTTTCAAGGTAGTTAAAAATAAAGTTAAATGTGGACTTCAATTTTGTAGTCATTTTTTTTTATGAAGAATTCTTTCCCACATTAAAACTCCTGTTGGTTTATCAACTAATTTTAACTAATGAAAATTCTCTAATCCAGTCTTGTTTATTCTTTAATTTTTTTAGTACAGTTTTTGATGAGATGTATCCGTTTTCATCTAATATATTATTGATGTACAAAATATTACTATTAATCCAGTTTTGAAAGAACAGACATTTCCCCATTTTCTTTGATAAGATGATTTCCCTATATAAGTTGTTTTTTAACCTCAAGAAAGTTTCTTGGTATGATTGTTTGACCTCCTTTTATTTCTACCCATGTTTTAATTAATTGTTTATAGAATTCAGGTAAAGATTTATAATCTGTTTTATTAAGCAAATTAACATTTGTTAAATTCATTCTGAATAAAAGAAAATCTTTTCCAAATTTATCAAGGTAAATCTTGGAATAATTTTCCAGTTATCATTTTCCTTTTTTATTAGTTTTAAAACCCATCCGATTTGTAATGATTTTAGATAGCAGTCTAAATCAATCATTTGTAATCCTCCGTCAAGATATGGTTTACATTATATAGTACGTTTAACTTTATCTTTTTTTCCACTCCATATAAAATTATATATTAAATTTTTGAACTTTTGCTTTATTTCATGTGGTATTATCATACTTGATGCAATGTATGTTAGGTTTGGTAAAATTAAAGACTTAACTACAGTTGTCTTTCCTAATAATGTTAAGTTTCGTTTGTTCCATCCTTGAATCAATTTTTCACATTTATCTATTTGCTTTTCTGTGATAATTTATGACATTCTTGATAATTGTATCCAAAATATATTCCTAAACTTTTAATGTGGTCTTGTTTCCAGTTTGTATTTTCTAATTTATCTTTTGAATGTTTAAGTTTCCCAAGCCACAAACCTTCTGTTTTATTTCTATTCAATTTAAGTCCAGAAAGGCTTCCAAAAGTTTCAATAATATTAAGGGCTATACTTATTTCTTTGCGTGTTTTTAAAAACAATTGAGTATCGTCTGCCAATTGACATGTTTTTAGCGAGCAAGATTTTCCATCTAATTTGATTTCAAATCCTTTTAGATCTGATTTTTGTATTCCCTGTCTTTGATTTATCTCTGTCGAGATCGATGTCATTTTGTAACAAATCACGTATTTGTCTTTCTGAAATCTATACCTCTAAATGATCGGAATGTTGGGTCCTCAATGCTCTTCAGCTTCGTACTTATTTGGCCTTTTGACTTTTTTATTCGAGCGTCACGGATGAGTCTTTTGTAGACGCTACGTGTTCAATGTATGTCAGTCATTGTGGTCCCCTATTTTGCATACAACAATTTGGTTGAGTCCTGAAATATTCTTTTTACTGTGGCATCAATATTTTTGTTGTTTCTTTAAAAAGTGTGGACTTTATCGCAATCATTAACAATTAACAATGACGAGTTTTTGGCGTACAGGGCGTATTTCCCTTTAAGATAAAATTCTAATTTTTGGCACAAAATCGGCAAAACAAACTCCATCTATGATGACATTATTCAAAATCACTTCGCTATGCTCCCCGCTATTTTTACCACTACGGAGAATAACAGACATGCCTCAAACCCTGAATACATTAAGGCAACAGTAGTCCACCGATGTTCAAATCTCATAAACTAGTTAAGAAGATACAAACAAATCAAAGTTACACACAAAAACTGAGGAAATCGAATGAATCAAAACAATTGAAAGGCCAAATCAATAAAGAAGTTGAGGACCAGTGAAAACCAAACATTTCAAAAAGGTAGAAAGAATATGTTTTATGATAGTTTTAACCTCTTATTAATAGTTAGTTAATAGAAAATGACGTACTAGTAATTCATGCCAGCACAGAAGCGCTGACTACAATACACAGCTCTTCATCAAATTGCTATCATGGCTTTTTGACTTCAAATACCCCGGCCTTATTAGCAATAACCCGGTCTGTTAATAATTGAGAAATGTCAACTTTGAACTGGGAAATTTTATCAACGAAATGTCCCTACGAGTCTTTCGAATTTTTTGATTTCGTCATATCATTGACAATTTAAAATACTAGCTGCTATAGACAGAATTGGTAATTTACTTCACTGCGATCACGAAAAGCTTCATGTTGTGCCTCGCAGCTGACATTTAACAGTAACAATATGCAGAAATCCGTACTTTTTGATATATGCAGTTTAGCTGGAAATAAAAATTAAAACATATAACTTAGATACGGCTCTAATTGAAATTCTACGACAGCACTTACCCAGCTCACAGTCAGTGCCCGTGTATCCAGGATTACATGTACAGGAATACCCATTGATATTATCTTGGCAAGTACCTTGATGACAAGGAGATGAATTGCATTCTTTTATATCTGAAACGTGAAATGTTATATATTTGTAACTTAATTTAGACATACATGATCTCTGTATTACTTAAATATTACTTTTATTTCAATGATAGAACATTTTGTCAGTTTGATGGTAAGAGAAAGCATGTCTGTATTGTATGAGTTCTTCAAATGATTGTGTGTCATGCTAAAACAGAAATGTGCATGAGAATGGAGACTGAACTCCTGATAGCAACTATAGAAGATCTCTCAAAGAATGAAGCTTTATATATCCTTTTATTATGTACTTAGTAGTAAATACAGATAAATTGTATGTGTAATACAATCATGGGCAAGCGGGTTGTATCAGCCACCCGTGATGATATCGATATCAGCACGGTTGCAAAGGCTATATCACACCTTTAATCTGTATGATGTCACGTCATCGATTGCAGTCACTGTTGCAAAGGCTTTATCAAACCTCTAATCTGTATGACGTCATTTCAAACATCCTTATCTGTATGAAGTCATGTCACATAAAAAACATCTACGTGAGGTATATGTTTATAATAAAGTGTATATGATATGGCTTTTTCAATATCACACACCGTATCAACCCTCAACCAATATAATCCCTCGAGCAGAGCTCTTGGGATTATATTGGAGTCTCGGGTTAATACGGATGTGATATTGAAAAAGCCAAATGATATCCTCTATATATCAAACATCCCAAACAGAACTTTGTAAGATACTTCTTATTTTTGAAATAATTACACCCACAAGATATTATACCGTATTTATAGTATTGCATATAAACAAGGCCGTATTTTTTTCTTAGAAACAGGATATTGGATACAAATGTAATTGTTGACATTTTCACAGTCACTGCTTTCTCCGGTTACAATCGGCTAGAAAGAAAAAATTCTTTTTTGATTAAAAAAACAATATACATTTTTTTGGAATTATTTTAACAACTAATAAAAAAAAATACTATATTTCAAAAAGATGTCAATGTGTCGATGTGACTAGGACTATGTTTGTCAGGTGTAGACAGAACTTAATGTTTGGAATAATTTTAACATCGTATTAATATTTGACAGACAATGATGTACTAGTAGACGTGTTACAAAAAGGTATATACTCGACGCTGAGGTTGACAAATTAGACTTTAAATGTGGGGACTGTGTCAAAACATTGATTATTGATTTAAACCGGTCAAATTCAATTTGCGTGATGTTAACCATGTATCCTACACACTTCTAGGTTCATTTAAGATTATATTAATTTAGAATGATTATTTTCTGATATCATTGCTTACGATTATAGGGCGGGAAAGGTGTACGTGTAAGCAGGGGAGGGGGTTGATGGTAATTCAGGTATACCACTTCTTCTTATATCTATGCACTTCTAGATCTGATAAAAAATCCCATAACAAGCCAGTTTGATTTTTTTTATAATAATTACTGTTACATCGTCCTGAAAATGCATAAAACATTTGTCACTGGACGGACAACAAACAACAATCAATCAATTTCTACTAAACCCGCACAAAGCTCCACAGTCTGGTCTAGTTGATTTTTTTTTCTGATGTCTCCATAGGCTTCCACTGACTTTAAAAGTTTTTAAGCGCCTAATAGCGAGTTCCACATATACCCGACACCCGAACGATAATCGCAAGTTCGTTTTTTACATTATATTCTTTTTGATCTACATGTAGCTCTCAGTTTATGACGTCTATAGAGGGTAACGAGCGGAGAACGACATGCGGTATTTTTTATTAACTAAATCCTTAGGGAAATCTAATTCCATTACTGGTCAATTGAAGGCAGTAAATTAAACTTTTGAACATCATCCTGTTGTCCTGGAAAAATACTGCATGTGAATTTTACAAAAATAATGTATATGATTCCAATATATTGTCAACAAAAACCTGCGTGTGTATGCAATGCCGGTATCTGGAATAAAATTGTGCCCGTTAATTGGCCCTAACGCTGTAGGCATTTTATGCAACCAGCTACATAGTTGTTGCAGTTTTTCTACGGTCGACTTAGAAGTATTTAGTGTATAGATTTCACAAAGAATCGGTATCTTAATAGAAATAAGAAGATGTGATATGAGTGCCAATGAGACAACTATCCATTCAAGTCACAATGTGTAAAAAGTAAACAATTATAGGTCGAAATACTGCCTTCAACACGTAGCCTTAGCTCACACCGAACAGCAAGCTATAAAGCCCCCCAAAATGACTAGTGTAAAACAATTCAAACAGGAAAACCAACGGTCTAATCAATATAAAAAATGAGAAAACGAGAAACACTTTTGAACCACACCAACAAACGACAATCACTGAACAACAGGCTCCTGATTAAGGACAGGTGCATAAAATTGCAGCGAGTTTAAACGTTTTAACAGGCGCCAACCTTCACCTAATCTGCGACTGTGGTGTAACTTTACAACAAAAAAAGACACACAATAAAATATCAATTGGGATGGCTTAACTCGATCAAAAGGACATATACACAACAAGAATGTGTCCATAGTACACGGATGCTCCACTCGCACTATCATTTTCTATGTTCAGTGGACCGTTAAATTAAGGGTCAAAACTCTAATTTGGCATTAGAATTAGAAAAATCATATCATAGGAAACATGTGTACTAAGTTTCAAGTTGATTGGACTTCAACTTCATCAAAAACTACCTTGACCAAAAACTTTGTCCTGAGGCGGGACAGACGGACGGACGGATGAACGGACGGACGAACGGACGCACAGATCAAAAAACATAATGCCCCTCTACTATCATAGGTGGGGCATAAAAACAAGTAAATATACACTGAACGAATAAGTTTGATCTATGACCGTCCAAGACCCTCATGGGTAGTCAATGTTGTTAAAAACCCCCCTCGTGATCTAGGACACAATATAAATACAATATAAATAGAAGAACAGAGTTCCAATGTCCCCCGCGTTGCACATATTTTATATTTACAAGGGGCATAACTCTTTTTTAAAAAGTCGATCGTCCACCATTATAGAACTTGTCCAAGATATTGCTGACATTAACCTATCGTATAAGTTTTATAAAAATCTGGCAAGAATCGTACCCGTAAGAGCGCTAACGAAGCCATTTTCCATAAATTTAATATTTCCAAGAGGCATAACTCTTTTAAAAAAAGTCGATCGGCAACGATCATAGAACTTGTCCGAGATATTGCTGATAATAACCTATAGTATAAGTTTTATAAAAATATGGCAAGAATTGTACCCGTGAGAGCGCTAACAAGACCGGACGGACGTTCACGGACGGACGCCCGGTATTTCCATGTCCCCCGTACGCGTTACGCGAAACACCATGCCTAAGGCTTTTCGGACTGTTTGAAAGACTGGCCAAACGGGTAAGACAATTTCAGACCTCAAAACTACAATTCGAAATGTTTTGAAACTTTGCTTGAATATTTAAAGGATGTCTTTTTCCAAAGATTTTCATTTCGTTGGGTCGAACCAGTAACATTTTACATGGAAATAAAAAAAAGGAAATTAAGTATTTCCTGAGTAGGCATTAACAGATTATAATATTATAAAATCATTCCCAATATCTAATAAGGGCAAGCCAGGCTATAGAGGTGTCATGTTGGTCATATGCATGATGTACAATTGCCAAACATTCACGAAGGTTCAACCTTCCAAAAAAAAGCAAACTATATCCAAAATGAATCCATAAAGGAGTTGCACATTTCCTATGTATATAAATACCGCGGCAGAAGCTCCTACGTTATGAGTTTATTACTCAAAACGGGTACCCTCTTCTCCCGCTCGCCTGTACGTCCGCCCGCTGGACTTCCGTCATCCTATTATAAAATAAGTCAGTTCTGCATTGTTAACAACCCGTCCAAAAGTTCTGATCTCGGGTAAACACCCCTTTAAGTTAAATGGTCCGTCGTTAGCGGGGGAAGGGGGGGGGTAGGGTTGTTTCTCTCATCTATTACTTCTTTTTCTCGTCTTTCCGTCTCTTTCTTTTCTTCTAGATTTTATAGAATCTATAAAACTCTTGCCTCCTGCTGCTAGTATTCCAAAAGAAGAAATATTATGGGATTCATCATTTTTATTCCTAACGGAATTATTGTTACAGACTTTTTGTTCCATAATGAATATCTATAATGAAATCTCCATAATAAAGAGATCAAAGGGACGACTTATAAGGAACAAATATACGTGGACATCAGTACTATGCAGTTTAAACACAAGATTCAATTGATTCACAGGTAATTTAAATCTGAAATCACTTTTGTGTTTTGATACGATACCCGCATTTAAAGTCTAATTTGTCAACCTCAGCGTCGAGTATATATATTAGTATTACACGTCTAGTAATTCTTGCACCACAGAAGCGCTGACTACTATACGCAGCTCGTCATACAATTGCATATCATGGCTTTTTGAATATCCCGGCCTTATTAACAATGACCCGTTCTGTTAATGATTGAGAAATTTCAACTTTGAACTGAGAAATTTTATCAACGAAATGTCCCTACCAGTCTTTTGTAAAAAACACACAAATACAACCGACTAATCGAATTTTTAGAAATTTCGTCATATCATTGAAATTTTAAAATACTAGCTGCCCTCGACACAATAAGTATCTTTGTTCACTGCGATCACTAAAAGCTTCATGTTGTGCCTCGCAGATAATATTTACAGTACAAATTTGCAGAAATCCGCACTTTTTGATGTATGCAGTTTAGCTGAAAATCAAAGTTTTGACATATACCTTAGATAATGGTCTAATTGAAATTATACGACAGCAATTTCTTACCCAGCTCACAATCAGTGCCCGTGTACCCAGGATTACATGTGCAGGAATATCCATTGATATTATCTTGGCAAGTACCTTGGTGACAAGGAGATGAATTGCATTCATTTATATCTAAAACGTGAAATGTTGTATATTTTAAACTTGATTTAGATATCTATGATATCTGTATTTGTTAAATGTTATTTTTATTTCAATGATAGAACATTGTATCAGATTGATTGAAAAAGAAAGAATTTCCTGTATTGTACGAGTTCTTCCATTCATTGCGTGTCATGCTTAAACAGAAATGTGCATGAGAATGGAGATTAAACTCCTGATAGCAACTATAGAAGATCTCGCAAAGATTGAAGCTATATATATCCTTACATCAAACATCCCAAACAGAATTTTGTAAGTTACATCTTATTCTTGAAATAGTCCTACATCCTTAATTCAGCGGTGGATCCATCAACTTTGAAGGGGTGGCGAGTATTTTGGCTTGGGGTTTTACCTTTAGTGAGGGTTTAGTATTATTTTTCGAATTTAAGAGAAAGATGGTTACTACCCCCGGTAACATTACTGCGCTACGTATACAATGTATATCTCTCATTGTGGTTTCCTACTTTGCAACCAAACAGTCTGGATGACTTCTGAAATATTTCTTCTACTGTGGCATTAATAATTTCTGCTGTTGCTTCAAAATGTGTAAACTTTATCGCAATCAATTAGTGCTGGATTCAGATGGGACGGGCGTATTTCCCTTTGAAAGAAACTATCATTTTTTAGCATAGAATCGGTAAAAAAATTTATTAATTTCTGTTGTTGCTTTAAAATGTGTTGACTTTAGTGCAATCAATGACAGTCACGGAATCCGGTAGGGCGTACAGGGCGTAATCCCTTTGAAAGAAAACTGTATTTTTTTGGCATCAAATCGGCATAAAACCAAAATCACTTCGCTATGCTCCCCGCTATTTTTACCATTGCGGAGAATAACTGACCTGCCTCAAACCCTGAATACATTAAGGCAACAGTAGTATACCGATGTTCAAATCTCATAAACTAGTTAAGGAGATACAAACAAATCAAAGTTACACACAAAAACTGAGGAAATCGAATGAATCAAAACAATTGAAAGGCCAAATCAATAACGAAGTTCAAGAGCAGTGAAAACCAAAAATTTCAAAAAGATGTCAATTTGTCGATGTGACTAGGACTATATATGCCAGTAGTAGAAAAAACTTAATGTTTGAAATAATTTAAACATCTTATTAATAATTGATTAACAGAACATGACGTACTAGTAATTTAATTCAGAACATTAGCACTGACTACTATACACAGTCCTAAATACAATTGCATGTTACGGCTTTTTGACTTCAAATGTCCTGGCCTTATTAACAAATTAGTTCAATGCGATCACTAAAAGCTTCATGCTGTGCCTCGCAGCTGATATTTTACAATACCAACATGCAGAAATCCGTACTTTTTGATATATGTAGTTTAGCTGAAAATTAAAGTTGACATATTTTGACTTTGATGTTGGTCTAATTGAAATTATACGACAGCAATTACTTACCTATCTCACAGTCAGTGCCCGTGTATCCAGAACTACATGTGCAGGAATACCCATTGATATTATCTTGGCAAGTGCCTTGGTGACAAGGAGATGATTTGCATTCATTTATATCTAAAACGTGAAATGTTATATATTTCTAACTTGATTTAGACATCTATGATCTCTGTATTTGTTAAATGTTATTTTCATTGTGTCAGTTTGATTGAGAAACAAATACTTTTTTGAATTGTATACATGAGTTCTTCAAATCATTGTGTGTCGTGCTAAAACAGAAATGTGCATAAGAATGGATATCGAACTCATGATAGCAACTTTAGAAAATCTCACAATGAATGAAGCTATATATACCCTTCCATCAAACATCACAAACAGAATTTTGTAAGATTCTTCTTATCCTTGAAATAATCTCATATCCCACAAAATGTCACTGATTGTGGTTCCTACTTTGAATACAAACAGTGTGGTTGGGTTCTGAAATATTAGTTCTTCTATGGCATTAATAATTTCTGTTGTTGCTTTCAAAAGTGTGGACTTTATCGCAATCTATGACAGTGACGGAATCAGATGGGGTGGAAGGCGTATTTTCCTTTGAAAAAAAATTATAAATTTTTGGCATAAAATCGACAAAAAAGTTTATCATTTCGCTATGGTCACCGCTATTTTTACCATAACGGAGAAAAACAGCCCTGCCTTAAACCCAGAATACATTGCGGAAACATTAGTATACCGATATAAATAAGAAGATGTAGGAAACAAATCAAGGTAACACACAAAAACTGAGGGAATTGAATAAATCAAAACAGTTGTAAGGCCAAATCAATAACGATGTTGAGGAGCACTGAAAAAAAAATTTAAAAAAGGTTCCTGTGTGTCTATGTGACTAAGACTATATTTGCCAAACGTAGAAAGAACTTAATGTTTGAAATACTTTAACATCTGATTAATAGCTTGTTAATTAACAGATAAAAGAAGTACTAGTAATTCATGCCAGCACAGAAGCGTTGACTACTATAGACAGCTCTTCGAAAAATTTCATATCACAGCTTTTTGACTTCAAATATCCAGGCCTTATTAACTATGATATTTTACAGTACCAAAATGCAGAAATCCGTACTTTTTGATATATGTAGTTTATCTGGAAATTAAATTTGACATATTTGACTTTGATAAGGGTCAAATAGAAATTCTACGACAGCAACTACTTACCCAGCTCACAGTCAGTGCCCGTGTATCCAGGATTACATGTGCAGGAATACCCATTGATATTATCTTGGCAAGTACCTTGGTGACAAGGAGATGATTTGCATTCATTGATATCTAAAACGTGAAATGTTATATATTTGTAACTTGATTAAGACATATTTGATCTCTGTATTTGTAAACGTTATTTTTGTCAGCGATAGAACATTGTGTCAGTTTGTTAGAGAGAAAAGCAATTCTTTGTATTTTATGAGGTTTTGAATTCATTGCGCGTCATTCTAAAACGGAAAAGTGCATGATAATGAGGAGATGAGTATCGTTAGTTTCGTTGCACAAAACGTTAGACTTATATATTTATTATGGAAAGAAATTTAAAAGTTATCAACGATTGACAAGCGTCCATATATTAAGGTTTAAATTCTCTCCGGATCTTGACAAGTTTCAAGATTTATGTATTTCTTTTTTAGAATATATTTTATTCTGTTCTTAAGTGAAAATAGCATATCTTACCAATTTCACAATTTTGTCCTGTAAATCCGGCCTTACAAGTGCATGAATAACTATTCACCTGATCTTTGCAGGACCCATGTTTACACGGAGAAGACATGCATTCATCAAAATCTGGAAACAGTAAAGATTCTGAAGGTTCTTTATAAATGCATATTGCATTCTAAATTATATAATGATAAAAAATAACTGACATCTAATATTTAAAATATATAAGCTAAATAATTTCGATTGGGCTGAAATGCCTACCTATTGGGTATTGGTTAATGATGGTTGTTTACTTAACGTGCAGTGGTAAAAATGAGAGGCATATTTGAGACAAGAACGAATTAAAAATAAATCTGATACGTAGGTTTTTTTTACTAAATTCTACGACAGGGATTTGGAGTTGAAAATGTTGGCTGCAATGGAAAACGAGTGTATTGAATAGGAACAGTAATGTTGCCTCGCAACCGACCATAAACGGAACAATCAAACATTTCCATGTAAAAATTCTATAACGTACAGAGAACGTGTACTGTCCGTAGATGTGTCATCGAATTTAACGCCCCCATTCCGATCGTATTTGGCTGCGTATTTATGCATCCCTCATAGCAGTGACCCTCTCTGTAGAGTTGGTTCTACGGCCAGATGGGAAAAGTCCACCCCTTTTCAATCAAAACTCACTCATTTTTGTTACCTGTTGCGTTTTTATTATCCAAAAGCTCGTAATTAAACACAAAAAAAACCCCGATCAGTCAGAAATACCACGCTGTATTGCAATGTCAGTTTATGCAATATCTTTACCCAAAAGTTCTTGAAGGCATTTGCTGGGCTGGACTCTGTAGCATGTTAAAATATTTGTATAACATTGACATTTTCTGCTTATATTGAATAAATCTTAATTTTATGTTTTTAAGATACATGGACATCGTTCCTTGCATTTTGATACTCAACTTAAAAAGGCAACAACAGAATGTCTATGTATTTAATAGCAAAAAAGGCAAAGAGTTCTTTCTTAGTGGAGGATTTACAGCCTTTTTCTTACATAAAAGCAAATATTCATAGCCATTTAATCTTTTTTTCGATAAAAAAGTGAACCTTCAACTTTAAAATCCTAGCTCCCCCAAAGCTGATAATGGTCCGACCCTTTTTTCTAACGGATTAATGTTCATAATAAACTCATCATAGATACCAGGATTGAAATTTTGTATTTGCGCCAGACGCGCGTTTCGTCTACACAAGACTCATCAGTGACGCTCGAATAAAAAAAAATTTAAAAAGGCCAAATAAATGACGAAGTTGAAGAGCATTGAGGACCAAAAATTCCTAAAAGTTTTGCCAAATACAGCTAATGTAATCTATTCCTGAGGTAGAAAAGCCTTAGTATTTCAAAAATGTAAAGTTTTGTAAACAGTAAATTTATAATTATGACCATATCAATGATAATTCATGTCAACACAGAAGTTCATATTGTTTTTAATTGAACCTTTAATAAAATTCCACCAGATTCTCGTAACTTCACCGTGTGTCTGTATTATAAAACACGTTTTTGAAATTGCCAAATATTTTAGGAGGTAGGGACTTGTATTTTATCCTCTTTTTTACGTTAATTCTATTATGACATATGTTTGTAAGACGAGCTTTGCAGGCTCATAAGAGTCTCTAGTTTCTTAGTGTAATCAGTGCGACTATCTTTGTCGAACGATTATGTTTTTAATAGCTTTTCAGTCACATCTAGTTTATCTAGTCTTTTGGTTCACAAATTAAAAAAGCGTATCCCAATTATTAAGTGAATTTTGATTTGACATATTTTGTCAAACAAGCGATTCAGACTCCTGTGAGACTGTTTATAAAAATAAGGAGATGTGGTATGATAACTAATGAAACACCTGGCCACTAGAGACCAAAGGACGTGAATGATGAAAGAATACTGCAGGTCATCGTATGACATTCAACAATGAGCTAAACCCTTCCCGCAAAGGGTTTTAACACGACAAGATGAAATAATTCAAAGTAGAAAAGCAACACAAGGTAATACGCTAAAACCATAAACGAATAACAAATTGACACACGGAAACAAAATATTAGCGCTGATTTAAGGCTTCTGATTTAGGACAGTCATAAAAGAAAATATCATGGTTAAACATGTTTGCGAGCGCTCAACATTTCGCCAACCTGTAATAGTGGTGTAACAGCACAACAGTAGAACAAGCTTAAAATCAGTTGAAAAGTAAATGACTCATCAGATCGACACCTAGCACAAAAAAGACAAATAAAAAAAAGACAAAAGACAAAGTACCGATCTAAGAGTACTCGTAGTATCTGAAAGGTATGTCAAAATAATATAAAAATAAGATATGGTACGATTTATAAATATACAACTATCCACTTGACTAAATGAAATAAAAGTCAGCAACTATAGTCGTCGAACGGCCTTCAACAATGGGCAAAACCCATACCATATAGTAAGCTTTAAATGGTCCCGACATGACATGTAAAACATTTCAAACGAGAAAACCAACTCCCTGATTTATGATAAAGCCATGTTTCCCAGACTAAAGTAGTAATCAGTACACAGGTGATTCAGTGTAAATGCTTCATAAACAGTATGAGGAAAGCAAGACGTATAATGCCAAAACATGATATCGAAAGGATAGTTAATAAATGGCATCAGTAAGACAGGGACTTGCATATTTTCGAACTATTATGTTTTTTTAAAACTGTTCATTATTTTCTACTCTTCGTTTCTTTTTTGGTTCACAACAGTTTGTAAAACAGTAAATATAATCTGTGAATATCCTATTTTCTGTATTGAACGACTCAGATAAGTATTTATGATGTTTAAGATTACCAATGTGTGTCAATTTGAGAAAGTAAACAGAATAAAGTTTAAATCTTTTCAGTCCCGAAAGTGTAACATCAAATTTTAAACATAAAATCCATAGCAAGCTATTGAACTCATGATCTAAAACTAATATAAACTAAGTCAGAGAATATGACATTGTGTTCAGTGAGTTTTATAATAATTTACAAAGCTTGAACAAGTGAGGATGTCTAAAAAATTCTACTATATGCATACATACGAAATCCAAGCAGATTATTACATTGAAGGGTATTACTTACATAATTCTGTGCATGCTTTTTCTAATTCACTCCTAATGCTATGTTCATCAAAATGACATTTTTCTTCAAACTTACATTTCGCATCACTTTATTACATTTTATACTTTTATTTATCTGAGTGATTAGTACATTTGTCTATTATTATCAGTTCCTTTTTTCGTTCTACTGAACGATTTAATTTAAAATTGAAGTATCTCTCCAATCCTTATGATAAACTTGCATTTAAGTTGGTATTTATCATAATGTAGAAAAGAATCGAGCCGAATAGAATTAGTATTGCTTAGTGTCTCATAAAAATAACAAAGGGCAGATAATTTAGGGCAATTTATTCCTCACGTCAAAACTTAATAATGGTAGCTCTGGTTATATGCCAAAATGTCTACATTCAATTACATGAAACTGAAAATGTTTGATTGCAGTAACATAGTTTTACTTCATTTCATGGTTAAGTCTCAAGAAAAAGTGAAATAACATGTTTTGAATAAAAACTAAAAAATCTAATTTTTAAATTGCAAAAATGAAAAAAACTAACAAGTTCAGTTGTTTTCGTTGGTTTGTGTCTGTTATATTTGTTTTTCGCAAATTATTTTGTTATACATTAGGGCCGTTAGTTTTCTCAATTGAATTGTTTCATATTTTTCATCTCGGGGCACGCTACAAAAAGACCACGAGGCGACCAGAGAAAAATAAAATTATTAAAATCAATTTTGTAAACCATGTGTTACCATTTGTTTTGTTACTACTTATAATGACCTTAATATCAACTAAACAATTGAAATGTTTTGAAAGTTCGTTTGTGCGGACGACCCCAGCAAAATTTTTGATCCGCCCCTGTTAATCCTTACTAGCATTTGACAAAAACAAAATAAGGAAAGTGATACTGCTTTACTTCTGTTTTCTTAACGTTTACTTGAAATTATTTTATTTATGTTATCAAACATTCCTTCTATAAAATGATATTATAAACAAGCTGTGTATTGTACTCTGTGTATTGTGTATATCATATGCTAATAAACAGATATTAATTACATGTATGTACAATCATGAAATGAGAGTATATAATGCTGATAAATTAAGAGAGTGATATCAGTGAGTGATTGATTGATTGGTGTTTGCCTTACGCCGCCTTAGCGCAAAAATGCTATATCGCGGCGAGAGCTAATTCAAATATTTTTACAATTTAAAGTATTTTTTTTTAAATCAGACAAAATGTCCTTCAATATACTAAAACTCAAGTCTAAAGCAAAATTGCTTATTTACAAATAAAATTCAACACTAAGATAACGTGATAAAAATTAAAATCATTTTAAATTTATACAACTTTTTTATATTTTATAATATATTCCAACTTCTTTTAAGAATGAAACAATATTTGTAATTGGAACACTATCAAATAAATCATACATATTATTGACATTAAAATGCTTCCTACCAATATCAGCAAAGTCAATACAATTAATTAAAACATGTTTAATAGTATACTTTCAGTTGCAAGGTATACATTGTGGTTCATCTTCATATTCTAGAAGATACTCTTTTGTTATTCTAGTATGACCAATACGGCATCGTGATATTAGTGATAAATAAATATAATTGAAACAAGTCGTGATTTACTACAGGCGGAAACCCAGTTGAAATTAAACAAAAGAAATGGAACTCTTTGTTAGAGAAGGTAAAAAAGCAAAATTGGTATATTTTAATTGTTTACATCTGTTTCTATGGGCTTTAAAAGTTTAATAAAGGTGCATAATTTAGGATTTTATGCATCTTACATACGTGTTTTTACATGAATTATAGTATGGAGCTTCGAGATATTTGTAAACTTTTAAATAATAGAAAATTTTTTAACAAAACAGTCGATTGTGATCGGTGCAAATACAGTTGGATCTTTTTTGTGCATAAGCATGAATTCCGCCGAAAAAAATTCCAAAGAAAGATAACAGATTGACCCTTTTAAAGCAGCAATTAGCATCTCTGGCCCCTGCGACAGTTTTTTGGAAAAAAAACCCGAAAATGGGCAATAATTTCATCAAAAAGAGAAAGTCGAGTACACCTTTTTTTTTGTTTAGGCGTGTTTGAGTTGACTTTTATGACTTGAAAACGTATAAAAGAAAAATATTTCATACATGACCTCGCTTCAGATTCTATTAATTTTATATTTTGAGGCTCTAGGTTGATATAATAACATTAAAAATTTACAGTACTAAAAAATAAAATATATGGGTCAAGTGAAATACCTTTCTAGTGAGTCATAACAGCACAATAGATGTGTTCGAATAACAAATTTTTACTAAAAGTACTTGACGACAGACTTTTCAGTTGGATCTTAAAAATGCATATCTTCAAAAAAAACTTCATTTTTTGTGTGTGTTATCTAGGATAATTAGTCTTCAACCTCTGAAAATGTTTAGTCTGCCCTTCCACGAAATATTTAGTTAGAATTTTTTTTAATATTTTTGAACTTTCGAAAATTCCACCTGACAACCGATCAGATAAAAGTTTTAAGTTGATCAGCTGCATAAAAGTGCATTAAATGATGCTAAATAGATAGTAGATGCTTTTATCTTTTAAAATACAACTTGCATATAAGGATCGTAATTATGCTATGTGGATATATTTATCGGTTTTCAAGAGCTAAATTGACAGCGCGTCATCACTACAATGGCTTCCATTTTTACGATTATAAAAATTAGCTGGCGTAATGGGGAGATAATTTTGACGAAGTAAAATCCTGACTGTACTACAACTCTTGGAAACTGGATTTAAATGTAACAAAACTAGTTTGTATAATTCACAAGGTTGATAACTCTGTATAATTACTTCCGTCATATTGTTATACATAATTCTTATAAATTCATCCGCGTGCATTATGGGTACTAGGATGACACATCTTATCTAGGTACCTGTTCATTATTATGATATTCATGATTGTTACTGATATATATTTCTCAAGACAAAACATGTTGATTACAAATAAGTATTACGCTGTAAGGCGTGGTTAAAAGAGCACTCAGAAACTGTCATAGCATTACTTCGGATGACCTCCTTAAAGTCATCCGAGTAAAAAGACGCAATATATATATATATGTTAAGATAATTATATTAAGACTATTTTTATTTACTTCATAATGAAATAAACTTATAATCAAAACTTTTCTGAATATAAAAAAAGAAGAGGAAGATACCAAAGCGACATTCAAAATTCAAAAGTCGAAGAAAAAATGCCTACACCAAGGCTAAAACCGATAAACGAAGAAAACACGAACATGTCCATAAAACACTACACAGAGTACTAAAGACTTAGCAACACACACCCCACCTAAAACCTGGGGAGAACTCATGTGCTTTGAAAGGGTAAGCAGTTCCTTCTCCATATGTGGCAACGGTCGTGTTGGTCATTGAAGCATAAATCCGAGGATTTATTCCTAAATAAAACACAAGTCAAAATAGTCATGACAATGCTCACTTTATTCCTCACGTTTTCAATGAGAAAATGTCGTTTAAAGAGAAGAGCTTAAGGATATTTTATACAAAATTCTAAGAAACCGAACGAAAGTTTCCAAAAACAGTATGACAGAGATAAAATGTTAACTGTTCAACCATTAAGAAGTGTACCCCATTTACTGGAGTGTATTGAATTTTCTAAACAACTATGATAACTAATATCATTGTCCTCTCCAAATTGATTTTTACAATATTAAGAAAGCACATTTAAAATGAAATTAGGACACATACAAAGACGGCTTTAAAACTTAAACTGTCTAGGTTTTCGCATTAGCCAGAATTGTTTTATACTTTGTCATGTCGGGGCCTTTTATAGCTTACTTTACGGTTCAGGATTTTTGCAAATTTTTTAAGGCCATACGATGACCCATAGTTGCTTACATCCAATCTAATTAAAATATAGATCTCCGATTTCATTATACATATATGTACGAGCATGCGAGTTAATATAGATTTGAATTTTAATCAGATTGGCTGACATCCATTCATTTTGTTTCTTGTGGATAGTTGTCTCATTCCCAATCATACTGTAGCTCCTTATTTTCATAGTACACAATCCGCACTGACCTGGGGAATATGAAATATTCATTCGAAGAGTATTGCCTCAAAAAACTAAAATAATATAACCATGTCATTTTTTTTTTGGTTGAGAAGGGGTAATGTGAACTTCTTAGCATTTTTGCTATTTGTCTATATTGAACGATTCACATTCGTTTTTATTTTAATAATTTAGTGAAGTCACCAATTTCTGTCCATTTCTATAAGAAATCAGAATAAGCTATATATATTTTTTTAAACAATTTGAAGTTCATAAAGTAAAACATTGCATGGAATGTGCGAAACTTCACCTCTCTATAAAAAACATAATTGAATTGATTTCAGACTTTGATCATCTTACAACGATGTAAAATAAACGTTTGAGGGAGACTTCAATATAAATACGACTCGTTTGTCAACTGATAGATTGAGACCAAAGGTGGTAGGCCCAAATCATAAGACAGTTATTAACAACAAACCCAGTAGGGCCTCACAACCCTCTCTGTAACCATGTGATGAAGAACAGCAATGATCTTTGGCTTTTACAAGTGCGTGTAGGGAATTTCTGTCATGAATTGATATACTATAATAATACTTCCTTTCCTTAACGTTACGTTATCTCTTTATATGAAGGCCGTAAAAAGTTTCATCTTCTAGAGGTGCACACTTTCAAATTTTAACATTAAGTATTTATTTTTGAGGTAACATCTCCTATGTGTACTTCTTCATTTCTCTTTCGTTTGCATATCATTCAGTAACTTTAAATAGTTATCTTTTTCATAAAAAGATTTCCTGTCGGGTTCTCTCACAAATATCTTCGTGTGCCAAGTACTTGACTGAAGGTTTGTATTGATTATGTACTGTACAGTCAAACTATAGGATGAATTATGAATAAATTTCGGATTTCTTGGCCTATAATGAATATTAATTTTGTTAATCCCTTCCCAGTATTTTTCAAGAAACAGTCTTCGACATCAATGAAATAACTCCGCTTAAACCATAATTTTGATTGCTAGTGACGGTATTAAGTTGCAGTGAGATGCGAGCTTTTGATCCGCGTTGAAAGCTTCATTGTGATATTAAGACTAAGAACAGCAATAGAAAAATGAAGTCAAAATATATCATGTGAATCATGCCAATACTAACGTACTTGCTACTGGACATATAGTACCCACGGAGACATACAGTTCAACAGGAACGTTACTGACCTAGAAATCTTTTTCATTTTTTCAAAACATACCGGCCAATATAATAGTTTAAAAGAATATATACAACATATTAAATCCTCCACATCAGCTGATTTATATTTCAAAAACTTAATAATACATTTTGTACATGTATGTGCGCTGCTCACATCTTAAGTTTAATTTCCTTATATGCTGTTACCTCTCTAGACGTTACTTGACTAGTATATAGGGGCAACAAATTCAAGGAGGAACAACAGGCACCTGCAAAGTGTTTGCATATATTTCTAAAAATCAGACCGAATCGGAAAGAGAGAAATTACCGTGTTATTGAACAAAGACGTCAAATTTATTTTGTGGAAAAGGATAACTAGAATTGACACTGTATTTCGGAGATGAAAATAAAGTATCAAAATATCTGCGAACGATTTTAAAATTTTATTCAGACCATGTCTATGCTACAAGTTTAAAGTTCAAAAATCGGTTTCTGAAATTTTGTGGGATTTCTTTTCTTTTAACAAAATAATCACGTGTATAGCATTTTTCGTTTTTACTGAAATCAATGGCTCTGATTAGAAAACAAGACCTATTTTTCATTTTTTTCAATCGAGTACCGTGTACCAATTGCATTATTAATGGTAAAAGCATTGACTTGTATCGTTTCTTTTCTTGGCTTGTAAAATACTACGTTTACAAAAAGGCACGAAATATTTCCAAAAATCCTGTACAATGAATACACACATACATATGTAGTCCTGGCAAAAAATAAGAAAAAATACAGTTATTAGAAAATTGCACAAAAAGAGATATACAAGAACTATTTGTCAAAACTAATTGTAACTGAACAAATTTGCGACATTTGGTTGTTGATAACATTAATGCTGTGAATGCAATTGATTTTAGTATTTAGTATTACAAAACATACATGAAGTTCGAGTAAAATTTTATCACTAATAGTTAACGTTTAATAAATTATTCATTTTTTTCTATTCAATAAAGTTACTTTTTTACAATGTATACCTGTTTCACAGCATTGACCACCATATCCCTGTTGACAATGACATATTTGTTTATTGTCGTAAGTACCATGCTTACACCTTTGTGCACAAGGTCTTTCCTCCACTATGTCTTGTAATGTCTTGTTACACATTTTTAAACAATCGTTTCTACTTAAAGAAGTTTGCTTGTTTTGTTGACAGCACATTAGAGTTTCCCTTTTTCTTATCCCTACACAAGGACTCTTGCACCCTGTCCATAGTAAATGCATTCCAAGATCACAAAAATTAACTCCCTTTCCACATTCATTAACAGCTACAGAAATGGAAAGACTAGAAATTAAAATATACACACAAGGAATGCAACGCACTGCCATGCCAAAACTCGTACGAATACTTTAAGATTTGAATAGTTAGAAATGAGAGACCAAAGAAAACATCAATACCTTATCTGATAATGATATGAAAAATTTACAATAAGGAGAACCCCTGGTAGTTTACAAACGACATCAGAATACAATCCAAAATCGGTATTTTCCTATTTGACAACTTAACCTAAATTCTCAACATAAATATCTCTGCACCAAAATTAATATATATTGCAATTTATTTCAAGGGTTTTTATAGATATCTCATCTGTTTGAATGCAGCTGTGAAAGTTAATCCCTAGGTCATAATGACATTTAGAATTTGCTTTTAAGAAAGTGACATAGGCCTGAAATATAGATATTAATAATAAATCTGGCAATTACTACAACTTAACAAGTTAAATTTATCATTTCATAATGGTTTATGATGATGTGCACCTTTATAATATCTATAATTGATATGATTTTGAGTTGACTATCGATACAACATAAAATGTAGTACAGTATTGCTTATTTCGATACTTAAAAGGATGATATCACATCTTTACTTCACTACACATGTAGGTTGCCATAAGTTGCCTAATGTTCTTTATTATCAATTAAATGTTATTCAGAACAAATTAAATAGTTCATGAACAACAAAAAATTTAAAAAAAAAAACCCGTTCGACTTTATCCGAAGAATGTACAACAAAATGATGTATGATCTGTTACAAATAAATCGACAAAATCAATTATTTTGAAATGAGATCCATATTTTATTAGTTCATATCAATGTTTAAATAACATTCATCCTTCTGTCCGTAGATAAAGATGCACTAAGACAACGCTTAGTTAACAAAGTAAGATGTGACTTTCTGTTTATCCAGTAGCTTACATTTTATTTATTGGCCGTTTAGTTTAAATGGTATAATTTAACTTATCTAAAATGTGAACTTGAAATGTTGATTAAGTCTGAATTGCCGTTACTGAGTTAAATTAATTTCGTTCAAAATGACATGGGGCCAATTTGCAGGTATCATCAAATATGATTTTTGTATTTTGTCTCAGCGTGTTATTATTACATACTGTAATACTGTGTCTCGCTAACACATTAAAATGTAATTTGAACAACAACAAAAACTCTTTTATTGGTTATATTAGGTACCAACGCTATCTTCATTAAAAAATAAAGGTCAGTCAAGCTATTGAAGTATTATACTGATATGTCAATTTAATACTTTTATGATCAAAATAAAAACAATGTAATTATATTTTTTTCTTCATAAAAGTGCATGTTATAAAGGGTGAGAGGCACATGTTAGCGGTTAACAAATGGTAGAATACATAAAGTCGTTAGAACAGTAATGTAGGAAAAAGTAAAATAACAAAAACACCGAACTTCAAGGAAAATTCCAAAAAGACCAAACACATCAAACGAATGGAAAACAACTGTCATATTCCTGACTTGGTACAGGCATTTCCTTATGTAGAAAATGGTGGATTAAACCTGGTTTTATTATAGCTAAACCTCTCACTTGTATGACAGTCGCACAGAATTTCACTATATTGACAACAATGTGTAAGCAAAACAAACCGAAATAATAGGTAGAAATGTTATAAATTGGGGTACAGCAGTCAACAATGCGTTATGATCTTAATCACTATAAAAACAAACAACTATGTCAACAAAGAAAAACAATATGGCATATGCACACTATATAGACAAAGCACATAAGCAAAAATGAAAGACAAGAATACAAAAAAATGACCATAGCACAATAACACAATGGTGGGATGTATAAATACCGAGCCACGCCAAAAGGATATTACAAAAAATGGACTATACATTAAAGGTTAAAAATATACCAAGAAACATAAAAAAGAACAATTAAACATGTATTTAAGATGATAAACAATGTCAGTACCTAGAATCTTTACTTCAAGACCTGCATGTATTATTTGTGAAGTTGATACGGAAGAGGTCTAGCTTGGACTTAGGAAGAGTAAGTTTGATATACTGGTAAGTGAGTAAAAAAGGTCCGCAACTTTTCAAAGAGAAAAACAAAATACACAAGTTTTAGCAAGTGTAGAAGAAATAAAAGTTTGGAAAAGAAAAAAAAATGTTTATCCACTGACACTAACCTACAGAAAAAATAAGTGAACCCCCAGTTTTTTGTGGGATTCGTGTTGCTTAGTCTTAAGTTTTCTATGTTGTGTCATCTGTACTATTATTTGTCTGTTTGTCTTTTTATTTTTGGCCATGGCGTTGTCAGTTTGTTTTCGATCTATGAGTTTGACTGTCCCTCTGGTATCTTTCGTCCCTCTTTAATCGCATATCATTGAAAATGCACAACAATGTCTGGGAAGAAAGGTACTGTTTCGTAAAAATCACATTATATATCTTTAATGATTTGAAAACAACTCTGACATTCTGGTTGTTATTTTGTTTTTATTCTTAGAACGATTCAGAACGTGACATTGTCTAGACATCGGTTTATTGTGAAAGACAGTATGTTGACCGATAGATGACAAGGGATGAAGGAGCTTGCGATGGCCTATATTATGATTGAGCTGAAGTATTAGTATAATAGTAGTTTCGTGCTGCTTTGGTAATTCTACAAAATTAATTATTATTTCCACTACTTTAGTATAAAAACCAACGGAGACATAACGGTAGCATATTTATTTTTGCCATAGCTTATTGAAGGTTAAGCTTATAGAAGGCTTTCCAAAAAGGGAATTATTAAAACATTTTAAGAAATAATATATGTAGCTATACTAGTAAACGTAAATAATTCTGCTCTAAAATGATTCATCCATAAATAGAAGTAAACCAACAAAATTTCTCATTCCACCTGTATGTTTTGAGTCTTTAAATCAAGTATACTAGTCAACAAAAGAAACGATACACAAGTTTGAACTCCAATTTATCATAAAATATGATAAATAAGAAAAACTGTTAAATTATCCAATGAAAAACATTCATTTGCCAAGCAAATGCATATGAGTAAAAGAATCTGACCAAATTGGAAAGTTAAAAAATACCGTGTTATTGAACATAGGGGTCAATTTTTTTTTGCGGAAAATGATGTCAAAAGTTCAAAATTTTAAGCAGACCATGTTTAAGTTTAAAGTTTTAAGTTCAAATATCGAGTTTTGAATTTTTGAGTGAAGATACGATTTTTGAAATAACAAAAATTCCCCCCAAAAAAATTTCGCGTATTTGCCTTAAATCAAAGGTTTTGATATGAAAATAACACTCTGTAAATATTAGACCAATTGGGTAAATATTTATCTTGGTACAGTGTATCCAATTTGAAAATACATTGCCGTGTATCGTTTCTTTTGTTGACTAGTATATATTCAAACATTTTTTGATACATTTTTTTGTTGTTCCTAATATATTTTTGCATCAAGTCATATCATTTGGGATGTTAGTTAAATCCTAATGTACGAGGCATAACGCGTCAAAGTGAAGTAACTCGGACTCTTATCCTGGCATTTTTTCTTATGGGAATCACCATTAATTCTCAGTAACAATCTCTTTTTATAACACATACTTTGACTATCACTCCCATTTACGGTGCATATGATATATTTTGAGTCGGTTCTGTTGTTTATTGTCCAACACTTTTAATAACATACGTACAACTAGTACTAACTTTATTTTGATATTGACAGACACTTTAAGTATAACACTCATTTATAACAATTAACCTTTTAAATAAAATAATTTGAATCAAAGATACGAAAATCCGTTTTGATTGCCAATGTAATAGACCTAAACTATTGTTGCAAGGGTTCTTTGCTTTAGAGAGTGTGGCACTCTCGGAATAAAAATTACAATTCCGACCGGACTGGACTGCGTACATAAACACCCGCAATCTAAACGTACGCTCCTGTTAAAATCAACACACAAAAACTAAATAAACAAACAAACGACCAGACAAACAATTGCACATAGAAACATGAAGATTGAGCAATCAGATTTAAATCGAAGTCTGGGGGGAATGGGGGTGTTGCGGGTTGTCAATCAGTGTCAGCTCCAAGATATAAATTAAAGTTTTCCATTCATATGCCGTTAAATAGTATAATTCCGATTATCCCTATGATTTGTATAGTTTTTTCTCGTTTTGTGTATTAGATTCGTGTTTTTGATACATTCAATTTATGTGCAGTAAAGTTGCAAAGTAATGGAGTTCAAAGGTAAGTCAGACGGAAAATTGTAGAATTTTGGAGTTATTTTGAGTGTCAACAACGTATACTTAGTAACTAAAAAAACCTGATTTTTTTTATTATTGAATAAACTACCTACATGTACAATATAAAACGTTTTAATTTCTCAATGAAAGACTAATTCCTATTATGAATAAACTTAATAGTGTAATTTTAAGTTTATATTTTTACAAAATCATTAATGTATCACCTGCTTTCGATCAAATGCCGCTTCTCCTCGGAATTTGGAGAAAATTCGAAAGCAGATGTATATGTCAGTCTAGTACCAAAGTTCCCTTTTGAGGACAATAGTGAACTTAATATAATATTAGTGATCATAGATATACATAGAAACACTGTTAGTGCTATAATGTAAGTTCTGTTTTCATCGGATGTATTGCTTTTGTCATCTGAAAAAAAAAGAGTTCAAAAGTTATAATCAATGTGACAAATATAACCTTCGTATGCATGGGTAAATAATACCAATTTTAATTCTAAGCTACCGTATATTTTAATCATTGTAACATATATTGCCGGACATCATCGAAAATACTGAATGCAGTTTTGTAAACAAAAAGAACATTATATGATAGATTAGAGTTTGACATCCAATGAGAACTATTACATGCATGTTAGGACGTTAAGATGTTAGAAATTTTAATGTGATACGAATATTAACCCTACTTTGTACTAGATCGACAGGTTGAAACGGGTTATGTAATGAGTTATGAGTTAACTAGAACTGTATCAGACTGTAGGGATACATTATACCCTAAAATGAAACTTTTTTTTCTGATTTCGAGCCCATCCGTCTTTGGTTGTACTCTTAAATGCCGCATGCTTAGGGGAGAAGCACCTAATTTCAAATTTAAAGTTCTTGGTTTGATACGACCGGGGATCGAAACCACGACCCTTATTTCGAGGCGAGCACGAGACCACCAGACCACCGTTTTCAATGTGTTGCAAGAAAAAATTGACAAAATTGAAAACAGTTTTCTAAATAAAAAGAAGACACTTACTATTCACAAATAAAGAACTAAATTTGCAGAATGTCTGTTATATCTTTTATTGTACTGTTTGTTTTGTTTTTTAAACAAGCATACACTTTACATCAAGTATGAAGGGCATTTTTCGTGTTTTTTGTCCTTAACGTTTCTTTCGTTGTTACTCTTTATTAAAAAGTTAGCTAAGAACCATCGACCTCTGATTAAAAACAATATTTTCTTTTTGCCTATGATATAACCTAAATTAACCTAAATGTCTATTATTTTTCTCTTACGCAATTAAAATATTTATGAAATAGAAGAATTAAATATGTCCAAACTTTCATAAGACTGTCTAACTAATTGTACCTGTATCTGTCGAATCTGTTGAATCAGTAAGCAATCCGTCACCAAAAAGTACATCGTTTCCATTATCGTTCAAGACAAAATCACCACATGTTCTAAAGTTATTTGGTAATACAGGCATCTGTGTTCTATTGCCTTCTTGTAACACCAAAGCCATTCCATCTACATTATGCAGTTCAATGTGACAGTGGAAATACCAATAACCTTAAACAAAATAGTTATATGTCTTATGTAGTTTTAATTCGATGAATTTATCGAATATTCAATTAAAGGAAGTGGTCGATTTGATGTTAAATGTTAACAGGTTTCAAATTATCAATATCCACGGAATATCATCGATGTCTGAAGAAACCCGATTTCATGCATTCAAAGTAATATTTTCGTCAAATTCTATGAACTATTTTCAAATAAATCATCAAAAGTTCTTTGAATCACAATCCAAAGTAACAGTATCAAATAGTCATAACCCCTGTTTATGTAACCGATCAATTGAAGGATTAACCAGGATATTTTACTACAGTATAATATCACATGCTTTTCTTTTGTTTTCATTCAAATAGCTTTCATTTGTACGTTGTTTGCATTGTGAGTTATTCTTCAACTTTAGATTTTTCTACCCAAAGATGTTAGGTCGAATGCGGAAAAAAAATATTACATGCGCACCTCTATTTAGATTGACACCAATGAGCTTTATTTGGGAAGAACTATTATTCCATCGCATTACCACATATACTTTAGGTTAGATAGATACAAGTAAAACATACCAGGGTTATCAGCAACAATTCGTATTACAACATATCCACCCCAGGGCACAATGATAGTGTCTTTAATTGGTGGATTGTCAACATTCATCCCTGGCACATTGCCAAAATTCCACGATTCGTCCGCCCATTCAGCTCTGTTGCACTCAAGTGTATTACATTTTATATGAGGATTCATCCTGGTCAGGTTTCCAGTTTTATTATCATATTCAGGAAATCCTATCTTCATTACATGAAACCTGTGACCGTGCATATGTACAGGATGAGCTCTTCCGAAACCAGTAGGTTCTATACAATTTGAGATTTCAGAGATATATGCAAAAAGTTTTAAAAAAAGTTCATTCAAAATGCAAATAATTAAAGACTTCATACAGTACAATTTTGTTACCGGTGTGCTTGTAAAATCATGGCCTATAAATTAAAATGTTTTCGTGTATTTACTTTAAACCAAACAAAAGATAAGAATCGCCCTTGACTAATTTTGGTGCGTCCGAAGCGCTATTCTGAATCTACTTCTATATGAAACACTCAAGACAAAAACACTGAATGCCAATAATGTATAATTACTTAAAAAACAACATGACGTAAACTGTATAGCCCAAAACCACATCATTTTAAATTTTGCAGGAGGTAGGTGAAAACAGTTAAATGCTAAAATACAAAATAATAGAGAACTATATTTTCACAGTTGAGAGGTGGATCCCAATTCAACAAAAGTATATTAATATTTGTTTACCATAATTTATAAGTACAAACTGGATCACGTTTCCTAATTTCAGGTTGAGAATATGTGTACAGGTACACACTGAAGTGCAATCCTGAAAGTCACATGACGTTGATGAATCTGGACTGTCAGAATCTACCTATAAAATTATAATGATTTCTGATATTGATTGTTGTCATTGAAAAAATCTTGTTGGTTTTTGAGATGTTATAAGACCATATATTGACCTCTATAGTTGCCTTCTTGGTTTTGTGTCATCATTTGTGTCTTCACATTTCATATTATCGATATCTAAGTAAGAAAACAAAACACATTTTTTTTCTTAATACGATACAAAAAGAGATACAATACACAGGACAAATACCACCACTAATGCATCAAAACAAACGTTACAAATTGATGTTTTAGGGTTATAGGGAAAAACATTGGAGTTTTTTTTTATCATGTAACGAAAAATATGACACAATGAATCGAATAAAGATTATCAATAAAAGCTTAGTAATTAATTTATTACATATAGAATGAAAAAAAAATGTTATCTGTTACTTACAGTACCAAATCAAATAAATAACCCTATAAAACTATTTTTTTACTTACAAGAAGAGGAGATGCAGGTAAATTCATTCTAATTCCGTTTATAGAGGACTGCGCTTTTGGATTATTATTTAAGGCTGAAAAAATAAACCGTGTTATCTGTTATTTATATTTTAAATCTTGCAGTGCTTTTCCTATTTTTATTTTTAATCAAAATACTGTCATATACATATACATGTTTAACAATACTGGGAAAGTTCCTGTGCTGTGGGCTAAAGACGTAATTACAGTACTAGTACAATAACGTTCGTCGTCAGACCCAAGAGACCGACTCTCATGTCATGTTTAAAAAAAACATCGTCACGCAGCTGACCACATTTCGCCGATAACTGCGTTAACAGTCAACAGTTCATTTCATTTCATTATTGAACATTTAAGAGGCATATGTAATGATTCTGTAAATAGAGTGTACTTATATAATAAAATCGAGACGTTAGTAGTAAGTCCTAAATAGATCTAAAATGATAAAGACTTTGGGATCTTTATATGATAATGTTTAGTCTAATATAAAGGTTAAATTTTATTTTAATGGATTGGTTCCCCGTTAAAAGTGGTTTCAGACAAGTTTGCATTGACTAACTTTTATAGTTCAATATTAAATTTAATTGATAAAGTCACGAATTCAAATTATGGGTACTAACACAGTCAGCTTATCGAGAAAACACATACAACGTCAGTAAATAATCTAATTTAATGAATTTTAATGACAAAATTGGAAAAATAAAACTGTCTGTCAAAATGGTTCAACATTATGATCAGTATCCGAGGAAAATCTAGTTTCAAAAGTACATCGTTTTTACAAAACTACTAAAGGCAGACTACTCATCGAAATTTCAAGGAAATAAATATGTAAAAAACATGATTTTTTTCATATTATGAATGCATAAACTACTTTCTTTTGAAATATCGTTCCAAATTATTGTGTGAAATGGTTCTGAAACTTATTTTGTTTTAGTTTAATCAAAAACTTGGCAAAAATGGGAATATTTGTAAAATTGATATTTCGGATCGTGAAAGATCGGGTAGCGCTATTTGATGATCGTAAAAAGTATCGTTGAAGATCTGTTGCCGCTAATTCGTTATTGCAAAAATCCACGAAACAATCAGATCATTCTTTAATGGGATGACATTATAATTATTTGTAATTGGTATATCAAAAAAAAAAGTTTGCATGACTTAATCCGCTTCACTTTTGTTTTCGAATAGGGCTATGTCTTAGATAAATGATTTTTTATGAGTTGTTATTTGCTTTGAACTAGCTGTCAGTAACTGCGAGTACTCTCATATCTCACTACGATACTTTGTGTCTTGTTTGTTGTTATTGATGTATAAATACCCTGCCACTTCCGGTCTGTGTTTTTGTAAGATGTTTTTTTCTGCTTTGTATAAATCTGATAAGTTAAACCATTTTCAACTGACTTTTATGGTTTGTTCTTATGTTGTACTGTTACGTCACTGTCCCAGGTTAGAGGGAGGGTTGGCGCCTTTAAACATGTTTAACCCCGCTACATAGTCGTATACGTTATGGAATTTTCTCATTGTTTAAGGCCGTACGGTTGCCTATGATTGCTTACATCCACTTCATTTTAACTTTGGTAGATAGTTGTCTTATTGCCAATCATACCACATCTCCTTATTTTTATTATTATTGTTCAATGACATAAGATCTGATTATTTGATAAGATCTGATTATTTGATGATACTACATCGACTATTTGCTTTATAATAATATAAGTCCGTCTGTCCGTCCTGCATAAGTTTTATGTCGTATGAAAAGTTGAGGTTGTCTCATCTGATTTCCATTAATTTTTATGCACAGTCATATCTATAAAACGAAGACCCTTGTTAATTTTTGTTAAAAATAGAATGAAAAAAATTGTCTTAAAAACCACAGGACAACTGTGATCATATTCCTGACTTGGCAAGGCATTGTCCTAAGAAAATTGTGTCAGGTTTTCTAGCTAGCTAAAACGCCCAGACAGTTTTTTAATGTTTCGTAACATTGCAAAATTTGGTGAGCAACCCAAACAGACATAGTTGGTTAAGGTGGCCATAACTGGGATCCAAAACATACATCACAGACATACAACACAACTGAATCAAACGTTCAAACACACTTACATTTCAAACAAAGACGCCAACAAAAAAGAAGTTTGTAGTTGATAATGCAGTAAGTATAGTAAAGCATAATGACATATACAATTTCCCGATAAAATATAAAATAAGTAAAATATAAATACAAGGGTATACAAAACAACACTATAAACACCTCATGTGTCCGAATCGCATCTCTGGACCCATCCGCATAAGGAACGACAAAAGCAAAAAACCTGAAAGCTGGATGTACATATACCAAACCACGTCAAGAGTCATACGACCAAATGGAACGTACGGTGACCTATAGTTGTTAATTTCTATGTCAGTTGGTCTCTTGTGGAGAGTTGTCTCATTGGCAATCATACCACATCTTTTTATTTTTATATAAATGTACAAAGACAAATAAAGGTAAAACTGTAAAGTAGATAAAATTCTACACAGATTCAGCACCTAGAATCTATAACTCAAGACCATCCTATAATATTTGTGAAGTAGACACTAAATATTCATCTATTAGATCTTGGTAATTTCCGATGAACCTTTTGATAAAAGGAACGAAATGTTCTTTCACAAATATCTGGCTGATTTTTTTTTTGCTCAGGCATTGATGAAAATTTACAAAATGGCTGCAAGATCCGAATATCGTATGTGTTGAGAAATGAATATCCATACGCGGATGAAGTTGGTAAATTGCTGCTAAGGTGAGGAAAATTTATTATTTCAAAGTTGAAATCATTTCGTTAATCATAGACTCGGGTATTGAGATGACCGCCGTAGTCCATTGCAGGGTATATGGGTCTAAAAATGGAAGCTGTATATGTGGTGTCTGTAATCTCTAGTTCAGGACTATTACTGGATCCAAAATCATAAAATTGTGTATTGATAATGGAAAGAACATCTTAAATATACCTATATGATACTTTTCGACAATTTACGCTCTTAGAGGTCTTATAATCTTGGACGCTTAGTTAGCACTGCCTCTTAAAGGAAAACAGGTCTGAAAATGGGTCTTTATGTACAAAGAAGCAATGTTTGACCACCGTTAGTTCTTCTTTCACAATCATTTTCTCGATATACCGAATGACACCCGTGTTGTTTTTATTGTTAAGAAAAAAATAACAAAGATATTGATGTCAAATAAGGTATTATCCTTCTTTAAAAAAAACTTTATTCTCCTTAACCAAGTATACACATTATTATTCAGTAAGGTACATTAAGTGAAATCATTACCAGCATTTGTCACTGCACTTATTTACCAAAGGATAAACGGTATACAAGATATGTATTGTTATGATGTGAACACCAGAGTCTCTGTGTGGTTGTAGACTATGATAAGTGGTTTGATCTTGAGTTGGAATTCAAAACGTTTTCTGAACAAAAATTTCTTCGACAATTATAAAAGTCTATTTTGAAATAACAAAGGCAGCTAAATACATATTAGTCAATTGTATTGCAAAATATATTATAACTAACAAAAAATTATAAAATTAAATTAAATATTCATAGTTTTTAAAGAATGGTATGGAATTATTCTGAAACTGCGACTTACTCGTAAAGTGAAAATTCATGAAGAATTCTTGGAAGTTATTTTTAGATCCCGGCAATGGAACAGGAAATCTATCTATTTCCGATTTCAACGACTTTAGGGATGCCATTGGTACACAATATGTGTTTAGTTGGTCTGGAAATTTGCTAAAACATACAAAACATATAATATTGATTAAGATAAAAGGAATGATTAGATAAAAGAAAGAGAAGATGTTTCATACAATATATATAACCCCTTTTCTACCGAAAGATGTTTGCTTTAAATGTCCTATTATCTTATGAAATATGGGACACTAGGTCATTTTTAGGCAAATAAAACATTTAAATAACATGGTTTTGAACAGTTTTTAAGGTCACAAGTCCTTTTAAATGCTACATCATGTCACAAGGTCGCCCATCAAATCCATCAATGTCGCAGGTCGGATATGACCATATTGGAGAAACAAATATAGTTAATGTAATGACCTCCGAAATTAAACTGACCATGGTATTTTTCAAAATTTATAATGATTTTTTTTTTTATATTGAAGAACGAACTTCGCCTGAATATACTTTAGATGAAATCCAATTGAATCCTGGAAAAGAACAAAGCTGTGTTGAAGCAAACTTGACATTCGAACATATAATGTTCTCTTTTACTGATTGGTCAGCTTATGAGATACGTAAAGATGTTTTTTAGTCTCATTTCTAGGTAAAGAAAGTAAAATACAAAAGCAAAACTGTGTTATTCCAATATCCTTAAAGGGGCACTAGCTGTCAAATTCATGTTCACCGATTTGACTCAAATTCTCATATTTGATTTATAACCATGTAAAACATTTATCCAAATTATAAAAGGTCTAAAATAAACAATGTACATGGCATGGGCTCGATAATATGCAGCTTCGTTTTGTGTGTATTTTAGTCTTGACGACATCTAATAAACCATCGAGTTGACCTCCGAAGACCTCCGATGGTCATATAAGCTATATAAACATAAATATAGATATAGATAGAAAGCGAACTCGTGCAATTGGATTTTTCTAGGTCTGTTTAATTTCATATTATAGATTAAAAAATATATATTAATAATCGTTTTAACCTGTATAAGAATGATTTTTGTGGATCGAATCAGTCAATCAAACGATTTACCTTTGTTTCACTTTCAATGTTAACATTCTTTTCCTTTAAATAACCGAACACGCACAATTCATGCGTTATCCATCTCTAGCTAAGGGGTTAGATTTTTAAGTTCACATGAATACGGATTCAATGAGGTCGAATTATTCACTTGCAAGTGAATAATTCATCATCAATGTTTCTTAGCTTAATTTGGCAAAATTGAACCATACTGGCTGCTAAAAGCGAATTATTATTTCACTATTTCACTTTCATTAATGATTAAACAAAACAAAAAAAATCATACTTTAGATTTTTTATATATCTCGTAGCTAGTGACCCTTTAATAACGATAAAAAAATTTAAAACCGTCACATTCATAGTGTACATTGTTGGAGAAGATACCAGAGGGGCAATCATAAACAACAACAGACAAAACCATGGACAAAAGAAGAAAGACGAACAAACTGATTACAGTTCAAAAACACTCAACATAATTTGGGCAGCACACACCCAACCAAAATCCGACAATGAACTCAGGAGCTCTTAAAAGGTGAGTAGTCCTGGGCCTGTTGATCGAACGTGTCATAGGATCTGTGCTAAGACATATCTTAGGACACGATTTAGGATGGACTTATGACTGTCCTAGGACATGTCTGAGCATGCACATCGAAGCTCTCTAAGGATGATCTTACCTAGGATGTCCTAACTGCTATCTTACGTCTTAAGTGTAGTATATATTTCCAATACGTATATTCATAATTTTTGTTTCTTATGTACTTCCCACTTTTGACCGTATATAATCTTTTATTCTGTATTCAAATAAACTTTGAACGTAACGAATGATACTTTCACACGTTAAAGGAGTAATAGAGAAAACACAAAGGAAAAGTGCATCTCTAATCGATCGGTGCAAAGGTTCAGATAATCTTACCCAAAGAGACAGTTAATCAAACGACATGGATGATCTGTTGTGCATTCTGTTCTAAAACTTGTTGGTTCATCACTTGTAGCCGTTGCATATCTCAAAATACCATAACCTTTTACCATATTTATTGGCTTCTGAAAATAAACTAGAATTAGATAAAAAAAAAATATTGCATCAGATAAATACAGGTGATATCACATCATTCAAATATTTCCTTTGTGGCTATACTATATGTTAACAAACCTCATTTGTATCTTTTGCTGCCATGTCTTCCATCCGTATCCAATAGTTACCAACAGGAGCATTGGCTTGGATCTCAACATCTATCCTCTCCGCTGAATGTAGTATAACAGATTCTGCTTGTTCTTCTTCCACTTCAGTCCCATCAACTGCCACAACTTTCAATTCATGCTAGTTGTGAACAAAACAAATTTAATATATGATTATATATGTCGCCGAATTTCACTTGACCTCAAAATTACCATCGATATCTACAGTTTGTATTTGCCTCTCTTTCTATGATTTTTTTTTCGAGAATTGAAGTAAAACAAATTAAATGTCTTTTAGCTGTATTACTCAGCGAAAATTAGAACTGCGTTTGAGTATTTACAACATGGATCAAATATAATAGACCGTTTTTAAAGATAGATGTGCAACAATATTTTCATTATATTTCATCAAACATGTTTCTAAGAAAAACTCGCATCATGGGAAGATAAGTATATGAGTATTTGATGGTTTATGTCGTAAAACAATTGTCTGGGCAATCGTCAAAGAAATACAGCTGAAGATCATATGAAAATTAAAATTTGACATAACTATGATTGATAAATATACAGAAACATCTTACGTTGTCAATAGACACACGGTAAGCATTCATTGCTGCTAAACTTATAATTCTAAATCTGTATCGACCACCCTGCTTCACAACAAATACTTCTAATGGTATATATGGATAATAAGTAGACCCATCTTCCTCGTATCGTCTTCCTGTAAAAAACAATACGGACAAGAATGTTGTTGATGTCTTTTTTGGGGTTATTATGTCTTTTGCTCGTTGTCTCATTAACTAATATTTACGTTACATCTCTTTTAATTGTATTTAATACATTTTGCGGAATACCACATTTATATGCCTAGCTTAATTACTGTATTTTGTGCGATGACGTTATTATATGAAACATAAGATGCTTTTTATTAAAAATTTTTTGGGTCTTATTGACGACTTACTAAGCTCCTTTTTTCTCATAACAAATTTGGCAGGTAACGGTTTCGATTCGGGACCGGAAATGTTTTACATAGTCTGTGATTCGTTTACATGCACTGTTAATAATTTCCATTTTTACATTGGATGACCGTGAGGGCATTCCGGTGTATTGTTGCCACAGACATTTCTACCCACGTGACTTTCGTTTTTGACTGATAACCAAACGCAAAATAACATTCCTTATCGCTTGTTATATATCAATTTCATCAATAAATATTCATGAAAATAATTTTTAAGAACATAGATAAATGATATGAAAATGTTTTGTCGTGAGAAATATATATATCAATAACAAATCAAGAATACAGAAAAATTGTGTTAACGCATGCGGAAGAATATCTCAAGAACGTTTTGCGGGAAAATATGAATGCCTACTCATATCCAATCTATTAGAAAAATCGAATTATTACAGAAGAGTGTCCACCATGCACTTGCGCTGCTCTATTATTAGAATAGTAAAATAGAATGATATACAAATGGATGAACATTATATATACATGTAACTCTTATATACAAATATTAATATAATATATAACAACAAACCAGAGTATACTGATTGGTATCACTCCCAATATAATAATTATTACGGTTAGGTTGAATTCCGTGTCATTTATTCATCATCCACGCACGAACTTGTCTGAGAAAAAAATATATATCTATGTACCTTAACCTCACTTTAAGGTATAGAGATGTGATTTTTTTTCTGAGACAAGTGCTTGTAACCATCCACAAGAAATTGCGGTCATCCGATGTTCAGTACTTCAGTACTTTGATTGTATTCGATATGGTTTAATTTGCGTTTTCTCCAATGATACTAGAATGAAGTATTTTCTTAATTCTGTGTTGGAAGGGAGAAAACCCATATGAGAATATGTCGACAAATGCATTAAAGATATAAGGTTACCTTTTGCATTTATAACTGGTGTTTGTATTCCCCGTTGTCCTATTTCTGCATAATCATATGTTCTTTTGACCTCAAAACACTTTTCTCCTTTTAAGTTATCTGAAAACCTTTAACATACGAATTCCAGCTCCATTATAAATCAACATTTAGGTTAATATATTTACACGAGGACTTTTTATACAATATTATATATAAACATACTAAATAAATAAATGATTTGGAAAATACGTTGAATGTATAAAAAGTCATGAGAATTCTGAATGCAAAATACGTTGAAGGTATAAAAAGTCATGAGAATTCCGAATGCAATTAGGTAAATTTCCGTTAATAATTATGTTAACATGTTGAACTTCGACCTCGGGTTCAACCGGGTTCAACCGGGGTTAATAAATCAATTCACAAATAGAGATCTCCTTGCGCTCAAATGTAATTCTTAGTGAAGTATACTGGCAACTTCTTTTACAGAAATATATACACATTTTATCATTAATATATTGTCATGCTTCTGCATATTCACTTTTGCTTACGCTGAACTTTAGTTAAATTTGATTCTATGCAAATTTTATTACGTCAAGCAATAGGAGTAAGAATATTTTTTTCGCGCCAATATAACCTGCATCCCCGCCTGCATCAGTATTATATTGTAATCTTTCTGACATTTCATTTAAACAGCGTTTAATAATATAGAGTAATTTTGGTAAGTATTACTTATTAATGTTAAAGTTCTCCAGAGGTCGTTGTCTAGACCTTCTTGACGGTCAGTTTAATCCCATTTATCAATTATCCCCGACGACAGAAATGTCAACCCAGTCCATTTGTGTGATGAGTGGAAATCTAATCTATTTGATGAACTAATTTCTTCATTAACTGTACATGCAATATTTATGTATTATTTGACAACCAATCACATTCACTTTGCATGTTTGCATGATAAATGGGTTATGTATGTGTGAATTGTGTAGTGTATTGTAAGGGCGATGCAAATTTGTGACGTCAGTGCTCGATCACGTGACATTATTATTTATAAACAAACGGACTCCCCATGTAACACGTGTGGGAATTATCCATACAAAGTGCAATCAATCTTATGTTTCACTATTTTATGATATTTGTGTGTCTGTTTGCAGATCAGTAGTCAAAGTAAAATAGACATGTGTTATTGTTCCTGTTCTGAGTTGTGATTTTTGGTGGAAGAAGACTTCAAGTCTTCTGAAAGCCTTTACTGCCCGGGCTGTAAAATCATTGAACCGTGACCAGGACGTATGCCGTATCCCTTTCTGTGCTTTACAATTTCATAACAACTTCCGTGCCTTATTTTTACACCGATGTTTACACATGAACTAATCTGCATCATTTAATTTATTAGTTAGGCTTGAAAAACGTTCACTATCGTTAGTGTTATAATTTCTCATGTTTTAATGTATTAATATCAACCTATTTATTTATGTAAATTATTAGATTTCATCTCATCTTACATGAACGTTATTTATTTACTTGTAACCGGATGTCTTTTAAGTAGAGTTTGTACATGCGTGAATTTGGTATCGGGTCGGTTCGCCCTGATTACATGTTCGCCCTTGGTCCGTTCGCCCTGAGTTCCTCCCTATAGAGTACATTCACCCTGGGTTCCTTCTCCTTACTTTTATCAGGAAGTATTATATTGACTGCTTTTATCAAGGACGTTTTATACGTCGTTGCAATTATTAAAAAATAATAATATTATGGGTATTAAAGTTTAATGAACTTATTCGGATATTTATATGGTATAAATTCTCGAAATTCAGAACCACGTTGGTTATGTATCTGCGCATGTGCACAAATGGGAAATTTAATTGTGCATCTGAAAGTTCAAAATAATGATATACAGAATTGTCATATATTCATACAATCCATCTTGAGGTAAAGTCAAGTATATACGTGGAGAGTACGACTTCAAATCAATGATGCTTGAAAAAAGCAACAGATTTAGTTGTTCCGCCTGCGTTCAGGTCTTTATTCATATTCCAGTTTTAGACAACATGTGTTTTTTAAAACGAAAGTTAGAATATTTAAGTATGTTATTGCGATGATAAAGAGTCAAGCGCACACTTGAATCTGCTGGTGTTTTACACATCAAACAATGCACCGTCTGTTGACAGAAATATCAATGTACAAACCAAGGATACAAATCCTTGTACAAACTAATGTCTGTTGTTGGATTCCATTTCGAAAGTACATAGTTTTCATGTCGGTCATTGTCGGAATGTCCCCAATGATTGCCTTTATTGCCTTAATACGTTTCAAAGTTTTAGAAGTGATAAAAAACGGGATTTAACAACTGAATAGTCCAGCCCTTTACCGTTATTCGTCATTAATTGCACCCTTTTTATACGCCCGTTTACGGGACGTATTATAGTATACCGTTGTCCATCCGTCGTCAACATGTCTGACAATAACTCAAAAACACTTTAACCAATTTGCATGAAACTTTGGTGAATTGTTTATATCTAATAACTTGGGCTCCCTTTCGTTTTTTATAAATTTTAGATATTAACTTTCCAAGTTATTGGGTTTTATTCATTAAAAAGGAGGATTTTCCAATTTTCGGAATAAAAACTCAAAAACACTTTCACCAATTTGTAAGAAACTTTATTGAATTGTTTATATCTATTGACGAAAGCTCCATTTCGATTATTATAAATTTTAGATTTTACGTTTCCGAGTTATGTGATTTTATTCATAAAAAAGGGGTGATTCTCCAGTTTTCAGACAATATCTTTAAAGTGCTTTGAGGAGTTTTCATGAAACTTTGGCGACTGGTTTATATCTATTAAGATAACCTCCCTTTAGTTTTTCATAAATTTCTGATATGACATTGAGAAGTTATTGAACTTAATTCTTTTAAAAAGCGACGGGCGTATCATGCGCTCATGGCGCAGCTGTTTATTTGATAGTGTATAGATCTGAGTGTTGTTCCATAATTATAATTCGATTTAATTAGTGGTTCAGATGTATTTTTTTAATAGATTTATCTGTGACTACGCAGAAGCACCAGGCTTGGTATGGAAAACTTTGGTAAAGTGAAGTTTAAATGGAGGTTTTCTTCAAATAATCATGCATTTTCTTGGAGATGGAAAAGGATGGGAGGGTGCAAGTATTTTTTTTTTGCAACCACGAGTAGTCATTTTGAACGTTGGGAGGAAATAAATATATTTTTAACACTTTATTCTACATGAATATCTACTTTAAAAGTATTGTGATGTTACAACGAAAACTTATTGTTGACAATCTTTCATATATTTGCAAGATTTTATATGAAGAATATAGACTCATTGATTGCTTGAGGCCAGTTTATATTTTACTGTGAATGTAAAACTAAGGAGATGTGGTATAATTGCCTTAGAGACAAATATGAGCCCAAATTGTCGTGGATAAAAGACGTAAGCAACAGGAAACTCATTTTAAGCAGTTTCTTTAAACATTTATATTGGTCAGAATATTTATCTGTATTAAAAACTATACTAGATTTTCATTTCTCGTTTCAGTGTTTTTTAAGCAGTGGCTGTACCTTTCCGGTTACTATTCATGTGTTGTGTATTATGTATCGTAACACTTTATAGTTACTGGACAGGTTGAATTTAGGCAACAAAACATCCAAACAGCACCAGATCATTATGATCATTTGCAATTCCAGCTGATTTCAGATAAGTAATAAATGATAAAAGAAAGTTAGAAAGCTCTAGTTCATGTAACCGATTTTATTAGATGATTGATAAATATTAAATACAAAAAAAACAATGATCGTAATAAAGAAAATATAAGTTTTGAGATTGAAATGAAAGTAGATCATGACATGATGTGCCTACCCATGGGAAGTTGCATACAGCAAGTCCAGTGATTTTGGCAATATCCAGTATGTATGATTAAAATAAAGATTTAAAAGATTTTGCATTGTTATCAAATTGGTACATGCATGACATGTATTATTGTATGTGACGGCAACTGGGGAAAACAGATCTCCTTGTGAAATGAAAACAGATCATGACATGATGTGCATATAGCAAGTCCAGTGATATTGACAATATCCAACTTACGTACAGATGAAAGAGACCAGTACTGATAATTAAAATAAAATTTTAAAAGATTTTGCATTGTTATTTAAGCAGTACGTGTATTATTGTATGCAGGACAGATCTCCTTATGATATCTTATACATTTAATGCCAATATATACTTTAATTAAAAATGAAATGGGGGTTTGTCATAGACACAAAATATTAACGCAGACTTACAGACTTCATATGAAGCACCTTAATAAAGTGCAGTCACCAATCTGAATAGTAGAGTGTCCCGTACAGAAACTGCTAACAAAAGCACACAAGTTTCACATGTGAAGCACATGAGATGCAAGTTAGAATTGTATGCAAATCAGATTGCTCACATGTGCAGTTTGGTAGTTCATATGTGCCCACAAAAATCTAACATAATGCTCATATGTGCAATTCAAACCTCAGGTGAGCTTTTATCATCCATGTTAGTTTTATGTCAGTTTTGTACTTTGAAAAGTTTGTCCATTCTTCTAACCATTCAAAACTAACCTAGATCATTGCTCATATATGAGCTTTTTCAAAATGACATGCCCAGTCATGTACTTCCTGTAAATTCAAATTCAAAGCATCAATTTGGAGGGAGATGGAGATGAAAAATTTTAAGCCATATTTTGTGCTATTTGAAGTTAATGGCATTGTTGGAATCTGATAACGTTAAAACCAGTGTGGCTGTGGTTAATTATTTGTAAGTTATCATTTCTATTTCATTATGTTCATTTTTGTGTCAGATTCTGAAATATAGTACAATTTTAAATCCTTTATGGGAGTATAATATGCAGGTTGCTTCAAATAAGTACTCCATGTATATAGATAATTCCTTTTTAAACTTTCTGAAATACAGTACTTAATCAATGACATTCATTATGTACTAAACTTGCAAGTCCCTCCATTAGTTTTATAATGTAATGTTATGTTTTTAGTCATTATTGTTTAAATAACAAAAAAAGACAAAATAATATGAAAATCATAATTAACTGACAGTAATTAAAGAATGGCACTTAACATGATGTGTCAGTTATTTTATTTTTAATTAAATTATTTAAGATTTTCCTTTAAATTTGAAAAATATTCCTATTTTGAAGCAGCCATTTTGTTTTGATCTTTAAATACAATTTAATCATCATCATCTGGGAATAATTAAATAACAAAATCAAACGGGTCAACTATTATTCACGTGTGCAACATGTGAGCAGCTGCTCATATGAGCAATCTGATAAAATGCACATGTGAAACAAAAGCTCATATGAGCATTTGCACGTGAGGTTTTTAACATGCAAATTAGGTTAGTTTCATATGTGCAATTTTTTTGCTCACAAAATGCTCACCTAATTTGCATGTTAAAAACCTCATGTGCAATCATGTTAGTTTCTAACGTGAGCATCTTATGTGCAACCGTTTGGTAAGGGGTATGTCTATGATATCATTTCAGCAGGCTAGGAGGTTAAGCTCACTTTCAGTAACCCCAAACACTCTTTAATACAATATAATATTGTATATTACTGTTTCATTTTATTTGTATTTTTGTAATTCATCACAATAATAGTCACCAGTTTTAGATTTATGCGCTTTTCCTATATATTTTTTATATACCGTAAATAATAAACAAACACCAAATATGTGAATTTTTTTTTAAAGATAAAAGACTTTTCAATTGAGCGATTAAACTTAAGTCACCTGGTCAAATATATATATAATTTAATTTTGGATGTAACACGTTTTCTGATTGGCTGAAAGTGTTTTGTCTATCAGCTCATAGACATAATTTTGTCATGTAACCGTGACGTTTTTATCATGATTTACGCCTTTTTAGAATTAAATTATAAGGAATGCCTGTAATATTTTTTCTTTCTATTCGAAATAACCTGAAAAATGTGGTGCACACTTTTAAATAACCCGCTACGCTGGTTATTCAGTGTGCACCACATTTTTTATGTTATTTCTTCATAGACAGAAAAAATATTACAGTCATTCCTTAAATAAAGAAACATATAATGCAAAGATGTCAGCCTTTAAACAAAACGGTCACCGAAACAGATGCCAGCATCCAAAGGACATGACTGTCAGCATTCAATTTATAATGTGTTGAGATAATTTTTACTTGGAACTGGGATTCCAGCATCCCTGAGATTAACTTTAAAGGATGAACATCCATTTTTTTAATGGGATGGCAGCATCCAAAGAGAAAGTTGAGTCTGCAGGCATATAATTGGGATGTCAGCATCCAAACAAAAGGTATATCAAAGTCTATATATATAATAGTTCCCAGCATCCAAATGCTGGTGTGTTCAATATGGAACTTTATAAAGCCATATCAGCATCCTGCAAAGATGAAGATGCTATTTCGATATTTTTATGCCCCCGCCAAAGCGGAGGGGGCATTTAGTTTTACCCTTGTCCGTCTGTACGTACGTACGTCCCAAAATTGGTTTCCGTTCTCTAACTTAAGTTTGCCTCAACCAAACTAATACACAATGCTTATTACCACAAAACACAGATCAAGTTTGAATTATGGTGGCGTCACTTTTACTGTTCTAGAGGTATGCCCTTTACAAATGAAAAAATTGCTAAATTTTTCATTTTTTTTTCTAAAAATATCAATGATGCCATTGTTCATGGAATTTTTATACGACCGCAAAAAAAATGTGCGGTCGTATATTGGTATGACGTTGGCGTCGTCGTCCGAAGACACATTGGTTTTCGCACTCTAACTTTTGTTTAAGAGAATGAATCTCTATGAAATTTTTCCATAAGGTTTAATACCACAAAAGGAAGGTTGGGATTGATTTTGGGGGTTATGGTACCAATAGTTAAGGAATTAGGGGCCAAAAAAGGGCCAAAAACAAGCATTTTTGTAACTTCCAGACATAACTTGTGTGTTAGTGTATGGATCTCTCTGACATTGTACCACAAGGTTCCATATCACAAAGGGAATGCTGGCACTGTTTTTGGGGGTAATTGCCTCAAAATATTAGGAATGAGGGGCAAAAAAATGGGGCAAAAAACAAGCATTATTCTAGTTTTGTTGACAATAACTTGTGTGTTAGTGTATGGATCTTTCTGAAATTGTACTACAAGGTTCCATATCACAAAGGGAAAGCTGGAATTGAGTTTGGGGGTAATTACCCAAAATGTTTAGGAATAAGGGGCCAAAAGGGGCTAAAAATTAGCATTTTTCTAGTTTCCAGAGAATAACTTGGTTTCAAGTGTATGGATCTCTCTGAAATTGTACTGCAAGGTAGCATACCACTAAGGGAAGGCTGGGATTGATTTTGGGGGTAATTGTCTCAATATTTTAGGAATTAGGGACAAAAAAAACAAGCATTTTTCTAGTTTCCAGACAATAACTTGTGTTCAAGTGTATGGATCTCTCTGAAATTGTACTGCAAGGTACCATACCACAAAGGGAAGGCTGGGATTGAGTTTGGGGATGATGAATCATAAGGGGGTTCAAAAAATTGGGGGGGGGGATTTTTTCCCCCTTTTTTTCTTTAAAATTTTCCATTTTAAATTGGTTATTTCTGATTTATATATAAAAGCAAATAATAATGATATGGTTTGAATAGGTAAATTAAAAAAATTAAAGTTCTTAGACCACATTCATTCTGTGTCAGAAACCTATGCTGTGTCAAATATTTAGTCACAATCCAAATTCAGTGCTGTATCAAGCTTGAATGTTGTGTCCATACTTGCCCCAACTGTTCAGGGTTCGACATCTGCGGTCGTATCAAGCTGCGCCCAGCGGAGCATTTTATTAAAATTGGAGTTATCTTCCTTTGTCCATGATCATAGTGAATCAACTACAATCATTGCTTTATACAATGCAATGTTTAATTTTGCCTTCCACTGATAAAACACAGATCAAGTTGAATTTGGGTAGTGTCACTTTAACCATTATTGAGTGATGCCCCTTTATAAATCGAAAAATTGCAAAATTTTTAGTTTCCGTTTGCCCCAACCAAACATGAAACCTATTTACAATACTTATTACTATAAAACTAAGATCAAGTACAAATTTGGGTAGCGTCACTTTTATTGTTCTTGAGTTATGTCCCTGTATAATTTTGTATGCAAGCGGGTGCATCATCTGTGTCCATGGGGACACATTCTCCATTTATTTTGTATAATCCGCCAACACATTTTTAAAATATCCTGTATACAAAAATAATAGTTGTTAATTGTATAAAACAAACTCTCAACTACAAAAGGTAATGAAAGAATTATATAGGCATCCCATATTTTTTAAAACCAATAAAATTTGTTCAGCATAATCTGCTACCCATAGAGATGAAATGAATCCGTATGCTTGAAGTAAGAATAGCATACTACATGTATATTATCATACATGAAATTGAATATTATGTCCAGAACAATGCAAGACATAGAGGTGTATACGAATGAAAGTTATGATAGATCCGAGTTTTATTCAGAATGCACCAATAAGAAACCGTAGTTTTTCTTCAATTTATTTACCTAAAACTGTTATATCAGCTGCAAAATTATTATTATATGTATGCCTACATTGCATTACACAATGGAAATTAACAATGTATATTTATATAAACGATCAAACTTGTAAATAGATAAGCAAAATGAATGCATCTGTACCAGGCGTCCATATGGCATTTAAAAGAATAAGCAATCTATGCGATTTGCATGTTTTCGTTTAATGTATGCTAGGCACACTGTAAGTTTTTCTTTAAATTTTCTATGATGGTAATATTATCTGAATGGCCATATTTCAGGAATAGTGACCTCCTTTATTATATACTCACCTGTTTATATCCCAGGCAGCCCATTTGTCTGCTGTAGCGGAACCAAATGGAAACCAATCAGATAACAAGAACACAAACTCCGATGCATCAGGTTGTCGGCTTCGTTTCTTAGTCTACATGAATGAAAACATTACTTTTTTAAGTTTTGCAATGTAAACTAAAACTGAATTTAAAAAAGAGGCGGCATTCAACAATCATAGATCATTGGAATTAAGACGGACTACACGAGCCAATTAACCAATGTATTTGGATCGTGTTATTTTTTTTTACGCATGGTTAGTCTCGAATATGCATCTGCGTGTCATGTTATACTTGTACACATATTAGATAGTTCATGTGCCTGTCCCATCATGGCAACCTCGTCAGTGGCTATCTTATGTTATTTCGTTTGTTTTGGTTATTGGAGAAATAAGATTTTTCACAAAGTTTTTAGATACGGGTGATTTAGATAGAGCTTGGCACGATATGATATGATATGATATGATTGCTAGCATTTTTCCAAAGATATTCTGATGACAACCTTTAAAATGAGTAAAACAGTATAAATATTGTAAACATCTACTTTAAGGTGTGCATTTTAAAGAAAAGTTATTGTTCCTTAAAATTACCTTAACTACTTAACTTACTTAGAGTTTTTTTTTTAAATTCTGATCTCAATGCTTCTTTACCAAAACTGAAAAGTTTCAGATAGTATAGAAAAAACAAAACAATGGTTGATACATTTTACCTTTAAACCAGAATTTTCTAATATTATGAAAGCTCCAGCTAATCCATCTGATCTCTGTGTTCCTAAATGAGAGTGGTACCAGAATGTTCCACGTGGTCGTGCCGTAAATCTAAAAGGACCAAAAAATGTGAACGAAAGAAATCACTTTACCAATAGAATGTATGTTTTTTGTTCATTTTCCACATTGCCATAGTAAATATTACGACAAATATAGCGAACAATATACGAGATAATTTTACTGTGACATTTCTTAAACGCTCTTATACATAAACCTTATCAAATAACAACTACATATAGAACTGTTTGTTGTGATGAAACGCAATTTTTAAGGTTTACGAAAAGGGAATATAAACTGTTATCACAATAATAGTTTGTTAAAGAATATTTCAATGAAATCTTATTTATTCTTCAGTTAAAAGTTAGAAAAAATATGATATTAGATTGTGGGTTTTAATGTATTGTTTCTCGTTGTTTTATATTATTTATTTTACTCATATTTGACAATGATTAATAATTATGATCTTTTTATGTATGAGATCGTATTTACCCAGATGTAGTTTCAATACTTGTGTTGTGTGTAACGATGGTTATTGTTTACTGGTTTTCCGTTCATCTGTTGAATGTTAGACTAACGATTTGTGAATTTTTAATTCTATAAGCGTATTATACAAAATTAACTGCGCATGTGTTTCTGGAATTTCAAATATCAGGTATATTCGAGGATACAACCGTTTGGTAAGCCAAACACATAAACCATTCAATAGCATCAAAACCAAATAGGATTGAGAATAGAAACGGGGAATGTGTCAAAGAGACAACAACCCGTCCGAAGAGCAGAACACAGCCGAATAGCCAAAATCGTTTGAGGAAAGCTATATTATTTCTTGTTTTTCTAGTATGTAAATTTTATAAATTTCGAATAAATACCACAAGCATTAAAATTATGCTATTAAAAGAGAGAAGAAAAAAGAAAGCCAACAACATATCTATCAATAGAAAATTTTCAGTTTTCAATTATTTTATTTTAAATCAATTATAATACCCCATGCCAGGGTGTTTATACTCTAGCACGTTATATATACCTGTAAGTGAATGTTTCTCCTGGATTGATAGGACATTGTGTCACTCTTGGTACTCCATCCATATATGGTGTTCCCTTCTGCGGCAGTCCATGCCAATGAAATGAAATACCTTCCATCCAAAGATCGTTCTTCACGTGTATCACGATCTATTTTTTAAAATTTAGAGTTAAATTTCAAACAGTTGTAATGACGATAGTATTCTTCTTTTAGTGATTTTCGTCAGAAGATATATTTTTTGAGGTATCCAGGTTTTGCGTGCAATTATCGCCACTTTTGAGATTAGTTCATTAATATTGAATATGTAAATGTACCAAAACAGTACTTAATTTGGGAATTTCTGTTTATATCTTTCAATATATCTTTTCATAACAGCGGATAAGAATATGAAGTATTATTACTACTAGTATATGTATATAATAACAAAAATGAATGGATTTCCCTTGTTTGGACTTTATGCAAATGTGTCTTTATTTGAATCTAGGTGGTACTAGTATTTTCAGCTTTTATCGGCTATATTTATAGTTGTCCCGTAATTGTAATTCCAACGAAAAAGAAAGAAAATGGATTTTGAAGCCATATGATTGGAAAACTTAATATCTCTTTCAAAACTATATCTTATATACCTGTTGTCCTTCATAAACTACCAATGAAGGCCCTGGAATTTGACTATTTATAGCAAATGCCATTCGGGGTTCACCATCACCCGTTATTATACTGTCTTGAAGGTCATCAACTATAATATACGAAACAAAAACATACAGTGTAAAAAGTTTTAAATATTTATTGTTAGCTATTAAGATTTTAAAAACGAATACTTTTAGATTTCATCAAATTATATATATTTCGTATACACATTTGGATATTTGATATATTTGCTAATGAGAAAACTAAAATGTATGCACCACTTCACCCTGTGAACTAAAGATAAAAAATTAACACAGATATCTGACGCTATAAAAAGTAAGATAGGATTCAATACAATTCATTATTTCAGTTATGTCTCCCATTATGCATACACAAAAAATACAGTCATAAAAATCGTTTTTATGCATGAGCCAATCTATGGAGTTTACGGACACAAAGTTAATAAAGCCGCCTCGAGTGCGGGAGGTCGTGGCATCGAACCCCGGCCGGGTCAAACCAAAGACTTTAAAATTGGTATTTGCTGCTTCGCCGCTAAGCACGCGGCATTAAGAAATAAGAGCAAAGAGCAAAGACTGGTCGGCTCGGAGTCTGAATAATGTGTCTGGGTAAGGTGACATGTCTTCCTGCGGACTTGTGAACTAGCACGTTAAAAATCCGGCTCAGTGTGTCGGAAAAGCCATTCATCATTCATAATTCAATAAAATTTAATTTTTAAACTGCTCTTAGTACGGGAACATACACCCCTTGTTCTGACAAGTGCTTATTACATTTAATTGATCGAATTTAAATTTTAGAAAGGCAATACGAGAGAAGTAGGAAACTTAAGACTATGACAGAGAGGATTTAAACGAATGACAGATGAGTTTTAAATGTGTAATTACAAACTAGAGATAGATCATATTGTTTAACACACCAAACAGAAAATATTATGCTATGTGTCTTTAGAGTATATGACTTTTGTAACCAAACCTGTCCTGTAAAAGTTGTTTGAGCCACAGTCTGTCCTAGCTTGCAGTGTACCATTTACTGGTACTATTGGATATCGTGTACCTGTTCCAGAGGGTGGATTGTAAACCATTGTCTGTATATAGTTAACAGTCCAATTATATTCACAAATTGTTTTAGTTATATCACAATTCGGTTCCACAACATTATCGAATGATGACGTTATCAGTTTAAAAACAAAGCATAATGGTATTGCTGTAAATATTTTCATTGTGGTCATGTTTGGCCTAAAAAGTACAAATAAAATTTTACAAAAATAAGGAATGATATGCTACCACTAATTAAAACAAAGTGTTATCAAAAGACTTTGACATATACTATGAACAGTGAAACATACAATTTCCCCCCTAATTCTATCAACATGACAGTTTTTCCTTACGAATTTATATTTTGATTAAATAAAAAACAATATGATTAAATATTGTTAGAATCTTAAAAGTACATTCGCGAAGCTACAATACGTATATATTTTGATAAAGTTCCAAAAGGCTTTATAAAAACCCTAGATAGGAAATTGGCCTTACCTAATTTTTCCCGAATGCACTGTTTTTCTGCAATTTATTTTTTTACTATATTGACATAAGCAAATGGAATAAACATCTACTCAGTGGTAAGCTTAACTTAAAGAGTATACTAACCTTTGAGTTGAATGTTATCTAACGATTTTAGATGACCGGCTTTGTCATTCAAATCCAACCAATTTGAAACACCAGACCAGGCACTGCTGATATATTTCTCCTAAAATCTTAAAGTGAATTAGATATGTACATAAAAGCAAATAGAAATACTATTTTCTAGTATATGTAATGTCAACAAAACATGTGAGACTGATGTATAGTAGCAAGCATGGTAATTTGTACTTGTTTTCAAAGTTATCATTATCTTGTCACTTGATGTGTCAGTTTGAGTTCTCTCAACTGTAATGCATGCCTATGATTATGATAAATAACGCAGAGCATACCATTTAATTTGGATTCGATGGCACATTATATATACTTATTGAAAAGATTCATCCTGATAATCTGCCTCAATTGTGGTGGATCCAGGATGCAAAAGAGTGGGAGCATCAATAACTTAGGGAGTGTAATTTAGCAATAAAATCTAATGTGGCTAGCTAAAAAAAAAGATAACAGTAAAGAAAAGGAAGACTTGACCTCTTGAAATTCGTAAATGAAAAAAAAGTCAGGAATGCGAGTGCAGTTAATTATATTACACCATGAATCACTAGTCACAGCTTACGAACAATAAACCGACATATCACAAAGAACTAGGGTTGAAAATGCCAAAGAGATAGGGCCAATTTCTCCTCATCTTGTTTCACATCAGGGCAATTTAGTAAAAGTCTTTCAATCTTCACTTACATTCATAGTACCACAGCATCCTGTGTGTACTTGAGGTTCTAACAACACTGTCGTTTATTTCTAAACATAAAATTGAGAATGGAAATGGGGAATGTGTCAAAGAGACAACTACCCGACCATAGAGCAGACAACAGCCGAAGGCCACCAATGGGTCTTCAATGCAGCGAGAAACTCTCGCACCCGGAGGCGTCCTTCAGCTGGTCCCTAAACAAATATGTATACTAGTTCAGTGATAATGGACGTCATACTAAACTCCAAATTATACACAAGAAACTAAAATTAAAAAATGATACAAGACTAACAAAGGCCAGAGGCTCCTGACTTGGGACAGGCGCAAAAATGCGGCGGGGTTAAACATGTTTTTTGAGATCTCAACCCTCCCACTATACCTCTAGCCAATGTAGAAAAAACAAACGTACAACAGTACGCACAGTAAAACTCAGTTTAAGAGAAGTCCGAGTCCGATGTCAGAATAGGAAACAAAAGAAAATAAACAAAATGACAATAATATATAAATAACAACAGACTACTAGCAGTTACTGACATGCCAGCTCCAGACTATATAGATATAGGAAGATGTGGTATGAGTGCCAATGAGACAACTCTCCATCCAAGTTACAATTTATAAAAGTAAACCATTATAGGTCAAGGTACGGCCTTCAACACGGACCCTGGGCTCGCATCGAACAGCAAGCTATAAAGGGCACCAAAAATTACTAGTGTAAAACCATTCAAGCGGGAAAACCAGCCATCTTATCTACATAAAAACGAGAAACGAGAAACACGTATAAACTACATAAACAGACGACAACTACTGTACATCAGATTCCTGACTTAGGACAGGTGCAAACATTTGCAGCGGGATTAAACGTTTTAATGGTACCAAACCTTCTCCCTTTTCTGAAACAATAGTATAACATCACAACATACAAAGACATACTATAAAATATCAATTGGAAGGCTTAACTCAATCAAAAAACTCAATTTAACACACAATGAACGAATAAATTTGATCTGTGATACCTGAATGCAAATACATAGTTAATAAAAATTATAAGGGATAAATAAATAAGGTCAAAAGTAATTAACAGGTTTAAACAAAGTTAAAGTATGATACCATTGTGAAATGTTAACCAATATTTAGAAAATCATCACTTTTGAAAAAACCTGTGTCAAATTATACACAGGTAAATGAAAATAATTTTGTTGTTAAGTATACTTCTTCTTCTGTGTGTATAAAATCTAGACTATCAACGCATAAAGCTACATGCAAGCTGTAATTATGACCCGGCTTAATTTGGCGGAGTATTCATCCAAACATGTGCACTGGGGCATTCTTAATCAAACACTATAAATCCTATCAGAACTAAAGTTTTTTTATTGCATTTTAGATACAAATAAATTCGTTTTGCGTAAAGATGTCATTTGATGCAAATATTTTACAAAAACCAGTTAAATTTTCAAAACTGATTTTAACACCAATTTTGTAAGCATGTTTCTATCGAAATTATCAACTGGATTGCGTCTACCTATGATATGTAAAAAAACAAAATAGAAAACTATGTCAGAGATCATTACACCAACACGTCATATATTGGCATTTATATTTAGTTAAACTCGTGAAAGGATGTCTTAACTTCCGTTTATAAAATCATGTTTCATTTGCAACATTGAAGTTTGTTTAGTACTTCTTATTTGACAAGTTATGAATTATATATATAATGTATTTCCCGTTGACCTGGCATAAGACGCCGGAAGTATGAAGGGTTGCTAAAACATCTTCAGGAAATATTTAAACTTACTATTCAGGTGTTTTGAAAAATCATAAAAACAAGTCATTATTTAGTTAAATATTTATAAATTTCCAAGATTTTTTTATTGAAACGAAATGATACCTAACATTACGTCTGTTTTTCTTTGTTGTTTTTCTTTGTTTGTTACACAAGGAAAATATTGCATGTTCCAGTTGTCGTACAGTGCATGTTCAAAATGTCCCTAGTGTAAAATTACCATCAAATAGTTGGAAAAATATAAAGATATTGATAGGACAATTAAAAAATCACAAGTCGCCTAATGCAGACTCAAGACAAAACAAAACCCAACTCAAAACAATCTTATTAAATATGGAGACTAAATAATATGCTCCAGAAGTGTAAATATGTCGCTATCCTATATTTTAAACTCAGTGATGATAACAACAAAGTCCCCATTTGAGTTACTATAGGAATGCGCCCAACGGCCAAACAAACATAACTACAACCTACCACCTTTATATATGTGTAACTCATGTTTATCTGGAGGATAGCAAATAGGAGATTACGTAATAGCCGATCGGTAAAAAGGAAGAAGAAACCATGGTAAAATAAAAGAATGAAATGTCAAACAACGATATATAAGTCAAAGATCGTCTCCAGACGAAATAGAAGAAAAGATATAAACCACTACATACAATTATCAAATAAGATAAAATAACATATACCCTACTAAAATTCAATAATGTACTCCGAGTATCTGAGATGCACCTGCAAAGTTAGAAGCTCCTGTTTAACTTGTAGAACCAGTCGTTTTTCTCATGAAAAGTAAAGAGGCATTGACAAATCGCATTCAGTAGTAATTCACTGACGAAGGAAGCGGGATTGTGGATACATCAAATGGACATTTTTGTGGTTGTCTGTTACACAGAAATTGTAACAGATATTCCATAACAGTGCCACCAAGACAAGAAGGCGGTTGTTAAACTTTCGGAGAGATGACATCATCTTCACCAGTTAGTCCCTGGTTTACTCATTTCAATGTAAGTAGCAAAACTCTACCAAGAAAATTCTTATAGGAAGACAAGCTCACTAATTTTATGACAATAGTCTGTCTACTCCGTATGCTGATATAGTTGGAATGTTGATAAATAGAAATGAAGAGTTCACATTACTTATTAGGACAGTTAGTCATATCTTTTGTCGAAATATTTAAGTTTCAATCGACTCTTACTATCAAATTGAATGATAGATCAGACAATGCATAAAAACCACATACACTAAAAAGTATAAAAAAAACAACATCGAAAACACCAACAAAAACTAGACGAAACCCTGAGAAATCAGTATTCAACCCACGTGATTCATCAGGGTTTATATTAAGTTTCTGTTGGCACCTCGATTTATTTTACAATGTTTTTTAAGCTAGTGGCTTTTAACAACGTAACGTTCGTGGTGATGTTTAAGCCAGAAAAGCGCTTCGGATGCACGAAATTTATAAGCTGTCATTTTCATTTACTTATTGCATTATTTAAAGTAAACTAAAACCATTACTTTAAACTGATATCACATCTATAAAACGGTCTTATCGAAAGAACTATACACGTCCATATTTATATTTTTTGTTGATTATTATCTCCTCGTGGTGAGTTTTGACAATCTAAACTTCGCGGGATTTACACATTTGTTTTTAATATCTGTTTAAAGTGATATTCCTAATTCCATGTAGCAGAAGATAATCACAGAAAAACGGAACATGTCACATTGTTCATAAAAACAGATATTTCTCAATTTTTTTAATTAATTTTTTACATACACGCATGGGTATTAATCGTTACTCACGAGTGTTTAATTAGGGTTTTATGGAAAAAAAATCCACAGGATTCATTACTGAAATTTCTGTTATGACAAGAACCCAATTAACTTTTAAAAAAGGCAAGAAATAGAAAATACGAATTCAGGATTACTGAATTTTCATTGATAATTTCTTGTTTATTACTATAATGTTATATTTATGGAAACTAATCCATGCATATTAAACTTGTGCAACAGAAAATCTATTCGATTGCACTTGACATAAAGAACAACACAAATAAGTTAAGTCTGCCTCATATACTGACTAAAAATCTGGCGAGAGTCGGCTGAGAACAAATCTTAACAAAAATAAAGATTATTTCAATTTTCCCATTGTGAACTTTCCATGTTTTAACTTTATGTAGCAAAAAGTAAAATAACAAAAATACCGAACTCCAAGGAAAATTCATTTCGGAAAGTCCCTTATCAAATGACAAAATCAAAAGCTCAAACACATCAAACGAATGGAAAACAACTGTCATATTCCTGACTTGGTACAGGCATTTTCTTATGTAGAAAATGGTGGATTAAACCTAGTTTTATAGATAGCTAAACCTTTCACTTGTATGACAGTCACATAAAATTTCTTTATATTGAAAACAATGTGTGAATAAAACAAACAGACATAATATGTAAAAATAATAATACATATTATTACATCTATAAGTTGTTACGATAGTCAAGTGGTTGCGTTTACCTTAATGATTTCCTTGATACATGTATAGGGATATTTCTTACAAAGAAGATGTTGAACAAAGATATCTTAATGGCAACATTCAAAGTTTTACGGACGCCTCCATGATTTGGTTGATTGTTATGGTATTTCTGCCACAGATGACCGTGAATTTGTTCAATTCATCGCAGCCATCATCTTGTACTCTTTGCATCACTGGTTGCTACACGTACTTATGTCCGAATTTTTATACTTGACATACGGAACACGAAACAGTGCTCAAATTTGATCAGGAATCGAATAGTTTATCAATCCGGAGCACCAGCCGGTTTTAGCTAGGTTCTTGTTGCTCAATTTTTAGTTGCCTTAGCAGTGTTTTGTTGACTGTTGGTTGTCAGTTCGCTGTGTTGTCTGTATTTAATCTGTTTAATTTGATTAACCCCTAAGTATCTTCTCCCCCTTTTTGTTGACTGTTGGTTGTCAGTGCGCTGTGTTGTCTGTATTTAATCTGTTTAATTTGATTAACCCCTAAGTATCTTCTCCCCCTTTTTGTTGACTGTTGGTTGTCAGTGCGCTGTGTTGTCTGTATTTAATCTGTTTAATTTGATTAACCCCTTGGTATCCTCTCCCCCTTTTTGTTGACTGTTGGTTGTCAGTGCGCTGTGTTGTCTGTATTTAATCTGTTTAATTTGATTAACCCCTTGGTATCTCTCCCTCTTTTTGATGACTGTTGGTTGTCAGTGCGCTGTGTTGTCTGTATTTAATCTGTTTAATTTGATTAACCCCTTGGTATCTCTCCCTCTTTTTGTTGACTGTTGGTTGTCAGTGCGCTGTGTTGTCTGTATTTAATCTGTTTAATTTGATTAACCCCTTGGTATCTCTCCCCCTTTTTGATGACTGTGGGTTGTCAGTGCGCTGTGTTGTCTGTATTTAATCTGTTTAATTTGATTAACCCCTTGGTATCCTCTCCCCCTTTTTGTTGACTGTGGGTTGTCAGTGCGCTGTGTTGTCTGTATTTAATCTGTTTAATTTGATTAACCCCTAAGTATCTTCTCCCCCTTTTTGTTGACTGTTTGTTGTCAGTGCGCTGTGTTGTCTGTATTTAATCTGTTTAATTTGATTAACCCCTTGGTATCCTCTCCCCCTTTTTGTTGACTGTGGGTTGTCAGTGCGCTGTGTTGTCTGTATTTAATCTGTTTAATTTGATTAACCCCTAAGTATCTTCTCCCCCTTTTTGTTGACTGTTTGTTGTCAGTGCGCTGTGTTGTCTGTATTTAATCGGTTTAATTTGATTAACCCCTAAGTATCTTCTCCCCCTTTGTGATGACTGTTGGTTGTCATTTCACTGTGTTGTCTGTATTCAATCGGTTTAATTTGATTAACCCCTAAGTATCTTCTCCCCCTTTTTGATGACTGTTGGATGTCAATTCACTGTGTTTTCTGTATTCAATCGGTTTAATTTGATTAACCCCTAAGTATCTTCTCCCCCTTTGTGATGACTGTTGGTTGTCAATTCACTGTGTTGTCTGTATTTAATCGGTTTAATTTGATTAACCCCTAAGTATCTTCTCCCCCTTTTTGATGACTGTTGGATGTCAATTCATTGTGTTTTCTGTATTCAATCGGTTTAATTTGATTAACCCCTAAGTATCTTCTCTCCCTTTTTGTTGACTGTTGGTTGTCAGTGCGCTGTGTTGTCTGTATTTAATTGGTTTAATTTGATTAACCCCTAAGTATCTTCTCCCCCTTTTTGATGACTGTTGGATGTCAATTCACTGTGTTGTCTGTATTCAATCGGTTTAATTTGATTAACCCCTAAGTATCTTCTCCCCCTTTTTGATGACTGTTGGATGTCAATTCACTGTGTTTTCTGTATTCAATCGGTTTAATTTGATTAACCCCTAAGTATCTTCTCCCTCTTTTTGTTGACTGTTGGTTGTCAGTTCGCTGTGTTGTCTGTATTTAATCTGTTTAATTTGATTAACCCCTATAGGTATCTTCTCCCTCTTTTTGTTGACTGTTGGTTGTCAGTGCGCTGTGTTGTCTGTATTTAATCGGTTTAATTTGATTAACCCCTAAGTATCTTCTCCCCCTTTTTGTTGACTGTTGGTTGTCAGTGCGCTGTGTTGTCTGTATTTAATCGGTTTAATTTGATTAACCCCTAAGTATCTTCTCCCCCTTTGTGATGACTGTTGGTTGTCAATTCACTGTGTTGTCTGTATTTAAATCGGTTTAATTTGAGTGAAAGTATCTTCTCCCCCTTTTTGATGACTGTTGGTTGTCAGTGCGCTGTGTTGTCTGTATTTAATCGGTTTAATTTGATTAACCCCTTGGTATCCTCTCCCCCTTTTTGTTAACTGTTGGTTGTCAGTGCGCTGTGTTGTCTGTATTTAATCGGTTTAATTTGATTAACCCCTAAGTATCTTCTCCCCCTTTTTGTTGACTGTTGGTTGTCAGTTCGCTGTGTTGTCTGTATTTAATCTGTTTAATTTGATTAACCCCTTGGTATCCTCTCCCCCTTTTTGTTGACTGTTGGTTGTCAGTGCGCTGTGTTGTCTGTATTTAATCTGTTTAATTTGATTAACCCCTAAGTATCTTCTCCCCCTTTTTGTAAGATTGACATAAGTATAGCATTGAAGAAAAAAAAACAAAAAAGAGTAGTAAATAATTTAAATAATTTATATGAAATAAATGTATGCTGTTAAGTGTACTGATACATAACAATTCATTAAATATTACGAGAAACGTTTAAAACCAGGATTGATATCTGTAAATAAAAAAATACCCATTATAATAGTGTTGAGCAAGAAATGGATTTTAGATTTATATTCTCCTTTATTGTGCTCCGTGTTGAAAAAAAAAATACGGAAAGTAATCACAAATAGCTGCATTGACAGAATATCAAATTTATTTTAATTATAAATAAGAATTTATTTAAAAGAAATATCATATAAAAGACGAATTCAAACAAAAAAAAGGTCTTAGTATATAGTTCAGTCAATAAAATCACATATCTTCATTATTGAAGCCTTAAATATCATGGGTATAGCATGACTGCAACAATGGAAAATACCTAGAACTTAAGCTATCCTGAAAAAGAAGGAAACACTTAGTTTTCAACAAAGTAAACTAGCCATTTAATGTAAATACAGTAGACACTCTCACTCCACCAGACAGACTATCCCGTAACTTAAACATCAACGGTTTCCAGGTACCATCACGTAGAATAGAAGTGAGGAAAGAATCGATCTACCCAAGAACAATAAGATACTGGAACGCACTACCACTCACCACCACCAGTGCAGGTAGTCTTGAATGTTTCAAGACTCACCTGAATGAGACGATCTAGACCACCGTCCAGGATGTTTTAACCTCATTGTATAAAGAATGTATAGCACAAATCTTCACATTATTTTTTTTTCGTATACAATATTTACATGCGCATCCAAAAGTGGCAAAATAATCAGTATATTGACGGTGGCCGCATAATGGTAGAAGTAGAAGTAGAAGCCATGAAAGCTTAACATAGGAAACAATCGTAGGTTGAGGTCGTGTCATGTCAGCACTTCATTTTTGATAACTACTTCCTTCTTAAATAGGTCACGTCTTATTGGACATTTTTTAAGATAACAAACACAAACAGATATGTATTTATCAATTACTGACATACATGGATTTAATTAGATCAGGTAATTCCAACATAACTTAGCAATTACTGAGTTCTAAATTTTATCGTTGTGTCCATAACAATCTCTTTCTAATTCATCTAATAAAAAGGTCGTTATATAAATAAACTAGGTTCAAATAGTAAAATGATTCATGATTAGTAATTTGGAACCTTGATATTATCCAAGACTGTGAAGTTAAGAAAGTTATCCGATTAAAAAAACTTTTGACGAATTCACTTTGTATAAAATAACATGCTGATTTTGAATGCGTATGTCAAAAGGTACATGTATTAACAAAAATACCGAACTCCAAGGTAAATTCAAAAGGAGGAAGTAGCCCAAAAGCGGTGCTTAAAAGTGGCGTTAAAACACCAAAAATCAAAAATCAATCAAATGGAGGAAGTCCATAAAACCTGACAAAATCAAACGTTAGACTATATCAACCAACTGAACGAATGGAAAACAACTGTCATATTCCAGACTTGGTACAGATATTTTCTGAAGAAAGTGGTGGTCTAAACCAGGTTTGATAGCTAGCTAAACCTCCCACGTGTATGACAGTTGTTTATAGTTAAGTGGCGTCATTGAGAAGGTTTGATGGAAAATCTCTTCAATTTGCATTGAAATTCTCATGAATACCAGAATTTACTAAATTAGTTAAAACACGTAAACTTCGTATTTGTTTTATCATTTGGTCCATATTATAATTCGGCTATTGAATATTAAGAGTACGTTAATTTCAACTCAACGTTGATGATTGTCCTGAAACCCTGAAAAGACAAGTTTCATCAATAAATGTTTTCGTCTGTATGCATATACAAATGTATCTTATGCTTCTTTAGAACCCTACAGATACTTTTGAGATGACCAACGACTGTACGTGCTTTCCAATGCACCTATCTTAAATCCAATCCCTATTAAACTATTAAAAACCATCAACTGTATCTGATCAAAGTTATTTATAACCAGTTGATAAAATATTTAATTTGCATGTTTTTTTTGTCTAAAGTTTTGCTTTGTTTTGGTAGACTGAAAATGAATCGTATATAAATTGCAATTTTAAGAAGCTATATTTTCTCTTGCCTCAGGCTATTCTTAGCTTTCGTGAGGTAAAATAAAGGTATGTTTTTTTCTCATTGTTGAAGGCCGTACGGTGGCCTTTGATTGCTTACATCCACTCCATTTGAACTCTTGTGGACAGTTGTCTTATTGGCAATCATATCACATCTCCTTATTATTTTACTATATTGATTTTAGTGTGTGCGATACGTGATTTGGAGGATATTGTTTTGGAACGCTTGAGATGTAAACGTTTAAAAGTAAATATGTATATACCTTTGTCACCATCAAAGCCAAAATAGGTGTGAATATTTTGCAATAGAATTTCATTTTTAGATTGATTATCCATTGCTGTTTGCTTAACGTTCATCGGCAAATATTTCATGAAAATTCAGAGGGTTCATAATTAGAAATAGAGCTTTCATTTCGGCGTCAAAGTTAGCTATGGGAACAAAACACCTCAAAATAAGACAATTTCTACAATACAATAGGGTATTCCACGACTATTCCAACATGTACTTTACCTTCTTTAGAGGTTTAAAGTCGTGAATCATATCCACACTGACGTATCGGTATTTACCAGTGTTATCAGATTATGTTATTTACAAACTCCAGATAAACAGTAAAAACAGATACCGTTATGTGATAACGGTATTAACTTTCAAATGAAAAACTTCCTTGTTTTAATTCCTAAAGTGATGAAAAATGAAGAACACAACAGCCTTTTGTATTTTGGCAATTCTGATTTCGTTCTATTGTAGTCTTGTTCATGGGTAAGATACTTATTATACTTTATATATATATATATGTATGTACATAAAACACAGTTTAACATCAGTAGGGATCTCAAAATTATGTCAATGACATGATTTCTGTCACTGTGTTAAAACATGAATGTGTGTTGACGATATGAAAACATGACCTGAAATGACGAAAGGGGGGATTTTTTTTTTATCCAAATAAAAGAGAATCAAATGTAGGTCATATTTTTCATATAACCAATTCTACAAGATCTATCAAATTTAAACTAACCGTTATGACTTGTTGGTCTACTTTGATATTTGATATGTAAGAAATTCAAAAATACAAGTAAAAAGTTAAATCACAAAAATACTGAACTCCGAGGAAAATTCAAAATGGAAAGTCCCTAATCAAATGGCAAAGCCAAAAGCACAAACACATCAAACGAATGGACAACAACTGTCATATTCCTGACTTGGTACAGGCATTTTCTTATGTAGAAAATGGTGAATTGAACCTGGTTTTATAGCGCTAAACCTCTCACTTGTATTACAGTCGCATCAAGTAAATAAATTCCACCAAAATGAAAGCGCTTTGGATGGGATCATATTTCCGAGTCTCAAAAGTAAACGCAATTTCAGATGAGAAAGTTTAAAAAAGAAACGAACGATACAAATTACGACGACTGATGCAAAGTGAAATCAAATGAATAAAATACCCGGAAGTGACTGGTAAGCAAAATCGGGAGGTTGAAGAATAGAGGAAGGAAGTGGAAGTTAGGTTGAAAATGGGAGAGGGTATCCCCTATCCGCATCTCAAAATGTCAGTTAATGAATAATACTACACATTCTCGACAAAGAAGTAATTGGGATGGCAATGGGCGCATACGAATGAGAGTGAAAACATTTATTTGATTATTCTTTTTCTTCCTCATTCAGCGAATAAAATAAAGTTACACATGTTGTTTTCTTATGTACAATGTCTGTAGAAGTGAAAATTGTGTAATCACTTTTCGAGTTCGAGTCCACAGCAAACCTGAAGTTTTTAACGATTTTGCAGTATCCAATAGTTTATGTTACTGCGTAAAATCGTGATGGCCGAAATGGTAAATGGGTATTTATTGGGAAATTGATATATTCAAAATACAATCCATTAATTACACGATTCCAGACAGCAGCTACCCCGAGGATCGGTACACATCAAATGAAAATGCAGGAAAGTTAACGGACTCACTACGAAATACCAATTCTCCTTTAATCATGTTTTGGTTCATAAAAAGCTATAAAGTCAAAGGAACTTTTGGAGGCATCCACGTCAGGAACTTTAAGCCACAGTTGAAGTTTGTGGCAGTTTTGTTACAGTTAATCACCAAAAATGATTCTTCAATCAAGTCGAAGTATACGTAAATGGGTGGTATTTCAGATTTTTATTGAATTTTATACATACATTTTTAAAAGAACTCGTTGAACAACATCTGAATACCGGAAAATTGATGCTACTTTCAGAGATAAGATTAATCAAAACTAGATATAAATGTATATAATGTACAAATAAAGAGCTGCGCCATGAGCGCATGATATGCCCATTGCCAACTGGACAGTTTTTGAAAAAAATTCAACTAATAAAGTTCCATAACTCCGCAATGTCATATCAGAAATTTATATAAAAAAAACCAAAAGGGAGCTTATTTTAATAGATATAAACAAGTCACCAAAGTTTCATGATAACTGCTAAAAGTATTTTTGAGTTATTGTCCGAAATACTGGAAAATCCCCCTTTTTTATGAATAAAGTTCAATTACTCCAAAACGTAAAAATCAGAAATATCAAAAAATCAAAAGGGAAATTATGTCAATATAAATAAACAGTTCACCAAAGTTGCATGAAAATTGTTCAAAACATTTTTGAGTTATAGTCAGAAAACTGAAAAATTCGCCATTTTTTATGAATAAAATCCCATAACTCTAAATTCTAAAATTTATGAAAAGGGAGCTTACGTCAATAGATATAAAAAAATCACCAAAGTTTCATGAAAAGTGGTGAAAGCGCTTTTGATTTTTTGTCCGACATGTTGACGACGGACGACGGAAGGACGGACGGACGGACAGACGGACAACGGTGTACCATAATACGTCCCGTGAATGGGGGCATAACAACCGGCCGAAAAACTGCCTTTTCTCGTAATTCCTTCCTCATAACATGTTTTAACCTGCGTCGTCAACCGCTCGACTCCGTCCGTTATGGATAGCATAGGTTACAGGATGACCTTCAACGCTGAAAAGTAAGCTATAAAGGGACAACAAAATTACTAGTGTAAAACAATTCAAACATAAAAAACGGCCTTATTTATATTCAAAACGAGAAGAGAAAGTATCCAATAAATGAAAGAAATATTATAGGTTTAATTCCAACGCTGCAATTTTCACAAAACGTTCTTGTCGCACATGAACATGGATAGCATCATAAATGATTTTATCAAGATTGGCAAATATCCGAGTCCGTTAAAATTACCAAAAATTCCAATATCCACATAAGAAGAAAACGAACTTGATGGATATAGGTTTTATACATGTTCTGTACCTGTCAAATTCTAAACACGGTATCCTATAGTAAGTATCTCTTTTCAAGATTATGGAAAACCAATCTTTCTGAAGGGTGTTTGTATATAAAAATAAGGAGATGTGGTATGATTGCTAATGAGACAACTATCCACCAAATTTCAAATAAAGTGGATGTAAGCAATTATAGGCAATCGTAAGGCCTTACACAATGAGAAAGCCCCATACTGTATAAAAAATTTGAATTTTTTACGTGTGTTCGTGGGTAGATTTTAATTGACTAACGATTAGAATTTGAACTTTTTTTACTTTCACAATTGAGTTTTTAAAAGTATCTAAAACTCACCCATTTATGGATTTGTAGTGATTGCATTAATGGATTTCTTCTCTTCCTTTCGTTTTGTGTTATTTTTTTAATTATTAAACGGACAAGTGCTTATTAAAGAATATTTTGTATATGCTTTGTTTGTAATTTGGAAGTTTAGTACGTATATAGTTTCCGAAGGACAATTCTACCAGTCAATTTGAAGTTTAACCAAAGAGGCTGCAAACATTTAAAAAATGAAGGCATACAAAGCAATGAAGACTTTCAAAAGTGTACTCTTTATAATGTGGAATCCGAATCAATTAATTGCAAACTTATCTTTTTTGATACTAGTTTCTTTCCGTCAAAAATAGCTTCGGGAAACTGCATTTTTCGTCGTATACATTGTATATTCTAATTGAAACCACATAATGAAAGAGTAAAATAAATGGATAAGCTTTAGATACAAAATTTCAGCATAAACGAGTGAAAATAAAATTATGGATAAATTATAGATTAAGGAACCACACATTTTTACTGCGCATATTGTAACGATTTGAAAATGGGAAGATATCTTTCCGATCGCGATTCTATTCAAAATAATTACCAAAAGTTGTAAAAGATATCAAAGAAATAAACTTTTGTTAGACCTTCAGCGGATACGGGAAATACACAAAACATTTTTCCGTCTCAGGAGAACGTCTTCCCCGTAAGGAGCATCCGCTTGGCTATGCAGGATGTATAAATAAGTAGCCACGTCCAATCGGAATAAGAATTAAATCGGATGCCTCGTGAAGGAAGATTTCAACGGTTTCTGCACGCTAAAGATTCCTTGCAACAACAACTCACTCAAGGGCCCGTATCTGGCATGTAACAAAATTTCTTTCACAATCAAACATGCCCTTATTTTCAAATAGCAGTATTTCCCACAATTAATCCGGGTCGTCCTACTTTGAGCACTTACCTTTTAGATTTGTTAAAGCCGTTGTCACACCTTAAACGGATAGCTCGAACGGACGCCGAACGGATGAAAAAAAAGTTTTCTGTTGTCAAAATTTGTATCCGTTGGGAGTCCGTTGGTGTACTGACCATATAAAACGGATGCATAACGAATGGTTAACGGACACACACCGGATATGTAACGTTCGAGAAACAGAAACGTACCTGACAGAACGGATGTCGAACGTACATCCAACGGACGAGCACCGCATAAAACGGACACCTAACGAAAGCGTACTGGATAAAACGGATGAACAAAGGCGGCAATATTAATACATGTAAATCACATAAACGTGACCTTAAAATAATTAAAAAGTTTTCGTGTAGCTAATTGTAGTTTATAGTCTAGAAGGTTTATATTTGCAACATTTAAGTTCAGTCTGGCCTAAATAAGAGCTGTTTGATAGTAAAGACGTGCCCTTACTCAGCGATCCATTATGAATAATAAACATTCATGACATTAAAAAAATCTGACATACCAATAATTGGCATTTCTAACGCGAAATTTTCAATTGGCATTTATTCGTTTTACATTCGGTACGTATCCGTTTTATCCGTTATCCGTTAAAAGACATGCATTGTGTTGCCCTTTATTGGTTCAGTAATACAAAAGCCTTTGAGTTCTTTGTCTTCATGATGTCTGATATATACATGTATAATATTTACAGGGGATGGTGTTCCAGAACTGCTACTCGTTACGAAAGGAAGACAGTTTGCTGTAGATGGGACTGGCATCACTGGTAAGTTATCTTTATGTTAACTAATGGGCTACATTTATCTGGTATATAGTATATCAGTACATAATTATTCTGAAGTAAAAATATCTCAAGAATTATAACAGACAGATAAAAACTGCAAGTAACAAAAAATATCTGCAATACAGTTACCCAAAACAAAACAATGGCCGAACAATTGAATGAGTCCTTATAGTTGTTGCTCTTTACACATTTTGTTTTACTTTTTTTTTATAAATTTGCAAATTATCTCGAAAACTGTTATATATAGGTAAATTTGTTATTAGCAAAAACAATCAGCTATACAAGAGCTACAAAAATGCCAATATGACCGAAACCATTAGATGATTATAAAGCAGTAACTGCCCTTAAAAGACGATTTTTGACTTATTTTTGTGTTTTCGAATTATTTCGAAGACTATAATAGATAGGTACAGATTGTGCACTGCAAACAATCAGCAGTGCAAGATCTACGAAAATGTCATAACTGATTTCAGTAAGCGTAAAAATTAATATCAATATGGCATATCTTCATCAGATGCGCGATTCAGGCTAAGTATTATATTGAATGGAAACGAATCGAAAAAGAGGGTTGAATGGGACACACAAGAGGAATTAATTTGGTCTTCCATAATAAATTTATGGCATTTGTGTAGAAACGTAAAGTTAATCCCTTTGTAGCTGTGAACTACTCCTCTTTTTAGAAACATACATATGCATGTAATCTGAAAGAAGGGTTTACTTATATATAAAATTGAGAATGGAAACGGGGAATATGTCAAAGAGACAACAACCCGACCAAAGAGCAGCAACAGCCGAAGGCGACCAATGGGTCTTCAACGCAGCGAGAAAATCCCGCACCCAGAGGTGGTCATATATATAAAAAAAAAAAACGTACAAGAGTACTGGTGCAACAATTTCTTATTTTTCTATTTTCTTGTATTTTTTCTCTTGCTGACTTTCTTGTAGATCTTGTTTTGTTGATAATTTATACTACAAGTATTTAAAGTTTCCCTATTATATAAGTGTCTATAAGAAAGTTCACTTCATTTTGAACGTTAATGTGACCACAAAGTTAACCTAACTTTAAACTAAATCTGTAAGCTGACGGGACAGATGGACTAACAGATGGACGCACAGACCTATAGAACATTATACCCCGGTACTATCGAAGGCGAGGCAATAAAATATATGATAATATGCGAAGTTTTGTCGAATTTGTGTGAGATTTAATATAAAAATAAGAAGATGTAGTATGATTGCCAATGAGACAACTCTCATCTTAAGTTTTTTTTTTTAATATTTTTGAAGTGATTTTTTGTCATTTTGCATAGACCCTCACAACAGACTGTAACCAAAAATTAAAACAAACAACAAAGTACATATTGTTATTCCTATTGACTCTGTTGAATTCATTCTATTTTCTAAGTAATTGGTGGGAATGGAGAACTACTACAACATACGCAACTGAAAGGTACTGTTGTATTGGATGGACAGGGAATAATTGTAACACACGTGAGTGAATATTTTCACATACAATTATTATATATATGTGCAAATTTATTGTCACATACAAGTTATACAAATTTTCTAATTAAATGAAGTAAAACAGTGTTCACCTAAGAATGACCCTCAAGAATACCAGAACATTCTTTATAACAAGGAAATTACTGCATACACATAATGCATGCATATCTATCAAATTTATGACATTTGACCAAACGGCGAAATAAACCTTCTGACTATGACACGTCACCAACATATCAAATCATGAATAGTTTAAGAGTCGAAACAAAAAGCAACCTTTGTTACTACTGCCCTTCACTTTAAATAAATCGGTTACTGGTAATTTAAAAATGTTGAGTCAACAACAGCCTGCCCACTTCGCTGTGTACACCAGTCCTACACAATAAAAGCTGTAGAATCGCGAGGAACTTAAGGTCGTCTGTAATGTTCTGTAAGTTAGGCACAGCAATATGTGGAAACAATCGAGGTATATGGCATGCAGGTTTTCCATTTTAATGCCACAATACGTCAAATACAGCGTTACAATCATAGTTGAAGGCCTTACTCGATTAACAAAGGCTAATTTAAATAAAGGCAGTTGATCGAGTGCAGGTAGTGTTGCCACGATGCCACAGAAGCACTAAGGGAAGAACAAAATCTTGTTACCGCAAATTTGCAGATCTTAAAATTGTTTGGGATAAAGTTCACACGATTTTTTATTTGTAATTCGTTGTGTTAACCCTGTATAACGCTACATTATTGGATGGAGAACGTTTGTCGTAAAGTTATCACATAGTAGTGAAAACTCAGAAGCGACATGATTTATACTTTAATGAAGTATTTTTCATACTTACATAAGTATCAGACGTAATCAAATGATATTGATGTGATTGCATGCTAATAACATTAACGGTACCAATTTTACTGCACCAGATGCTTAGTGATGTCATCCTGTACGGCAGAGAAAAATAGCAGTCTGCAAGATAAACCATCTACATGACACAATACATCATGTACTACCAGTATGTTAAAACCCTAGATGAGGCAGACGAGAAAGAATTATTCGACAATCGAAAGCTATATTCATATATAGTCAAGGTGGCCGAGTGGTCTAAGGAAGTTGACACAGTGCAGGAGGTGTTGCAAGATTTCACAATTGCCGATGGAAATAAAACAAATACTATTGCGTAGATCTGACATGGTAAAGAAATTTGCAATGATACGAAATATTTTTCGCAAAAAGAAACAATAAAATATACAATATTTGTGTATAATATATGCATGTTTATACGTTACGGTGTACATCTTATATCAATCAATATATTTTTAAACATTTTTCGACTTGTATAATTTGTTTCATCATCTTCATCCTCCTCGTCATCATCTAGTCTATCAATCTACTCCCCAAGAGGAATTTGAAGTGCATGCTTTTGTTCGTTACTCGTTACTCGTTGCATGTATAAACAGTATATATTTTCCTTTCGTCCTAGCTGTGACAAATTTTAATTTGGAGCATATTTTTCGAGAACCGCTACCTTTTATTTGCATAATTTCCATAAACATTTTATTTTCCAGCGATATGTGATCCAGCTTGTGCTAATGGAGGCACTTGTATTAATCCAAATCAATGCAAGTGTCGTGTTGAAAACACAGGGCGATTTTGTAAACAAAGTAAGTAAACATTTACAAAATAATTTACACCTTTATAATAAGAATATCCCACTAATAAATCTAGCTATTAAGAGATTATCATAGTTAATCCATATGGCTGTCGTCGCCATATGGATTAACTATGATAATCTCTAAATAGCTAGATTTATTAGTGGGATATAGTTATACTTAAATAAACAAAAATCACGAGAAACCTATCAGGATCCTAAATTTGGATGAACACGATATCAAATGTAATGTCAGGAGGAAAAATAATGTTCCGTCTATAACTTGTTCGGAATCAGTCCGTGAAATATATAAAATAATTTAAAAAAAATCAAAACGGGTTTGATAATTTACAAGTCATGTCTTCTTTGACTGTCCATGACGTTAAAATACTAAATCACTGGGATGTGTTTTAGTTGATTTTAGTCTCTGATGCATGATTTTTCATTATTAATTGTTTTTGGCTTTTAACTAGCTTTCAGTAGCTGCGAGTCCTCTCAAATCGTACTTTCGTGTCAATTTTACCTGTTGTTACAATTTGTAATGTGTTTTTGTTATTTAATGTTTACTTATTCAGTGTTATATCTAATCTCACTATTTTTAATATATACCACCTTTGATAAGTGTTTAGTATGACGATAAATTTTCACTTTTGTTCTCGTACTAGGATTTTGTAAAAAAAAAATTCCGTACTCCATGTATACCTTACAACTAAATTATTTTTATTTACCTGTGTACGTTATTTTATTTGGCGGCATTTTGTCCAAGGTTTTGGTTGTCTTTCTGATACTGTTTTAAAATCCCTTGTTTTATTAATTTTGTATTTACATTGTGTCATAGATCAAATTTATTCGTTCAGTGTATGTTCATTTGTTTTTGTTACTATGTATTTTGATTGAGTAAGCCATTCCAATTGATATTTCATAGTGTGTCTTTCTATATTGTGATGTTACACTATTGTGTCAAGAAGGGGGAAGGTTGGCGCATATTTAAACGTTTAAACCCGCTGCATTTGTTTGCACCTGTCCTAAGTCATGTTCAGTGGTTGTCGTTTGTTGATGTGGTTCATAAGTGTTTCTCTTTTCTCGTTTTTTATATAGATTAGACCGTTGGTTTTTCCTGTTTGAATGGTTTTACACTAGTCATTTTTAGAGCCCTTTATAGCTTGCTGTTCGGTGTGAGCCAAGGCTCCGTGTTGAAGGCCGTACTTTGAACTATAATGGTTTACTTTTACAAATTGTGACTTGGATGGAGAGTTGTCTCATTGGCACTCATACCACATCTTCTTATATCTATTGATTATTTACGACTAATTATTATTCAGTTAAATAAATAACAAAAAATACAAAAAGATGGAGATTTTAGATATTGAAATTCTTTTTGACAGAAAAAAGGTATTATTGCTGAAAAAACTTATTGTCTGTATCTTTTTAATATTTTCGTATTGTAATTGAGAAGTTGAAGCCTGATCTAACAAGTTCGATTGTTTCAAATTTTATCATATTCTTCTATAAAACAAAATAATCATAAACTTTTGCATTTATTTAAATTATGCATCTCAGTTCAGAAGTAATACATAAAGTCTGATCAAACATTTTTTTTAATCTTTTATGATTTTTATTAAACTCTTAAATGAGCTCAACAAATCAGAAGTTATTTTGGATTGAATTAAGTGTTCAATATTAAAATGAGATGTGATATGATTGCCAATGAGGCAACATACCATTAAAGACCATAGGACATACAGTAGATGTGACATATTCCAGGTTACAAGAGCACGATTATTTGTTTACATTATAAGTAAAGATGGTACTCTGAAAGAATAAAATATTGAACGGCTCCTGATTTGGTGATACAGGCTTGGAATTTATTTTTCATCAAATGCTTTTCCATTCAGGTTTAAAAAAATCGTAAAATTAAATTTTTAATATTTTACAAAGTGTAAAAAAATATATTCAATTTATGTACGAAGGAGCCATTAAAAAATTGCCTTTCCCATTTAGCGAAAAAAATAGACGTTTTTCTTTCAACTGCATTTGGAGTCAACTTTTGTCGCATGACCATATACAATTTTTTTGGCTGTAATACAACGCTAACATATCTGGAATCAGGAACTGCTACCCATTTTTTTGTACTTTGTGTATTCTCCAAGAAATGAAATATGGAACACCACTGGTACAATATGGAAAATGCATTCCGAATAATTGCGCTCTTGTAAGGTCACAGTACGGTTTTTTAAAATAGAACAAAACCTTTACCATATCGTTAGCTATAAAAGGCTCCGGAATGACGAAATGTAAAATAAATTAAAAAGAAAACTTGTTAAAATGATAGCACGAACTATAATGAAAGAAAATATATTAAGGGCATATACGATACAGTTTTGATTCCACAGAGACAAAAATTTGCATGCATGCTATTTTTTACCTGATAAATTGAAATATGTAATAACATGAAAAAACAAATCTTCATGTTCCACTTTTAGAGATAAATACCGAATGCCCTCCGTGGATGTTACTCCACCTGTTACACTGATATCTGTTTTTCCTCTTTTAATGATGATTTCATATGCAACCTAATCCGTTTGTATGTCGACAATAATAGTAGATGTACAAACAACGAAAATCACTGCAAAATCAATCTATGAGAAGCACTAGGTTATATTATAGATTCGAAAACACAAAACGGAGAGTTGATTTGGTCGCGTGAATGAAAATTAGTTAAAAGAAACATTTTTCGATTGGCAAGAAAAAAAAATGACACGATACTCTACAACATCATCTCTTATTCTTTAGAACAAAAAGTTTGATAATATCACCAACAGTCAAAGAAAAGAAGCCATGAGTGGTACAGTACTCATAAGCATTTGGCAATTTATTCTAAACTTTTATTTTCAGGTACATGTTCACATAAAAAACCATGCTTTCCTGGAAGATGCGACGAAACATCTATGACTAAGTGTAGCTGCATAAATGGTTTCACTGGCCAAACATGCTTAACCAGTAAGTACAAATTTTCAGAGTTTTGCTGGTGTGCTGAATGACGCAGGAACAAAGTGAAACATTACAAATTGGTAGTTTTGAAGCCTTTATTTAATAATTCCATATATCACTCTGAGCCAAATAATGGAAATGACAAAAATGTATACAACTATAAGCAGCTGTAAATTGAAACATGATGGTATGAATAAAAGAATATATTTTGGGGAAAATGGCATACTGAAAACATCTATGCCTACATGATCCGTTATACCATTCAATGGTTTTATAACAATATATGACACTCCTGTGAACATCATATTCACCTTAGAAAGTAGTACCAGCCCACAGCAACGTAACGGACGATATTAAAAAAAAACGTTTCAACGCTTTTTACTGAGCGAAATCATTGTCAATATAGTGTTTAATATAAAATAAGAACATGTGGTATAATTGCCAATGAGAGAGTCCAAATGAAGCGAATTTATGCAACTATAGGTCAGCGTTCAGCATTCAAAAATGAGCAAAACACATAGCTTATAGTCAGCTACAAGAAGCCACCGATAGGACAAAAACGCGAAACAATTCAAACTAAAAAAAACATGGCCTGATTTATTATAAAACAAGAAACGAAAAAACACCAATTATGACAAACAGGAACCAACGACAACCACTAAATTACAGACTCCTGACTTTGGAAAGGCACATATATAATGTGGCGGGGTTAAGCATTTTTGTGAGCGCTCAACCATTCCCCTTTTTTGAATCAGTGGTGTAAACAGCACAATATAAGAACAAACTGTAAAAATCAGTTGGAAAAGACTTGAATCACCAGATCGTCTAGGTACACAAAAAAACAACTAACGTAGAGATAAAAAAATACAAAGTATCGATCTAAGAGTACTTGGAGTTACTGAAAGCTAGTTAAAGGGAATAACAATAACAACAATTACATAGATCATGTTCTCCCAGACTAAAGTATCAATTAGTGCACACCCAACACATTTAGTATGAAGACGTCATGAAGAGTCTGAGAAAAGCATTACCTTGTGCAATCCCTAAACATAAATACAGGATATCGGCATGATGTAGGACCATAAGTTTTCATAAATGTATAGCAATATAATAGTTTCACATGACAATTTGTCGTCACTGAGCAAATTCAGAAAAACATACACAAACGTTGCGTTTTCAAAGATAAAGCAACACAGGAAGATGAAATATTAGGAAACCTGAAAATAATTTATGAAAAGGGCAAAACAATAAAATTAAAAAATATAATCAATGTTTTCATAGTTTAAAAAATTTGTTATACTCTAAGAAAGTGCCACAAATTTCAAATTTCTTTCTTTCAGTAATTTAATTGTGTCTAAAATATTTGAATACATTTGTTGTCAGTTCAAAACCGTTACTGTGAAATCTCTAGAAAATGTAAGTTTGTTTAATCATTCTACGGTTGAAGTTTTTTAAAATACAATTTAATATATGACACTGCCTTCGTTGTTGACTTTCAACATAAATTGCGTAGTTGAGATGGATATTTCTTAAGTAAATCATTTGATAGAATAATATTTTTACAAATATATAATAAAAAGAGCATAGCATGGCATTTTTCATATACGATGTATTATTATGTATTAACAGCAGAACTTGTGATTTGAGTCGTTCTTCCTAATAAACTCGATTCACCAATTTTATTTCTGCTTGTTAGTAAAATAAGTATACCCTGATGAAAACATTTTCATATTTCGTATCAATCCAGACACGTGAATGTTGTAGAAAGTCGCAGATTGAAAATTTTAAAAACTAAAATCGTTTGAAGTCATGTTTGCACGACATAATTTAAGCTTACTTTGTAAAATGCCTGAATTGTGAGTCAATTGATAAAATGCCTAACCTTGACAAGAATTATTTGAAATGACTAAAAATAGTTGAGATACATGTCAGACCAAAAACCCATTTCACGATGGCAGAATGTCGATTTTTTCTTGCAATGGAACAAAGATTTACAAGCACATGTTTAGGGAATCTATTTTCAAAACAGAAGTGTGTTTTATTGAGCCGAGAAAATATGAAAATATTTTGATTGACCGATTGCTGTTACTTCAAAAATTTGTAGCAAATATGTCATGCATAATTAGGACTTGATCTGATCAGGATGATGGACAGGAATTTCGACTGTCAAGGAAAAGATTGTATTTTGAATAGGGACAGAAATGATGTCTTTTAATACGCCACCCACTAACCCTCCAAAAGATCTTAGCATACATATAGCGTGATGCTCCCTATATGATGCACCAGATTTAAAGTCCCAATTCAGAAAGAATGACAATGTATGCATTCTGCACAGCCAAACAAATTCATATTTCTAGCATGAGTTTTACTGGCGAATTGGTTAAGTGTCATTATAACCCAGTCGGTACTTGGGATGGAAATGTTTTTAACAAAATTTCCCATGTATTTACCATGTTAGTCAACATAATCATGCTAATATTAGTTTGAATCTTTAGGGAATACAGTAAATAGATAAAGATATTTATTTTTGTGCTGTTTGCAAAAACCGATGTTTAAGAATATTAAGTGTTTAATATATAAAAAAAAGTATTGACAGAGCTGATTTTGTGATGGTTTTACCAAATGTGGTTGTAGTGCTAGTAGTCAGACCTGGTTTAACGCCAAACGATGTCTTTGCAAACAAAATCAGGACAAATGTGTAAAAGATCAAAACATTACATAAATTTTACAAGTATTTGTTGACGTCAGTGCCTGTTGGAATTGTAAATAATTAGTTCAGTGGAATTTATTTGTAATTGTTAAAACTATTAAATTGCATACTGTTGAATTCAGTAATTATCATAGAAGTAACTGCTCTTTCGTTCAATATTTTCATTTACTGAGTTTTTGTGAACATTTCATTTGTGTAGTTATTTCAGACATTTTCTAAAATGCATGAAAAAACGGTCAATATGTAATATATAAATTTAGAAACGCATGTAACTTATAATATATATATCTTTCTCCCCTAAGTTGTCACTCACAACACTGCACAAAGAGCATTCCCTACAGCCAGGCTATCAGAATTAAGCGAAATTGCTCCACCAATGGTACTGTGAAAAAGCGATTACAAGAGCTTCGCAGTCACCTAAAAAATACAGAAGGGACTACAAAAGAAAAGATGTTGATAGAGGTTTCTCTCGTGCTAACAACATCAGCCGAGATGAACTCTTAAAATATGAAGAGAAAAGGTCAACAAAAGAGTCCCGTTTGTGCCGACTTACCATCCTAAATTTGACAAATTATCACAAATTATCCACGAAAAATGGAAAGAAATCGAAAACATTCGAAATTATATAAGATCTTTTCCGAGCCACCAGTAGTGGCTTTCCATAGTCCCAAAAGCCTTAAAGACTTGCTGGCGAGAGCCGATTTATCCTCTAAACCAGTTTGTTGGTGAGTCAGAACAGCCATTTCACAAACGTATGAACGGCCATCGTAGTGACTATGAATATAAGCCAGACCTTCCTCTCAGTTGACATGTGAGATCCCCTGACCACACTAAGACAGATCTCAATCGACTGACTACTACCAACATTGACCACAATACTGCTTGGTCTAAGGAGGAGAGTATTTCGCGGGAAAAATGTTGATAAGAAAATTTAAAACGTTGGCACCAAAATGGGATCAATGAAAAGGTGTAGTTCTAATCGCGCAGTGCTATTTATTTGGAATGTATAACTAAGCAGTCTCTGTTGGATCTCTTTTATCTTCGTCAACTCTGAAATTTTAGATTGATATCAGTTCAAATCACACAGTACTAACCATTTGGGATGCATACATAAGCAGCTCTGTTATTATTACTTTACCTTCGTCATCTTTCAAATTTAAGAATTATACCAATTTAAATCTAACAGTGCTATTCATTCGAGATGTACAAATACTCAGCCACTGTTGAAATTACTTAACCTCCGTCAACTTATTGAGAATCGCACAGTACTAACCATTTGGGATGCATAAATAAGCAGCTCTGTTATTATTACTTTACCTTCGTCATCTTTCAAATTTAGAATTGTACCAGTTAAAATCGAACAGTGCTATTCATTGAGGATTTATGTCTAAGCTGTCTCCGTTGTAATAACTTAACTTTCGTACCCTGTGGAATTTTAGAATTGTACCAGCTCATATCGCATATTGCTATTCTTTTATAATGCTTATCTATGCAGTCACTGCTGTGAATACTTAACCTGTTAAAATCGAACAGTGCTATTCATTTGGAATGTTTAAATACTCAGCCTCTGTTGTATTCAATTAACCTTCGGCAACTTTTAAATTTTAGAATTATACCAGTTCAAATCGAACAGTGCTATTCATTTGGAATGTTTAAATACTCAGCCTCTGTTGTATTCAATTAACCTTCGGCAACTTTTAAATTTTAGAATTATACCAGTTCAAATCGAACAGTGCTATTCATTGAGGATGTATGTCTAAGCTGTCTCCGTTGTAATATCTTAACTTTCGTCCCCTGTCAAATTTTAGAATTGTACCAGCTCAAATCTCATATTACTATTCTTTTGTAATGCATATCTATGCAGTCTCTGTTGTAAATACTTAACCTGCGTCAACTTTGAAATTTTAGGATTATACAAGCGTGGTTCGGTTTTTAATCTGTAATACTTTCAAGATTGTTTTAGTAATATCAGAATAAATCTATACAATTCATTTTAAATCATACTGATGAAGGATATCTGTAATCCGACATATTTATTGAAACAGGTATTTGATGTTTCCCTTTGTAATATTGGTGTTGTTTGTGCTCTTTTTTAGGCTTATACATATATATATATATATATATATATATATATATACATACTATATGCAAGTTATACAGAATTTTTATGACTGATTTGTTAAAAAAAAAACTTTTGTAACACGTTTGATTTCCAAACGTTCAATAATAAATTCTTAGAAAATTGCAACGTGGATTTATTTGAAATCGCTTTGAAAAAACCTTCATTGATACTAACGATTTCGATTAGGTCGGTACCTGGTTTTATATCTTATTGTTGTTAGTCCTTTTGATAATTTCAGGTTGATGGCAGAATTTTCAAGTTTGTAATCTCTGTTTAATCGGATTTGTTTTCTCTCAATCGGTTTATGACTTTTGAACAGCGGTGTACTACTGTTGCCTTTGTTAACCCCAAACCTCCTTTTTATTCTTTTTATAAAGAATATCAAAGTTGTGTTACCTAATACACAGTTTGCCTTTGTTGTAGAAAAAGAAATCATCTTTCTTTTATGTTCTTATATATTAACATTAATATGCATTGTAATTTTATTGTTATCATACATGTAAAGTTCTAAATTCATGTGCCTTTGATGCTGCTTTTATTCAATAAGCAACAATATATCAACTTCCATTTACTTGATACCGATTCTTTAACTTTGTATTGCATTTAATCTTGTTTCAAGAATAATATCATGATTTTGTTATCGTTTTTTGCGCAAAACATTTGTTAAACATGAAAATGAATATTTTAAAATTGTTTCCAGCTGGAAATAAATTATATGCTTGAAAGTGACAAAGTTCATTAGTTATTAAAAAAAGGAATGCATCGTTTTAGCATTCATTTTTTAACCTGCAGTAACTGATCTGTTTGATGTTTTTTTTCAGTGATGTCATCTCAACAACCACATATGACTCATGCGTCAACGACCATGAAATCTATACCAAGGACTGGAAACTTTAAAAACCAGTTAATGTACTGGTTTATGTCAGATGCTTCGGAACCAAACACAACAAAGCCGGATCATCGATGGATACATTTCAAAGAATTCAACGAACTAGAATTTTTAGTTGAAGCCATGTACGTTCCACCAAGTATACCTAACCGGCCATATTATCTCATAGATTATAAGTTTGGCATTATATCTGGAAACGTCAGAGCTATAGTTTCAAAAGTTCCAAGACCAGGTATAGTATACATGTATATTCAAATTTATATATTGGTAGTATTTTGTTTGCCGATATTCAATAAAGATAATGGTTGTCTAACAAATTTTTAAAACCGAAATGATTTAAAAAATTTGAAACCGACCTGCCGATAAAACTCTTATCGTATTTATTTTTTATGCAATAGATACCTAAATAATGACAGCCCATGTATTTTGAAAAAAAACGCTCGTCAATATGTCCGTTCGTGTCTCACATATGCATCAACTTAATGGGGTTCTATTAAAAACGTCCATCTCCTTATATATTCGGTGTGATTTGATTGAAAAAGAAAAGAAAATGCTATAAAGGCATACATTTTTGTCTCATTCTAAATAACACAATGAATTTAAATGAAAACTGTAATATTTGGTTTGAGACATAATGGAATTGTACACTTTTTAACTAATTTATGTAAAAATTATGTTTTGGGTTTCTAATAGAAAAGCAATGTTTTGTATATTTTAAGATAGCTACTTCTATAATAGTAGAATATAGTCACAAAGTGGGTGTATGCTTCAAAAGGCAAAGGATAGTAAAAAGTCGAATTGCTACAACAGAAATGTCAAATCAAAATGCCAGTATAGTCAACTACTAAGTAGGGAAAACAATCCTAAAGAGAGTAATCTATTTCCAAGATGTCCTTATTTTCAATAGTATAACAATGTTCGATAACTCTCGAAAGAATGGTCAAATCAAAATCCAGGTATGGTTTCTTCAACTCCACATAATCACTCATAATCCTACCATACAAGAAAGTCTCAGAGGAGTTATGTTCACTAAGTATCATTGTGTTACTTTAGTTTCACAACATTGTCAGGGTCACATATATCCTGGAATAACTACCAAAATCAAATGACTGTATAGTATGGTCAACTGTCAAAATGTCTCAGAAATAGTACGCTAACAAGGTGTTATTGGGTTCCATAATAGAAAAGAAAGGATATGGTGTATTATTCGTGGCACAATATCATTCCGGCAAGTGAAAAAAAGCAAAAGCAAAGACCAGCGGTTTCATTGATCGTCTTCATCTCAAAGACACAATGAGGCCTTTACATCGAAAAAAACTATGAACTCATTTCCCCGAACTTCCGTACATATTGTCAAATGTAAATAACGGTATAATATGGTCAAGAAAATGTTATGACAATTAATCACAAGTACAAAAATTTTGTATGAAGTGCGGAAGCAAATTTTTATCATATATTTATTGCTGTTGACAGGTTACAAAACAGATATTGCCTTCAATCACACTTATCCTTTTGAGGGTGTTAATTCCATGAACCCTGAACCTAATGTGGCTGTACTAAATCATACTGACAAAAGCTTCGCTATCAATATAGAACATGGAGACAAGTAGGTGATGTTTTTCATATTTGAAATTCGTTCTCATGAATTTATTGATGCGAATACTTGTAAAGTTTTAACGATAATCATAAAAACGAATAAATATAATCATTAAGCTTAGTAGACCAGCATTATAGTTTAATGAGCTTCTTATTTAAAAACCTGCATTTATAAATGACAATGTAATTTTCCTAAATCTTAATATGACTAAACCAATAACTTAGTATTCTTTTCCAAGTGTTATAACATAAATGATTGTTTTGTTTGAAGCCTTACAATAACAGCAACAGTCAATAATGGTGGATACGTAAAATTAAAGGACGTAAACACAGGTGCATACTATACTACTTCAACATATGTAGGACAAGAAAGTCATGGTTTTTCATTTTGACTTTGAACCAGCAAACCATTGTTCAGAAAAAAAGAACAAATGCTCCTACGAACCTATAAATATAGGCCCGGATATTACAAAGGTATGCATGTTAGATAAAGTAACAAAAAACGTACCAAAACTTAATACCAATACTCCAGCGTTTAGATAAACCAAAATAGACGAAATATTAAGTAAAAACGGTGCAAGGAATCTTAACACAGAGTTTTAGATATCCTACATATTTAAAGAATTACAATTAAGACAACAAATATCAAAGCATTTGGGTAAGGAGACTATTCATTACTAATGTTCAACAAGTATGGCATTGTTTTCTGTAATTTTCTTTCCGAATTTTTCATACTTTTGACGAAGAACGGTAAAAAGGCGCTGTTCCTTTGCTTTCATTATTTCATATGCGGATAATTTGTGTCACCAATCGATACAACATATCACTACTCTTTCTTATAATAAGTAAAAATACTTTGATTCTCGTTCTATGTTATGTTCGTGAAAGTGCTTCTTCGTGCTCGAGTTCAATGCTCTAATTCATTATGACATTACTCTGTGATTAAAAGACTTTTGAAAAACTGAAATTTCCTTAGGTCAATTGAACTTTATATTTACCGAAACAATCAACAGTATTCCATATTCTGAGAATTTTGTTTTATTAAATGGCAATAATTTGTGATTGATTGTTACATTAATCATTTTACAATAACTCTATGTTTAAAGAACTTGACTTTCAGACGGTGAAAATGAATTTCATTTTGGTGAATGTCCTATTATATCAAAAATCCGATTATTAAAGAGAAACCTACTAAATTAATACCAATATGGAGTTATTACAGTTATGGCGTATTTGTTATTATTCCAAATCTGTTTTTTTTTGCACCTTCATCGTCTTGCTCACGATTAGTTCCTCAATGTGCCTATCCCCAAGTCATGAACCTCTAACACAATGGTTATAGTTGGATGCTGTCTGTCATATTTGTTTGTTCACTAATTTAAACTAATCAGGTTTTCTTGTTTGAATTTTTTCACATTTTCTAATATCGTGGCCTTTTGTAGTTGAATGTACAGTATGGTTTTCTTCATTGTAGAAGGCATTATGGTGACCTGCAGTTGCAAACATTCATGTCTTTTGAGCTCTGGCAAATAGTTGTCTTATTGGAAATCATACTACATTTTCATAATTTGATTTGATTAATTGAAATTGTTGTTCTGTCAATCCAAGTTATTTGCCCGATCCGAACATACATTATTGCCAGGTAACCTAACATAAAGCTTGATATGCCATGTGGTTATCGAAATGTTGGCATTGTTTCAGTATTTTGCAGTGAGAGTGTTGGGCAATATTGGCATTATTTGTTAATTTCTTTGTCAGTTATAATTTACCTAAAATCTTTGGTACTATTAGGCCAATCGAGATCAAGCATAATATTCCGCAAAAACCGATGAAAGGAACCGCCATGAACTTGAAATGGGTTGAGGATGATCTTCATGTTGAAGACCTTATTGTGACTTTGAAATAAATAACATCAATAAAAGCGCTCTTCGTTTGCTTTTTATATGTGCGCCTAATGATCTGAGTCATATATATTCAATTAGAATTGAAATAATATAGCATGTTAATCAAAAGTTTATATCCCTGCTTGCAAACTTTGTTTGGTTGTTTGCAATGATTGTTTGCAACGGGTAGACGGAGTATCAGTCTGTTCACTATAAACAAAGGTTTGATTGGTCAATGAATATCAAAATTGTTTCCATTTAGGCACTTGAAATATAAAAAGAAGCATGGGCTAAAGGGGGTACAGGAAAGGTAACCAATTAACCAATTTTGAAATGGATTAAAAGCGTAAAGCATGAGCAGTTTTGATTCAAACTATAATGTTGACATGACATATTATTTCTTGTTACTTATTACAGAGACATATAATACATAGGTCTCTGCTAATTACGTGACATTTTGCAGTTGAAACTACTGTATATATCTACAAGAAAAAAACAACTTCAGATCACTTTGTTGAAAACTGTTTGAGAAATCAGTGGCTCGCAATGCTTTAAGGGTCAATGTAGTAGTAATAATAAAGAGAATCTGACCATCAAAATTATAAAGGCACTCTTCGACAATTACAATAATCTTATATTTACTAACTTTTATTTAAGATAAAAAAAAAATGAAATTCATTCTCTTATTTGCTTAGAGCATTAAAATTTGACAATAATGCAACAAGAAATGAAACCAAATTCCTGCCACATTATTTATCATTTGATATACAAGTATCCATCTAGCAAATTAATGGTTCTCAATCCCATTTAATTTTTTATGACGATCTAATTCTTTAAATATTGTGTTGAGAAATGAAATCTATATTATTTCGTCATTACGATCCAAAAAGAAGCGAGAAATCCGAAACCAGTTAAAACTTTAAAAAACTATTTGCCGACAGCAGTTTATATTTTTTGGGGTGTGAGGCGTGTAGCATTTTTATGGGTAGAAAGAATGAAGGTGAAACAGTGATCAATTCAAATTTATCTTTTATGATTCTACAAAAATACAAAAGACAAAAATAACTAAAAAAAACACACACAAAAAAAAAAAACCACACAAAACTTAAACAAAATAATCAATGAGCAGTAATATCTTTTTTATCTTTTCGTGTTAATTGTATTGATAATATAAAAAATAAAAGTATTTATACTAAACATGATGAATAAAGGCAACAGTAGTATACCGCTGTTCGAAACTCATAAATCGATAGAGATAAAAATAAATCCGGGTTACAAACTAAAACTGAGGGAAACGCATCAAATATAAGAGGAGAACAACGACACAACAAAAACACAACATTAAAATGTAACACACACAAAAACGAACTATAATATAACAATGGCCATTTTCCTGACTTGGTACAGGACATTTTAAGAAAAAAAAATGGTGGGTTGAACCTGGTTTCGATGACAGAGACATATAATAATGTTTCAATATTAAAAATAAAAGTAATTGTGTGCAGAAAACTTTTCATTATCATATCAAATAAAAACAGTCAAACCATCAAATCTTGCTTTACTGTAAAAATTGTATTATTATTACTAAGTTGTTTTAAAAATTGGTTCACATTAAGCTAACTATTCTTTTTTCTGTGTACTCTTTAAGTGCCGGACTGGAAACAATATGATATCCATTGTCTAATCAAATCTTTTATATATTATAGTACACAAACTGTTACTCCGCCTACCCATTGAATTTAGGTGTAAATCTTTATTACAATGTCTGAGCAAAAACAACCAAACAAAGTTTGAAAGCAAGGCATTTAAACTCTTGAATAACATTCTCTATTATTTCAACTCTAAAATGTTAATTTATTTTGTCCTAAGACTGGATTGGAATATGCACAAAATCTCAATATTATGTAAAATTTATTTATCTAAAGAATGATTTAAAGTAAGAGAACATTATCTCCAGCATTACAGCGCACAGACTTGATTTTGTAGGTAAAAGCTGGAACTTTAGTTACCTTGATTGCTAACTGAACCATAAAATCATTATTCACTATAAGGTCCTACTTTCTGTAGGAGGGGTCAATAGTTAGGTAGAGAATCACTGAAATAAGTAGGAACAGTAAATAAACATTGTGAAAATGAGTTTTAAACTCTATTTCCAATCTTTTAAAAAGTAGTGTAAATTTAATATCTATATATTCAGCAACCAATTATAGGTGTGCTTGATTTGTCAATTTTATTGCTGTCATTTACATACATATACGTTATTTACATGTGAAGTCCTATACCAATACATATACTGTTTTAATAAAACAAAAATATTGTCATAAAACGCGAGATATTTGTGACAAAATTAACTGATGCTTCAGCAATAGTTTATCAACATTTAATTACCCAGCGATATACTTTTCATGCGATTATTAAAAATATGTATTTACAGACAAGCTGTCCAGAAGTATATATGAACTTCTTTACTAATTTACTCCCTGTCAGTTTGAGATTAAAAAAGTTAAGAGATAGGAGAATAGTCCTACAAATCATTATATCTAAATCTAATGAGAAAGACAATAATTTAGATGTATATAAACTCTGAGAGATTTTCAATTACCAAATTACCCCACTTTTCTTTGAAAGAAGAAAATATGATCAAATAATATTAGAGTTTGAAGGTATAAATAGTAGAATAGTAAACATACCGAACTGAAGGAAAATTGAAAACAGAAAGTCCCTTAACAAATGGCAAACACATCAAACGAATAGAAAAACAACTGCTACATTCATAAATTGGTACAGACATTTCCTTATGTTGAAAATGGTGGATTAAATCTGGCTAATAGATAAATTTTTTTCCTATTAACTAAAGAAAAGGTTCACAACTGTGCATGTCACATGTATCAATATCTTTGACTAGTTACTTTTTTCAGGTGTAAGGAAAAAGTTTAAAAAATGATAAAATATGTTGGATAGACACAGATAACAAATCAATTATTCTCGTGTGGGGAATACATCACAAGTTATTTTAATTACAACTGCCTATTCACTTTCATAAAAAGTTCAAAAGATCTGTTTTTCTTTAATTTTTGTAATCAATCGATTTTTTTTTATATTCTATCAAATTTTTAAAAAAAGGAAAGGTCATTTGCATTGTTGCAAGTAATGCCATGTTAAAACTTGCACAAAACATACAAATAAATAATAAAAAATCGATAAAGACGTCAATTAGAAGATATATATGCTCTTAAGTACTGGTTATATTTTTTCAGCAAAATCTTCCAATATCATGGGATGGATGGAAAGATGACCTAGCGGGAATCTTTAGATATAATTGGGAAATACATCATCTGAGAGCTGATGCTCTCGGAAATTTGACCGAAGCCTCACCAATGGAACCTTTTTACTCAAAAAAGATGTCCAAGGAAGAATATAAGCCATTTATTTACACTCCACCAGGACCTGGAATGTATTCCATAATTCTGGATGTAGCAGATAAGGCAAATAACTCAAGGTTCGCACGACAGTTCGTGCTGTATGATCCTGTGTCCAATATAACAACCGACGAAACATTTAAGCTATACGTTTCAAGTGCCGAACGGGAAACTCATTACAACTGGCAGTCTAATATACAAAACCAGATGCTAAATGGTCCATCTCTGAGTGTTTCTTGGAAAGGACATTTCAGAAACAAGTTCCACGAAGATAATCAGTTGTTGAATTCTATTAAATCATTCCATGTAACAGCAATGAATGGCATGTACCTTAAAAATGTAGATAACGAATTAGACGATGTGAGTGGAAACAGAACCCGAAAAGCGATTCCTAATGTACATGGTATTATATGGTTTGAGATTGCATCTGCTGTTGACCACCAGGGTGGAAAGACAATTACTGATATTCCAACGGCAATAAGCAGTTGGAAAGATGTAGATAACTTTTTACATGAAAATCAGACAATAGATATTAAACGAAGCGATGGAGATACCGTGCGCGTATGGGTACGATCAAAAGACATCATGGGAAATATCAAAGTAGATTGCACTGTAGTTCATATTGACTCTACTCCTCCAACAATATCTGCATTTGAAATAGATACAAATGTCAACAGCACTAAATTTGATTTTGCAAGCAGGTAAACAATCTTTTTAAGTTTGAATTGAAATTGTACTTTGTTTAGTTAAGTTTAAAAAATGAATGGTGATTAAAATAAGAATTTCAAATACCTCATTATAATGACAGGATGTAAAGACAGTAGTAAAACTTACTATTCCCGATCAAGTTTGTCTCGGAAACTAAGGTCTAAAGTTACTTATTGCTTCCTAAATACAAACTAAATAATAATAGATTTCCAATGCATGGTTTTAGTTTTGCAGTTCAGTTCAAAGAAATTTTAATTCCACGATTAAGAAACATAGTTTCCTATTTTATTACTGCATCAATTTTATTTAAAAACCTTTGAAAGTAGAAAGAATATTTACAGTTTGATTATTAAATTGTTAGCTAGTTGATATTAAGGATGTGGAAACTACCATACAAGCCCTTAGTTTATGTTCGATGAAAAATATCAAATACGTAGTAAAACAAACAAAGGCCTACTTAACTAAAGTTTCTCAAATAAGGTAGATTTTTATCCACCATAAACATGATAAAGACAATTAAAATAATAATTTAATTTATATACATTCATACCGGGATGCGGTATTCAGTACGTAGGTGAAACTGGACGATATTTATCAAAACGCACGCAAGAACACCTTTATCGTTTTAAAAGACCCCATAAATTCAAAAGTATTATTTATCAACACCTTAAGAAGCACGATCATCCTTTTAAATATTTAACAGTTCATCTTTGGAAGTAGTTAATAAGCAGCCTAGGGAATCTCATTCAAAATTTTTACGATCACGAAAAATAATTGAATTAAATTGGATTAAAAAATTACAGACAGTTTATCCTCTCGGTCTTAACGACAATATCATGGGAATTGGTAATATATCTAGAACAGATTCTGTTAACATTTTGGATATAGTTTCTTAAACAGTACGTAAAAACCGTTCTCATGGGCGTAGAATAAATCGCAATCAAAGAAAATGTCGTAATAACAATACTTTTATTTTGGACCTTATTTCTATTTCAAAAAACAACGGTAGACACTATCTATTAACCAAGCTCTGTTCTTTGCCTGTTAATAAATTACATCAAATTTTGGAGGAATGCAACTCAATTCCTTATTGCAGTCCTAAGAATGAAATCGTACAAATTATAATTGCATATTGTTATTCTAAATTGTTTCCCAAAATTGTTCGCCCTGAAGATCACAAAAAACATTTTATTAAAATTAAATATGTCAATAAAGGTTTTGATTTTGTTAATATTGCCGGTATTTTTAATGATCATTCTGTTGAAGAACATATTCCTTGCTATTTTGATAATACTGAACTCCCTCTTATTTGTTATGTTTACAAAAAATCTCCTCGGAAATATGTGTTTAATTACGAAGCTGCATAAAACTCCTTACAACTATATATTTATTTCGTCTTCAAGCCATAGTTCCACTACTAAACTATCTATTCTACTTACAAGTACACTTGGTACAATCAAAAACCTGGTAATAAATTGTTCAAATAAGGCCTTTGAAAATAGTGGAATTAATTACTTTTGGAGTGTCAAAAATTCGTTGGAAGTACTTGATAAATTACATGCTTATATTAGTGATTTCGAATCTGTTCAAAGTTTTGATTTTTCTACCCTATATACTACGTTGCCTCATAATCTTATTAAGAAAAAATTCACACACCTGATTAAATGGGCATTTAAAAAGTAGGAATGCGAATATATATGTTCAAACTCCTTTAGGTCATTTTTTAGTAACAACAAACAAAAGAACTATGTCAATTGGACCTGCTTTGATACTATAACTGCCCTTGAATTTTTACTAGATAACATTTTTGTTCGCTATGGAGATTCCGTATATCGTTAGGTTATCGGAATTCCCATGGGGACTAACTGTGCACCACTTATTGCGGACCTGTTTCTGTATTGTTATGAGTTTCAATTTATGACTAAAATCAGCAAAGACCCATCGAAACAACATCTGATTCAAAAATTTAATAACACTTTTAGATATTTAGATGATATATTGGCTCTCAATAATGACGACTTCAGTATGTACACTAAAGAGATTTATCCTGCCGAACTGACTTTAAATAAAGCTAATACTAACAATGAACACTGCCCTTTCCTGGATCTTGATATCTTTATCTTTAACGGGAAACTTAATACCAAAATTTATGATAAAAGAGATGATTTTTTATTTCCTATTGTTAATTATCCATTTTTAGATGGTGACGTTCCCTTTTCGCCATCTTATAGTGTTTATATATCTCAACTTGTTCGATTCGCTCGTATATGTAACAACGTATTTGATTTCAACGAAAAAAATTATTACACCAGGGTTTTCGATATCACAAACTAGTCAAAACATTTACTAAATTTTATCATCGGTACAAGGACATCATTCGTAAATATAAATCAACATGCAGACATCTTATACGTTCAGGTATTTCACATCCAATATTTTATGGTAATATTCTTTACAAAGCACAAAAGTGTCGGCATTCACCTCAAAAGCTAACCAAACCTTTAAACAGACTTATTCGGAAAGGATATAGTTACGATACTGTTGTCAAGTTATTAAGGATTGCATATTTTGGTATTAATATTGATTCACTCATAGGGTCTTTGCATCGGAAATAAACACATTTATTTTAAAACCAGTTGTTGGCATCAAACGGGTTATGTTCTTCTCATATATTTTATGATGGTATGATACTAAACCCCTAACGGGAGGGATTGTACTTGATTTTCATATGATGAAGACATAATCTTTCAATCAGTTTAATTGAGGTTTGGAGCTGGCATGTCAGTAACTGCTAGTAGTCCTTTGTTCATTTATGTATCATTGTCATTTTGCTTAGTTTCTTTTGTTACCTATTCTGACATCGGACTCGGACTTCTTTTAAACTGAGTTTTACTGTGCGTATTGCTATGTTTCTTTTTTCTACATTGACTAGAGGTATAGGGGGAGGGTTGAGATCTCACAAAACATGTTTAACCCCGCCGCATTTTTGCGACTGTCCCAAGTCAGGAGCCTCTGGCCTTTGTTAGTCTTGTATGTTTTTTAATTTTAGTTCATTTATATGTTTTGGAGTTTAGTGTGACGTCCATTTTCACTGAACTAGCACACAATTTTATCTAGGGGCCAGCTGAGGACCACCTCCGGGTGCGGGATTTTCTCGCTGCATTGAAGACCCATTGGTGGCCTTCGGCTGTTGTCTGCTCTTTGGTCGGGTTGTTGTCTCTTTGACATATTCCCCATTTCCATTCTCAATTTTATTACATAGCTTATAATATTTACCAAATCTCATTCATATTTGTGATATTTATGTGATTTATTTCATTTAATTTACGGATATGATTTATTTGCCCTTAAAAAAAGACAAAACTGAAGTTTGTTTGTATATTTGAATTGAACAGAAAGAAGGTTATTCAAAGCAACACTCTAAGCAGTTGATGCAGTCCTTCCAGTCATGAGATTTGTAGAGAAATCACTAAACCGAAATATGCATTTTAACCTATTTAGGTACCCATTTCAAATATTGCATATGTTTCCAAGTCAAGTAAGATTGGTGAGAAGGGACCTGCAGTAAAAAAAAACAGAACAGTAGAATTACTACAATATATTTAAATTGCGTGCTTTCAATTAAAAAAACAATTCAGTATATTTTAAAGTAGTGGATCAATTATAAACATTTTCAGGAAATTGTTGATAAACCCATTTTCACATTTCAATATAAAAAGTTAGCACACTATTTTTATGGATGACTGAAAATAAACCAAGCTCAATTAATCCTATGTAATGCTGCGATAGTGTTGTTTTTTTTGTGTATTCGAGTGAAAACATTTAATTTACCAGAAGACTACCTTGACGGTTATGAAGGTATGATAGTAGACTGGTAGGAATACATGTTGAAAAGATACTTATCCAAACATTAAAAGAGATGAATTCAAAGGTATCCCTATGAGTCATGACTAAATATACAGTTTATACATATTATTAAACTTTTAATAACCTTTAAGATGATATTTCTTACATTTTCCGATCTTGTTCTAGGGTAGTTATCAGTACCGAAGATGGAGAAAGTGGAATCCATAAAATTGAATGGAGAATTAAAGATGAAAAAACAGGCAAAGTTTTTAAAACTGGTAAATTAAGTGGAAATAAAACAAATGTACGTATGAGAATCATTAATGATATTTATTTTAAGACTGACAAAGTAAAAGTGAAAAAGGCATCGATTTGTTAACATGATTTCAAGTAAGTAAAAGGTTATAGGGATGTCCAATTTGTTTTATTTTAGACTCTTGACGATGTAGAGCTTTTTCTTTTAAGTTTGATACCTGTATATTTGATAGACTCCTTTTTATTAATAGGTGGTATTTTGGCTTATAGATGTTTAGGTGTTACTCGTGTCGATCAGTTGCTAATTTCATAGACAAATACTTCAAATCGTCTTTGAATCATTAAACCAAACCGGTTAAAATCACAAATTTTCTACGGAAAAGTCCTGTTCTAAGTCAGGAATTTGATAGGAAAATTCAAAACGGAAAGTCCCTAATCAAATTAAGCTTCCATCATATCTGTGCATGTGATGTATGAATCATGCATATATCACTTTAAGTTCTATTAAGTCGATGTCTTAGATAAATGACAGACAATTTCCTTTAGCATACTATTCTAGACAATATCTACTAATAGAAATGTTCTTGTATTTTGACAGACTATTCACTGCTGCTAATTTTGTTCGAACCTTGTAAAAACAAATTGTTCACTTGTGTCATACTGCAAAGTGTTTCATACGCAGATAACACCTTATTGGAATGAAAATCTGTGTGAACTATGCATAATAAGATACGCCCGTCAATGCATCTCTTTTTTCAGTTTGGACGCTTCTCCATTTTTTTTGTCATTTTCTGATCTAATAATCTTTACATTTTCAGATAATATTCTTTCATACTGTTTTATTCATTAATCGAAAAAATATAGTGCTGCAATGAAGGAAAATCCCCCAAAATGTACTGTTTAAAATGCTTTTTTTTTTTATCTTATTACGTGTTGATGTATTATATTTATAAGTAATGAAATTATCTTTAGAAAAAAAAGAAATAATATGAAAAATATTTTCTAATGATCAACGTTCTTCTTACCCTCCATACAATTATAAAACAGTGTGCTATAAAATTTCAGGAAAAACCTGGAACTTTTGGCAGATGTATACCAATGGATGATTTTTATTTTTTCAAGCATACAATTGACATTAATAATTGCTGGATGGCAAAAGCGAACTTGCAAAGTCAGAATTTAATACTTGAGTTTGACGTGTTTAATATGGCAATGAAATCATCATCTAAAAAAACACAGGTAATATTCATTTTGAAGAAAAGTATATTAAGTGGGAATGAGATACCGGTATATAGATCTATGAGCTACTTCCTCTTCCTTTGTCATGTTTAAAGAATTAAAACGTTGTGTATGGATGTTTATGTAACACCAATACTTAAAATATAGTTATTGTAGTTGTTTTATATGAATCATTTCAATACTGAAGCCATTGGCTTCTGTGCGGATGATCCTCTAATGAAATGATAATTCAATATAGCGATACAAACCAAGAGGTTTTCGTGAGATCACATGCTTCTGCTTAAAGTACTTTTTGAGGTCAACTCTCAAATTATTTTAATGTTTATTATGAAATTAATGGAACCAATGTAAAGTCAGAATTTGGTGATGTACTGTATCAACTTTCGGTTTAATAGTTGAGATATAGAAATATAAGGTAAGAACGAGCCAGCTTTCGCATGTCTTCGAAATCTGCGAAACAAGTCATCTTGTGAACGGTTGAACAGAAAATCCCAGCTGATCCATGGACAAGAAAAGCTGCATTATATTCCAATGCAGTCCAACGAGATCTAAATACATATAAAACAAATTAACCCATATCATTAAAACAGAAATGTTTACATCAATAGAATATGTTTTGTGAGCAAAATTCTGCGAACGGAATTTAAAGTGAAATATTCTCAAATACTTATATTTTCCTAAGACAAACACTTTCGTAAGTTGCAGGTAATATGACGCTTGGAAGTGTGTAAACTAATACATATTGTTATTTATTTACATATTACACTATAAATCTTTGTATACCCATGACTTGAAGGGTTGGGGGATATTTAGTGTTGTGTCTGTCCTTCACATGATTGGTTTCCCGATGATTATGAAAGGACCAATAGACAAACAATGTCGTGGACAAAAAATAAATGTCAGATGCAATTTTGGTGGATTGACATTTACCGTTCAAGATATATGCCTTTGGTTACATCAAAAATTAATTATTCTGTTTTCGGTTGAAAATGATTATACCGCTTAAGTAAATCTTTTGGAACTTGAACCCAACGTCATGAATCCTTAAATATAGGTGAAGTTTAACTCTGTTGGTTTATACGTTAACGTTAAAAAGTTTGTACCAATCATTTCTTATACCTATACCAAACCAATTGCAACTAAAATTTTCAATTACAAACACGTGTTGTAGGATCTCAATATTCAAGTCTAAACCTCCTGATTGCACCTGTGCTAGTTCCCCATTCATATATAATCCGGATGGCCATGTTATAACTGTGACCTCAACATTGTCAATAACTTCCCTGCGAAATGTGTTATCAAAAGGTCCGAAATATCGTGAATCTAAATCCATCGATTGGAAACACAACTTCAAAATACTGATGGATTCAGTCGAGGGTTATGCCAGGCAATGGGTTAAACGCGAGAAAGAAGACGTAGATACTCTTTCCGAATGGATTAAGGTTGTGAGGTCGTTGATACAAATCAGAATTAAGAAACTGCATGGGTCTATCAATACCCATGCTACATCAATCTTTAAAGACCCAAATGTTGCAAAACACTTGTCCTACCTCCATGACAAATATGTTGTTGTCCTCGCAGATAAAGCACCAAACAACATCGATATTGTGTGTCAATCACATTACATAAACTGCTTGATAAATGAATAAGGTATTGACAATTCACTTAGAAACTCAACATTTACCCCACGACACTTACTTAAGAGGAAATAATCATAGGTCTGTTCTATGTTCCTTTGGAATTTCAACCAAAGATGAAGAACTGGATCTTCCATCACTGTATTTGATACCTAAGCTACATAAGTGTTCTTACAAACAACGGTATATTGCTGGGTCTTCCAAGTGCTCCACAAAACCTCTTTCTAAATTATTAACATCAATTTTATCAGCAATCAAAGCCGGGCTTCAACATTATTGTGAAACTGTCTGTTCTAGAGGTGGCGTGAATCAGATGTTGATACTAAAAAATTCCGAAGATCTTTTGAGTACATACAATCTAAGACTCTCTCATCTTGCAATAGCATTAACACATTTGACTTTTCTACACTTTACACAAGTATTCCCCATTCCAAACTAAAAAATAAATTGAAAGAGTTGGTGTTGCTTTGTTTCATCAAAAAGAATGGCCAAGGTAGATACAAGTATCTTGTCTTAGGGAGGGATAAATCCTACTTCGTAAAAAATCACTCGGATTCAAACAAAATATTCTTTGAAACTGACATGATCAAGATATTGGATTTCTTGATTAACATATTTGTTACGTTTGGAGGACGTGTTTTTCAACAAAATATCGGCATTCCCATGGGAACTAACTGTGCCTCTCTTCTTACTGACTTGTTCCTTTATTCTTATGAGGCTGAATTCATACAGGAACTTCTTAGGAAGAAAGAACAGAAGTTAGCAGTATCTTTTAAATTTACTTTCCGCTATATAGATGATGTTCTCTCACTAAATAATTCAAAATTTGGTGACTATGTTGAACGCATCTATTCCATCGAACTTGGGATAAAGGATACAATAGATACAGTTAATTTAATTTCACTTTTAGATATATTGATGATGTTCTTTCCATTAACAATCCGAACTTTTCTGATTGGGTTCCATTAATATATCCCCCAGAACTAGAAATTAAAGAAACAACAGACACGGCTTCCTCCGCCTCATTTTTAGACTTATATCTCGAATTTGACATACACAGTCATCTCAGTACCAGAATCTATGACAAACGAGACGATTTTAATTTTAAAATTATCAATTTCCCCCACCTTAGTAGCAATATACCAACTTCACCTGCATATGGGATATACCTTACCCAACTTATTCGATATTCAAGAGCTTGCAGCTCCTACTCAGACTTTGTAAAACGTCACCAGTGTCTGAGCAGAAAGTTGATGAACCAGGGGTATGTCAAAGAACGTCTCGTCCTTTTTCTAAAAAAGTTCATCGGAAGGTACCAAGACCTTGTTGATAAATATTCCGTATCAACTTCAAAAATAATACATGATGGTCTTGAAGTATAGATTCTGCATACTGACGTTGTTTATCATCTTAACAACGTGTAATAGTGTTCTTTCATTTGTCTTTGTTCTATTATTAATATTACTTTTACTGTTTGGTTTGTTTTCTGTGATATCCATTTGACGTGGCTAGGTACTTATACATCCCGTCAATGTGTTTGTATTACTTTTCATTTTTGCTGGTGTGTTTTGTATATGCGACTTTTTGTGTTTCTGTGGTTCTTATAACGTGACTCTGTACTTTAAAAGATCCCGTCATTATGTTATTGTTCTATTATATGTCATTATGTTATTGTTCTATTATAAATTTGAAAATACTTTGAACGACAAACGACAAATTTATTTTACTCCCGTAGTGGTATTAACCATATGTGGACTCTTAAAAATACTAAAGAACTTCTGGACAATTTTAAATCTCGGTCTATTTCTGAAATTAATTCTAACATAACTTTCGATTTTTTAACCCTGTATACCAACATTCCACATGTGAAATTATAAAATTGTTTTGAATAAACATTGAATGACAAAATTTCTTCTTATGTGACGTTAAAATTTCTGACGTCAGACACGCGAAGCAATGAATGTGGTTTTTAATTTGATAGATGCTTTTGTTCTTTTTTGTAAATAATTGTTTGTTTTGATATTGTAACACAGTGATGACTGCTGTACCCATATTTTGACTATTTTATTTATAATGTCTGTTTTGTTCACGCATCGTTGTAAATATAACGGAATTTGATAAGACTGTCGTACAAGTGAGAGATTTAGCGCTATAAAACCAGGTTCAATCCACCATTTTCTACATTTGAAAATGCCTGTACCAAGTCAGGAATATGACAGTTGTTGTCCATTCGTTTGATGTGTTTTGTCATTTGATTTTGCCATGTGATTAGGGACTTTCCGGTTGAATTTTCCTCGGAGTTCAGTATTTTTGTGATTTTACCTTTTAAGTCTGCCTCATACCTTGACTTACATCTAGAAATTGACAATGAGGGTCGGTTGAAAACAAAACTTTACGACAAAAGAGATGATTTCAGCTTCACAATTGTTAACTTTCCATTACTATGTATCAACATTCCAGCAGCGCCTGCATACGGAGTATATATCTCCAAATTGATACGATATTCCCGGGCTTGTTTTTCCTATCATGATTTCCTTGATAGAGGGTTGCTGCTCACAAGGAAGCTATAAAACCAAGAGTTCCAAATGGTGAAGTTAAAATCATCCCTTCGTAAATTTTACGGACGCCATCACGAGTTGGTTGACCGTTATGGAATATCCGTTTCACAGATGATAGCGGATATGTTCATGATGTCTTAACTACCAATCCGTTCCCTTTTCACGAATCGACCTACCGAATTAAACTTGTTACCGGGTTTATACTAACATGAGCAACACGACGGGTGCCACATGTGGAGCAGGATCTGCTTACCCTTTCGGAGCACCTGATATCATCCCAGTTTTTGGTGGGGTTCGTTTTGCTTATTCCTTAGTTTTCTATTTTGTGTTTTGTGTACTATTGTTTGTCTGTTTGTCTTTGTCCTTTTTAGCCATGGCGTTGTCAGTTTATTTTCGATTTATGAGTTTGAATGTCCCTCAGTTATCTTTCGCCCTTCTTTTATACTCATCAGTTACCTTAAAAGTTTGGATTTCTTCTGTTTCCAGATGATAATGAAAATATCGTTAGAAAAAATCTTCGGAAACTTGAACATGATTTCATGTATCATCATAAAATACAGGTCGAGAACGATTTTGATGGCTTTGAAAATTACTATTCAACCTCATGCCCATCATAAATGACATGAAAAATCGGTATGTCTTGGTTTCCAGATCAGTATTAATGTACCACTTGACCAAATATCTTGCAATTATCAAAATGTCATGGATCTTTACAACAGGTCGACATCGATTTTGATGGTTTTATGGAGAGCTTTTGCATTTAGATTGATATATTTTTTTTTTAATTTAACAGTATTGAATATAGGAAATGCGTTAATTATGATAAAAAAAGTGTTCAGTTAGTATGTGCCTCAAATATATTTCGACATCTATATATTATATCTCTGCTTTTAATTTGAATTCATTTTGCTGATTTTTATACAGATATCTAATATAATGCAGTTTAATGGTGTGAAACGATGTAAGTATACATTAATAAACAAATAATATTGAAGAAACACTGAGACTCGTTTTTGTATAAAGATTTCATTGAGAATGTCGTTGAAATTACTTATGGAATCTTATTCTAAAGCTAGTACATTTATGTACTAGATGTACTAGCTTTAGAATAATTTATGTAGTGTGTGTCATATCATCATATCTCTAGATGTCAGAGTAATTTGTTTTATTTAGTGTGTATCGATTGCTGTCTCCGTGACCATTTTTGTCGAAGATCCCGTTTTATTCATATGAACATTTAACGTTTTACTTGTCTTTTGTTTTCTATGTTGTGTTTCTTGTAAACTGTTGTTTTGTCTTTTCATAGTTGTTCGTTTTTTGCCATTGCATTGTTTGTTTGTTTTCGACAAATGAGTTTGAAATTTCCTTGGGTATCTTTCGCCTCTCTTCGCAGTGATTGTATTTTTAAGAAATTGAACTATACAGTTACAGATATATTGTTGCATTATATATACTATAAACCACGTAATGGATGTGTGGAGTGAAACACTAATTGTTTACACTTCCAGGAAACTCAAGTTCATTCCCGCTCTGGTTCGTACTGCTAAGTTTTCTTTTTTCTGTGTTGCATTTCATGATTACACTTTTTTCCAGTTTTTCTTTTCTTTTTGGCAATGCCTGTCCTTCTTTGTCTTATAACGTTTAATTGACAACTTGGTACTTCTTATTTTTGTAACAGAAGTCTTGATATTTTCTTGATAAACGAACAAAATGAAAATCTTTACCATGGTGATAACATTCAAAACTATATGACTTTTACATCATTAAATTTGTTTTATTGGAATAATTCTAAATTGAAAAACACAATATTGTACCCAATAATATAAAACACGTTCTTACTCATTTGCAGAACTTAATTTCTTTTTGATCTTAACTGAAAATTATCTTATATTTCAATATTCTGTTTGAGTGCATTATTTATTCACAATTGCATCGTATACATATTCGTACAACTGTAACGTCCTTTACAAGTAATATCTGTAGTAATGAAAGAATGATTTGATGATTTCTCTGGCGTTTTACAATGTAACGTTTCGCCGTAAAAGCGAATTTTAGATGTGTCGAGTAGTCACTTCCAGTAAGAATTTTTAAATTTAAAAACTGATCGTGCAAGATTTTGATAATGTCTTAATTAAGGTGGGTTTATTCTGCACGACATAGTTTAAATACACTCAATTAACGAATTAAATCTTAGAAGTGTAGTTATTTCTCCATTGTCTAGTATATAAAGGGCAAACATGAATGTTATGAACAACATTGGTAACACCTAAGTTGCATCGATTTCATTTTTCAGAAAAATAAACCAAAACATTGGCAATAGAGTACTTAATTTAGAAATAAGGAGATGTGGTATGATGCCAATGTCAATTTCTATCAGTAACCAATCAAAGAAGAATTTAAAAACTACAGGTCCAGCTCGGACTGCAGTAAATGAGCGCAATCTAGACCGTATAATAAATTATAGTATGACCCGGCATGATAAGATCGGAAGAAAAGAGAAAGCCAACTAACAGACTTGTGATAAAAACAATAGATAAAAATAAATATGACAGACAGCACCCAATCAATTGTTTAAAGGCTGCTGACATAGGACAGGCATATACACGTACAGAATGTTGTGGGGGTGAAACATGTTTGTGAGCGCTCAGCTTTGAAATTTGATATATGTTTTCGTCTCAATATTTTCAGATTCAGGACCAATTAACTTAAGAGTTGATAAGATATATCCTAATGGATTAAGACTTAAATGGACTAAAGGGAAAAGTTGTTACGACATACAAGAGATACTTTTCACAATTCTCTCGAATTCGGAAAAAGCCGAAACAAGGATAATAGATAAACATGCGGATTGGTTTGACATAGTTGGGTTGGATTCCAATACCAACTATACCATCAAGTTTGTGACAAAATATGCAGAAAACTCCAGTGATCCAGTTTATCTTAGTTTTGTTACAGGTTTGTTGATGAATAATTTGGTAAATTTATACATTTTGATCATAAAGTTGAATGTATATGAAAGAAAAGTATGCTTTATTAAACGGGAACATTTACATTTCTTTCCAAATCTTGTCATATAATACATTAAGTTTTGTACACTATATTGGATCGAATGCAGATATATTGATTATTTGCAATATATATATATGAACATGAAGGTTTATATTTCGGTGAAAAAACTCACATCGTTTGTCGTAAGAAGCAATGCACTTTCGAATATACGTGACAAATGTAGTACAGGTGAAAAAAACAATTCTTTTACACATATTAAATTTTAAATGTAATAATAAACTAAAGTATTTCAATTCTGCATAAAACGACGATGAACGCTACAATCATACGCCGGGCGCTTGACATTGTATTCGTTTTCCTCTAAACCGTGTATGGGTTTCTTTATGGACATCATCAAGTTTGTAATTAATGATGAACACATCTCATTCTTTTGTCTTGCCTTGCTATCCCAGTCATCTTCAATTTTTTAAATATTTATATGAAAAGGCCTATTTATTTGATCTTTTGGGTGAATTATAGTTGTATTTAGGTACATTTCAAATTGCTCTATAATCACATGGGTTACATGTTCTATGATTAGGGTTATGATGACGACTATGCTTGATAGCTTTGAATTTTTCAAATGTATTTTTGAAGTATAAACAGTCTAATAACGAAGCTGTTATCAATCCTATTTGAACTTTTTCTGATCTACCGAATGCGTTTACTTATATCTATATTTACTTATTTACATTTATTAATAAATAATCAAACATATCATGCATTCCCTTGTATGTTTTTGCTATATTCTTTACATAAACAATAGTTCAATTTAATATATACTCGAAGTAAGTTTAAAGCAACATAATATATATCTATATTTTGGTGTATTTGTAATAATTCACTAAACGTACAGTTTGATTTAAGTATTCCTAAGGTAAAATTATGAAATAATAGAAGGGATAAGTATTTGTTAAACTATAAACAACACCCTGTTTTGTTTTAAATACTTTAAAAATTTGATAATCGAAAAAATTATTTCAACATGTAGTCTGTTGAAAAATACCTATCTATTTGTTCTAAGTCATAATTAATATGTCTTGATTTTCTACGATGTGTTTTTGATTTTGTTGTTGTTTGTTGTTTTCTTTTTTGTGTTTCTAATATTTTAACATTTCATAAAAATTAGATTTTAGAAAATGCCCCTAATAATATTTCACGTCAATATGAAAGTCCTGACTACTGGTCTAGTACAATGTAATATCATTGGAGACGAAACATCCACCAGCTATGAAAGCAGTTTCATAAAGAGTGTATGAATTATCGAAATGCATCTGTATTAAAAAGTAGATCGAGTTTCTATTTGATAAAAATGATTAGTTATGTAGGATGTAGCGTAGGGATATCATCACTAACCACGGCAAAAAAAAAAAAAAAAAAATACAACCTAAAAAACCTAAAAAACCACAAAGCTACTTAGCTCATCCAAGTCTTTGATGATATTTTAACCATTCAGAAATAGTTTGGTTTTATATTTAGTTTTATTTATTTTAACAAGTTTCTCAAAGTTGTAAGACCACAAGATAGAATTATTTTAGCTGAAAATTTACTAAGTAAAACTATGTACAGAAAATTACAATGTTTCTAATAGTAAACTTATATATCATGTAAACATTTTCATATATTCATGCTGTACATTACTTTCATTTTATTTCATTGCCTAGCGTCTGCGACAAACTTTACTGAATCTACTTGCTTGAATAGAATTCTTGAATGTATATATTCATATAATTGCATGAGCACAAACAGGCATTGATTGCATAAATAGCACGCGTAGTTTTTAATTTAGTCCATTTCATTAGTCATACTCGTAGGATTACAATGCCGTTCTAAAGGTATTTATATTAAATATTTAGAATATAACAATATAAATAATGATAGAATATTATATGTATACATAATATTATATAATTATATTAAATTAATGAACTGAAATAAATTTGACAACTGAAATTTTGTACAAGAACTAGGGATAATATAATATACTCTTCATTACACAGAAATCGAAAATGACGGTCGGTTGAGAACAAAACTTTACGACAAAACAGATGATTACAGCTCTCTAGTTGTGAACATTCAATTTCTTTTATTTTAACGTAAATTAACTTTTATTGCATATCTGCTGTTTTAACAATTTACTTGGATTACAGCTTTAGTCTCGAGTATACCTGTTATTAGTTACCGAATTTCCGGGGGAAATCTCAGTGAAAAGTAATCAATTATTATAAGTTATAGTATCTACATTCTTTCAAATACAGCGTGTACATATAAAGTATAGAATTCCATGGTATAAATCACGTAATTACGGAACATCAATTTGCTTTCCGAAAATGTGCTCATTTTCCCATATTTATTTCAATCATTGACACAGTTACGATTTGTACTTGACCTTTTGTGTGATTAACCTGAGTAATTAATTGTCCCAAAACTAGAGCAAAAACTCACATATTTAATTTGTTGGATTAGATTAAACTATTTCATAAACTATTTTAGTTCATAACTATGTACAAGAAAAGAATGTAAATAGAAATGAAATGTTAAAAGAAAAGAAAATATAGTAGAAAAATAAAACATGTGATTGGATACCAACATACTCAAAATTACTTGATATAAACAAAGGCAACTGTAATATACCGGCTGTTCAAAAGTCATAAATCGATTGAGAGAAAACAAATCCGGGGTTACAAACTAAAACCGAGGGAAACACATCAACTATAAGAGGAAAACAATTTTATAAAATTAAAACAAATATTTCATAAACATTAACCTGATTTGTCTTATTATTTTAAATGCAATTACATTTGTGCAGAGTGAATAAGATATATAACTATGAAGAGATAATTTATCTCATTTAATGAGTCGACTTGTATTTTATATCCTATTACCAAATGTTTTTATATTACTTTATTAGTTCTTTATTTATATGAACCTTATTTAATATAACATTCAATTTCTTTGTAGCATAAGCTCAGCAGCACATGCGTATGTAGTATATTTCTCCCTGGTGATACGATATTCCAGAATTGCGGTTCATATATTTTTTTATATAGAGTTGCTGCTAGGAGGAAGCTAGTGAACCAATGGTTCTTATTGACAAAGTTGAAGTCATCTCTTCGATGATTTTGTTTACCGTTATAGAATATATTTGTCACAGATGACCATAAATGTGTCCCAATAGTCGTAATCGCATTCCCTTTTTTTTCCTCGATTGTGTCACCACAAATATTTACTCATTTTAGATAACTGCACGACGGTTGACACTGACTGAGATCAACCCCGGTATTTAGTTGAGTGTGTCATTTGTTTTCTATGTCGGGTTTTGAAGGCTTTTTTTTTACGTTTTTGCCTTGATTTTGTCTGTTTCTCTTTGACTTGTAAATTTTGATTGTCCCTCTGGTATCTTCCGAATTTTTTTGGGGCGAAGTCATAACCTGTAAAATGTTGTTTTTTTAACAACGAAGGAAAAAAAGTTACATACTTAACCATTCATGTCTGAGGAACTCTGAAAAATAAGTTGACCTCTGTCTGTCTGTTTGGTTAAGTTTCATTTAAATGTCAACTGTGCTGGTCAGGATTAAAAAGTAGAAATCACAATACAATTTAACAAACTTTATTTTAATATTTACACAATAATAGATGCGAGAATATACACATATCATGTTGATATCTTCATAAAAGCACATTTATTCGTTTTCTCCATTTAAATTTAATTTTATGGAAAATTTATTATTTCTTCTGTTCGGTTTCCATGTTTAAATCAACTGTCTGTTAATGTTGTAAGACTAAACGTAGTCAATATCAAACAATCATAAAAGAATGGTTTCAAGTCAATTACAAAGTTCAAGCCTTCCGTGTATGTGTTAAGCACATGTCGATTATTTAATGAAACTAGATTCATCCCAATATTTCAGCTTCTAGTGAGGAACAAAATTAAAAGCTGCAAAAATTGGTGGAAGTATCGGCGGTGGTGAGTACCATGAGGATAAACACACCAGTATCAATATAGAATTTGCACATTTATATCATTATTCTGTCTAAAAAGTGCTTTCATCTACTTTTATATTCAAATTGAAAAGTTTATTATGGACACTCGTGAATTAACATGTAGACAAAGAAAAATAAGTTTAAACAAAATGTATCAATCACATCAAGGACAAAGAAACATCTGGCCTATTCCACCACTTCACACTGTTTGCAAGTGATACTTGAGTATGGACTATTACAATACTGTTATGTTCAGTATATTTGATGTAGCCATTTTATACTCGAAACTACCACATACATTTATGAGACAGATCTGAGTGCAATAATTTCTATCAACGGGAACTTATTTAATTTCAGTTCTGTTTCTCCTGTTAGTAATAATCATTATAATAGTATTATGGAGAACTGGACAAATTTGTAAACCACGTAAATAGCAGCTTGGCAACGAGAAAGCATATGATTATTCGTTCGGTTTGCCAGACAAGCATCAAGTTAATAAATTGAAAGAATGCAATGTAAATGTTTTATACAGAAAATTTATTTTTGATATAATTTAATTCAGACTGAAGAGTCGAACTGGTATGTTGGACATGGATTTTTCTTTTTAAATGTAACAGAACATTTCGTACCTTTTAGAATAAGCATTGAGTAAAAAATATTTTTACAGATTTTCCATAATTTGTCATAAAACAAAGTAAGGAATTGCTCATTTAAAAAAAAAACTCTGTTCATTTTCCACGATATTCGTTATCTTCGCGTCTATAAATGTTATTTTGTATTTTAAATGAATGCTGGTAAACTATATTTGTAAAAATATTTGTATCATTAAACAGAATAAAACGTATACGACTGAATATTGATTGGAATATATTTACTCATATGGGGGAATGAAAATTGATAACACTTTGTGGCTTATACCATAAACCAAAGTTGTTCTTGAAGATAAACTAAACAGCGGTCGATTTGCTGATATCTTCAAAGCTATATATATGACACCAAACAGAATGACACGACAACTCTTGTGGCTAAAACATTACAAAGTGACTGAAGTAACAGATCCTTTTCATACTCAAAGATAGAGAGATAATATACCAAGGGTGCAATAAAAAAAATATAATTTCAATTAAAACAGACCAAACCATGGCCAAAAAAAGAAAACCGACGAAAAGACAAACAATAATAACGCAACATAACAAATTAATTTAAAGATTTAGCAACACGAACAACTCGCAAAAACATGGAGTGAACCTAGGTGCTCCAGAAGGGTATCACTTCCTGCTCAAAAGAAAAATATCAGAAATATCTTCGTAAAATACAAGGGGAAAGTGCATTATTGTACCTTAACATTAAATAGTATTCACAAAATTGTCATTAACTTAAATTTGTTTATCATTCCTTACTTTTTACACAACCTTTATACTAATTTGTATGTAAACCTTGCACATTTTAAAAATATTTTTTTATGCAAATTTTTGGTTTCTTTTTCGACAAAACCGTGAAAGCTGCATACACTTGTAACGATGGCATGAAATTTCTTTTCTCCATACTTCTTTGTCATATAAGTGTACAAAAAAGGTGATAAGGACGCACTTTTGATCAAAGAAAGAATTATAAGTGAACAAAAATAGATTTCATATAGAAAATATTGAATTACAAGAAAGATTTCTTTATTCTGTTTCTTGGTTTTTCTCATGAAACCAGTGGTCGGAAGAGAAGCCAAAAGTATGAAAACTCAAATAGGAAGCAACGATCTCATGATACTGTATTTATACTTAGATGTTCTTAAATATTGGCTGACCGGTTTTAGTTTGGTACACCAGTTTACGCAAAGTTTATTTCTTCATTACTTTTGCAAAATTCTTAAATTAGTACTAGTATGTCTGTAAATACTAGGGTTTATGGTTCTTAAATTACTACATTGATCTGAAGCAATTTAAGTTATATTAGTCAAACTTGAAACTCACTCACATTAAATGAATTACGGGATGATTTCGGTAAAAGCTAAAAAATCAATTACCATTAAGCATCTTATGTTCTTCAAAGAATATACAACAACGTCAAATTATAAAAAAAATATCAAAGAAATGGGAAATAAGGTTTGGCTTAATCTGTTTTTAAGTTTGTTTGACTTAATAAAAATTATTACATTCTATATTTAATTTTAGCAAACTACAATGACAAAAATAATCTGGTAATGATGGCAAATTAACTTCTTTGCAACAAAAGTTGGAAAACATCGAAACGTTCTTGGATTCATTGGAGCTGTTCTTAACAACACTCATCGTAAGTCACATTACAACTGACTACAATATACAATTTTATGTTCATATAAGTAACTTTAAAAGCAAATTTAAAAGATCAAAATAAATAGAAATGCAAAATACAACATACACTCGTTATATTTTTGGTGGAGTGTGTCTTGCTCAATCTTTACTTTTCTGTGTAGTGTTTTGTTGATTTGTTCGTTTTTTTTTCGTTTGTTTTTTTTAAGTTGTTTTGCCATGGCGTAGTCCGTTTTTCTTTGACTTATGTGTTTTGAATGTCCTTGCTAACTTCTGCATCTTTTTTTACAGTCTGCACTTAAAAAACCTCCTCCAAAACCAAGGAATATCAGGAATTTGATTTCATTATAATGTGTATGCACTGCGAGTGATAAAAAAATGTATTTGATCGTTTTGATAATGAACTATTCAGTTTGAAACATGGCAATTTCAAAACACTTGCGATTTGCCATAAGAATGTCAAGAATTACCTTTGCGTCAGGTGTCTATTGAAAGTTGATCAAAAACACCTGTTGTGCGCACACAGGCATATTATTATACGTTTTACACAATTCAATACTCGAACGAGTAAGTAGTATGATGTACTGAAATTGACAATTGAACATATAAATGTTTGTACATAAAAATATGTGGTACGACTGCAAATGAAACAACTCTCAAACTCTCAACCAGAAACCAAACGACGTCGAATTAACAGCCATAGGTCCCCGCGCGGCCTTATTTCAACTGTGAACAAAATCCACACCTCAAAGTAAACTATAAAAGGCCCCGAAATGACAAATGTAAAACAATTCAAACGAAAACCTTAATGGTCTGATTTAAAATGTCCTGTATCAAGTCAGGAAAATGGCAGTTGTTATCTTAAAGTTTGCTTCTGTGTGTGTTGCATTGTCGTTTTTTTTTTGTTTACTTCAGTGTAACTGTTCTTTCGTTGTTTTCCTCTTATAGTTGATGTGTTTCCCTCGGTTTTAGTTTGTAATCAGGATTTGTTTTCTCTCAATCGATTAATGACTTTCGAAAAGCGGTATACTACTGTTGCCTTTATTTATGTTTGTTCCGGACTATATGAGTATTCGGACCATACGCGTATGGTCATGACCATATGCGTATATACTCATATTAACCGACCATACGCGTATGGTCCGAGTAAAGAAAGGCAACAGTAGTATACAGCTGTTCATTAATCGATTAAGCGAAAACAAATCCGGGTCACAAACCAAAAACCGAGGAAAACACATCAACTATAAGAGGAAAACAACGGAACAACAGAATCACTGAACTGCTACAAAAACAAACGCCAACAAACATAGAAACGGACTATTTGATAACAACTGCCATATTCCTGACTTGGTACAGGACATTTTAAGAAAAAATTCTAGACAATCATCAAGTTAATAAAATGAAAGAATACAATGTAAGTGTTTTATACAGAAAATTTAAATTGAAATAAATTTAATTCCGTCTGAAAGGGTCGAACTTGTATGCTGAACCTGGTTTTATGGCTAGCCAAACCTCCCGCTTATATGGCAATGTTCAAAATACCGCTACAATGCCAACATTACGTGACAGACGTACAGTACAAATAAACGCAAGAACACTAAGGACAGGGACATGCATATATAAATAATATAATAGTACATTACAACATGTAAACCACAGAATAACAACAGATAATTAATTTACGACACTACACCAGTTCACCACAATAGAATTATGAACTGTACGTCACAAAAATGTATCAACGCCAAAATAATCGACGTCACAGGTAAATTTCTAGAAATAGAATATGAAATTGGGATTATGTTTGTAATGATGTTATTTTATGTATTTCCTAACCATTACAAGAATATTAATATAGAATTGTGTTAGTAATGGTATAATTATTTGTATTTTTAAAATAATTTATAATCAATACGATGAGCGTTGAACAGTAATTGAGTGAGGCATAACCCTTCAATTACTCAGAATTTGAAATTATAGAAGAAGCATTTATGCATGGTAATTTAGAGATAACTGTATTGTATTTGAAGCTTTGCGGACGTCCATCGGTAGTTTTACTGTCGCAAATTTAGTTTACCTGGCGACGCGTAGTTATCTCTATTCTAATGCAAAATAAACAAATCATTCAATTTTAGTCATTATTTCTGTGTAAAATTTTCATTAAACGAAAATTCCGCGAAATGATGTTATCTTCTTTGGCGCCTAAACTAGGTGACGTCATAGGTGTGCTTCCGGCATCAAACGTAAACACTGGGCGTTTTCTGGGTTCTTGTCCGCTTCAAAATGTAATAAAATTTGATGAAAAGAAGATATGTAGGTCCAAATGTGAGTTGTTTTGCTTATTATTGGAGAAATTACATGTCAATATATTCCGGAATTCAAAATGTCAGGTTTCTAAGTTACAGACAGGGAGATTGAGAATTTTACGCTTGTCGTCATCCAATCAGAGCCATTGATACAAACTTATTGCATTAGAATTATTAATGTGTCTTTACGAAACACAATATGTCGACTCCGAAAATAACTAAATGAACTTTTAACCCTCTTAGTCCCACATAATTATCATTTTCATACATTGAAAACCCTATATTTTCGAGGTAAAATGCATATTTTCCGCATCTTTTGAATACAAATTCCTCACCGAGTATGCCTTTATTGATTTATTTGACTTTGTAAACATGAAGTTTACATAGTTGACATTACAAAAACATTGTTGTTTTATTTTCAAAATGTACCGTTAACGCATATGACGTCAACAAAAAGAGTGTTATTCGTGAAACGTCGAAATAAACTAGCTTGCAGGTACTTGAAAATACCGCATGTGTTGTACAGTCAACGGCTTGTAAAACGGTTATAGTTTTATCGATTTGCGTATTGTAAAGTGTTATTGATTGCAAAAGTTCTTTTTCCATACTATCAAAGTTTGATTTCCTGAAATATATTTGATATTTGCTGAAATATATTTCACTTAAAGAAAGTTTTATTATGGAAACAACATACTAAAAAAAAAGTTTACTCTTTTGTTGTAAAAACTCGCAAGTATAGTGTCGAAGTCTTGAATACTACTTTATATCTAGTGCCGAAGTCTACAATATATCTTCATAAATGGAACATCGTATCAAAATCATTACATAAGCAACTAAACAACATGCCGTGAATTAATAAATTGACCGCACAATTATTCATTCATTTCTTTTTTTTTTTTCATTTTTGTGATGTATTATGTAATGTGTTCACGTATGCCATCAATCCCATTGGGGTATTATTATCTTCAATAAAGTTCAATTATTCTAACTTTGCTATTACTTGAGATTTCATCCAGCTTGTCAGTCGACAACTGGGAGAATATTTACAGGCCGCAGGTCGTCAGCGGAAAAAAAAATTAGGCCGGAGAACCAAGGCGAGAAAAAATAAAAACATTCTACTAAAAAAATCACACCCAGAATTTATTGAAATACATGCATTTACCTAAAGCATATATCTTTATATTCCGTCTTAAAAGAGCATGACATAAGATTATTTATGTGATAGGAGATACTTTAAAAACTATTTAACTATCTAAATATTTCAAAGAACCATGCCCTACAAATTGATTTTATTTCGGCTTTCAATTTAATTTTTCATCATTTTATTTGGGTGAAAACTTTTAGCAAAAAGAATGAAAATAGTCAATATCAGATGGGGATGAGAATCTAAGATCTTTTTGTTATAGCCTCAACGTGCAATTACATTTTGCCAACTTAATACGAGTTCTTTTCAGTTATTATGGAATGGATACTGTAATTTAAACAAAGTTGGGATGTAAGAATGGAATTAATAAAGAAATTATAATCATTGAATAACAAAGAAAAAAAAATTCTACAGCAAATAAAGGAAACACTGGCATTATACATCTACTCTAAGATCTCCATTTTTTAAATTTTGTAAGGCCTTCCCCTCAATTGGACAAAAGAGATAAAATTTAAGTCATCTAATTAACCCCTTGAAACACTGTTGCATTTGTTTTATTGTACGTGTTTGTCAAAAGTTACTAAATCATAAACTCACTTTATTATGTTTTTGGGAAGTTAAGTTTAGGGGTGTGCCTATTAAAACAGAGCTATCTTCAATACGGAACAGTTATGAATAAAAGGAGATACAGGGGTATACATCAATGAGACGTCAAATATTTTACTCATTAGCATTACTTTTTTTTTCTTTATTTTGGTGTTTAAATTGTTTTTTTTTCAATTAAAATTTATTAAACATTTCAGATCATTCTTAGTTATTTGATTTGTTAGTGTTCCTGCTTAAACGATTTACAATTTCAGTAGTTTATACGTGCTGCCTCTCTATTCTTATGTAGAATCCCCTGTTATTGTTAGATCGTATGAATAAGAGTATGAACACATCAGTTAAGTAAAATTAAGTGGAAATTAGAGAAATTAAAGAAAATCTAATCTAAACGCCGGGGAAAAAGGACAAAAAATGCACGTGCCCAAAACACTTGTGGTTTCACGTACGGACGAAACTGTCGACAGGAAAATGTGCTAAAATTGACTGTAGATAGCGAAGGCAAGACAACAAATATACCAATTCAAGATTCAGATAATATGGAACAAAAATAAAGGATTTCAGTTCATGATTTGTGCCGATTTTGGTTCAGAGAACGAGCTGTGTCTGTTAAGGAAGTTTGAATTTATTCGAAAATTACCTGTATATGGTTTAAATACCACTGTGTATCATCGCCACCGGAAATTGGGTACTAACGAAGCGGAGAGAAATGGAAAAAAAAAGTAAACAAGGTAAGAATTCATTCAATTTAAAGCATTTCTACTGATTTGACGAGGGTACCGCTTAAGAAATGATTTTCTGATATATAATTCTTTAAATTATTAGGCCGATAAGTACAAAATTAAGACAATATTTTGTGTTATACTCCAAACCTTGCCACTTAGTACCTGAAAATTTCGAGGTCGATTGTCCTCTGTCGCCCCATTGGCAAGATACTCAACTGTTTTTCATTATTTTTCCAGACACGTTTTTAGATTATGATAGTGTGACATCATATTGACTGAAATTTGTTGTCATAAAGATGTTTTTAAAGAATATGGACCAAAACATTGTTTGTTTATTGTACGGCGAATTGCAAAATAACAACTTTTGTCTGTACGGCGTCTTGCAATATATTGTAATTTAAAGATGAAATTAATCATTGTTTAGATAATATCAAGTGACGATATTTTGGCTGTATCAAAGCTTTACCGGCTTACAAATATACAAAATAAACTACTTATCAAATATTATAAAATATATGCTGTTAATTTCGTTCAGAAGTCGTCGTTGCGTACCTCTATTTGACTTTGTGTTTTTAAAGACAAAAAGGTTTTTTTTTTCAACCATATTATCCTAAATACATTCATATATCGTTATAATACTAACGACTGTTGTCTTATTTGTTGTCAGGGTGAAATTTTGTAAGTTCAATAAAAAAAAAAAACGACCATTCATCTTCTGTTGGTGCTGGTTTTTTTTTAAAATATAAACAGTGGAGATGTTGTATGATTGCCAATAAGATAACTTTCCACCAGGGTCAAATAAAGTGTATGTAAGCAATTATATGCTATCGTTTGGCCTTCAACAACGAAAAATCGTACCTTACAGTCGGCTATAAAAAGCCCCGACATGAAAATTGTGGAAGGATTCAACAAGAAAACTAACGGCCTAACTCATAACAAAACAATTTACGAAAAATAACAAATATGATAGAGATGAACCAACGACAACCACCAAACTACAGGCTCGTGACTTCGGACAGACACATTAAGAATGTGCTGGGTTAAATAGATATAAGAAGATGTGGTATGAGTGCCAATGAGACAATTCTCCATCCAAGTCACAATTTCTAAAAGTAAACCATTATAGGTCAAGGTACGGTCTTCAACATTGTTTATTGTTTATTTTTTAAATTTCTGAAATGAATAATTGGTTAAAAGAAAAGTGAAGAAAATAATTTGTTTTCATTGAAAATTAGGAGAAATAAATCATGAATTGTGTTTCGAATTAATTTTCTTGTTTCTTATTGAAAATAAGGTTGCATTTTTTTTTTAGTTTAAGTAAATTCAATCAATCTTTTTATTTACAGGGAAAAAATAATAAAAGACTGTTGCTAAGGCTGTTTGGCCTAAACTTAAATGAGTAGATGGAGGGGTGGTGAAAAGGAGTGTATTCGTCCGAATTTTCATTGTTACAGTAGTACATTAATGATTACTATGTATACTATTTCTCATTAAATTTTAATGTGATATTGTGCCAATTAAAATTATATAATTAATACAAGTAAGACTTGCATTAGCCTTAAAAGATATAGCAGTACGTGATTATTTGTTTTCAAACACACCTTCTCTGTTTTGAAACTTATAAAGGTATGGATTTCGGCCTATCTGTTTGGTTGAATATAAATGTGAATTCATAGAGTTTCAAAATCAACAGTAAGCCCTATTTTTGTGTGTGTGTAAATAATCTAATCTTTAGATAGATGCTAAAATTAAAATCATTTTTCTTAATAAGAAAATAAAGTGCAACTTAAGCACGCCTGAATGTAAAAAGGTGTACCCGACTTATTCGTTCACAATCCCGTCACAAATATTTCAACCTGTCCTTATTAGATGTTATTTCATTATAATTCTTTAAACTTACAAGTCGATTTTTTTTATTTGTTTTTTTGGTGTTTTAACGCCACTTTTAAGCACCGCTTTGGGGCTATTTCGTGGCGGCCAGTTTTTATTGGTGAAGGAAGCCGGAGTGCCCGGAGAAAACCACCGACCTTCGATAGGAAAACTGACAATCCTAGTCAATTAAGATTGGAGTCGAGTGCACCCGCACGAGCGGGGTTCGAACTCACAACCTCAGTGTTGACTGGCTAGTGATTACAGTAGTAACTACTTAGACCACTCGGCCACCGAGGCCCCACTTACAAGTCGAAGATGCTAGCTTTTGTGAATTGTATTAATAAGTATATAATATTAAGGTGACAACCAAAAAAAAAAACTTCATACAAGATCATCTTTATTCTCAAGTAGAAAGTTTATATAAATAGTTTATGCCGTAGCCACAGCCGGATTTGTATCCCTTGTATCGGATTCTTCTTTCATTCTTTCCAAAAATGATTCATCTAAGGTTAATATTTTTTTAAAATTCAAACAGTGTTAGCCACCGAGCTTGTTCGTTTCTTACTATATAGAGATGAAGTTTTTTTTTAGAAAATGAATGTTCTTTATTCTAATATATTGGCTGTATCTGCCTTTTACAAATAAGACAATAACGTTAATTGAAAAAGGAGACGTGGAATGGTTTTTACTGAGAGGACTTTCAAACGAAGTCCAAATGAAATAGATTTGACCATCTATTGGTTACTATACACTTCACAATGAACAAAACCCATACCGTATCAAAATTGCCTGATTTATGACAAAATCATAAACAAATATGTCAGGCAGCAACTTACGACAGCCGCTATATTGCATGTTCCTGACCAGGGACAGACACATATATGTTGAGGCGGGCTTAACTCAAACCTCCCTTAACATGGTGCCGTGGTGTAGCAATACAACATTTTTTTTGCAGAGAATGATAATTCATTTATATTTCATTTTATCTGAAAGTTGAAAGAGAATTCATTCACTTAATGGTTCTAAATATTCAATGCGGAAAAATTCTCCTGCCATTACCTCTTTCCTTCCCTCCACCCACAACCCATCCCCGAAATGTTCATCACTTATATGCAAATGCTGACTAATGTTGTATGGTTAAAACATTTGGTTGAGGCAATCTAAAGTTTGAGAACAGAAACGACAGCTTTAGCTTTTTTTTTCATTTATAAAAGGACATAACTCAAGAACGGTAACAGTGACGCTACCCAATTTATAACTTGATCTGTGTTTTGTGGTGATAAGCATTTCGTGTAAGTTTTAAAACATTTGGTTAAGGCATACTAAAGTTAGAGAACGGAAACCAATTATTGGGACTTTCTGGACGGACGGGAGAGACGGGTCGGACGGACATGGGTAACATTTAACGCTACGTCAGGGCAGAACAACAGGTCAGTAAAACAGTGACATGCCTTTCCGAAAGTTACAACATTTGCCAGCTTTTGTATATGCCGTATTCATATTGTATACATCAGGTATGTAAAAGATGTAATAGGACTGTGTTCAAGCCTTATATTGTGTATACATCTTAAATGATGTCAAGCGAATTGTATTTTTATCAAACGCATAATTAGATATTTGAACCTAATACTTTATTTTCTTTAAAAAGACGGCAAATAAATATTTTGAAATTAGCAAGTTGCCATACAGTTGAAAACAAGTTGCCATACAGTAAATTTGTCAACATGAGCAAGTTGCCGTACCCTAGACTTTATTTTTTATGGTCTATATCCTTTAAATCGTTCATTTTGACAACAAATTTCAGCAAATATGATGCCACACTATAATAATCTAAAAAAGTGTCTGGAAAAATAATGAAAAACAGTTGAATATCTTGCCAATGGGGCGACAGAGGACGATCGACCTCGAAATTTTCAGGTACTAAGTGGCAAGTTCTTGAGTATAACACAAAATCTTGTCTTAATTTTGTACTTATCGGCCTAATAATTTAAAGAATTATATATCAGAAAATCATTTCTTAAGCGGTACCCTCGTCAAATCAGTAGAAATGCTTTAAATTGAATGAATTCTTACCTTGTTTACTTTTTTTTCCATTTCTCTCCGCTTCGTTAGTACCCAATTTCCGGTGGCGATGATACACAGTGAATACTCATATGGTCCGGCTCATTAATAATAAAACTAGTATATACCCATATGGTCATGACCATACGCGTACGGTCCTAATACGCATATGGTCCGGCATATGTACAAAACAAAAAATGAAAAATATGATTCACAGCAACAAACATCAACAACTGGATTTTTATACGTGATTGAATGAACGAACTCTTAAAAATAAGAAGACGTGGCATGATTGGCAATGATACAACTCTTCACCAGACAACAAATGACAGAAGTTAACAACCATAGGTCACTGTTTTGTTTTCAACAATAAGCAAAAACCATACCATATAGTAAGCAAACTGCATTTATGTCTCGAAATAAGATACAATTACAACAGACCGTTATTCGAAATTACTTAACAGAAAGACGGTTAAGATCGTTAATCAAAATCATATTTTATGCATTTCATATAAAACCAATCGTTTCGTCTACATAAGACTAATCAGTGAAGCTTGAATCAAAACAGTAAAAAAAGTCAACCCAAATACGAAATTGAAGAGCATGAAAACTAAAAATCTCGAAAGAATGTGTCAAATACGACTTGGGCAATCTATGTCAGGGGTTACAAAACCTCAGTTTTTCGAATAATTTAATTCTCGAGGATTTTTTTTAGCCTAGAATAATATTGTTAGCTATTTGGATAAAAAAAAAACACATTCAAACTTCATCAGATTATATACATTGTATATATATATATATCATATAAAAATATAGATATGTGATATATTTGCTAATGAGACTATATAAAATGTGTCCATATGTCCTTTTCATTTGATAAACTATTGAGCCCCACTTCACCAGGTGAAGTTTTTAACTGATTTTTGTGTCCCACCTGGGAGCATTATGTTTTTCGGTCTGTGCGTCCGTTCGTCTGTCCGTCCGTTCGTCCGTCTGTCCCGCTTCAGGTTAAAGTTTTTGGTTAAGGTAGTTTTGGATGAAGTAAAAGTCCAATCAACTTGAAACTTAGTACACATGTTCCTTATGATATGGTCTTTCTAATTTTAATGCCAAATTAGAGTTTTGACCCCAATTCACGGTCCACTGAACATAGAAAATGCGTCTGTCCCGCTTCAGGTTAAAGTTTTTAGTCAAGGTAGTTTTTGATGAAGTTGAAGTCCAATCAATTTGAAACTTTGTACATATGTTCCCTATAATATGATCTTTCTAACTGTAATACCAAATTCGAGTTTTGGCCCCAATTTTACGGTTCACTGAACATAGAAAATGCGTCTGTCCCGCTTCAGGTTAAAGTTTTTAGTCAAGGTAGTTTTTGATGAAGTTGAAGTCCAATCAATTTAAAACTTAGTACACATGTTCCCTATGATATGATCTTTCTAATTTCAAAGTTTTGACCCCAATCTCACGGTCCACTGAACATAGAAAATGATAGTGCGAGTGTGGCATCCGTGTGTACTAAGGACACATTCTTGTTCAAGTTAGTTCTTATGCTGTCCTGTTATACAACTGTCCCAGGTTAGGGGGATTGGTTTGGCACATGTTAAACTTGCCTGAATCTATATGTGCCGGTTCCAAGTGAGGAGCTTTCATTCAGTGGTTTATCGTTTGTTGGTGTATTTTATATTTGTTTTTCGTTAATTGTTTTGTATATAAACGTTAGTTTTCTCGTTTGAATTATTTTACATTTTTCATTTCAGGGCCTCTTATAGCTGATTATGTGGTATGGGTTTTACTCATTGTTGAAAGTCGTACGTTGGTCTATAGTTGTAAACCTCTACGTCATTTGGCAATCATACCGCATCTTCTTATTTTTATAAAAATAAAACTCAAGCATATATCATGCGATAAAGGAAAGCAAATGACATAAAAACAAAATAAAACAAGAGAGGAAGACAGAATTCATTGTGAATACATAAGCCAATCTATGCAGATTTATGAAAGACGAACACAAAAAAGAATGATATGTGTAAACATAAAGAATAAAAAAAAAGAATAAATTATCTGTGTTGACAAAGTTGTTTGTTTTTATAGTGCTTAAGGTAATAACACAATGTTAACTGCTGTACCCCAATTTTTGACATTTCTACCTATTATGTGTGTTTGTTTTGCTGACACATTGGTGTCAATATAATGGAATTGTATTCAAATGTCATACAAGTGAGAGGTTTAGCTACCTATAAAACCAGGTTTAGTCCCCCATTTTCTACATAAGGAAATGCCTGTACCAAGTCATGAATATGACAGTTGTTTTCCATTCGTTTGATGTGTTTGAGCTTTGATTTGCCATTTGATAAGGGACTTTCCGATTTGAATTTTTCATTGGAGTCAGCAGTTTTGTTTTTTTACTTTTTATATAACATAATCGTATTTACATAAAAACAATTTCGTCGTCTTAATAAAAGAAATCACAGGTTTTAGAATATCATCATTCGCAAATATAAAAAAAATATAAAATTTCAAATTAACTATGACTAAAACTTACAAAAAAAATCCAACAGTAACTATCCATTGATATGTGTTGAAATGTTTTAATTTTCATGAATGAAGTAACGAAAAAGGCATTCATAATTCAATAAAATTTAATTTTAAAACTTCTTTCAGTACGGGAAGACACACCCCTTGTTCTGACAAGTGATTATTAAATTTAATTGATCGTGTTAAAATGCTAGATAGACAATATGAGAGAAGTCGGAAACTTAAGAATATGACAGATAGAAATTCAACGAATGACAGATGAGTTTTAAATGGCTAATTACAAATCAGAAATAGGTCATCATTTTTCCAAAAAAAATTAAACACTACAAACAGAAAATAAGCTATGTGTCTTGTAATTATATGTAACCAAACCTGTCCTATAAAAGTTGTTTGAGCCACAGTCTGTTCTAGCTTGCAGTGTGCCATTTACTGGTACTATTGGATATCGTGTACCTGTTTCAGAAGGGAGATTGTAAAACCATTGTCTGTACATAGTTAACAGTCCAATTATATTCACAAATTGTTTAAGTTCTATCACCAATTTACAATTTGGTTTCACAACATTATAGAATGATGGCGCTATCAGTTTAAAAGCAAAGCCTAATGATATTGCTGTAAATATTTTCATTATGGTCATCCGTAAAACTCTTGTTCTGCCTAAACAGTACAAAATCAATTTTACAAATGCAAAGAATGCATTAAATCAAAGTGTTATTAAAATACTTTTATATATATGAACCGTGAAAAATACTATTTTTTTCCAAATTCTATCGACATTACAGTTTTATCCTAACTCTGAATTTTTATAATTTGATTTATTAAAAAACTAGGTGTGTCGGAACGACACGAATGGTCCCACTCACAAAAAAGCTTAAAACAAAACGACACAAATGACCCAGTTCGCAAAAAAGGTTTAAGCAATTTTAAGGAGTGGAAATGTCAGAATGAATTTCCGTATAACTGTTGTTTTCGTAATAATTTCGACAAAAACAGCGGAGCGGAACAAAAAATATACTCGATCTGTAACTCATCATGGTAGACTCACATACTAAAAGTTAGCTCAATATGTGAAGGCGTGTAAACAGTTCGTATAACTGTTATTTTCACGAAATTTTCACAGTCCAAAAAATCCCGTAATTTTATCAAAATTAGCTGAGCGTAACCAAACGTAAACTCGATCTGTAACTTATCATTTAGATTCACATACTGAAAATCAGCTCAATGTGTGAAGGCGTTTAGAGAAAAAGTCTATATAAATGTTGTTTTCACGAAAGTCCAAAACCAGTAAATTTCAGCAAAAAATCAGCGGAGCGGAACCAAACGTAAATACGATCTGTAACTCATCATAGTAGAATTACATACTAATAATCAGCTTAATATGTAAAGACGTTTAGAAAAAGTCCGTATAACTGTTCGTTGCGGAATGGCGGATTGACGGAATTAATTAATAAATGACGGATAATGGTAAAAAAATATATAGCCCCGACCACTTTGTGGCGGGGTCATAAAAATATGACAAAATACTGCAAGAAGTTTGAAAGTACATTCACGAAGCTGTGATACATTATATCTTGATAAAGGTCCAAAGGCTTTTAAAAAATGCCGCTGTTATGGAATTTGCCTAACCTAACCTCATTTGTCTCGAATTAACTAATTTCTCCAATGTATTCTTTTCTATGTTGCCATTGGCAAACGAAACATCTATTCAATAGGGATCATTCGTAATATTTCTTCCTGTAGACGTCGCTGGTGTTCCATAAGTGGTTGTCGGAAACGTTTTAATCACTTGGACGCTTGAATCGCATTACGTTGCACATGTTTACATTAGTAACCACAATCGACACTCGCTAATTTCACCAAACTAAGCTTCAAAATTGTTGTGTCCCCGGCTGCAATTATTCTGAAGGGGGACCACAGATTCCCAAAAGACCATGAACTTCTTTTGAAATGGAGAGAAGGCATCAAGAGAGTTGATCCACCCATCAAAAATATCTAGGGAAACCCGGCGGAAAATTCGACCAAGTTTGCCATAACCAGCTGATAACCATGTCATGCCAGGAGATTATATAACAACAGGATTAGGTTATTATATATTTATATTTTTCTTATATTTAGTACATTATTAAACCTCTTTGTTTTATTTTTTCTCGATTAAACAGCCCAATAATTTGACAGGTTATTATTTATTAAAATAGGGGGATCACACTTTGTAAGTTTTTTCCTAGTCTTCACATTTTTTCACCCTTTTACCTTTGTTTGCATTGTAAATAAGAAATAATAATTATGTTGTGCACTTAATTATAGCAAGTGAAATATATTTCCCTGACAAAATAATGCATGAAAGGAAGAGAACTATACATGTATTGGGAAATATGACAATCCCTATATTGCATTCTAAAAAAAAACCATGGTACACATGAGCATAATTTTTTTATTTGTTTGTCGCAATAAAGTCTGAATGTTCTAAGGATTTACATTAAACTTATGGCAAAAGCTGTCAGAACAATTTTTTTTAATTCTTCAAAGTTGGAAATCAAGAGTATTTTTGTGAAAACTTCCCCGCATTAAACGCTTGTCCTTTATGAATGATAAGAAAAATTTCTGAACCTGCAGTTTATTAAATAACATGATGCTTTGTGGTTTCCTGTTTTAATATTTCAGAAGCCATCATGGATAACAGACTTTTTACCCAACCATGAAGTGATGGATGGGAACCATCTTTATGTTTGAAATGAATTCATGGTTAAAATCCAAGTGGCTGCAAGTTCGAGGATCAATACTTCTGTCAGAACCAGATGTAAAAAAAAATTTGACAAAGGTGACAACAAATGGCAAATAGTGGAATTATGGAACAGGATTTATTTACTAGCCAAGACAGTTCCTTATATTAACACACAAACTTTTCTGAAAGGGAAATTCCAACTAGATCAGAAGAAAGTAGTTTGTGATAGAAAAGTGTCGTCCAACCGAATTCACATTAAAAGAGTCCTTGTATTGTCTAAAAGTTACACAAGGGTAAAACTTAATGCCCCTCCTCCGCTGTGGCAGGGGAATAAAAAATCTGAAACATGTAATTCAACTTAGTTCCAGAATTATGTATGTTTGCTGTGTTCTTTCTAATTTCATAAAAATACATTGTAAATAAATATGCATAAAAGATGAAATGGATTTACATGCAATTGATTTTATTATTTGTTCTAATGTGGTGCTGTTTCGCCACTGCTTTCCCAGTTAGCACCAAAAAAAATAGAAAAATGTTGAAAAAATATTGTAGAAAAATATCAAAATCATGCAAAAATGTATGGCCTTAAAAATATTTTCAAAACATTTTCATAATACTTTTAAAACATCATTAAAATGTTACTGAATTTTGACGACAATGTTTGTAAAATGTCTTATAAATGATTTGAATGTGTTTGTTAATCAAATATCCCTGAAACATTTTAAAAACATATAAATATTCATTTCTGCAGGATAAAATGTTTTGAAAAAGTTAAAAAATATTTTTTAACAAAATGTTTTAATAATCTTCATATTATCAAAAAATCATTTAAATGTTATATGAAATATAATTATAAAAATGTTTTCTAACATAATCTTTCAAGTCTTTTTATAAAATATTCAGAAACATATAAACAATGTTTAATATCAGAGACAGATTTAGGAGTGGGGTGCCTGGGTCCCCCCTTTATGGCCCTTATGGAGCTACATTTATGGTTAATCCAGATTTTTTTATTACTCTCAAAACTTTGTCTAGTTTGAGGCCTGATGACCCCTTTTTATGCCCCCGCAACTGAAAGTTGCCTTGAGGGGCATATTATTTTACCCCTGTCTGTTCTTCTGTCTGTCTGTCCGTCCGTCCTATTATGGGTATATAGTTATTCAGCACAACTCCACCTACAGTTAGAATCCTAGGAAGTTTTCACTTTGACGTCTGTTTGTACATATATTGAAGATGTGCATGTGGTCAGGGTTTTGATTTTTATTAATATTTGCTCTTTTGTGAGATAGTTGAACTTTGTCATTTTTGGGGTATATTAAGCGGTTAAATGTTATAGTTATTTTAAAATAACACTTTGCATCTGCGTGGGCATCAATTGTGTCTCCCAGACACAATAATATCTCAAAGAAAGTCCTACATTGACTTTGTTTTAATACAGTTACTTCAGAGTGGAGTGGGGGGATCACTTTATCTAGATTCAAAATCCTGGATCCACATTTGAGAAAACAACTGCCGTCATACTGATCTTTACCCCACATCTCCTTTTACATTTGTCTGCATGCTGTTGATGCCGGCTTAATCTACATATATTTTGGCTATTTTTGTCGGGTTGATGTCTCATTGACAAACCGCAATATCCCCGGTCTTAGATATCAATTTTATTGAATAGTCCATTTTTTTGTATTTTGCACTGAACACATATGAAAAAGAAGATGTGGTATGATTGCCAATGAGACAACTCTCCACAAGAGACCAAATGACACAGAAATAATTACAACTATAGGTCACCGTACAGCCTTCAACAATGAGCAAAGCCCATACCGCATAATTTGTTTCACTTACATAGAGGTATTAATTTTTTCAGATTATAAATATCCTCATGCATTTCATTTGGTCCAGCATTGAACAAATTTTTTCTTAGAAGTGTTTTTTTTTATCTTTTGTTTGATCATGTGTAGTATCTGTCATTTTCTGTCTGAACAGCTTTTCGATGGTTTTCTTAGCTGTCTTGGTCAACAATACACAAGATAACAACAACAATAAGAAATGCAAAAATTTTATTTAATTTTGTCATTTCACTGTTCGTTTTCAATTTTTCTTTTGTTCCATTCTTTTTATTTCTCTTGACTTCTGCTGGCTTCTGTAAAGAAAATGTTAACAAATTAGTCCTGTTGTTTAGTGAGTAAACTAGTAGAGATAATTTAAATTTCATCAAATTACACAAGAAAATTTTATTTTAATCCAGTCTGGTTTCATAAAAATTTATATTGAAGGCGACATCTAATCAGTGTGGCTGGATTTGGAAGGAATATTTATAGCTATTAGATATACACGTACATCTGTGGAGTTTCAGGTGTATTATTATCATACGAGTCTATAACGGTAGAGTTCACCAGTACTAAAATAAAACTGTACAGTACCATTTTCCCAACTGAGATTAGGACCTGTAACCTTTACTTGGTCTTACAAAAAATCAACTCTCTTAATGGTAATTGTTTATTTTAACACAAATACATTTTTGTGATATAGATTGAGGCTATAAAAGGATAAATACCTTCACACAATCTGCTCCTCCAGAATGTTTTGAATCTAAGCTTATAAATTTTGGCTCTTCTAATTGATTCTACAAAAGATAAAAAAAAAGTCAAAATATTAAATAAAATACAGTCAAGAAAAAAATCACATTGTACTAGTCAGCTACAAAGGTCACATTATTCAAAAATGAAAGAAAATTCAAACAAGAAAACTAATGGCTTGATTTTAAATTATAAAATAAGACAATAAAAAAACAAATATATATGTATATATATCAGAAATTAACCAACTATAACTACTAAATTAAAGGCTTCTGACTAGGATTGACACATTAACAATTATCTATACTTACAAAAAATGTATCTGGCCTGGCCTGAAGGGCTAGCGATTAATCACAGGCACTTGTCTCAGAAAAAATTTCCTATAGACCTTAATATAACACGTGTTATATTAAGGTATATAGGGAATTTTTTTTTGAGACAAGTGCCTGTGCGATTAATCATGAAAACTGTATAATGAATATATTGTCTTTCATGGTTACAAATATCTACCAGTAGAAAATGTCTGCAATATTTCACTATTTTATATTACTTTACTAACTAATACATTGTTGATGACGCTGAAAACAACATACCTAATATATGCTATGTCTTACTTTTGGACTCTGTCAAGGCAAGACAAAAAGGAAAGAAATCAATGATTCAAGTTCAAATATATTGATTGATTTTTGGAATCTTAATGTCCAGTGACAAATATTTAATGCATGTTCCAGCCAAAGTTTAATTAAACAAGCTAAGGAATGGTTTGAATTTTTTTAAAACATGTAGGTAAAGATTTTTTAAAGTACTATTACATAGATTAAAATGTTAGGATTACAAAGGAGGTTTCTGCTTGCCATGAAATATTTGAAAAACATGATATCAAGTGGATTTAATGGTATAACTAATGAAATTTTGAAAAATTCTTGTATGCTGAATGTTGGGCATGATATGTTTATAAAATTATGAAACACTACTTTTTTCTTAAAAATTAATAAAATTTTCTCTCTAGAAAGAAGTTCTTATAGGAGAGAAAATTTATTGAACCCATATTCAAAGGAAGATGTTTTAATAGCCCTTCAAACAACAGAGGTATAACCCTTTTTACTAGATTAGGAACATTTTTTTCTAGAGTATATAATAGTTTAGAAAACTATTTAGAATCTTATAAGATTATCTGCCAAGAACAGATAGGATTCAAAAAAGGACGTAGAACTATAGGGACCACATTTCTAAGTTTAAAAAATATTTAGTTGGGTTAGTTTTCATAATTATTTTCTAATCAATTTTGCTGAATTTGAAATTATTCCATATTTAAATAATTCCTTGTTTGAACTTGAATTGCAAATAAAACTTCATTATAGATGTACATATCTTTTAAAATTTCCAAAAATGGCCCCATCATGTTATATGTAAAAAGTTTGCAGAGAAGGGCCTTTATATTTTTTTTACAGTCTTTTTTTTTTTTAAGTTGATGAAGCTGAGACATATTAAAAGATTTAAAGCTTAAAAATGTAGAATCATGTCTTGTTTAAAAGTGGTATTGGAGGATTTAATACTTTCCTTGTGTAATTGTCCCATTATCAAAAGTAATAAATTGTTTATATATAACTGGGACTATTGTACTATAGTACTATAAATAGTATTATAGTCCCAGTATATAACAAGTTAAATTTAATTTTCCCTTGCCCAGTCTGCATGGTCTGTATCACATTTCATGGCCAACAGATAATATCTGTATAGAACCCCTATTTTTAATTATTATTATACAAAATCATTTAAATGTATACTAGAAAGTTTAATTATACATTCATGACTATTTATATGTTCAGTGGTTTTTTTTTTTGTTTTTTTTTCTAACTTGGGGTACATGTATTTGTCACTTGGTATTTCACACTAAATATTTCATATAAAATTTCATTTAAATAGATTATTTAGGGGACATTTCTGATTTGATTTTATGCAACTTGGTACCAACAGCAGAATAATTATTTGTTTATTTTCATTTTCTTCTGAGATAAAAATAAATATTATTGTCTATTATAAACAATCTTGCTATATATTTATATTTCAACCAAATTAAACTGTAAAAAATAGTATATATGTGTTCACATCAGGAGAAAATAAAAACAACTGATGACAGAGCTATGACAAAACAAACAAATACTGTTTATATACAATTCAGCGTTTTTCAACACATTATTTGTAAAAATACAACCATAAATGCCTCCAATAAACGTGTTTTTATATGAAATATATAGCCCAAAAATGTAGGTGACGAAATCTTTTTGGCCATGTACTGTAGCGGCGTTTCCGCTTATAATAGAAGAAATCTCAATATTTTTTAAATACATCGTTTACCTTTCTATAAGATCTATATTTCTGTCTCTTGTGACAGCTCCACGTAACGTTAGTTCTGGAACAGACCAGGTGATGTCATCATCGGATGCCATTGTTTACGTTGTAAATACAGATGCAAGCGTTTTACGTGATTGAAGCGTTCAAGTAACCACTTATGGAACCGCAGCGCCGCCACGCGTGAAAAGTCGTGAATGATTCCTATTGTAAGTAAAACTTAAAAGAGTGTACTAACCTTTGAGCTGAATGGCATCTACTGATTTAATTTCACAGCTTTGTCAACCAAATCCAACTAATTTGAAACAACGGAAGTGACACTGCTGATATAAGTTCTCCTCAAATCTTATAGTGAATTAGATATTTACACAAGAGGCAAAAAGAAGTACTACTTTCTATGTAGTGTCAACAAAACATGTGAGACTGATTTATAGAAGCAAACTGTGTATTGTGTACTTGTCTTCAAATAAAATTGAGAATGGAAATGGGAAATGTGTCAAAGAGACAACAACCCGACCAAAGAGCAGAAAACAGCCCAAGGCCACCAATGGGTCTTCAACACAGCAAAGAAAATCCCACACCCGGAGGCGGGCTTCAGCCGGCCCCTAAACCAAAATGTGTACTAGTTCTGTGAAAATGGACGTCACACTAAAACACATGTACGAAACATATAAATGTACTACAATTTCAAAAAAATACAAGACTAACAAAGGCCAGAGGCTCCTGACTTGGGACAGGCGCAAAAATGCGGCGGGGTTAAACATGTTTTGTGAGATCTCAACCCTCCCCGATACCTCTAGCCAATGTAGAATAAACAAACACACAGCAATACACACAGTAAAACTCAGATTTAAAGAGTCCGATGTCAGAATAGGTAACAGAAGAAACTAAGGAAAATGACAATGATACATAAATTAACAAAGGACTACTAGCAGTTACTGACATCCCAGGTCCAAGCCTCAATTAAACTGATTGAAATATTATGTCTTAATCATATGAAAATCAAGTACAATCCCTCCCGTTAGGTATTTAGTATCATACCGTCATAAAACATATGAAAAGAACATAACCCGTATCATGCCAACAACTGATTTTAGAATTAATGTGTTTATTGCCGATGCAAAGACCATATGAGTGAATCAATATTAATTCCAAAATATACCATCTTTAATTACCTAACAACAGTATCGTAACTATATCCCTTCTGAATAAGTCTGTTTAAAGGTTTGGTAAGTTTTTGAGGTGAATGACGATATTTTTGTGCTGTGTATAGAATACTACCATAAAAGATGTGATGTGAAATACCTGAACTTATAAGATGTCTGCATGATGATTTATATTTACGAATGATGTCCTTGTACCGATGATAACATTTAGTAAATGTTTTGACTAGTTTGTGATATCGAAAACCCTGGTGTAATAATTTTTAGTAATACAGAGATTTCTTTCGTTAAAATCAAATGAGATGTTACATACACGAATCGAACAAGTTGAGATAAATAAACACGATAAGATGGTGACAAGGGAACCAAAATGGATAATTAACAATAGGAAATGAAAAATCATCTCTTTTATCGCAAATTTTGATATTAAGCTTTCCGTTAAAGATTTAGTTACCATTAAGTTGTCGCTTGATGTGTACATTTCAGTTCTCTGCAGTCTATGATTATGATAAATAACTCTCAGCATACAATTTAACTTGGATTGGACGGTCTTACGTTTTAACTTGTTGAATAGACTTCCTGAAAATCGTAATTTGTTACATGAAGAAACGCAGAAATACATATACTGTTTTATTCTATTGTTGGGGGACAACGCAAGTTATCATACTCACCGGCATGTACTATATTGTCTACTTAATAGTTATTATAACAATCTTAATATGTAAATAAAATTTATTCAATTAGGTTTGTTGATATATTATATAGTACACAATGATTCACTAGTCAAAGCTTTCGACCAATAAATCGACATATTACAAAGAACTAGGGTTGATAAATGCCAAAGAGCTAGGGCCAACTTGCACTGATCTTTTCACAGTACCACAGCTTGATGCGTTTCCTTCAAGGTTCTATAAACATTGTGGTTTATTTCTAAAGATATGTCAAGACTATCAATGCTTAAAGATAGATACAATATTCAAATATGACATACATGTGGTAAATTTGGAATATTTTAATCCGAAATATGCAAGGAGAGTACAAAACCAAAAACATCCTATATTGAGAACTTATGTTATATATTGCCTTTCAGATACAAATTAATTCGTTTTTGGTAAAATATGTACTATGATGCAATTTTAACAAAAAATATGTAAAATAAAGGCGAAAGATACCAAATGGACATTTAAATTCATTAGTCGAAAATTAACTGACAATACCATGGCTAAAAAAGAAAGACAGACATCAGTACACAAATCACAACATAGAAAACTGAAGACTGAGCAACACGAACCCGACAAAAAACTTGGTGTGTTCTCGGGTGCTCCGAAAGGGTACGCAGATTCTTCTTCACATATGGCACCAGTCGTGTTGCTCATGTTAGTACTAACCCGGTGATAAGTCTAATTCGGTAGGTTACATTCGGGGAAAAGGGGACGAGATTTTTGTACCGATAATTGGAACATATGAATCGTCGTCTGTGAAACAGGTATTCCATAACGGTCAGCCAACTCGTGATGGCGTCCGTAAAATTAAAGAATGGATGTTTTCAACTTCACCTCTTAGAACTCACAAGCCCTGGAATATCGTATCAACTTGGAGATATATACTACGTATTCAGGCGCTGCTGGAATGTTGCTACATAGAAATGAAAAGTTCACAATTGGGGAGCTGAGATCATCTCTTTTGTCGTAAAGTTTTGTTTTCAATTTCTAGGATGAAATTTGAAAAAAGGCAGGACAGGAGTTTTGAGTTAAAAAAATAGGCAGGATGAGCAACTTGGCAAAAAAAAAAAAGGCAGGATGACAATTTATGTAAAAAAAGTCAGGATAAACTAATAAAAAAAAAGGCAGGACCGACTAGAGTGAAAAATAAAAAGGCAGGACAGAGATTACAACTACAAAAAAAGGCAGGACAAAATTTTTCTTCCTAGCCCCCCCCCCCCCCCCCCCCATAAAAATCAAATGGTGGCTCCCTAATGTTCGGGTGTTTGGTAAAACGTTATATATCAATTGAAATAAACAATTAGTCTATTGTTCAGTGGTTGTCGTTTGTTGGTGTGATTCAAAGTTGTTTCTCGTTTCTTATATAGATCATGTATATTACCATCTTTGACAAATATATTTTTCGAGCTGTCAATCAACGAGGAAACAGCTGATTTGAGTTATCTCCCATGTCATTCAACCACCATTTCCGGATTGACAGATGTAAACATTGGGAAATCAAGTGTTCATGTGTTCCTAAGACAGGGATTCTTACACCAATCCTAAAGAAAGAAAAAGACAAAACATTACCATCTAGCTATAGAGGAATAACTGTGACTAAAACCTTTGCAAAAATATTACAAAGTATACTGAAGGATAGAGTTGACTCTGTATTTAATAACATACAAAACTCCTTGCAAAGAGGCTTTACAGAAGGAGTGTCATCACTATGCGCAGCTTTCCTCACATCAGAAGCAATCGAAGAAAGTAAGAAATTAAAGATACTGATGATTTTAATAACTCTTGGTGCAGAAAAAGCATTTGACAAACTAAACCATGAAATACTATTCAACAAGTTGTACCATTATGGAATAAAAGGAAAACTCTGGATACTACTGAGAAACTTGTATAAAGGCATGAGCAATAAGGTTAAATGGGAAGGTCAATGTACAGAAGATGTAATGGTGTTACAAGGAATTCAACAAGGTGCAAAACTATCTACAACGCTATATAAATGCTACAACAACGTCATACTGGATAGCATTTTAAAAAGTGGACTTGGAGCATGTATTAGTGATATACAAGTCCCTGCACCCACATGTGCCGATGACATTGCTGTCCTGGCAAATAGTACTGCAGACGCACAAGGAATATTAGACATAGTACAGCACCATACAAGCAGAGATCTAGTTAAAATCAATCCAACTAAATCTGAAGCTGTTTTATATAATGCAAAAGGCTCAAACATAACAACACTGCAATTCGAAGACGATGACATCAATATAACCAATGAAACCAAACATCTAGGTATCAAAAGAAACGAGCAAAACCGGGCAAATATCTCTGAAAGAATAAGAACCGGCAGGGCAACAATATACAGCCTTCTCGGAGCCGGTTTACATGTCAGAAGGGGATTCTCACTCATGGTCGCATACAAGCTATGGAGAACATATGCAGTACCAAGAAGCATCTACGGACTTGAGGTGATGAACTTACTTGCAAAAGAAAAGGATATGCTAGAACTGGCAGAGAGAAAAATCCTCCGACAAATTCAAGGGCTTCCAAATAATACAGCAAATATGGCTGTCTATACCCTGGTAGGAGCAGAACCTATCGCCTTCACATTAGACAAAAATCTACTTACCTTCTTCATAAATATTGTTCGAAATTCAGGAACCATAGAATGTGAAATTCTGCGTCGACAAGTAGCATTCTCAGACCAAAGAGGAAAAGACTTTATCAACAGAGTGGAAAAAACTCTATCAAAATACAATTTGAAATCTAGTAGTTACTACATAGAAAAACCACTTAAGAAAATCGAATGGAAAAGACTAGTAGGAATAAAGATCAAGGAATACTGGAAAAATGAATGTCATTATGAAAAAATGGAAAAAACATCACTTAAATACATAGAAATACAGAACAATCCATTAAATGAAGCACACAATATATGGAAAAGCGTAAAAACCAATAGTAAAGATGTAAAGGCAGGAGAAATAAAAGCAAGAATAAGTACTCAAACGTACATATTACAAGCCAAAAGAGCTAAGTTCGATCCGAAAGTTAACCCGATATGTACAATCTGTGAACAGGAAAATGAAGATCTAGAACATTTTATTCTACGCTGCAAAGAATTGGAGCAAATAAGATCTAAATATTGCTCAAAAATCGAACAGACAATGGATGAAATTGATACCTCAACATACAAGAAGATCATACAAGAAGGGAATTTACTGCAGCTCATAATGGACTGTACTAGCAAGGACATAAACTGTTACTCAACTGTGTATGAAAACATTGAAACTCTGGCTAGAAATATGTGCTACGAGATGCACATGCTGCGCAAAAAAAAGGATAAAAAACTTGAACACAAGTACAGTATAAGTATAAATAAACTTTTTTTAAAATAAAATAGTTCCCTACTTTACCATCTTACTATTTTATGACTTATTAGGACCTAAATTAAATAACATTTTTGGCAAAGTTTTAAGGTACCCAGTTACCTTTAAAGAATAATGATAAGATCCGAAATAAGGTAATTTTAAACTGTGAAGGAAAACTTATGTATATATGATGAATTGTTCTAAACCCCAACCCTTTTACATAAGTCTTATAAAATAACCTTCTCATTATAAAATTCTGATGTACGTATAGCATCTTTAACTAACAATTATAAGAAAGTTTAATTTAAGACCACTTAAATTCTAAATTCTTAGTTGTAAATATATCCAGTTCTTACTTAACTTATTCTTACACCTCAGCACATTATGAATATTATTTTTAAAATCTTATGATGACAATCCTATGAATTAGTTATAATATTAATTATTTAGTAATTATTATTGCCTAAATTCAGTCATCTGTACATAATTAAATGTTTCCTTATGTTCTAAGGTGTATATATACACCTGGAAAAAAGTATTGCAACACCTGATTTTTTTCCATTAGACAAATTTCAAACCTTACGTGTACCATTTTTTTTCTAAAATATGGTTAAATGTTCATAATTTTGGGGTGAATTGGGTCTTTTTAAAGCTGATAGACATGTTAAACACTTAAAAATTCAAATCTAATTATACAAAATTTTATTTTTAAAAAGACATCATTTTTTAGCACAAATGCACTGTTCACAACTATTGGTCTACGCGATTCCAATTCCATCGGACAACTTCGAGTTGATGTCAAACACACCCGGGCTACATGCTGGCCAGGGCAATGTCTCCACTGACTCGTCGTGAACATACGCTGTTACAGCCCGCGATCGATGCGGTCGTGCATTATCGTCCATGAAAATGGGCCTTGTCCTCAACGGGTGATTGTCAAAATGAGGCACTACACTTGCCTAAAGGATTTCCTGCTGGTATCTTTGCCCATTAAGGTTACCACGAACAGTTTTCAGGTCCAACTTGCAGTCATAAGACACGCATTCCCACACCATAACGGAACCTCCACCGAAAGCGACTGTATCAACAATGTTCCTTTCGGCATATGCGGTATTTGGCTGCCGCCAAACACGAACTCGGCCATCCGTGAAATGCAACAAAAATATGCTTTCGTCGGGCCAATGCACCCTTCTCCAAGATACCAAATTCCAGCGACGACGAGCTCGACACCACCGTAATCGTTCAGCTTTGTGTCTAGGCGTTAACAATGGCCTTTTCACGGGCCTTCGGGAACGGTATCCTGCCCTTTTGAGTCGATTTCTCAAAGTTCTTGAGGAGAGTGCACGATGTGGAAACCACTGTCTTTTCAATACTGTACTGTTAATGAAGGGGTTTCTTCGAATAACTCGGCTAAGAGCTCTGTTTTCACGATCGGAAGTTACTGAGGGTCTTCCAGATCTGGGAAGGTCCTTCACAGAATTGGTATTTTGATGTTTTCTTACAATTCTGCTGATGGTTGAATGGTGGTAGCCCACGTGTCGGGCAATCTGCCTTAACGACATTCCAGCTTCTCGCATGCCAATAATTTGCCATCTAACATCAGTAGAAAGTTCAGGAGGACCCATTTCATCAACTGTTGATAAGTTTTTCACAAACAAGCTAACATACAGCATACATTTTGACCCGTACCTTAAACTTGACTTTTGAAAGTTTTAAGTGACGACCACGCACGGACAGCTAATGGGGAAATGCATGGGCGAAAAACAATTTATTTAAGGTCAATAAGTAGGAAAGGTGTACTCTATCAGATACATAAAAATGAAAATAAAAAAATTGAAATTTCAGTTTTTTATTTCATTTTATATTTGGTGTTGCAATACTTTTTTCCAGGTGTATATAGTTGCTACAATTATACCCTATGGGTAGTGCTCCACAATTAATGGAGGAATATACAAGAAACTGTGAACAAGACAACTTGCACGAAGATGTCTTTGAAGAGCTAAAGAAATTTCGGAGCAGTAACATCTGGAACTTAATGTGTAGGTATTTGAATATCAACAGCCTTCGTTATAAAATTGAACCCAATCGCATTAAAGACTTACTACATCGAAATCTAGTAGATATTCTCTTTTTATCAGAAACTAAAATTGATGAATCTTTTCCCAATCTCAGTTTTGTGTCGATAATTTTACAATGTGGCGTGCTGATAGAAATCAACACGGTGGAGGTCTCATTGCATATGTCAGGTCTTATCTTGCAGCTGATAGAAAAATTCAACTAGAATTCTCAGATGTTGAATCAATTGGTATAAAGGTAGCAATTGGAAACAAAAAATGGTTCTTTTGTGGGATATATAAACCTCCTAGTATGTCAGATGACCATTTCAATTCAGACTGTACCAAAACTATAGACAAAATTATATCCAAATATGACGATTATATTTTTATTGGTTACTTTAATTATGACATGCTTAACTGTGAAAAGAGTGCAATGATAAGAGAAATCTGTGATATTTCTAATTTAAAGAATATCATTAAGAAAGCTACATGTTTTACGAAAATTGCTTAAGCAACCCTTTTAGATTTGATTAAAATGAATCATGACTGTGATTTTAAAAAGATATGTAATTTTGGTACTGGAATTAGTGATGTGCACAACTGTATATCGGTGCAGCTAAATTGTGATTTACCAAAAATTTTACCAAAAAAGAAGATATGCAGAAGTTTACGAATTTTGATGCTTCAAATTTTTTAAATGATTTAGAGAATCAGCTTTTTAATATATCTGAATTTGATAATGTAAATGCAGCATAATTTTATGATAATTTTAGTGAAAGTTTCATTGAGGTAGCTGACAAACATGCACCTTTGAAGGAAAGAAAAATATTTCCAAATCAGGTACCATATATGAATGCAGAGCTTAAAAGTGCCATTTATAAGAAAAAAATGTTGTATAATAAATTCAAAAATTCAGTGGTAGTAAGAACTGGGAAGTATAAAGGCGTCAACGCAACTATGTTACAAAACTAAAAAATAAATCTATTAACCAATATTTTGTGGATAGGTGTGCTGGAGGCCCGAAATCTAAGGACTTCTAGGCAAACAGTTAAAACTTTTCTTACAAACAAAGGTAATGTACACCAAAAGGAAACTGTCCTTTCTGAAAATAATGTTTTAATTACAAAACAAGAGGAGGACTGTGTGAGATATTTAATGACTATTTTGTAAATGTTGCAAAGAATATAGGAAGCAGTCAAATAAAGGTTGATGATGATTACCTGAGTATTTTGGGCATTAAAGATAATCTTCCAGATCTTGATCAAAACAGTTTTACCTTTTCCCCTATAGATCAAGACTTTGATGAGAAACGTATACGTAAAATTAATGTTAAAAAAGCCACTGGAATAGATTGTATTTCACCTAAATTACTACATTTTGCTAAACCTGCTATTGTAAAACCTCTTACAGATATTGATAATTTATCATTATCATCATCAACCTTCCCTGACCGTTAAGGAAGCTCAAGTTGCACCTATTCACAAAAAAGGGGTAAAAGTGTATAAGAAAAAGGAAATTATAGACCGGTAAGTGTATTACCGGCCATTTCTAAATTTTTTGAAAATGCCATAGAAGTACAATTAGTACAGTGCTTTGATAATATCTTCAATTCATTTTTGGCAGCTTTTAGATCAGGTTTTGGATGTCAGTCAGCTTTATTAAGAGTGATTGAAGATTGGAAATTATCCTTAGACCAAAATAAATACCTTGCAGCTATTCTTATGGACTTGTCAAAAGCTTTTGACTGTCTCCCCCATGACTTACTGCTACTGAAACTAAAAGCGTATATTCTCTTTAAATCCTGAGAAATGTCAATCTATCTCTCTTGGCAAAACAACACATGATAAAAAGATTGTGTTTGATTTGAATGGTATTTCTATATCATGTGAGGATAAGGTAAAACTACTTGGAGTTACAATTGATTTTAAATTAAACTTCAATTTACATATTTCAAACATTTGTAAAAAGGCTGAAAGGCAATTCAATGTTTTGGAAAGAATTGGGAAACACCTAAACAAACTGAGTAAACTTACAATTTATTACTCATTTATAATGTCAAACTTTAGTTACTGCCCTTTGACTTGGCATTTCTGTGGGGAACAAAATACCAGAAAAATAGAAAAAATACAAGAACGAGCGCTTCGCTTTATTTATGAAGACCATCAGAACTCATACGAAACACTCCTGCAGATTTCAAACCTTCCATCACTAAAAACTCGTAGAATGCGCTCGATTGCCTTGGAGACCTTTAAAATGATTAATAAAAAATGTCCATTATTTATTCAAGATCTAGTTGTTATAATTCATATAATTTCAGGTATGGGAACACTGCTGAGGTAACTAGACCTAGAACCTCAAGTTATGGTAAATGATCTTTTAGATTTGAGGCAGCACAAGTTTGGAACTCCCTTCCCAATGAGGCTAGAATTATGACCTCTTTTGACCAATTTAGGAATTACAGGTGGTCGAAAATGCAACTGCAGTTCATGCCGTTTCCATCCAGTGCTGTCTCATAGCTGAAATTTCTTTCTTTCTTTTTATTATAGCCTTTTGCTCTGCTTTTTATGCATTTATTATATATACCTGCTATTAAATGCCAGTGCTTAATAATTTATTTATATATTGATTTTATGCTTTTTAGTCTGTTAGTATTTTCATGAGAGATATTCAAGGGATTTGCTGGTTCCCCCATTCAATGCACATAGAGGAGCTTGCCGCATGAGCATTGACTCTGGAGGCTCAAAAATCAAAATTAATTTGCTTTCATTATATTTGCATGCTTTTTCATTTTTATTTATTAGTATTTGCATGATGCTGCATGGTTTTGTATGTGATAGTCGGTTAAAGAGCTCACCAGAGCTCATGTTTTGTCTGTTATTATGTATATATATGCTGACTCTAAATAAAATTTACTTACTTACTTTACTTACTTACTTACCGTTGGTTTTCCTGTTTGAATTGTTTTACACTAGTCATTGTGGGCCCTCTATAGCTTGCTGTTCTGTGTAAGCCAAGGTTTCGTGTTGAAAGTTGTACTTTGATTTATAATTGTTAACTTTTTATACATTGTGACTTGGATGGAGAGTTGTCTCATTGGCACTCATGCCACTTCTTATTTATAATTAAGAGGTTTCCCGAATGTAAAAACAAGAATTATAAAAGTTTTAGAGTTAACAATGTTTAAACAAACTTATACAAGAAATATATAACAACAAAAGTCGTTTATTGGTACGATTAAAACAAAGTCAACACAAAATTTTGGGGGAAACAAGTTCCATTTTAGGGAACCGACAATTCGTCACAATATACATGTCCAGAATTACTGAATTTTCATTGATCATTTCTCATTTATTGATATACTGTTTTATTTATGGAGATTATCCCACGTGTTTGTGCCTCAGAAAAATCTATAGATGTTGTGTTGACTTCAGAAAGAAGCTTCCCAAGAAGAATGAAAATCCGTCACCGTATTCATTCAACTTTGCATTCTATATAACCTACTTAACCTGCACTTGAAATAAAGGACAACACTGATAAGTTAAGTCTGCTTCATATCTTGGCTTACATCTAGTGATAGTATGTTGAACACTTATCTTAACTAAAATAGAGATTATTTCAATTTTTCCATTGTGAATTTTCATTTTTTGTATAGCAACATTTCAACAGCATCTTCATAATTATACTCTTATAAAGTACAAACATATTTTCAAGATGTTACGGTATTTCAGGGATTGCGTTTCCTATGATGATTTCTCCGATATAGGAATGCTCTTGCAAAGAAGCTGTGGAACTTTCTTTTCGAAAGTTTTACGGAAGCCTTCGTGATTTGGTTGATGTTGGTTGTTATGGAATATCTGTCACAGATGACCAAGGATTTAACGCACTCATCGAAGCCATAATCCTGTACTCTTTGCATCGATAATTACATCACCGGATGCTACTTATGTCCGAAATTTTCTACTTGTCTAACGTATGGAACGCCATAACTGCCTTATATTGATGATCAGCATTATATGCAGTGGTCACAACATTATATGCAGTGCTCACACCATTATATATAGTGCTCACACCATTATATGCAGTGCTCACAAAATTATATGCAGTGCTCACAACATTATACGCAGTGGTGCAAACATTATATGCAGTTATCGGGACATTATATGCAGTGTTCACAACATTATATGCAGTGGTCACAACATTATACGTTAATGCCAAGCAAACAAATTGAAACAGTTATTAAAGTCATGTTATCAGTAAGGCAGTATACAATACATGTATTTAAAACTGATTGAAATAAGGAAATTAAGGAGTATGATCAATTTACCACACATTTATTCCACACCAGGGCATTTTTAACTTATTTTGATGATCAGTTTCATCATATTCACAACTTAATATGTATATACTTTAAGTATTTAATAAATTGCTTCGCCGAGCGCAGCTGGATACGACCGTAGAGGTCCAACCCTGAACCGTTGGGACAAAAATGGACACAAATTAACATTCACGCTTGATACAGGTCTGAATTTGGATTGTAATTAAATATTTGACACATAATAGGTTTCTGACACAGATTAACTGTAGTCAAAGAACTTAGAATTGGTTATATAATTTGAATTTATACTTATTTTTTTGCTTTTGCACTACACTGTTGCGAATTGCCCCACCCCCCTCCCAAAAATAAAAAAAAATACCCCCCCTTTTTTTTGATTTTGTGCAATACACTATGCTGTTGCATATTGACCCCAACCCGAAAAAGAAAAGAAAAATGTATCCCCCACTTTTTTTTCAAAAAAAAATATATGAAGAAATTTTCTTTTTAATATCTGAAATCTGATATGGGAAATATAGATTCTACCACTGCATCGAGTGTGATACGATATTTATCCACTCGTGACAGTTAAATTTTCAAATTTAAAACGCGAGGCTCGCCGAGCGTTTTAAATATTTAAAATTTAACTAACGAGAGTGGATAAATATCGTATTACACGAGATTTGGTGGTGGAATCTGTTTTTCTAATGATTTTCTAACAATATGCAGGCAAAGTTATTCCTTCTTTTCGAATGATCTGCAAAAATATGTGTTCTTTCTATGTGACGTCATCAGACATGGTCGCCTTTTTTCATGCCGTCACAATAGGAAATTCAGAGGAAGCAAGAAAATTCGACGTCATAATCGGATTTTAACCAATGATGAACTGAGATCAAACACGTTGATTAAATTTTTTTATACAATGGGTGGAGAAAGGGATAAATTGACGAAGAATTAATGAAATATTTTTCTCAAACCGGTCAGGAAATGTGAAAATAGCACAAAAATTAGAGAAAAAAATTCTTTACACATAATTTTAAAGTAGTGTAAGGGAGGTCATCAAACATTATGTTTGGATTACCTCAATATATTTGGATTACATTCCTTACACTGGTTTCAAATTGTCTTAATTGGCCATTAACCAAGAAACCCTTGTTTTTCCCTCTTTTTTGCCTCTAATTCCTAAACGGTTTGAGTCATAACCCCTCCCCCAAGCCAATCCTAACCATCCCGTTGTGGTATGGAACCTTGTGGTATAATTTCAGAGAGATCCATACACTTAAACACAAGTTAATGTCTGGAAACTACAAAAATGTTTATTTGGGCCCCCTTTTTTTTTGGCCCCTAATTCCTAAACAGATGAGACCATAACCCCCAAAATCACTCCCAACCTTTCTTTAGTGGTTATGAACCTTGTGTTAAAATTTTATTGATTTCTATGTACTTATACAAAAGTTATTATCCGGAAACCATCTGTCTTCGGATGACGCTGACGACGACGACGAAAATTTTGCGGTCGTATTAAAACATATATATTTATACACATATATAATTGTGCATTTCTGATCATTTAACTCTTAATAAATATCTTCAGATTACTCGGGACTGCAATTTAGATATGTAATGACCCAGTATTTTTCAAGGAGAACCAAATATCTGTCAGAAGTATACTGTTCATTGTATTTTTTTTTATTAATATTGGTCAGCGATGTTATTCGAAATAGATTTTTACTTAAACATATACGATTTTCAATCTTATTTTAAAAGGCATGGCACAGCAATATTTAGTACAAAATAACTATTTTTAAGTATATAATTCGGACTATGCTATACATAATAAAAGTCAAATAAGTTTCGACAATTTTCCAATTTTACCCCGTGAGTGATCCATATACAGGAGAAAGAAGCCCCACAGAAACAATCAAGATCCATCGTCAAAAATAACTTTCCAGATAACGAAAAATATTCAGATATGAAATTTTCAACCTCTTACATTGATCCTAACATGGGATATGGAAAAAAAATTGTTAGCAAAAATAACAGAAATCCCAAGACTATAGACAAGCTTTTATGTGAGAAGAATTAGAACGCCAATAACAAAACTAGTAGTTCTCCATTAATATAATTATATTACAATTATATACTAGTACTGACATAATAACGAGTGTCGTTTTTTTTTGTGCTTCTGATATGGTTAAAAAATTTTTGTGCGGACCTTCAATAAAATCAAAGAAGTGCTCAGTAACAAATAGCATTCCTCTTTTATGTGTTGTTGCTATCATCTGGACCTTAACACAAATTATAATCAGAATTAACCAATCGTGCGTAAAATATAGGTCGAGGCGACCAACTTTTTTCAACGAGTTGCGGAGGGTATAATGTTTTTGACCCGTCCGTCCGTCTGTCCGTCTGTCCGTCAGTCCGTCAGTCCGTCAGTCCGTCAGTCCTGTTTCTTGTCATCGCAACTCCTCTCAAACCACACAACAGAATTTCACGAAACCTTTTCAGATAATAAGGACATACTATGTAGTTGTGCATATCGACAGGAAATTACGATTCAATTCTTTTTTTAGGAGTTACGCCCCTTTGAACTTATTTACTTTAATGTACTACTGCAACAGTTTGTCATCGCAACTCCTCTTAAACCACACAACATTATTTCATGAAACCTTTTCAGATAATAAGGACATACTACGTAGATGTGCATATCGACAGGAAATTACGATTCAATTTTTTTCCAGGAGTTACGCCCCTTTGAACTTATTTGCCCAATATAATACTGCAACCTTTTGTCATCGCAACTCCTCTCAAACCACACAACAGAATTTCATGAAACCTTTTCAGATAATAAGGACATACTACGTAGATGTGCATATCGACAGGAAATTACGATTCAATTTTTTTCCAGGAGTTACACCCCTTTGAACTTATTTGCCCAATATACTACTGTAACCTTTTGTCATCGCAACTCCTCTTAAACCACACAACAGAATTTCATGAAACCTTTTCAGAAAATAAGGACATACTACGTAGATGTGCATATCGACAGGAAATTACGATTCAATTTTTTTCCAGGAGTTACGCCCCTTTGAACTTATTTGCCCAAAATACTACTGCAACCTTTTGTCATCGCAACTCCTCTCAAACCACACAACAGAATTTCATGAAACTGTGTAGATAATAAGGACATACTATGTAGATGTGCATATTGACAGGAAATTATGATTCAATTTTTTTTTCTGATACAATTTTTTTTTCTTACACTTATTTTATTTCTCCAATGACAATGTGGGGACGTGGGGTATGTGAGCGCGCTCACTAAGGTTCTTTATTTAGGTCAAGATTACTCTTTTTTCATGGACAATCGTTACTATCCAATAATAGTAAATCATTCTTTTTTTAATCACAGTTTGTTTCAATCTTTACCTAAATGCAAAACTTAGATGCATGATATTTTTATTAGTTGTTAGTGGTTTTGAACTAGCTGTCAGTAACTGCGAGTACTCTCAGATCAGTACTTAGTGTCTTTTTGTTGTTGGGATATACAAGTACCCGGCCACGTCCATTCTGTTTGTATCCATCTGATGAGTTGAGTCTTTTTCAACTAATTTTCATAGTTCGTTCTTATGTTGTTCTGTTACACCACTGTCCCAGGTTAGAGGGAGGGTTGGGATGTTTGTTTTTCGTTCGTTTGTTTGTACATAAATTAGGCCGTTAGTTTTCTCGTTTGGAATGTTTTACGTTTATCATTTCAGGGCCTTCTATAGCTGACTATGCGGTATGGGCTTTGCTCATTGTTGAAGGCCGTACTGTGACCTATAGTTGTTAATTTCTGTGTCATTTGGTCTCTTGTGGAAAGTTGTTTCATTGGCAAGCATACCACTTTTTTTTATATATTAACCGTGCAGACTGACGAACAAACGTAGTAAACGTTTTATTCACCCCCACAAACTCAGTTTTCATAAGAGATGAAAACGTTAAACTGGGTCTTGAAAGGATAATTTTTTTTTTATGAAAGTTTATATCTCTATATAAGGCTGCTGCTTATATTTAGAAGATAAACTGCTTGGCGTGCTAAAAAGCTTGTAAAAATATTGGAATAATTGATGTAAAGTTATGTTAAACACCTACAATGAAATGCTTTAAACTGCATTTTCCATATCTGTTAGATACATATTCATGTAAAAATGCCAAATTCTGAAAATCGATGCCAAATAATGACTCTATCAAGACATATATAAGCTAGCGTAATATGGCACTTAGGTCTTATAGAAAGCTGACTATTTTATTTAAAATGTAATGAAGCTTTTTAAAACTGAGTACTGACTATAAAAAATTGAAAACAACACGTTTAATAATTTCAATGCGTCCGCACTGTAAAGTGGCCACTTGCTTAAGTTCTTCAGTAAGAAATGAACTCGAGGCATATATCATACAAATTTTCCTTCGATATTTCATTAACTAAAATTTTCATTATTTAACTTACATTATGCCATGCGTATTTCTAACGACGAATAGAACTAGTTCATTCGTTCACCTCTTAGTTTCATCTTTTCCTCAGAATGAACTTCCAATAAATTAATAAAATTATGTCTGTCCAATTGCAGACAATAGCAGACGTTATTTTTTTCTGATCGAATTGCCTTGATAACATGACTTCAACAACTGTTTCAATTTGTTTGCGGGGCACTATCAATTATGACTGTATTCGATAATTTCCGATAAAAAATTCCGAAGTTTACCGAATGAACCACCACCATCACATACATCAATCATTATCATCACCATCACTGATCATCACCTTCATCAACGAAAAACGTATAATGTTGTGACCACTTCATATAATGTTGTGACCACTGCATATAATGTCCCGACACCTGCATATAATGTTTGGACCACTGCGTATAATGTTGTGACCACTTCATATAATGTTGTGAGCACTGCATATAATGGTGTGACAACTGCATATAATGGTGTGAGTGTAAATGCTCTTTTGTTCCGACGTTGGAAAGTTCCGGGCGGAAAGAACCAACTAGCCGAAAAGTTCCGGAGGAACTTATTAACTAGTTACTTTGTTCTTCCTCTGGTTTAAAAGTTCCACCGGAACAAAGTGACTAGTTGAAAAGTTCCAACGGAACATATCAACTAGTTAGAAAGTTCCTTTTTGCCAAATTAGTCAAAAACGGAACTAACAAACTAGCCCAAAAGTTCCAACGGAACTTATCAACCAGGCAGAAAGTTCCATTTGGAGAATTGATGCAAAGTAAAAGCGAAACATATTATATTTGAACCTTTCAAAGGGAAACCAAGATACTGATTACAAAAGTCAAAAGAAACTTATCAACTAGCCACAAAGTTCCTCTTTGGCAAATAAGTCAATACCGGAACTAACAAACTAGCCCAAAAGTTCCAACGGAACTTATCAACCAGTCACAAAGTTCCATTTGGAGAATTGATGCAAATTAAAAGCGCAACATATTATCTTTGAACCTTTTCAAAGGGGAACAAAGATACTAGCCACAAAAGTCAAACGGAACTTATCAACTAGTCACAAAGTTCCTCTTTGTTAGGGTTAGGGTTAGGGTTAGGGTTAGGGTAAGGGTAAGGGTAAGGGTAAGGGTAAGGGTTATGGTTAGGGTTAGGGTTAGGGTTAGGGTTACGGTTATTGTTAACTATTAAACTAGCTACATTGTTCCGGGACTTTTCAACTAGCTACTTTTTTCCGGAACTTTTCGACTGCACTCGGAATAAAACAACTAGTTGGAAAGTTCCATCGGAACGAAATAACTAGTTGAAAAGTTCCGCCGGAACAAAGTAACTGACGGAACATAGTGGCTGTTACATAAGCACTGCATATAATGATGTGACCACTGCATATAATGCTGATCATCAACATAAGGCAGTCATGGCGTTCCATACTAACGACACACGAAACTGTGCTACTATTGGATCAGGAATCGAAAAGGTTATTAATCCGGAGCAACAGCCGGTTTAAGTTAGGTTCTTGTTGCTGAATCTTTTGTTGTCTTAGCAATGTTTTGTTTACTATAAAAATGAGGAGATGTGGTATGATTGCCAATGAGATAATTATCCACCAAAGTTCAAATGGATTGAATTTAATCAATTATAGGCAACCGTACGACCTTAAACAATGAGAAAAACCCATATCGTGTAGGAAAAATATTGTCTATTTACAAGATTAGATATAGACGATTTTTATGCAACTTTATGATTTTATTCTTCAAATTTCTTCTCTAGTCAAACTTAGGTAGAGGAGAGTATTGTGTAGCATTTTATTTTTGTCAATTACTTCCTTAACCAGGTAGAGTAATATAAGACATTCCAAAAGATTACAAAAACAAACAAAGATATCTATAATTTAATACTGACATTTCTGAATGTAGACCTGGTAATCCCATCTAACTGGCAATTTATTGAGTCCCAAATTTTAGTAAATTGATTCATGATTTGTAATTTTAGACCTTGATATTGTCCAAGACTGGAAAGGTGAGAAAATATTTCAATTGAAAAACTAAAACACTCGACGAATTATTTGTATAAAATATCATACTGATTTCATAGCGTATGTAAGTGGAGTCAATGAGAAAAGATTGATGGCAAATCTCTTTAATGTGAATTGGGATTGTAATGAATATCAGAAAATCACGTTAACATCATTTTATTTGATCGAACCTATCTAAAATGCAATCCATTTTCAATTTTTTATTTCAATCTTAAAAAAATACAATAAAATTCATATATGTATCCGATTAAAATTATCCGTTAACCTTAGATTAAATATGTATAAACATGGTGTGCTTTATAAATGTTCGTTTCTATTTGGTTAACCTTAATAAAGCGTGTATAGATTGAGAAATTTAGATGCAATAATTGCTTTCGATTCAGATTATTTGTAATAGCCATGGTGTAAGGAGGGGCGTAAAAGGGGGTATCTGCACGGAAGAACGCGAAATAAAATTGCCATTTCACGATAAACGAACAATTAAAAAATTTTTGCACGTTGATCTTTTTACCGATTTCACGAAACACGGTGAATAACGAACCTTTTTCACGGCTGCACGTGAAATAAAAACAAATTGCACGAAAATAACCCTTTACCACCCTCTGTAAGGGTTTTTAGTTACGACACGTGTATTGGAAAACCTTATTTTTAGGATCGCTTGAGACCAAAAGGTGCAGAAGTCAATATATATATAATTTGTCAGCATCAAAGTAAAAAGGAGTGTGAAAAATTTGTAATTGCGTTGTAATATATAAAATTGGCATTCATTATACTTCGTTTATTGATGAATATGTTATATTAGAAATTGTTTTTGGCAATGGTAAATTAACAACTGAAAGGTGAGACTGTAACTTAGTAAATATGATCATTTCCACCTAGACTGTTCAGCCTGCACTATGTCTAGAGCGATGGATAGAGCTTCAGTCTAGGTGGCCGAATGGTCTAGACCTGTGGACACAACGCAGACGGTGTTGTCTCGATATCCCAATAGCATGAGTTCGAATCCCGGCAAGGGAAGAACAAAAATTTGCTTCCGCAAATTTGCAGATTTAAAATTAATGTGCTGATATTTATATATATAAAGAAATCCATGTAATAATTGTAGGGTTCAGATAATGTTGCGAAGATTCGCCAGTTATCTTATGATGATGTAATGCTAATAAATATAATTCCTGTGCATGATAAATTTGATCGCTTAATTAATATTTGATTGCATTGGTTCAGACTATCCGATGTTGGGATGTACAAGTACCCGTCCACGTCTTCTCTGTGTTTTTGGTAAATGTATTTCTATTTGTATCCATCTGATGAGTTAAGCCTTTCTCAACTGATTTTTATAGTTTGTTCTTATGTTGTACTGTTACACCACTGTCCCAGGTTAGGGGAGGGTTGGCGCCTTCAAACTAGTTTAAACCCGCCACATTCTGTATGTGCCTGTCCCAAGTCAGGAACCTGTAATTCAGTGGTTGTCGTTTGTTGCTGAGTTACATATTTGTTTTTCGTTCATTAATTTGCACATAAATTAGGCCATTAATAGAAAAACAAAGGATATGGAGTATCCATCCATGATACAAAATAAGTTCATGCACAAAAAAAAAAAAAAAAAAAAAAAAAAAAAAACATAACAGCGCTTTTATTGCTGTTCATCATCTCAAAGTCACAGTGAGGCCTTCAACACGGAGCAAAAAAACTCTCACCCCACTGCAAGTTTAAGACGGCCCCTAGTTTTCTCGTTTGAATTGTTTTGCATTTTCGGGGCCTTTTATAGCTGACTTTGCAGTATGGGCTTTGTTCATTGTTGAAGACCGTACGGTGACATATAGTTGTTAATTTCTGTATCATTTTGTCTATTGTGGAGAGTTGTCTCATTGGCAATCATACCACATCTTCTTTTTATTTATACTTGTTTTAGGTACAAGTACCTGAAAACCATTATTTTTTTTAATAAGTGTAAATAAAGTAACCTGTCATATTAAACTGGAAGTAGCATTTTAAAACTGGAAGTAGTTAATTCATCTCCATTATTTAAGGGAAAAAGTACCTACATCTATGTATATTTGGAATAAGTGTGATATATCTGCTAACAATGGCACCTACTTTAAAACTGGAACCTATAATTTTTCACCAAATTTTCTTATTACATATGAATTTGGCTAAATTGAAAGACCTTCAATTGGTCACAGGACAGTTGGTTTTTAATTTATATGGAAGTTGTCAGATTTTCCTTCCATTATACAGTCACTTGTATATATAGACGCGATGTTGTTTGCAGTATAATAAAATTGGTATTTCAATCTTGCTAAAAAAGCTATTATATCTTTACTTCTCTTCCCCCTTTATTCATTTTAACCATATATATTAATTGTGATTTGCTTAAAGTTCATTGGCAAATATTTCATGCATATTCAGTAAATTCATTATATTTGCGCGTAACCATAATTCAAGAAATCATTTTTATATATATAGTACTTCAAAATACGAAATGTACATTGAAGTGTTCAAAGACTGTTTCAAACAGGTCCTTCACCTGTTTTTGGTGGTGTTATTCAAAATGACGTATTGGTATTTATCAGTGTTATCAGTTATGTTATTAACAAACTGTAGATAAACAGAAAAAAACAGATACCGTTATGTGATAACGGGATTAAATGTTCATCGACAAACTTCCTGGATGTTTTAATTCCTAAAGTGACTGATAAATGAAGAACGCAACAGCTTTTTGTATTTTGGCAATTCTGATAACGCTCTATTGTAGTCTTGTTGATGGGTAAGATATTAATTATTATCTATAAATATATATAACACAGAGTTAAACAACAGTGGGGATCTCAAAATAATGTAAATGTCATGATTTCTGTCACTGAGTTTAAACTGTGTGTTGACGATATTAAAACATCTGAAATGACGAAAAGGGGGATTGTTTTTTTTTTTCCAAACAACGGAAACACTTTGATTGTTGATATACAAGAAATTTGAAAATACAAGTAAAATCGCTTTGGATGGGATAATATTTCCGACTGTTTCAAGAGTACACGCAATTTCAGAAGAGAAAGTTTAAAAAAGAAACGAACAATACAAATTACTACGACTGATGCAAAGTGAAAACAAATGAAAAAAAAATTACCCGGAAGTGACTTATAAGCAAAATCTGGAGAAAAGAGGAAGGAAGTGGAGGTAAGGTGAACATGGAAGAGAGTATCCCTTATGCGCATCTAAAATGTCAGTTAATGAACAATGCTAAATTCTCGACAAAGTAGTTGGGAAGGGAATAGACGCATACGAATTGGAGTGAAAACATTTCTTTGGTCTGCAGCTTCATAATGTTAAGTTGTAGCGGGTAAACAATTGTGACATCTGCAGTGCAGCTACTTCCTGTTTGCCGACACTATGAAATTTTTCAGCACTCATTGTAAAAGGGAGATTTTTGTCAACCTTTTCTTGGCCTTCTATGGAATGGAATTAATTGGATTTGAACATTGATTATGATGAGTTGTAACGTGTAAGCAGTTTAGGAGTTTTTACGTCTGCAGTGCAGCAACTTCCTGTTTGCAAATAGTTTGAAATGTTACAACACTCATTGTACTAGGAAAATGTTGCTCAAAGTTTTCTTGGCTTCAATGAAGGGAAATGATCAGTTATACTTCAGTATACATGTTACCTCGATCAATTAAAGCAGCGAACAAGGTCAAAACTAGGTTTTGGTCTCATAAAGATATGAAACTATTATGGGGTTAAAGGACTTGTTTTTGCTGTCTTAATTATTGAAGTTTGAGTGATTGTACGAAAAAAGAAGATGAAAATACGATTGTCGGAAGAACTTGTTCTACCTGGAATTCAGGCAATTTCAACTGTCTATCTTTAAAGGTTTACCAGGAGGATATCTGAACTGACTTAAGGTTACTATCTAACTTTGAATCATTTTAGTTTCAATTTCCTCAATTACACGGAACTTTTCTTGACCACAATTATATAAATTTTTTTTAAAATGAAAATCTTTCCTTAAAGATATAAATTATACCATATCAGATGACATAATCTAATTATTCTGTAGCCAAATTAATGATAAACTTAAAAACATTTATTAACTGGTTTAAAAAAAATCTTACATGTGTAACAGAAATATCGAATGACGGCTTAAAAAGTTTAAAAAATAAATCTGCAGTTTTGAAATATAGTTCAGGTTAGAAGACATTTGAAGATTTCATGAAAAAAATACAAAAAAAAAGATTAATTTGATTTAGATCACATTCCAATTGTCGTAACCATGATCCTGTCCTCTGTTCCTCGGTTGTGACATCAATGAATGAGTCTTATCATCGGATTTGTCCTGGCACGAGCAACACGACGGGTGCCTCATGTAGAGCAGGAAATGCTTACATCTGAGTTTTCCCGCGGTATTTGACGGGGTTCATGTGGCTTAATCTTTAGTTTTTTTATGAGGTATTTTGTGAGTCTCTTTTCGTTTTTTCCCCTAATTTTGTCAGTCTCTCTTCGACTATGAGGTTTGATTCTCCCTTTGGCATCTTTTTTTTGTGGTGTTTTTATGGATTTGTTAGTTTTTTCGTCGTTCTTCGTTCTTTGCCATGGTGTTGTCAGTTTTTCTTCGACTTATTGGAATGAGCGCTACAAATAGCTATTGAAAATTAAACAAAAATGAACACAAAAGATACTTTACTACCTGTAACCTTGATATTAAAAGTTCAAATACAAATATTGATTTTTTTACGTGTGTTCGTGGTTAGATTTTAATTAATTAACGATTATAAATGGATTTTCCCATTTGAGTTTTTAAAAGTATCTAAAACTCATCTTTTTATGGATTTGTAATAATTGCATCAATAAATTTCTTCTCTTCCTTTGGTTTTGTGTTATTTTTTTTTTACCATTGTTTATTAAAAGAGTTGAACCGTATTTCGTATAAACTTTTGAAAATAAGAAGATGTGGTATTATTGCTTGTAATTTGGAATTTAGGTAGTACGTATATAGTTTTCGAAGGACAATTCTGCTTGTCAATTTGAAGTTCATGGAAAGAGGCTGCAAACCTTTTAAAAAATAAAGACAAACAAAGCAATAATGAATTTCAAAAGTATACTCTTTCATTATGTAAATTCAAGTAGTTGCAGATTTAGCTTTTTAATACTATAAGAATAAGAAGATGTGGTATGATTACCAATGAGACAACTCTCCACAAGAGACCAACTGACATAGAAATTAACAACAATACACTGTACGGCCTTCAACAATGAGCAAAGCCCATACCGCATACCCAGCTATAAAAGGCCCCAAAATGACAAATGTAAAACAATTCAAACGAGAAAACTAACGGCCTCATTTATGTACAAAACAATGAACGAAAAACAAATATGTTACACAGCAACAAACGACAACCAGAGAATTACAAGCTCCTGACTTGGGACAGGCATACACAGAATGTGGCAGGGTTAGCTGAAGGACGCCTCCGGGTGCGGGAGTTTCTCGCTGCATTGAAGACCCATTGGTGGCCTTCGGCTGTTGTCTGCTCTATGGTCGGGTTGTTGTCTGCTCTATGGTCGGGTTGTTGTCTGCTCTATGGTCGGGTTGTTGTCTCTTTGACACATTCCCCATTTCCATTCTCAATTTTATTAAACTCGTTTGAAGGCACCGACCCTCCTCAACCTGGGACAGTGGTGTAACAGTACAACATAAGAACAAACTATAAAAATCGGCTGAAAAAGACTTAACTCATTAGATGGATACAAATAGAAAATTAATACATCTAACAAAAACACAAAGTGGACGTGGACGGGCACTTATACATCAACACAACAGAAAGACACTAAGTACAGATCTTATAGTACTCGCATTTACTGACAGCTAGTTCAAAGCCAATAACTACTAATGAAAAAAAATCATGCATCTAAGACTAAAATACTACTAAGATACTAGTATATTACCGTTCAAAATAGCTTCGGGATACTGCATTTTCGTCATATTGTTGTATATTTTAATTGAATCCACACAATTAAAGAGTATAATAAACGTACAAGTTTTTGTACAAAATTTCAACATAAAAGAGTAGATAAAATTATGGATAAATTATAGATTAAAGAACCATACATTTTTACTGCGCATATTGTAACGATTTGAACATAGGAAAAGATCTTTTCGATCGCGATTCTATTTAAAATAATTGCCAAAACTTGTAGAAATATCATAGACATAAATATTTTTTGGACCTTTAGCGGATACGGGGAACGAAAACAAATATTTTTCCGTTTCAGGAGAACGGCTTTCCCGCAAGGAGCGTCCGTTTGGCTATGCAGGATGTATAAATAAGTAGCAACATCCAACCGGAATAAGGACATGAAATCGGATGCCTCATGGAGGAAGATTACAACGGTTTCGGCGCGCTAAAGATTCCTTGCAACAACAACGCGCTCAGGTGCCCGTATTTGGCATGTAACAAAATTTCTGACGCATTAAAACATGCCCTTATTTTCAAATTGCAGAATTAATCCGGATCTTCCTACTTTGCAGCACTTACCTTGCGGATTTGTTAACAATCTGTTATCGTCCTGAGATTTTGGCAATCTTTTAGTAATATTACTAAAAACTGCATGAGAGGGGCGTCCGTTACCAAAATCAAAATGCCATGGGAAGTAAATTTATACATGGTCCTTCGAATACAAATTAATTCATTTTTTTAGGCAGTTAAGCTGCCTTATGCTAGCACCCTAGATTTGTGTTCTTCCCAACGAATGCTGAAAAAAGTGCCATTGTTATAATCTAGCAGACTAATATGTTATTTATAACTAATTGGACATTTTTATTCATACTTTTAATACTGGAATACAAAATATATGACCAGAATAACCTTAAATGATCGTCGAACGACCCATAATATTTGAAGTTGCACATAGGAAATAGTGCTCAATAGAAATCCGTACGTAGTTTATTATCCCCTGTGCTTTTGGCTAAGATGTCCGAGAACAATTGTATGAAATATTTCATAGCCGAAAATCTGTAATTACAAGTCGTTTATATTTCCCAAATGGCAAAATGCGCAGGAATATTGTTCGTGTACACCAAATCTCTATGATAGAGGAAATAAAGTTATATATAGTAGTCTAAGTTGGCGGTAATTTTAACTTACACGAAACGTAAGTTCGTTTGATTCTGATGATATAAAGCCCGAGTAAAAGAAAATATTGTTATTCATGATATTCATTTAGTTTAAGAAGATTGCGATTATTTAATTGATTTCAATTAAATGTATGCACATTTAAATTCCTTTCTTTTATTAAATTATTCCGTTTATCACTGACCTATGGAAAGCCAACGGGGTCAAAATTCTTAATTCGTAAACTGTCAATTTGTAACTAGTAACTGTGTAATTTCAAAATTCTTAATTCGTAAATTGTTAATTTGTAACTTGTAACAATGAAATTTCAAAATTCCTAATTCGTAAATTGTCAATTTGTAACTTGTAACTGTGTAATTTCAAAATTCTTAATTCGTAAATTGTTAATTTGTAACTTGTAACAATGAAATTTCAAAATTCTTAATTCGTAAATTGTCAATTGGTAACTCGTTACTGTGTGATTTCAAAATTCTTATTGGTAAATTGTCAATTTGTAAATTGATGTTTTGTGACTTGAAACATGTCGATTCGGTAAATGTCGATTTGTTAAATGTCATCGTTGTATTATGCTAACGATCATTATGACGACAGATGGCGCTCGGTTTCTTTTTCTGTGTATAAGCCTCCTGTAAGTAGGAGCACCTCCATATGGAGTATATACCCTTAGTAACTTAAATCAATTATGTACAGCACATACAAATAAAAGAAAACAAATAGAAAAATAAAATTTTTATTTTTATATGGCATATATACAGGTTTTATTATGTTTTCTAAAGATGACAGGTGGCGTTTCGTTCGAGAACGGAAACTATATAAAAATACAACCCGAATAATTCCGTCCCTCCACGTAATCGATCTCTCCTACTTGCGAGGTTAATGAAGTAGTCGTAGATAAGCGGACTATAACGACTGAATAATTGGGGTAAATAGATATAAGGAGATGTGTTAATAAACCGTATGATTGCCAATGAGACAACTACCACCAAAGTTCAAATAAAGTCGATGTATGCAATTATAGGCAACGTACGGCCTTCAACAATGAGAAAAACCCATACCATATATAGTCGGCTATAAAAGGCTACATCATTACTGGAAAACCCAGGTAATAAACGGTTTCTATTAATCCTAAAATGCTTTTATCGGACCATTTTATTCTGACTGAGGGGGAAGGGCTGACAGATATATATATATTAATATACATGCCTACTAAACTTTTCTGGTCAAGAAGCTTAAGAATTGCCGCCACCTGATTTTTCGTTCTATAAAAATTTACAAAATGTGTTGCAAACAAAAAGACCGATATGGTGTTCTCCAAATATTCCCGATTCCCTCCCTCTCAACTCCTGCAGCAAGCCCCGTACTACCGGTGTTGACGAAACCATGTTGTTGTATTCCGCCTGGCTCTACTGTCGATCCCAGGCTACCCCCTCCTCACATCTCAAATCACTTTGTGTAGTTCTTGACCTGTTTTTCCACAATATTTATTGACTGATAATTGTCAAATTCCTTGGCAGCAATTGTTCTTTTTGGACGAGCCTTTTTTTAAATATTTGTCTGGTTCTATAGCAGGAACAAGCTCCTCAACCACCTCGTACAGAAATATCAGCTTCTGGCTTGAGCGTCTTGTCTGTATGTCTTGTAGTTTCAGTTTTGCGAGCGTGTTTGAGACGCAACCATCTTCTCTGGATTTGTAGTCTCCAGTTATAAATCTTGCAGCTTGTTGTTGTATTCTTTCAAGCTTGTTGATGTTCGTAGATGTGTTCGTATTGCTCCATACTCCATTGTTGACCTGATCAGTGAAATATATGCAGATTTCTTGCATTCTGGTGGGCAATATCTCAAATTCCTTATCAGGATTCCTAGTATTGATAAAATTGAGAATGGAAATGGGTTGAGTTTGCCTTCTTGGCTACGGTGGAAATATGAGTAGTCCATTTTAGGTCCTCGTTAAGTTTTCTGGTTACTTTAGACTTTATTACAAAATATTGCATATTCAATACAGTTTTAATATATAGTATACATTAACTAAGGGACTCATTCAAAATAATACTTCATTCAATTTGTTTTGCAAAGTACAAACATGATATTAAACATTTTTATCTTCATTACTCAAGAGCCAAATAGAAAAAGATTGTTCATCTATTTGCTTCTTGCATTAAAAAATCATTAGATAATTAAATTCTTTTCCAAAATTTTAACATTGAGATTATAATATTAAGGAATATTGGGTGTCAACCCATTTCTCCCATCATACCTTTTGCCCAAAATTTTCGGCCCAGAACAATATTAGTCAGAATTTTCCGGCTCAGTCTTATATTTCATGTATTTAGTCTAATTTTGACCTGGTCAAATATTAAGAAGACATTTCCTGCCAAGTGACAGTAATATATTTGCAAAGTTGATAAGGGAGCCCATTCCAGCGACACATCTGTATATACCTTGATAAAGGAAGTGACACACCCCCTCCCAGGTGTGGTGACCAGTACAGTAGACATACATGTTTATTCGAGGTCACCTCTATATAAAACCGATTCCCTGCATATATGCCATATAAAACAAACAATGTATTTATCTATTAGTTTTCTTTTATATGTATGTGCTGTACATAATTGATTTAAATTACTTAGGTATATACTCCATATGGAGGTGCTCCTACTTACAGGAGGCTTATATACCGAAGAAGAAACCGAGCGCCATCTGTCGTCATAATGATCGTTAGCATAATACAACGATGACATTTATCACATCGACATTTAACGAATCGACATGTTTCAAGTTACAAATCATCAATATACAAATTGACAATTTACCAATAAAGAATTTTGAAATCACACAGTTACAAGTTACAAATTGACAATTTACGAATTAAGAATTTTGAAATTTCACAGTAACAAGTTAAAAATTGACAATTTTATATATGAATTAAGAATTTTGAAATTACAAAGATACAAGTTACAAATTGACAATTAACGAATTAAGAATTTTAAAATTTCACAGTTGCAAGTTACAATTTGAGAATTTACGAATTAAGAATTTTGAAATTACAAAGATAAAACTAACAAATTAGTAATATACGAATTAAGAATTTTAAAATTTAACAGTTACAAGTTACAAATTGACAATTTACGAATTAAGAATTTTGACCCCGTTGGCTTTCCATACTGACCTTGTTGTTGTTATTTTATGAATAAAAAAGAACCGGAAATCGACGTAATCAACGTCGACCAATCAGGTCAATGTTTTAAGAAATGCGGCACAACTCGTCCCAGAGACAAGTCGGACCGAGTCCACTCGGACCGTCTAAGATGACAACTCGGACCGCTTGTCAGATTTACTTAGGGTTTCATAAAATATAAGACTAACATGTCTAGCGGAGCCATCCATCTTTTTTTGTGCATTGGGAACTATTTAGGGGTATTTTGAGGGGCATAAAGAAGGGAGGGGTTTACTGTAAAACCCTATGGGATTTTATTTTTTTGAAATTTTCAAATGACTATTACTCGAAAACAGTAAGTGATAGACACACGCGGTCTTTAGTAATGCGAACAGGACAATAAACAAATAAAATAAAATATAGGGTGAGTCCCTTGGGGTCATCCCACCCTCCTTCAATTTGAAAATGTGCTTTTATCTTGTAAACGGTCGCGATTCCCACCCTTAAACCATATATATACTTGTATGGGACAATAAAACAAATAAACGAAAATTTGGGGGAATTCCCGGCATCACCAAACCCCTTCTGTTTGAGAACTTGTAAACGGTCGAGATCCCCTCCCTAAACCATATATATATTCATGTATAGGACAATATAACAAATCAAATAAAATATAGGGGGAGTCCCTGGGGTCACCCCCTCCCCCCCTACCGTTTGAGAACTTGTAAACAGTCGAGATCCCCACCCATAAACCATAAATATATTCATGTATGGGACAATATAACAAATCAAATGAAATATAGGGGGAGTCCCTGAGGTCACCCCGACCCCTCCTGTTTAAGAACTTGTAAACGGTCGAGATACCCACTCCTAAACCATATTTATTCCTGTTCGTCATTTCAAAAAGATTTGAATGACACATAGGGTCAATCTCCTAGGCGTCACGTATGCATATCACTTTACTAGACCAAACCAATGTGTACTGGACTTTGCCCAATATCAGGCGACCATGGGAATGACGAATTATGGGAGCTTTGTTTGGGAGACTTCGTAACAGTATCCTGTTACAATTATTTCTTGTTTATTATAAAATTTTATTATGCAAAAAATGAGTCTAGGTTAATTGAATTTGCTTTAATTATTCTTTGAATTATTTCTGGGCCTATAAAAATTTTCATATATGGCTCATTTTAAAGAAAACATATAAATCTTTCAAGCAGTGTAAAGCCCAAGAATGTTTGACCATTTGTTTTATAATCAACTGTCATTTTATTCCAAACTTGGTATGGAGTGACATCATGGACTTGGGGTGAAGGTGGGGGTCATTTACATTTACTATGGGCAGGTTGGTGTAGTAGTAAACATTTGTATGATTTGTGTCTCATAACTTTTGTACTGTAGAACCCAAACTTTGTGTTCCTTCCAGGGAAGCAAGTCCATTCATACTATTACAAACTCGTACTACGTCAACTCAACTGGTACCAACGTTAACTACCAACTAGAACAACAGCAATCATTGCGAACTTGTACCAATGCAGACTCACCATTAAAAATAAACATTGATATATGCGTTGCTTTTGAAACCCTTGATAAAATATTAATTAATTTTCCTTAATAATCATTCATTTAATAAACATAAATGTACAATATACGAATTTTTAATGTTTGTTCTTTCAAATCTTGAAAAAAAAAATTGACGCAACACTGCCACAGTTTTCATAATTACGTTTGCCTTGGTTTTTGGTTAACTGCCTACAGCGCTTACAGTGCTTTGATTTAGAATTGTCCTTCGATGCAAAACTAAGCAAAACATTTAATATTTGCAATATTGTGTTTTGCAATGTGTAACGCTAAATTTAATTTCTATTAATTGTAAAATTGTTGCCATATTGTTTGATGATATCATGAATAAAATTGAGAATGGAAACGGGGAATGTGTCAAAGAGACAACAATCCAACAACCAAAGGTCACCAATGGGTCTTCAACCTAACGAGAAAATCCCGCACCCGGAGGCGGGCTTCAGCTGGCTTCTCAACAAAATGTGTAATAGTTCAGCGAAAATGGACGTCACACTAAACTCCGATTCGAATACTGGTAGGTATCAACATCTTTCACACTTTGACCTTGTGAGTGAGGTAAAAACAATCAACAACTTTTACTAAGCGCATTCAAAATCTGTTAAAATATTATTTTTTAAAAGAATGATCGCATCTTAAGAACTTCATCGATTCGGAAAATTACTTTGTAAAATATATACATTTTGTTGCCATTTATTGATTCAGTAATACAAAAGCCTATGAGTTCTTTGTCTTCATGATGTCTGATATATACATGTACAATATTTACAGGGGATGGTGTTCTAGAACTGTTACTCGTTACGAAAACAGGCGTGTTTGTTGTAGATGGGACTGGCATCACTGGTAAGTTATCTTTATGTTAACTGAATGCTACATTCATCTGGCAAATTTACAAAACAAACTGTGGTTAAAGATATAGTATATCAGTACATAATTATTCTAAATTAGAAATATCTCAAAAAATTATAACAAACATAAAAACTTTAAGTAGCAAAAATAGTCAGCAATACAGCATATACCCAAAACAAAACAATGGGCGAAACAATTGAATGAGTCCTTGTATTGTTGCCTTTTACGCATTTTTTTACTATTTTGGTGAACGATTTAGGCTCTGATGGGCCTCTTGTTGTATATTGAAAAGAAACGAATCCAAAAAGAGGGTTCAATGGGACATATAAGAGGAAATGATTTTTGTCTGACTTAAGAATTTTGTGGTATTTGGGTAGAAACGTAAAGTTAAGTCCCTTGTAGATGTGATCTACTCCTCTTTTTAGAAACATACATATTAATGCAAACTGAAAGAAGGTTTATTTATATTTATGTCCAATCTAGGTGGCCGAGTGGTCTAGAGCGATGGACACAGTGCAGGCGGTGTTTTCTCTATATCCCTATAGCATGAGTTCGAATCCCGGCGAGGGAAGAACAAAAATTTGCTTCCGCAAATTTGCAGATTTAACATTGTTGTACTGATATTTAAATATATATATATATGAAAAAACTTACTAGATAACTTAAGCAACAATTTCTTATATTTCTATTATGTTGTAGTTTTTCTTTTGCTGATATTCTTGTTTTTCTGGTAATTTTTACTATTCAAAGTTTCCTTTTGTCTATAGTTCAAGATTATTAACAACATGAATGTGTATCTATAAAGATATAAATATAAAGAAATGTGGTATGATTGCCAATGAGACAACTATCCACCAAATTCAAATGAAGTGGATGTGAGCAATTATAGGCAACTCTACGGCCTTCAACAATGAGAAAAACCCATACCGTATAGTCGGCTATAAAAATTCAATTCATACTGAACGTGTGTAGTAGGTGTACGTTGATGTGACCACAAACTATTCTAAACCCAAACATTTAACCTATTTTAAACTATAGTTTTAAGCTGACGGGACGGACGGACTAACAGATGGTGCACAGACCTAGAACATTTTACCCCGGTACTATCGTAGGCGAGGCAATAACATATATGATAATACGCGAAGTTTTTTTGAATTTGTATGAGGCTTAAGTTTGGTTTTTTTTAGTATTTTTTAAGTGATTTTTTTGTCATTTTGCATAGACCCTCACAATTAATAAAATGCTTGAGAATTGGTAGTAACTCTTCAGACTGTAACCAAAAATTAAAACAAAAAACAAAGTAAATATTGTTATTCCTATTGACTCTGTTGAATTCATTCTATTTTCTAAGTAATTGGTGGGAATGGAGAACTACTACAACATACGCAACTGAAAGGTACTGTTGTATTGGATGGACAGGGAATAATTGTAACACACGTGAGTGAATATTTTCACATACAATTATTATATATATGTGCAAATTTATTGTCACATACAAGATATGCAATTTTTTAAATTAAATGAATTAGAACGGTGTTTACCCAAGAATACCAGAACATTCTTTATAACAAGGAAACTACTGCATACATATGATGCACGCATATCTATAAAAAATATAAAATTTGACCAAATGGCGAACAAACTTTTTTACAATGAGACGTCACCAACATATAAAATTATGAATAGTTTTAGATTCGAAACAAAAAGCAGCATTCGTTACTACTGCCATTCACCTTAAATATATCGATTTCTAGTAATTGTAAAATGTTGAGTCAACTAGCGTCTATTAACTTCGTTTTGTTCAAGTGTCCGACAGACTAAAAGTTGTACAATCATGAGGAATTTTCGATCGACTGTATTGTTTTGTAAGTTAGGCACATCAATATGTGGGAACAATCGAAGTATTTTAAACGTACATGCACACAATAGATGTTAATCTTTTAGATTTAAAGATTAAATCAAATCGATATTTATCATCTAAATCTTATCGTAGATATTGAATCGTGTCCCATATTGAAAAAAAAATTCATCGAGGAAATATCTAGAGGACCTTAAATCAATTAGACATTTTCGAAAAGTCATCTTCACGGACACTTATACCGACACCGATACCTACACTGACTAAAAAAAATAGAGGGACCGTATCAAAATGGAAAAATACACTAAATGAATTTAACTTAACATTTATAACTATATTAACGAGGTAAATTATATTTAAAAATAAACGCATATATTTTCAATATGGCGACCCTGCAAATAGGATGGATATCCCATAGAAGAAAAAAAATTCCCCTCGTAAAACTTTGTTTGACTCAGCAGAGGTAGAAAAAAATATAATTCATTATTCGTTAGTTGGTTTTCTATAATTATTCGTTAGTTGGTTTTCTATAATTATTCGTTAGTTGGTTTTCTATAATTTTTTATTCAAAATCTGAGCTAGAAACACAAAGTGCTCTCATTAGTTTTTGAATTCTTTTAGTGGTGATTTGTGATATTCCAACTGTTTTCTTCTAATTGTCGAATTATACTGATTGATCTTTTTCAAGCAGTAAATTACATTCATGTAGTTTTTGGGGTAAAATAACCAAAATGGGTATTCATCTTATCAAAAGAGAAAATCGGGTACACCTTTTTACGTTCAAGCGTGTTTGGGTTGACTGTTTTGTCCTGAATACGTATAAAGCAAAAATATTGATACATCAGTCTCGCTTCAGATCCATTATTTTTTTTATAGATTTAGGCTACATTTTGATATAATAACATTACACAATCACGGTACCAAAACAGGAAATATATGGGTCAAGTGAAATACCTTTCAAATGTTTAAACTGGAAGTGTATTTCTCAGTTGTATTTTGTTTTACTTTCGTTCACTCATTTTTTAGTGAAAAATTTAGGCATATTAATTATTTTATTTATGAAATGTATAAAAAAAAAAAGTGGGACAAATGTTGTTCACCAACTCCTCCTTGGATTTATACAAAAAGTCCATGACTTTATAAGTGGATCTTAAAAATGCATAACTGAAAAAAACATTTTTGTGTGTGTAATCTATGTTAATTATTCTTCAAACTCTGCAAATGTTTAGTCTGCCCTTCCACATAATACTTAAATAAATTTTTTTTAATGTTTTTATTAACTTTCAAAATAACCAATGACAACCAACCAGACAATAGTTTTTAGTTGACAAAAGGCCTAAAAGTACATGAGATGCTTTATAGCTAATAGATACATTTGTTTTTTAAAACACAACTGTCATGTAAGGATCGTAATAATGCCAAGTGGATAAATTTATCGGTTTTCAAGATCTAAGTTGACAGCGCGGGTCATCCCTACAATGGCTTCCATTTTCACGATTGAAAAAAATATTCGGCGTTATTGAGAGATCATTTTGACGAAGTAGAATCCTGACTTTCTGTGGAAAATTCTATTAATTTACACAAAGCCTTCCCCTTTTTAAAAAAATATAATATGAAGATCGGTCAATTCTCAGCTTCTAAGTAGAGCCAATAAATCAACAAATCATTGAAAATATTTTTTTATACAGTATTTAAAGGGGCACTAGCTGCGAGATATATAAAAAATCTAATATATGATTTTTTTTTGTTCAACCATTAATGAAAGTGAAATAGTGAAATAATTATTCGATTTTAGCCGCCAGTATGGTTCAATTTTGTCAAAATAAGCTAAGAAACAGTGATGATGAATTATTCACTTGCAAGTGAATAATTCGACCTCATTGAATCCGTATTCATGTGAACTTCAATTTAACCCCTTAGCTAGAGATGGATAACACGTGAATTGTATTTGGAGGTCAACTCGATAGTTAATTAGATGGCGTCTAGACTACAATACACACGAAACGAAGCTACATGTTATCATGCTCATGTCCTGTTAACTGTTTATTTTAGACTTTTAATAGTTTGGATAAATGTTTTGCATTGTTATAAATCAAATATGAGAATTTGAGTCAAATCGGTGAACATGAATTTGACAGCTAGTGCCCCTTTAATTAAAGTGTAAATTATATATATATATATATTTTTTATAAATGCCTGTGCTCATTATACACCTTAAGATGACCCCACCTAAAAAGGTTACCTGTAGTCCTAGGCATAGGTGTAAGCGTCAGTGTCGATAAGTTTTCGAAAATGTCTAATATGAGGGCGTCTTAACACAACCATATTAAGCAATAATGTAGTGTCAATCTTTTTATATGTGTTAAACGTTCTTCAAGTTCCAGCAATATTCATCATTTCATGATATTGCAATTCATGATATTGAATCTGAAAACATATAAATTTAAAATTAGTTTAACAAGATTTCTTGACCATAGCGAGATGTCCAATGCCGATTACTAAGTCTCGCCTTCGAAATACGGCTTGGTCAAAACCAATGAAAATCAGAATTAAATAAAAAATAAATAAAATGGCTAAAGTATATTTTGTTATATATTTAGATATATATATTATATATGTGTAATTCAGTTTCATATGTGTATACGGAATTGTACAAGCGATGGCCGGAAACGCCTTTTTGTTTACTCTCTCTCTGGTAATAAATGCCGTTAGGGGAAAACCGTACTATTTATTCTGCCATAGGCGACAATACTAACATTTACTAAATTTACCACTTTTTATAATAAAACCCCGGATAAAACAGTTATGTGTGGTGTTAGTACTTTATTATTCTGTTTTTAAAAACTGAAGCCAAATAGTATCATGACCAACTTCCAACGGAGCTTGTTAATGTTATCTATGCCCACCGTCATTTTACACCTAATTACACCTTATATAAGAAAGCCAGATTTTGATTGGTTGATAGCCAGTGTATTTTTCGCAAATTCTAATATTTTTTCCTCATTTCAAACGAATTTGCCTGTTTTTCACCACTGCCGGGGAATTTGCCTCAAATACCTTGGTATTTGCCATTCTGGATATTCCTTTTTTACCCTCTCGAGAATTTTCCCGCCAAAATTTTTCGGATATGACGTTACATAAAAAAGCGAGCTAACGCGTATTAGTACATGTTTAATTCCCGTGGTTCTATGATAATATCCTCTTATCCTCAAAATTATGCATGAACATGTTAATGAATTAGTTTCAATCCAAATCTATTCGGTGTAATTAAACAGATATTTCATGTTATGGAGGGGTATTTGCGAAAAATACCAGTCTTGGGACCAAATTTCCCTCGCCTAGCGGCTCGGGAAATTTTACAGTCCCTTGACTGGTATTTTTCGCAAATACCCCTCCATAACATGATATATCTGTTCAAAATAAAGGTGACAGTAGTATACCGCTGTTCAAAAGTCATAAATCGATTGATAGAAAACAAATCCGGGTTACACACTAAAACCGAGTCTTGCCCGTGTGAGTAAACAAGTGCGTAATTTAGACCAGTCACTTCACCAAGCGCCTCTTTTGCGCACAATACCTGTTGTATTGTCTAATAGCAAGGCCAAATATTTAGCTAAAATTGTTGACTGGTCATCACATCCTGAAAATAAAATATTTTGGTGGTGGAAAAGTGGTGTGGACACTGAAACTCAGTTTACTTGGCTTAAAGAAAATTTAGAATCTAAAATTCACGAACTTTCCTCACGACATCTTACAATACACATTTGGCTAGGTACTTGTGACCGGACAGAAAAATCTGGAAAATTTATTCAGTTACGATCGGACAATAATGATCGAGTAAAACACATATGTGATACATACAAACAAATTTACAAGTTCCTTTCATATTACCCGACAATCAAACTTGTTTTTCTGGAGCTTCCCTACTATTCAATTTATTTGTGGAATTTATTTCAACAAAACCCTGAACCGGAGCTGTTTCGTGTGCAGGATACATTATTAGAATGCCAGGTTGCCGAGGTCAATAGATTTATTAGGGAAACAAATATTTTGCTTCGTGTTCATTCATCATATTTTAAATTGGACTTGCTTAAAGTCAGAAAACATCATGGCCGTCCGTCTGTATTTTCAAATAACTATGGCCTTTATATAGACGGTATTCACCCACATTCATATTTGGCACGTTTGTGGTGGATTCGAATTTTACTTAGGATAATTGAAGATTGCAAAAATAAAGATTTATTTTAATATGCATTGCCTGTATTTATTTTCATTTATGTAGAATTTGAGATTTATCTCATTTCTGCTCATCTACTTACAGCTGAGTGTACAGTGTATTTATTTTCATTTATGTAGAACTTGAGATTTATCTCATTTCTGCTCGTGTACTTACAGCTGAGTGTACAGTGTGTGAGGTTGTTCTCATTACTGATTTTTCCGTGTTGTATATATAACATTGTATTTTTATAGAGTAAATGTCGGCATCCGACAAAGAGTCTGTATTAACAGACGACTTTCTATTGTATAACCAAATAACAGACGACCTAGAACCCGATATTGGTTATTTATTGCAACATTCTCCACTACAATTAAATGATTCATTTATTTTGCCAAATATAGAGACACCAGCTACCCCTGCCTGGACACCATTTGATAAATTTCAAATTTCAGATTTTACCAATTCTAGAACGCCAAATACCTTAGTTAGACTTGAATTCGAAGTTCAAAATCACATATCAAATTTCAAACATTAATCTTTTCACGAAAAGGAAAAGTTAGCAAATTGTCGAAAATTTGGAGATACCTTAGGCTACATAAAAATGCATTTCAGTTTTTGAGTGAGTTCGAGTTTTATGCCGTGTTGCATCATATATTACCGGAAGAGGATGCTAGAAAAATTGCCGCTTTTCATTTGCACCTTTGTGGCCTAGCTCTAACTTGGTTCAATACTCTTCCAGCCGACAATAAGCAAATATGACAAACGTTTGAACAGGTTTACAAGAAGCAATATATATTAATGTTGATTTTCGAAGTCCAACTTTACTTCTTGAAGGTGAACTATTCGAAACATTGAAACTTTTAAAAGGGCAATCAATGGACGATGTTTACCACAATTTCTTGAAAAAGCAACAAGTTTGCACAAAAGTGATCACGAAATACTCATTACGTTTATAAAGGGGTTGCCTGATCAACTCGCCTTTTCTGTTCGGGCAGGTCACCATAGTGATAGCGCAAATTGCCTAGCAGCTGCCAAAATGGGCGAAGCTTACGGCTATCGAAAGGATGATGCACCGCTCGTAGCTGCTATTACTAAATCTGCCGATAACACATCCGTTGCGGTGAAAGATTTAAATTTTTTTAAAACTGATGTGGTTAGTGAATTACAAGGACAAATAAACAGTCTAACCTAAGCCGTGTCAAAATCGATTTTTCTCAGCAACTAGACTGTACTCGTGATGTAAAAGGAAACGATATTTTTTTCGTTCACGAAATCGAGATCGTCAAGTATCTAAATCTGACCGTGGATTGTGCCGTAAATGTCAAGCGCCTGGACACTTTGCACGTGCCTGCAATTAGAATGAACGGGGCAATATAGATTCCTATTTTATTTGTCATATTTGTGGAAAAACGGGCCATAAGAGTCCACAGTGTGTAAACTATTCGGGAAACCGGATGAACCCGGGGTTCACAGGGCAGGAACCCAGAGGCGGCAACTAAATACAATTTCTTTACATCAGTCTGCCCATGTTAACATTTGTAATAAACTGCGCTTGATTCTGACCATAAACATTACAGTAATTATTCAGAATCCACAGAATGTACAAGTGACGACGATTCAGCGTTTGTTTGTAAATTTTTATATATGCCTGTGCGAATTGCAAATCTGGAAATATCAGCATTGATTGATACAAGTAGCTCAATAGATGTCATGTCTTCGCAACGTTTTAATTCAATACCCGATTTCATGAAGTCCGAGTTTAGTGCTACAAATGAAAAAAATTACTTTAGCGAATAATCAAACAGTACAAATTTATGGAACTGCTAAGGTTAAGATTTCTGTGCCTCAGGGAAAACTCTGGATTTCTGTATATATTTTTAATAGAGCAAACATCGCATCCTTTAATTTTAGGAACGCATTACTTATTTTCCAAGAATATCGTTCCTGACTATAGTGATTGTTGCATAAAATCCAAACAGTTCAAAGTTTTTACTCAAAGTCCCGTTTCTATACCTCCGAATTCAGAAGTAATTATTTGGGGACACGTTTATGGAAAAGTGCAATACGGAATGCATGGTATATGTACTTCTAAAATATCTGAAGACCGAGTAGTCATATTATCAAAAGCTGTAGCGACAGTGAATCGAGAGAAACAAGTCCCTATTAAAGTATTGAAACTGTACATTTGAATAAAGGACAGATTTTAGCGGAGCTTGAACCATTTTCTAAGGATCATGTATGTATGCCTTTGAGTGAAAATAATGACACTCATTTTGTTCAAAATATTCAATTGTCGACTGAACCGGTGAATAAAGGTACTGAGATCGACTCTTAATTTATTTCTTATTTTAATATTCCCGAATACTTAACTAAAGTACAGAAATCGACTTTGATTGAATTTTTACATTCTCATAAAGGATTATTTGTAGCCGAGGAAAACCCTGACTTATGCTTTACTAATGTTGTCCAACACCAAATATATTTGAAGCCCGACTTTTAACCGAAACACCAACGTTCATATCGTTTAACTCCTGAAAAAAAGGATATTCTAAGACATCATTTAGATAAACTTTTGCGACAAGGAGTAATTGCACCGGTAGACGAAACTGAAGATGTCCCTATTACAAGTCCGGTTGTACTTGTGTCGAAAGGAACGAACCAAAAAGGCAAAGCAAATACGTCATCAAAAGAGACTAGTTTGTCAAAGTTTCGTTTTTGCTGCGACTCTAGGTATTTAAATTCCATGACAGCACTTTTCTTATTCAATTCCTGATTTACAAGATCTCACTGAATCGTTTTCAAATAAAACACCGAATTTTCTGACTTCAATAGATTTATCATCTGGATTTTTTCAGTTACCGATTTCAAAAGAAAGTCAACGTTACACAGCCTTTAATACCTGTTTTGGTACTTTTAGATTCTTAAGATTACCGATGGGACTGAGCTCATCTCCAGCATCTTTTCAACTGTTGATGGACAAAGTGCTTAAAGGATTGACTTTTAAATCATGTTTGTGCTATCTTGATGATATCCTTGTTGCATCCGAAACATTAGTTCAGCATATTGAAGATTTTCGGAACGTTTTTCAAAGACTTTCGAATGCAGGTTTATAGCTAGGACCCAAAAAGTGCACTTTTGCTCAGAACTCTTGTATATACTTGGGTCATAAAATTTCAAATAAAGGAATTGAGCCGCCACCGGACCGTGTTCAAGCCATCGTTGATTATCCTATACCAAAAATTGTCAAAGAGTTACGAACCCTCTGACTAGACGTTTAAAGAAATATGAACGTTTTAGCTGGACCGATGAACAACAACGTGCATTTCAGAATGTTAAATTACTCCTGCTGAATTCTCCTATTCTGGCCTTTCCAGACTTCAATTTACCTTTTAGACTTGCTGTAGACTCTTGTTGTAAGGGGATTGGTTACGTGCTATATCAGAAAATTAATGAAATTGATGAAGTTCGTGTTATACGATTCGGATCTAAGGCACTTAGTAAATGGCAGAAATCATATGGTCCAACAAAACTAGTTGGAATTACTTGGCATGGTTACAGCCGTTCCAGAATGTTCATTATACCTACGAACCAAGTCGTTTGTTATAGAATGCGACCACCAGGCGCTGAAACCGCTGTTTAGCAACGTACTGAAAGGCGCCATTTATGAGCGATGGATTGCTATTTTGCAGCAGTATACTTTTGAAATTCAATACGAGCCTGCAAGGGAAATGCAAGTTCCGGATGCCTTGTCCCGATGCACGCAAGAGACTAGTAAAAAATTTTAAAGCCAGGACGAGAAAGATCCGTACTTCCCATATGAACCGGAAAATACAGGACAAATTATTGTTCCAGGAGGTACAATGTATACAATTGACCCTTTATTATGTGACTCTGATACTAGCGACAGTAAAAATTTACAACTGAACAATATCTGTCTGCCTGCGCCAGTTCCGATGTACACCGTCGTTAATAGTCTTCCTCTCAATAATGTGATGTTACAGGCACAAAATGAATATGATGCCGACATTGAAGACATTAATAAACAGTATATACATGTATCAACGAAACATAAACCGAAAGAATCGGAACCTTTGGATATCAATAGTAAAGATAAACTGACCGATTTTGATTCAAAACATACTTAAATGTCGATTTCGGGTCAGTTGAACCAGTCAGACAGCGTATGTCAACAAATCACTCAAACCACTAATTTACTTAAATCGGATCAAATATTTGATCAAAGTACTGATAGTGCTACTTCTCAATGTGATGCAATATTTTTAAATCAAACCATTGAAAGTTCTCATATTCAAGATCCAGACAAAATATTTAATCAAAGCACTCCAAGTGATAATATACAGGATTCGGACAAAATATTTGAACAAAGTACTGACATTAATGATACGCATACTAGTTACAATGATACGAGTGACAATGAAATCACTAACAATTACACAAAAAAAACGAGACTCTGTTACTGGTATTGATAGTGATTCAAATGTAAATATTTTGACATCGATTGACATTTTTCGGGAAAAGGGATTTAGTGTCGATTCAATACATGAATTGCAGCGCAATGACGCATTCTGCAGACCGTTGATTCAATATCTTGAAAGAAACTAACTACCAAAGCTGCAAAAAGAAGCGCGCAGACTTCTTTTATTAATACCAAATTTTCACTCGATCAATGAAATATTATTTCATAGTTACACGAAATAGGAAATCAGTCCCGTTCAAAAACAATGAATAATTTTTAGCTAGTTGTTTCCAAAATTTCACTAAAAACAATAATTGAATTACATCATGATTCAACGTTAGACGGACATTGCGGTATACAAAATACTCTTGATTTGATCCAAGAACAGTACTATTTTCCGAATTTGAGTGAAAAAGTAACTGATTATATTCGATCATGTCATGAATGTCAAAGCAGGAAAAATACCACACTAAAAACAAAAGCTGTTATTACATCATTTCCTACGCCGTGTGCACCATTTGAAGTTTGGGAAATGGACCTTCAATATGGACCCGTCCCTGTGTCTTTTTTTTTTTACTGCAATTGACTTATTTAGTAAATACATGTTTTCAGAACCGATACACTGATCCGTTAACAGTCGGAAATGCTCTTTGTAAGTTAGTCACGCAATTTGGAGTTTGTCATAAGTGATCACGGATCGGAATTTTAATGGTAAATGTTTCAGAGAAGTTTGTCATTTATTGGATATTATTCAGGAATATACCCTCAGCTTCGCTCATCACTGTTTGGGAGCTTGTGAGAGACCTCACAGAACTTTGTCTGAAAGACTAACAACGTTTCTTGTAAAAGGAAAACCATGGGAGGACGTATTACCGGGAATAGTATTTTCGATGAACAATACTCCAAACCAAAGTGTTCGATTTTCGCCATTTGAAATAGTGTATGGAAAAAGACAACAATTTCCGTTGTCTTTGCATATTGAGAATTTATCAGATAATATTTCCGACGCTGATAATACACGCAAATCAGACAATATTTTATTTGTTCAAAATAATAAAGCCATGTCACGCCCAAAGCGAACTAAGAAATTACCAGCTAGGTTCAAGGATCAGAATGTTATTAATTTTAGTGAAATTGACGTGTCTAGCGAATCAACGTCTGCAAGTCAATTAAAAGTTAAAAGATTTCTAGCACTTTAAATTATAAACGGAAATAGATCGTATCTTGCTCATATAGTTGGTGAACGCTATGTGGTTTCAGGAAAATCAGCTTGGACCGAAAGCAAAGGCCAAATTGAAATCTAGACCTCCGCCACTAGATTAAACATATTTTCTTTATTCAGTAGGTTGTTTTATGTTAACATATCATCATGGAAATAGTGTCCAAACATCATCTTCATTTAATTAGCGTCCACGCTTTATACTCGTACATGTGCAATACAACTTTATATATATATTGACAAGTTACTATTTGTCTGTGAGATTTTTCTCAAGACTATTTTATAAAGTAGCTATGTACAACGTGAAATTCATCTTAATTTGGAATATCTACTCACATATAAGGAATTCCTCAGGATCTGTGTGATTTATCTCGTGTTATTATTAGTGCTGTCGGTATCTTATTCTTCAATAAGTAGCTCAGTGTGTTCATTAAGACTTATTTGTGAGATTTATCTCATAGTAAGATATCCGGCAAACTGCAACTTCCGTCTTACGAGTACATGTTATTGGCAGTGTCAGTAAATAAAGACCAGAGAACAAAAACAACAAAGACATATATGGACATTTATTGTGTGTTCCTTAAGTATTTTTTGTATTATTATGCATTGGTTTTTTTATTATTTCGGCATCACTTACATTTTGACTACTTAATATGATTATTGAAATATCGTATTTGGTATTTTGTATTGACTATTAATAACACGAATAATTTTGTTTGATTAACATGTTGTTTTTTTTTTGTAATGAAGCTTTAATTAGAGTTTGAAGGCAGTTAGCCTAAATTGGTTTTGAAAGACAAATTTATTGAACATAATACATGTAGTTAGAATATGTACGTGGTTATATCAAATTTTGTTTCTTTTCCATTTTGAATTTAGGATTTATGTAAGTGTATTTGAATGTCATTTGTCATAACAATGTATGTTCGAAGTTGCAAGGATTAGTTAAAAACAGAATCGTATTGACAAGACTTTGTAAAGAAAACCACACTTTATTTTAAGAAATAAACATTGTTTTTCTATAGTGTTGACTGTTAATGAAACACGTTTAATAACCCACAAAACATGGAAACTGGAATAGTAAGGCATAGATAACCAAATGAGATTGTATGAATATTTGTCAGTGACTTTTATACGTTAATCACAAATAACCTAGGTAGTATTGCTGTGAGTGGTTAATGAGAATTTCCGAGTGCGTGAGAGTATTATGAGATGGTCTTATATTGTATATGTGTGTGTGAGACTGTTTGAATGTGTGTATATTTCATCCCTTTTAGCATTTATCTACAAAATAAGAGTAAGGTCTCTGGTGATTTCATAGTATTTTGTATGATATTTACTGTCACGTTTATGACAAGCAAGATACTTTCTATGCATGTAGTACTCCGCAATGTGTTACAAGAGGATTATTCCACAAAAGTTATCCATACCAGTTACTTGTTCGTTTAGATATATTGAAAGTTAGAGAATCTTTATATCATATGAAAGTTAGAAAGATATATTGGTAATATTGATCATGTAGTTTTATTTGATTGTGCTGTGAATTCCACAAATGCAAAAATTCATTGGAAATTTTCTTTCTGCCGGGGGATGTTATATATTTAGATATATATATATTATATATGTGTATTTCAGTTTCATATGTTTATACGGAATTGAACAAGTGATGTCCGGAAACTCCTTTTTGTTTACTCTCTCTCTCTCTCTCTGGTAATAAATGTCGTTAACTTAAGACGTGTTTTCTATGTGCTAGTTCCCAAACTAAAAACTAAAGTTAAAAGACGAGGCCCATATCGTCACAATTTGGCTAAACAGGCTTAGTATTTGTATTTAGTATTTGTAAATGTGGTGTTAGCCCTGTATAACCATAGGTTATCCGATATACATTTGTCGCAAAGTTGTTGATATTAAGACGTATATAATAAAATGATATTGATGTCCATGCGTGGCTACTTTTATCGTTCTTTTTCGACGGTCAAAAACAGCTGTCATGCAAGGTATTCCATTTTAATGTCACAGTAGATACAATCTTAGATGAAGGAATTACTCGACAAACAAAGACTAATTTAACTAAAGACAGTTGGCGAGTGGTGTTGCCACAATGCCACATAAGCACTAATAGAAGAACAAAATCTTGTTACCGCAAATTTGCAGATCTTGAAATGGTTTGGGACAAAGTTGACAATATTTTGTTTTTGTAATTCGTTGTGTTAGTCCTGTATATCGCTACGTTAAAGGATGGAGAGTTTGTCGTAAAGTTGTCACAAAGTAGAGAAAACTCACAAATGACATGATTTATACTTTAATTAAGTATTATTCATACTTACATATGTATCAGACGTAATCAAATGATATTGATGTGATTGCATGATGCTAATAAAATTAACTGTACCAGTTTTACTGCATCAGATGCTTAGTGTTGTCATCCTTTACGGCAGAGAAAAATAGCAGTCTGCAAGATATCCATCTACATGACACAATACATCATGTACTACCAGTATGTCAAAACCCTAGATGAGGCAGACGGGAAAGAATTATTCGACAATTGAAAGCTATATTCATTTATAGTCTAGGTGACCGAGTGGTCTAAGGAAGTTTACACAGTGCAGGAGGTGTTGCCGCGATTTCGCAACAGCAAAATCGTTCAAATCGTGCTGGTGGAGGTAAAACAAATACTATTGCGTAGATCTAACAGGGTAAAGTAATTTGCAATGATACGAAATTTTTGCAAAAAGAAACAACAATATATGTGTATAATATGCATGTTTATATGTTACGGTGTACATCTTATATCAATCAATATATTTTTAAACATCTTTCGACTTGTATAATTTGTTTCATCATCTTCATCCTCCTCGTCATCATCTAGTATATCAATCTACTGCCCAAGAGGAATTTGAAGTGCATACGTTTGTTTGTTACTCTGCATTATCTATTTTCCTTTCGTCCTAGCTGTGACAAATTTTAATTTGGAGCATATTTTACGAAAACCGCTACCTTTATTTGCAAAATTTCCATAAACATTTTATTTTCCAGCGATATGTGATCCAGCTTGTGCTAATGGAGGCACTTGTATTAATCCAAACCAATGCAAGTGTCGTGTTGAAAACACAGGGCGATTTTGTAAACAAAGTAAGTATACATTTACAAAATAATTTACACCTTTATAACAAGAAAGGACAGCCATATGGATTAACTATGATAATCTGTAAATAGCTAGATTTATTAGTGGGATATAGTTATACCTAAATAAACAAAAATCATGAGAAACCAACCAGGATCCTAAATTTGGATGAACACGTCGATATTATATGTAATGTCAGGAGGAAAAATAATGTTCCGTCTTATAACTTGTTCGGAATCAGTCCGTGAAATATATAAAGTAATTTAAAAAAAAATCAAAATGGGTAAGATAATTTATAAGTCATGTCTTTTTTGGATGTCCATGACGTTAAAACACTAAATCCCTGTGATGTGTTTTAGTTGATTTTAGTCTCTGATGCATGATTTTTTATTATTAATTGTGTTTGGCTTTTAACTAGCTTTCAGTAGCTGCGAGTACTCTCAAATCGTACTTTCGTCTTAATTTGACTTGTTGATACAATTTATAATGTTTTTTTGTTATTTAATGTTTACTTATTCAGTGTTATATCTAGTCTCACTATTTTAATATATACCACCTTTGATAAGTGTTTAGTATGACGATAAATTTTCACTTTTGTTCTCGTACTAGGATTTTGTAAAAATTATTTCCGTACTCCATGTATACCTTACAACTAAATTATTTTTATTTACCTGTGAACGTTATTTTATTTGGCGGCATTTAGTCCAAGGTTTTAATTGTCTTTCTGATACTGTTTTACATCTAACCCCCTTGTTTTATTTATTTTGTATTTACATTGTGTCATAGTTCAAATTTATTCGTTCAGCATATGTTCATTTTTTTTTGTTACTATGTCTTTTGATTGAGTTAAGCCATTTCAATCGATATTTTATAGTGTGTCTTTCTATGTTGTGATGTTACACTATTGTTTCAGGTAGGGTAAAGGTTTGAGCCTATTAAAACGTTTAAACCCGCTGCATTTGTTTGCACCGGTACCTGTCCTAAGTCAGGAACCTGATGTTCAGTGGTTGTCGTTTGTTGATGTGGTTCATAAGTGTTTCTCGTTTCTCGTTTTTTATATAGATAAGATCGTTGGTTTTCCTGTTTGAATGGTTTTAACACTAGTCATTTTTGGGGCCCTTTATAGCTTGCTGTTCGGTGTGATCCAAGGCTCCGTGTTGAAAGCCGTACTATGACCTATAATGGTTTACTTTTACAAATTGTGACTTGGATGGAGAGTTGTCTCATTGGCACTCATACCACATCTTCTTATATCTATTGATTATTTACGACTAATTATTATTCAGTTAAATAAATACAAAAAATGCAAAAAAATGGAGATTTTAGATATTGAAACTCTTTTTGACAGAAAAAACTTATTAATGTCTGTATCTTTTTGATATTTTCGTATTGTGATTGAGAAGTTGAAGCCTGATCTAACAAGTTTCGATTGTTTAAATTTTGTCATATTCTTCTATAAAATAAAATAATCATAAAAGTTTGCTTTTATTTGAATTATGCATCTCAGTTCAGAAGTAATACATAAAGTCTGATCAAACATTTTTTAATCTTTTATAAGTTTTATTAAACTCTTAAACGAGCTCAACAAATCAAAAGCTATTTTCGATTGAATTGAGTGTTCAATACTAAAATGAGATGTGATATGTTTGCCAATGAGGCAACTTACCATTAAAGACCATAGGACATACAGTAGATGTGACATATTCCAGGTTACCAGAGCACGTTTATTTGTTTGCATTATAACCAAAGATGGTACTCTGAAAGAATAAAATGTTGTATGGCTCCTGATTTGGTGATACATTGGTGGAATTTATTTTTCATCAAAAGCTTTTCCATTTAGGTTAAAAAAAATCGTAAAATTAAATTTTTGTTTTACAAAGTGTTCCAAAAATATATTCAATTTATGTACGAAGGAGCCATTAAAAAATTGCCTTTCCCATTTAGCGAAAAAAAATAGACGTTTTTCTTTCAACAGCATTTGGAGTCAACTTTTGCCGCAGGAACATATACAATTTTTTTGGCTGTAATACAACGCTAACATATCAGGAATCAGGAACTACTACCCATTTTTTTGTACTTTGTGTATTCTCCAAGAAATGAAATATGGAACATCACTGGTTCAATATGGAAAACGCATTCCGAATAGTTGCGCTCTTGTAAGGTCACAGTACGGTTTTTAAAACTGAACAAAACCTTTACCATATCGTAAGCTATAAAAGGCTCCGGGATGACGAAATGTGAAATAAATCAAAAAGAAAACTTGTTCAAATGATAGCACGAACTATAATGAAATCTAAATATATTAAGGGCATATACGATACAGTTTTGATTCCATAGAGGCAAGAATTTGCATGCATGCTATTTTTTACCTGATAAATTCAAATATGTAATATCATGAAAAAACAAACCTTCATGTTCCACTTTTAGAGATAAATACCGAATGCCCTCCGTGGATATCTAATTGGTGATGTTATTCCACCTGTTACACTGATATCTGTTTTGCCTCTTTTAATGATGATTCCACATGCAACCTAATCCGTTTGTATGTCGAAAAATAATAGTAGATGTACAAACTGCAAAATCAATCTATAATTAGCACTGGGTCATATTATAGATTCGAAAACATAAAACGGAGAGTTGGTTTGATCGCGTGAAGGAAAATTAGTTAACAGAAACATTTTTCGATTGGCAAGAAAAAAAAATGACACGATACTCTACAACATCATCTCTTATTCTTTAGAACAAAAAGTTTGATAATATCACCAACAGTCAAAGAAAAGAAACCATGAGTGGTACAGTACTCATAAGCATTTGGCAATTTATTCTAAACTTTCATTTTCAGGTACATGTTCACATAAAAAACCATGCTTTCCTGGAAGATGCGACGAAACATCTATGACTAAATGTAGCTGCATAAATGGTTTCACTGGCCCAACATGCTTAACCAGTAAGTACAAATTTTCAGAGTTTTGCTGGTGTGCTGGTTGACGCAGGAACAAAGTGAAACTTTACAAATTGGTAGTTTTGAAGCCTTTCTTTAATATTTCCATATATCACTCTGAGCCAAATAATTGGAAATGACAAAAATGTATACAACTATAAGCAGCTGTAAATTTAAATATGATGGTATGAATAAAAGAAAATATTTGTGGAAAAATGGCATACTGAAAACATCTATACCTACATGATCCGTTATACTATTCAATGGTTTTATAACAATATATGACACTCCTAAGAACATCATATTCACCTTAGAAAGTAGTACCAGCCTACAGCAACGTAACGGACGATATTAAAAAAAACGTTTCAACCCTATTCACTCAGCGAAATCATTGTCAATTATAGTGTTTGATATAAAATAAGAACATGTGATATAATTGCCAATGAGAGAGTCCAAATGAAGCGAATTTATGCAACTATAGGCATGATATGTCAGCGTTCAGCATTCAAAATGAGCAAAACACATACCCTATAGTCAGCTACAAGAAGGCACTGATAGGACAAATACGCGAAACAATTCAAACTACAAAAAAACATGGCCTGATTTATAACAAAACAAGAAACGAAAAACACCAATTAGGACAAACAGGAACCAACGACAACCACTAATTTACAGACTCCTGACTTTGGAAAGGCACATATATATATATAAAATTGTTATACTCTAAGAAAGTGCCACAAATTTCAAATATATTTCTTTCAGTAATATAATTGTGTCTAAAATATTTGAATACATTTGTTGTAAGTTCGAAACCGTTAGTGTGAAATCTCTAGAAAATATAAGTTTGTTTGATCATTCTAAGGTAAATGTTTTTTTTTAAATACAATTTAATATATGTAACTGCCTTTGTTGTTGACTTTCAACATAAATTGCGTAGTTGAGATGGATATTTCTTAAGTAAATCATTTGATAGAATAATATTTTTACCAATATATAATAAAAAGAGCATAGCATGACATTTTTCATATAAGATGTATTATTATGTATTAACAGCAGAACTTGTGATTTGAGTCGTTCTTCCTAATAAACTCGATTCACCAATTTAACGTCTGCTTGTTAGTAAAATAAGTAGACCTTGATGAAAACAGTTTCATATTTTGAATCAATCCAGACACGTGAATGTTGTAGATAGTCGCAGATTGAAAATTTAAAAAAATAAAACTAAAATCGTTTGAAGTCATGTTTGCATTACATAATTTAAGCTTACTTTGTAAAATGCCTGAATTTTGAGTCAATTGATAAAATGCTTGAATTTTGAGTCAATTTATTAAATGCCTAACCTTGACAAAAATTATTCAAAATGACTAAAAATAGTTGAGATACATGTCAGACCAAAAACCCATTTCACTATGGCAGAAGGGCAATTTTTTCTTGCAATAGAACAAAGATTTACAAGCACATGTTTAGGGAATCTATTTTCAAAACAGAAGTGTGTTTTATTGAGCCGAGTATATGAAAATATTTTGATTGACCGATTGCTGTTACTTCAAAAATTTGTAGCAAATATGTCTTGCATAATTAGGACTTGATCTGATCAGGATAATGGACAGGAATTTTAACGGTCAAGGAAAAGATTGTATTTTGAATAGGGACAGAAATGATGTCTTTTAATACGCCACCCACTAACCCTCCAAAAGATCTTAGCATACATATAGCGTGATGATCCCTATATGATACACCAGATTTAAAGTCCCAATTCGGAAAGAATGACAATGTATGCATTCTGCACAGCCAAACAAATTCCTATTTCTAGCATGAGTTTTACTGGCGGATTGGTTAAGTGTCATTATAACCCAGTCGGTACTTGGGATGGAAATGTTTTTAACAAAATTTCCCATGTATTTACCATGTTAGTCAACATAATCATGCTAATATTATTTTGAATCTTTTGGGAATACAGTAAATAGATAAAGATATTTATTTTTGTGCTGTTTGCAAAAACAGATGTTTAAGAATATTAAGTGTTTGTGAGGTTGAGCGCTATAAAACCAGGTTCAATCCACCATTTTCTACATAAGAAAATGTCCGTACCAAGTCAGGAATATGACAGTTGTTGTCCATTCGTTTGATGTGTTTGTGCTTTTGATTTTGCCATTTGATTAGGGACTTTCCGTTTTGAATTTTCCTTGAAGTTCAGTATTTTGTGATTTAACTTTTTATATATAAAAAGAGTATTGACAGAGCTGAATTTGTGATGGTTTTACCAAATGTGGTTGTAGTGCTAGTAGTTAGACCCGGTTTAACGCCAAACGATGTCTCTGCAAACAAAATCAGGACAAATGTGTAAATGATCAAAACATTACATAAATTTTACAAGTATTTGTTGAGTTCAGTGCCTTTTGGAATTGTAAATAATTAATTCAGTGGAATTTATTTGTAATTGTTAAAACTATCAAAAATAACTACTCTTTCGTTCAATATTTGCATTCACTCAGTTTTTGTGAACATTTCATTTTAGATATTTTCTAAAATGCATGAAAAAACGGTCGATATGTAATGCATAAATTTAGAAAGGCATGTAACTTATAATATATATATCTCCTCTAAGTTGTCACTCACAACACTGCACAAAGAGCATTCCCTACAGCCAGGCTATAAGAATAAAGCGAAATTGCTCCACCAATGATACTGTGAAAAAGCGATTACAAGAGCTTCGCAGTCACCTAAAAAATACAGAAGGGACTACAAAAGAAAAGATGTTGATAGAGGTTTCTCTCGTGCTAACAACATCAGCCGAGATGAACTCCTAAAATATGAAGAGAAAAGGTCAACAAAAGAGTCCCGTTTGTGCCGACTTACCATCCTAAATTTGACAAATTATCACATATTATCCACGAAAATTGGAAAGAAATCGAAAACATTCGAAATTATACACGATCTTTCCCGAGCCACCAGTAGTGGCTTTACGTAGTCCCAAAAGACTTTAAGACTTGCTGGCGAGAGCCGATTTATCCTCTAAACCAGTATGTTGGTGAGTCAAAACAGCCATTTCCCAAACGTATGAACGGCCATCGTAGTGCCTATGAATATAAGCCAGACCTTCCTCTCAGTCGACATGTGAGATCCCCTAACCACACTAAGACAGATTTCAATCGACTGACTACTACCAACATTGACCACAACACTGCTTGGTCTAGGGAGATTATTTTCTCGGGAAAAATTTTGATAAGAAAATTCAAAACGTTGACACCAAATGGGATCAATGAAAAGGTGTAGTTCTAATCGCGCAGTGCTATTTATTTGGTGTGTATAACTAAGCAGTCTCTGTTGGATCTGTTTTATTTTCGTCAACTCTGAAATTTTAGATTAATATCAGTTCAAATCGCACAGTACTAACCATTTGGGATGCATGAATAAGCAGCTCTGTTGTTATTACTTTACCTTCGTGATCTTTCAAATTTTAGAATTATACCAATTTAAATCTAACAATGCTATTCATTTCAGATGTACAAATACGCAGCCACTGTTGAAATTACTTAACCTTCGTCAACTTCGAAAATTTAGAATTATACCAGTTAAATTCGAACAGTGCTATTCATTGAGGATGTATGTCTAAGCTGTTTCTGTTGTAATAACTTAACTTTCATACCCTGTGAAATTTTAGAATTGTACCAGCTCATATCGCATATTGCTATTCTTTTATAATGATTATCTATGCTGTGAACACTTAACCGGTTAAAATCGAACAGTACCATTCATTTTGAATGTTTAAATACTCAGCTTCTGTTGTATTCAATTATCCTTCGGCCACTTTTAAATTTTAGAATTATACCAGTTCAAATCGAACAGTGCTATTCATTTTTCTAAAAAACTTTCGTCCCCTGTGACATTTTAGAATTGTACCAGCTCAAATCTCATATTACTATTCTTTTGTAATGCATATCTATGCAGTCTCTGTTGTAAATACTTAATCTGCGTCAACTTTGAAATTTTAGAATAATACAAGCGTGGGTCGGTTTTTAATCTGTAATACTTTCAAGATTGTTTTAGTAATATCAGATTAAATTTATACAATTCATTTTAAATCATATTGATGAAGGATATCTGTAATCTGACATATTTATTTATACTTGTATTTGATGTTTCCCTTTGTAATATTGGTGTTGTTTGTACTCTTTTTTAGGCTTATATATATATAGAATTATACATGGCAAAATCCGTATCGCATGCTGTATTACCACGAGAAACCAATATCAGTCCCGCGGGCCGAAGGTCCCGAGGGCTGATATTGGTCGAGCAGTGATACAGCATGCGATACGGATTTTGTCATGTGTTATTCTGTTTATCATATACTTAAATAAAATCAGATTAATGTGATATACTTTTTTTTTTAAATCGTCCGAATATATAACAAACAAAAGAACATAAGGATTTTCCTGAATTTTTCAGCTGACTAAGTTTTTTTTATAGACTTCCTTATTTGCTTAATATCCACATAGTAATGTCCCCTACAATCTTATTACGTGCTCAATAAAGAGCTATGAAACTGGCAAATAATATACTTTAAGACCATGTATTTAAAAGTATCCACTAACAATAGTGTCAACTGTTCCCTCCTGTAGAATACAACCCACCTTCCCAATATTTGTTGTTTTAAGTTTAATCATTATACTACAATCTGAACTCATTTGTATACATAAATATGGACAACAATGTCACCAAGTATCATCTATTCAAAGATTATTAACAGAAAAACAGGGGATCCCTATATACACAGTCATTGGACAAAAGTGAGTTCCCACTAAAAACTTATTGTATCTATTTTATAAAAATCGCTTATAAAGTTACTGGGTAATATTTCTTTTGAAAAATATCGATTTTAGTTGAAATGATATGACATTTCTTGAGTGGGAACTCACTTTTTTCCTATGCCAGGAAATACAGCAACTGGACGTCATAGGTCAAACGTTGACGTCATTTGATTTATGACGTCATGCCAGGTATGCGATACGGATTTAGCTATGCGATACGGGGTATGCGATACGGGTTTAGCTATGCAATACGGGGTATGCAATACAGGGTAGGTGATACAGACTGGAAAAAAGAACTTTTATTAGATATACAAAATTGCTGTATTTTGAACTGAATATATGATAAATATACATATATGTAAGTTATACAGAATTTTTATGACTGATTTGTTAAAAAAAAACTTTTGTAACACGTTTGATTTCCAAACGTTCAACTATAAATTCTTAGAAAATTGCAATGTGGATTTATTTGAAATCACTTTGAAAAAAACCTTAATTGATACTTCCGATTTCGATTCGGTTGGTACCTGGTTTTATATCTTATTGTTGTTAGTCCTTTTGATAATTTCAGGTTGATGGCAGAATTTTCAAGTTTGTAATCTCTGTTTAATCGGATTTGTTTTCTCTCAATCGATTTATGACTTTTGAACAGCGGTGTACTACTGTTGCCTTTATTAACAACAACCCTCCTTTTATTCTTTTTATAAAAAATATCAAACTTTTTGCCTTGCTCTTGAAATATCAATGACCATATTTCTTGTACAGATAAAATAAGCTGGTTCTAAATAAATACTGTTACCTAATAAACAGTTTGCCTTTGTTGTAGAAGAAGAAATCATCTTTCTTTTATGTTCTTATATATGAACATTAATATGCATTGTAATTTTATTGTTATCATACATGTAAAGTTCTAAATTCATGTGACTTTGAAGCTGCTTCTATTCAATACGCAACAATATATCAACGTCCATTTACTTGATACCGATTCTTTAACTTTGTTTGTATTGCATTTAATAATAAAATTGAGAGGGAAGTTTGTTTCCAGAATGATATCATAATTTTGTTTGCGTTTTTGCGCAAAACATTTGTTAAACATGAAAATGAATATTTTAGAAGTCTTTCCAACTGGAAATAAATTATATGCTTGAAAATGACAAAGTTCATTAGTTATTTAAAAAAGGAATGCATCGTTTTAGCATTCATTTTTTAACCTGCAGTAACTGATCTGTTTTATGTTTTTTTCAGTGATGTCATCTCAACAACCACATATGACTCATGCGTCAACGACCATGAAATATATACCAAGGACTGGAAAATTTAAAAACCAGTTAATGTACTGGTTTATGTCAGATGCTTCGGAACCAAACACAACAAAGCCGGATCATCGATGGATACATTTCAAAGAATTCAACGAACTAGAATTTTTAGTTGAAGCCATGTACGTTCCACCAAACATACCTAACCGGCCATATTATCTCATAGATTATAAGTTTGGCATTATATCTGGAAACGTCAGAGCTATAGTTTCAAAAGTTCCAAGACCAGGTATAGTATACATGTATATTCAAATTTATATATTGGCAGTATTTTGTTTGCCGATAATCAATAAAGATAATGGTTGTCTAACATATTTTTAAAACCGAAATGATTCAAAAAATTTGAAACCGACCAGCCGATAAAACTCTTATCATATTTATTTTTTATGCAATAGATACCTAAATAATGACAGCCGATGTATTTAGAATAAAACGCTTGTCAATATGTCCGTTCGTATCTCATATATGCAGCAACTTAATGGGGTTCTGTTTAAATCGTCCATCTCCTTATATATTCTATGTGATTTGATTGAAAAAGAAAAAAAATGGTTTATTTCGCTATAAAGGCATACATTTGCGTCTCATTCTAAATAACACAAATAATTTTAATGAAAACTGTAATATTTAGTTTGAGACATAATGGAATTGTACACTTTTTAACTAATTTATGTAAAAATTATGTTTTAGGTTTCTAATAGCAAAGCAATGTTTTGTATATTTTAAGATAGCTACTTCTATAATAGTAGAATATAGTCACAAGGTTGGTGTATGCTTCAAAAGGCAAAGGATAGTAAAAAGTCGAATTACTACAGCAGAAATGTCAAATCAAAATGCCAGTATAGTCAACTACTAAGTAGGGAAAACGATCCTAAAGAGAGTAATCTATTTCCAAGATGTCCTTATTTTCAATAGTATAACAATGTTCGATAACTCCCGAAAGAATGGTCAAATCAAAATCCCGGTATTTTTTCAACAACTACACATAATCACTCGTAATCCTACCATAAAAGAAAGTCTCAGAGGAGTTATGTTCACTAAGTATCATGGTGTTACTTTAGTTTCACAACATTGTCAGGGTCACATATATCCTGGAAGAACTACCAAAATCAAATGACTGTATAGTATGGTCAACTGTCAAAATGTCACAGAAATAGTACGCTAACAAGGTTTGGCTAGCCACAAAACCAGGTTCAACCCACCATTTTTGTTCTTAAAATGTCCTGTACCAAGTCAGGAAAATGGCCATTGTTATATTATAGTGCGTTTCTGTGAGTGTTACATTTTAATGTTGTGTTTCTGTTGTGTCGTAGTTATCCTCTTATATTTGATGTGTTTCCCTCAGTTTTAGTTTGAAACCCAGATTTGTTTTTTTCTCAATCGATTTATGAATTTCGAACAGCGGTATACTACTGTTGCCTTTATTCATTGAGTTCCATAATAGAAAAGAAAGGATATGGTGTATTATTCGTGGCACAAAATCATTCCGGTAAGTAAGAAAAGCAAAAGCAAAGACCAGCGGTTTCATTGATCGTCTTCATCTCAAAGATACAATGAGGCCTTTACATCGAAAAAAAAACCTATCATCTCATTTCCCCTAACTACCGTAAATATTGTCAAATGAAAATTACGATATAATATGGTCAAGAGAATGTTATGACAATTAATCACAAGTACAAAAATTTTGTATGAAGTGCGGAAACAAATTTTTATCATATATTTATTGCTCTTGACAGGTAAAAAAACAGATATCGCCTTCAATCACACTTATCCTCTTGAGGGTGTTAAATCCATGAACCCTGAACCTAATGTGGCTGTACTAAATCATACTGACAAAAGCTTCGCTATCAATATAGAACATGGAGACAAGTAGGTGATGTTTTTCATATTTGAAATTAGTTCTCATGAATTTATTGATGCCAATACTTGTAAAGTTTTAACGATAATCGAAAAACGAATAAATATAATCATTAAGCTTAGTAGAACAGCATTATAGTTTAATGAGCTTCTTATTTAAAAACCTGAATTTATAAATGACAATGTAATTTTTCCTAAATCTTAATAAGACTAAACCTATAACTTAGTATTCTTTTCCCAGTGTTATAACATAAATGATTGTTTTGTTTGAAGCCTTACAATAACAGCAACAGTCAATAGTGGTGGATACTCAAAATTAAAGGACGTAAACACAGGTGCATACTATACTACTTCAACATATGTAGGACAAGAATCAAAGAAAGTCATGGTTTTTCATTTTGACTTTGAACCAGCAAACCATTGTTCAGAAAAAAAGAACAAATGCTCCTACGAACCTATAAATATAGGCCCGGATATTACAAAGGTATGCATGTTAAATAAAGTAACAAAAAACGTACCAAAACTTATTACCAATACTCCAGCGTTAAGATAAACCAAAATAGACGAAATATAAAGTAAAAACCGTGCAAGGAATCTTAACGCCGAGTTTTAGATATCCTACATATTTAAAGAATTACAATTAAGACAACAAAAATCAAAGCATTTGGGTAGGGAGACTATGCATTACTAATGTTCAACAAGTATGGCATTGTTTTCTGTAATTTTCTTTCCGAATTTTTCATACTTTTGACGAAGAACGGTAAAAAGGCGCTGTTCCTTTGCTTTCATTATTTCATATGCGGATATTTTGTGTCATCAACAACATATCACTACTCTTTCCTATAATAAGTAAAAATACTTTGATTCTCGTTCTATGTTATGTTCGTGAAAGTGCTTCCTCGTGCTCGAGATCAATGCTCTAATTCATTATAACATTACTCTGTGATTATAAGACTTTTGAAAAACTGAAATTTCCTAAGGTCAATTGAATTTTATATTTACCGAAACAATAAACAGTATTTTTTTATTCCATATTCTGAGATTTTTTTTTATTAAAAGGCAATAATTTGTGATTGATTGTTACATTAATCATTTTACAATAACTATATGTGTAAAAGAACTTGACTTTTAGAGCGATGAACATCAATTTCATTTTGGTGAATGTGCTATTTTATTAAAAAATCCAATTATTAAAGAGAAACCTACTGAAATAATACCAATATGGAGTTATTACAGTTATGTCGTATTTGTTATTATTCCTAATCTGGTTTTTGTGCACCTTCATCGTCTTGCTCACGATTAGTTTCTCAATGTGCCTGTCCCCAAGTCAGGAACCTGTAACACAATGGTTATCGTTGGATGCTGTCTGTCATATTTGTTTGTTTATTATTCTAAACTAATCAGGTTTTCCTGTTTAAATTGTTTCACATTTTCTAATATCGTGGCCTTTTGTAGTTGAATGTACAGTATGGTTTTCCTCATTGTAGAAGGCATTATGGTGAACTGCAGTTGCAAACATTCATGTCTTTTGAGCTCTGGCGAATAGCTGTCTCATTTGAATTCATACTACATTTTCATAATTTGATTTGATTTATTGAAATTGTTGTTCTGTCAATCCAAATTATTTGCCCGATCCGAACATACATTATTGCCAGGTAACCTAACATAAAGCTTGATGTGCCCTGTGGTTATCTAGATGTTGGCATTGTTTCAGTATTTTACAGTGAGAGTGTTGAGCAACATTGGCATTATTTGTTAATTTCTTTGTCAGTTATAATTTACCTAAAATTTTTGGTACTATTAGGCCGATCGAGTTCAAGCATAATATTCCGCAAAAACCGATGAAAGGGACCGCCATGAACTTGAAATGGGTTGAGGATGATCTTCATGTTGAAGACCTTATTGTGACTTTGAAGTAAATAACAGCAATAAAAGCGCTCTTCGTTTGCTTTTTATATGTGCGTCTAATGATCTGAGTCATATATATTCAATTAGAGTTGAAATAATATAGCATGTTAATCAAAAGTTTATATCCCTGCTTGCAAACTTTGTTTGGTTGTTTGCAATGGTTGTTTGCAACGGGAGACGGAGTAACAGTCTGTTCACTATATACAAAGGTTTGATTGGTCAATGAATATCAAAATTGTTCCCATTTAGGCACTTGAAATATAGAAAGAAGCATGGGCTAAAGGGGGTACCGGAAAGGTAAATTTAAATAATTTTGAAATTTTGAAATGGATTAAAAGCGTAAAGCATAAGTTTATACAAACAAACCAAGTTTGTATTCTGTTGTCTCGTATTGTAATATTTTTCTGTAGTCTCATATTTTTATTTTTTCTCCAGTCTAATGTTGTATATTATTGAGTCTCATAAAGTGAAATATTGTATCTGTACTTTTAGTGTGAGGTTGTCTAATTCTTGTATAGTTGTTAGAGTGGTCTGCAAATACTCCTTGTTAATGCCTCTAGTGTCAGTGATCAAAACATTCCAAGTCACCAGTGGAAGGATTACTAAATTTCTAGAGACACATTTTTATTTACCTTTTCCAAAGATCAAGGTAGGTATATGCAAGCCTTCCATTGATAAGATGAAGTGTTTAATGATCACATCAACCTATATTTTAACTGATGTAACTTTTCTGTTTGTATTGATGAGCAAGTCCTGATAACCCACAATTATTTAAAGTAAAACTCTTCTTATAGAGCAAATCTCAATTAAAGTCCCGATCTCATCCTTGTAATTGAGCAAATACCAACTCCGAAAAACTATACCAAATGTCACAAAAGGGGTATCTGTGTGTAAAACAAAAAAATAGTCTCAGCAAAATCAAACTGGCTTAAAGCAGAAAAATATTTTAGAATGAATAATAATTTTATTATAAAAATCAATTAATCAATCTGGTTTTGGCCCTAGGGAAACACTCAGCATACAAGACAATTTTTTGAGTTCCTGCCTGAGCAAGTCAGCTTGCAACCTCCAGTGTGAGGAAGAACCTGCCTGCCCGACAATACGCCAGCGTAAAGCGTCTCATCTGAGGCCGGGGAATGTGAAGCGAGGGTTCTCCACTTTGGTGATGAGACTAGGCGTCTCATCTGCAGTATCAAACTGGCGCTGGAATAAATTTGATAAAATTTGTCCCCGAAATGCTTTGGGATGAATGAAATTTTAGAAAGAACCAGTGATAAAATTCCATCAAGGTCCAAAAACTCAGATGGAAACAGCTGAGTGCCCCCAAGGATTTAGGATTAAGATTTATTCACCTTCAATAAAGTCATGAGAAAAATAAAAAAAAATAAAATTACAATGAAAATATATGTACGTACATGGTATATATATATGTGTAGATCTACATCCTAATTTACAATTATGTAACTAAAAGTAGTCAGTATTAAAACATTATAATGCTTTAAATTAATATTTCCTAACAATTCTTGTGCATAATTAATTGAAGTAGATGACACTCTTATATACCTGCAGTAACTATCAGAGGACCAGCGTCCTAGTATTTTTACCAAATGGTCACATGATAATACTATAAAATTATATTCAATATTCAAAGTTCTAACATGAGAATGCTATAAAAAGATATTCAGTAATTCAATGATGAGATTACTATAAAAATGAATATCAGTAATCAAAAGATGAGAATGCTATAAAAATTATTATCAGTAATTCAATGCTGAGAAAGGTAAAATATGATATTCAATAATTCAATGATGAGAATGCAATAAAAATTATTATCAGTATTTCAATGAGATGAGAATGCTATAAAAATGGTATTCAATATCAAAGTTTTTGAACTGAGAGCTACACTAGATTGATTCATATAGATTTTGAACATCATGAGAGATGCATTCAGTATTGTAATTCAGAGAGCAAGAAACTGCCTGTACAACAATATGCCAGTTTGGGAATGTGGAGCGAGGGGTCTCCACAAGGGGGTGAGACTTGGTGTCTTATCTGTAGCTGTTTGTGTGCTAGGTCTGTATGGGGGATATCCCATGTGCTAGTAGATTAGCCAAGGTCTATCATAACTGGTACTGAAATACAGGCATGTTAATGATATAAAACTATATTTAGTATTCAAATATGATAAATTTTCCTTAAAAAGATTTTGAAGAAAATACCAATGTTCAGTTATGCAGTTAATAAATAATTCTTTCGAATGCCTGAAGCTCTCATCATTGAATACTAGTACATGTTATATGCAGTTATATATTTAATAATTCTTTCGATGTGTTTGTCTAAAGTTCAAAGTACACAGCTATAAAGAACTGTTAGATTCTGGGGTGGTATTGACTGTTTGTATATACTGCTGTCTCCAATGTGAACATTGGGTGTGTAAATATAAAAATTTTGAAATGCATGTATACTCTACGGTAAACATCACTGTATTCCCAAATATAAATCTCTTTAACATATTAGGTTTCAACAGTAAATCTCCACTGTGTATAGAGCAATAATACCTATGTACATACTGTCTCTGCTATTGTAAAAAGTGGTAAAAATACCTGTCTAAAACATAATAGAATCTCTATAATATCGTTAAAGTAATAGGCAAAATGTACGGTTCCTTGGTTCTTGGGTTTGCCATATTTTAAATGCAAAGTAGTCTATTTAAAAAGTGTAAATTGTCAGATTCTACGGACTCAAGTATGCTTGAAATAGCAAAGTCCCAAGTAAGTTACAATTTGGTTTGAAATCAAATACTTCTGGACACGTTCGGCACTGATGAGGCTGTAGTGCTGCCTTGTAGTCAATATGCTAAAACTGTGTATCCTACATGCTCTGTTTGAATAGTTAGAGAAATAATGTTCACACAGATAACAAATCTGAACATACTCTTTGGTCCATGTCGAAATACAGAGGCTCTAGTATCAAAATATGGTAGTCATGTCTGTTGTAATCCTGTTTACACATGAGAAATTCTGAACTTGAGAAATGTGAGACTAGTTGCTGATTGTGCTTTAAACCACAGATGAAAGATGAAATATTGTAAAGATTATCCAACTGGTGATACTATAGTTAGCATACTGCAAATGTTCATGAGAATATATACATGTAGGAAATGACTGAGCTCCAGTTGAACAAAAGTAAAGTTAAATAATAAGGTTCCATTGACATATAATTCCAGCTGTAGCCACATCTTAGGTAAAATGAAGAACTTGATAGTGTCTAATGTCTTTGATTCTAAATCTGATGAACCTAATGTGCATACAGGAGGTGCAATCTGTCTCCATTCCTCAGTGTTTAGATATGCAAATAAAGAAAGGAAGAAAAGTGTCAGTATTAGGCGATATCAAATGCTGTATTTATGTTAAACTATAAATATATATAAAATTTATACCGGTATGTAAAACAAACAGTTACTGTTTATCCATTTAGAATCATTTGAAATCTGATATAAGGATGTAGTTAAGTGAAATTAAAAAGATCTGGAGTTTAAAATTTATACTATAAACCAGAACTCACTAGTTAAGGGGGAGAAAAAAAAATTTATATAAAACATTGCATTATTTGGGTCTCAAATCGTAAGAAAAGAAATCTTAGATCTGTTTAAATTTGGTAAGTAACCTTTTATGACCTATTGAAGTTTTATATACTAAGAAAGTAGGTGATATGAGGAAAACGTCTGTTAAATGTATTTAAAATATCCATATTATACACTTGATGCAAAGACTAGGAGTATTCAGCATATACAAAATATACTATTCTATGTGATTGTCAGAATTCTGAATTGAAAGAAAAAAGAAAAAAAATATATTAAAATTACTTCGCTCATTATGGCAGCTAGGGCCCTTTAATTTCTTTATCTTAGCTATCTTTAAATCATGAAAATACTTAATATTCTGCATAGATGGGGTATGTTATGAGGACAACAAACAAAAATCTTATAAGAGAGACAAAAATAAAAAAATAAATAAAATAAAACACTTTCATTCCAACATAGATGATGAAAAGAATCCATACTTAAGTATTTCATGAGGCTGTTTTCTGAATATGCATGTTAAGATATATATTAATCCACAAAACTAGTCCCCCCAATCCTCCCTGTATTATGTTCCTTATTCTATTTTGTTAAATCTAGTCTCTAGTTTGCCGTAGGTTTATAATTTTCGAAGAAAATCCCCAGCACAATACATTTGTATATAAGAAATAAAAGTTCAATACAAAATACTTGCCTAGAATAGTTGTATAGAAGGTAAGGCCGCATAAGGACTCGATGGAATGATGGAAATCTCTGTATGGTCACAAATACATATGGATCTGATGATGTTAGATTCTGCTCTTTCACAGAATAATCTCCGACATAGTTATCAATGTTATAAACTCCACAAGTATAATACACACAATGCAATGCTGCTTTATGTAAGTCATCCAAATTCAGATATATCCAAAATAAAAATGTGAACATACATGTACTACACACGTTTTTAAACATTGAAAACTCAGCTGTGTATAGGTTAATAAGATCCGAAGGTGAAAACAAAACAAAGTTCATGTACAAAGTATTACAAATCAGTATGGATGCGGTTCAGTAATTAATGCAGCCACATTGTGAAAAATGAAGTCCAGTTATAAAGTTGAAATAATAATAAATTAAATAATAGCACTGTAAAACTATATCAACTAGTCAAGGCTGCTATGAACCAAGAAAGTGATTATACAAAGACCATGCATATGGCTTTACATACAGATAGGGTACATCAATCATTCAGTGGGAGGAATCTGGCCTCACTGACCTTTAGATAATATACTAATTGTTGTGTAATTGATTTTTTATAAGATCTGGTATCATAATCTGCATTTCCTCACCAACAGAGATTATTTATGACATGTATTTGATTAAGAAAGGATTAGTGTGCCTCCTAGTGAGATTCCAGTTGTAACTTCAAAGTGTCAAATGCCAGGGAAATTAACCTCAAGATATAACAAGTGGTCTGTGTATGTTAATTAAATGTATCCAGAATGTCAGCATCTTTATTATCACATTAATAATTAAGTGTAAGCTGGAATGGCTGTTTGTATAAACAGTACTTATATTACATATAAGTACAATACAGTTTTGATATCATATTTTAATTCAAACTATAATGTTGACATGAAATATTATTTCTTGTTACTTATTACATAGACATAAAATACATATGTCTCTGCTAATTACGTGACATTTTGCAGTTGAAACTACTGTATATATTCTACAAGAAAAAAACAACTTCAGATCACTTTGTTGAAAACTGTTTGAGAAATCAGTGGCTCGCAATGCAGTAAGGGTCGATGCAGAAGTAATAATAAAGGGAATCTGAACACCAAAACTATAAAGGCACTCTTCGACAATTACAATAATTGTATATTTACTTACTTTTATTTAAGATAAAAAAAAAATATTAAAATTCATATACTTATTTGCTTAGAGCATTAAAATTTGACAATAATGCAACAAGAAATGAAACCAAATTCCTGCCACATTATTTATCATTTGATATACAAGTATCCATCTAGCAAATTAATGGTTCTCAATCCCATTTTTTATGACGATCTAATTCTTTAAATATTGCGTTGAGAAATGAAATCTAGAGTATTTCGTCCAAAAAGAAGCGAGAAATCCGAAACCAGTTCAAACTTTAAAAATAATTTGCCGACAGCAGTTTATATTTTTTGGGGTGTGGGGCGTGTAGCATTTTTATGGGTAGAAAGAATGAAGGTGAAACAGTGATCAATTCAAATTTAGTTTTTATGATTCTACAAAAATAAAAAACCAAAAATAACTAAAAAAAAAACAGAAAAAGAACCACACACAACTTAAACAAAATAATCAATGCTCATGCAGTAATATCTCTTTTATCTTTTCGTGTTAGTTGTATTGATAATATAAAAAATAAAAGTATTTATATTAAACATGATGACAGAGACATATAATTATGTTTCAATAATAAAAACAAAGTAATTGTGTGCAGAAAACTTTTCATTATTATATCAAATAAAAACAGTCAAACCATCAAATCTTGCTTTACTGTAAAAATTGTATTATTATTAAGTTGTTTTCAAAATTGGTTCACATTTAACTAACTATTCTTTTTTCTGTGTACCCTTTAAGTGCCTGACTGGAAACAATATTATATCCATTGTCTAATCAAATCTTTTTATATATTATAGTAAACAAACTGTTACTCCGCCTACCCATTGAATTTAGGTGTCAATCTTAATTACAATGTCTGAGTAAAAACAACCAAACAAAGTTTGAAAGCAAGGCATTTAAACTCTTGAATAACATTCTCTATTATTTCAACTCTAAAATGTTAATTTATTTTGTCCTAAGACTGGATTGGAATATGCACAAAATCTCAATATTATGTAAACTTTATTTATCTAAAGAATAATTTAAAGTTAGAGAACATTATCTCGAGCATTACATCGCACAGACTTGATTTTGTAGGTAAAAGCTGGAACTTTAGTTACCTTGATTGCTAACTTAACCATAAAATCATTATTCACTATAAGGTCCTACTTTCTGTAGGAGGGGTCAATAGTTAGGCAGAGAATCACTGAAATAAGTAGGGACAGTAAGTAAACATTGTGAAAATGAGTTTAAAACTCTATTACCAATCTTTTAAAAAGTAGTGTAAATTTTATATCTATATATTCAGCAACCAATTCTAGGTGTGCTTAATTTGTCGATTGTATTGCTGTCATTTACATACATATACGTTATTTACATGTGAAGTCCTATACCAATACATATATTGTTTTAATAAAACAAAAATATTGTCATAAATCGCGAGATATTTGTGACAAAATTAACTGATGCTTCAGCAATAGTTTATCAACATTTAATCAATTACCCAACGATATACTTTTCATGCGATTATTAAAAATATTAATTTACAGACAAGCTGTCCAGAAGTAACTATGAACTTCTTTACTAATTTACTCCCTGTCAGTTTGAGATTAAAAAAGTTAAGAGACAGAAAAATAGTCCTACAAATCATTATATCTATATCTAATGAGAAAGACAATAATTTAGGTGTATATAAACTCTGAGAGATTTTCAATTACCAAATTATCCCACTTTTCTTTGAAAGAAGAAAATGTGATCAAATAATATTAGAGTTTGAAGGTATAAAAAGTAGAATAGTAAAAATACCGAACTGAAGGAAAATTGAAAACAGAAAGTCCCTTAACAAATGGCAAAATCAAAAGTTCAAACACATCAAACGAATGGAAAAACAACTGCTACATCCATAAATTGGTACAGACATTTCCTTATGTTGAAAACGGTGGATTCTAATAGATAATTTTCTTTCCTATTTAACTAAACAAAAGGTTCACAACTGTGCATGGCACATGTATCAGTATCTTTGACTAGTTACTTATTTCAGGTGTAAGGAAAAAGATTAAAAAATGATAAAATATGTTGTATAGACACAGATAACAAATCAATTATTCTCGTGTGGGGAATACATCACAAGTCCTTTTAATAACAACACTGCCTATCCACTTTCATAAAAAGTTCAAAAGATCTGTTTTTCTTTAATTTTTGTAATTAATCGATTTTTTATATTCTATCAAATACTTTAAAAAAGGAAAGGTCATTTGCATTGTTGCAAGTTATGCCATGTTAAAACTAGCACGAAACATACAAATAAATAATAAAGAAGAATAAAAAATCGATAAAGGCGTCAATTAGAAGATATATATTCTCTTAAGTACTGTTTATATTTTTTCAGCAAAAACTTCAAATATCATGGGATGGATGGAAAGATGAACTAGCGGGAATCTTTAGATATAATTGGGAAATACATCATCTGAGAGCTGATGCTCTCGGAAATTTGATCGAAGCCTCACCAATGGAACCTTTTTACTCAAAAACCATGTTCAAGGAAGAATATAAGCCAATTATTTACACTCCACCTGAACCTGGAATGTATTCCATAATTCTGGATGTAGCAGATAAGGCAAATAACTCAAGGTTCGCACGACAGTTCGTGCTGTATGATCCTGTGTCCAATATAACAACCGACGAAACATTTAAGCTATACGTTTCAAGTGCCGAACGGGAAACTCATTACAACTGGCAGTCTAATATACAAAACCAGATGCTAAATGGTCCATCTCTGAGTGTTTCTTGGAAAGGACATTTCAGAAACAAGTTTCACGAAGATAATCAGTTGTTGAATTCTATTAACTCATTCCATGTAACAGCAATGGATGGGATGTACCTTAAAAATGTAGATAACAAACTAGACGATGTGAGCGGAAACAGAACCCGGAAAGCGATTCCTAATATACATGGAATTGTATTGTTTGAGATTGCATCTGCTGTTGACTCCCAGGGTGGAAAGACAATTACAGAGATACCAACGGCAATTAGCAGTTGGAAAAATGTAGACAACTTTTTACATGAAAATCAAACAATAGATGTTACACTAAGTGATGGAGATACCGTGCGCATCTGGGTACGATCAAAAGACATCATGGGAAATATCAAAGTAGATAGCACTGTAGTTCATATTGACACTACTCCACCAACAATAACTACAGTTGATTTAGATCCAAATGTCAACAATACAAAATTTGATTTTGCAAGCAGGTAAACAATCTTTTTAAGTTTGAATTGTAGTTTGTCTTTGTTTAGTTTAGTTTAGAATATGAACGACACTGACTCATTATGATGACAAGGGGTTAAGACTGAAGTACAACTTACTGTTCCGGTCCAATTTGTCTACTTAACTAAAGCTTATTCTATTTTATTTTCTACCCAGGAATAGATTACCTTTGCTGTATTTGGCAAAACCTTTCGGAATGTTTGGTCCTCAATGCTCTTTAACTTTGTAATTTATTTGGCTTTTTAAAGCTTTTGATTCGAGCGTCACTGATGTGTCTTTTGTAGACGGAACGCACACCTGGCGTACAAAATTTAAATCCTAGTATCTATGATGAGTTTAATCATTACTGCTTCCGAAATACGAACTAGTAATCATAAGATTTGCCATGTATGGTTTTAGTTTGCAGTTCAGTTTAATTAAATTTAATTTCTACGATTAATAATACAAAGTTTTCTATTCTATTAATGCATTAACAAAAATTTGTTTAAAACCTTTGAAAGTAGAAATAATATTTACAGTTTCATTATTAAATGGTTTATTGGTTGGTTGGTTGGTTGTAAATTATATACAAGTCCTTATTTTATGTCCGATGAAAAATATTAAATGCGTAGTAAAGACGACCAAAGGCCTGCACACATTTAAACTTAAGTTTCTCAAAAAAGGTAGATTTCTATCCAATACAAAGACAATTAAAATAATAATGTAATGTATATACATTCATTACATAAGTTAATAATATTTACAAAATCTTATTCATATTTGTGAATAAAGATTTTTTCAGTAGGATATTTCCGATATGATATTTATTTGATTTAGTTTCATTATTTTACGGATATGGTATATTTTCAATAAAGAGAACAAAAACTGAAGTAGGTTTGTTTTACCGAATTGAACAGATTTAAGGAAATCCCTTTAAGATCATACAAAGCAACGTTCTAAGCGATTGATGCAGTCCATCCAATCATGAGATTTGCAAAGAAATCACCAAACCTAAATAAGCATTTTAACCTATTTTGGTACCCTATTCAAATATTGCATATATTTCCAAGTCAAGTAAAACTGGTGGGAAGGGAGCTGTAATAAAGAAGCAAAAACAGGAAAATTTCTATAAAGAATTTAAATTGCTTGTTTTCAATTATAAAAAAAAAAAACAATTAAATATATTTTGAGCAAGTTATGGGACTAATTACATGAACATTGTATAAACATTTTTCAGGAAATTATGGACATATTCATTTTTACATTTCAATATAAAAAAGTTGGCACATTATCCTTACGATTGAAAATAAACCAGACATAGGTATTCCTATGTCATACAGTATATAATGGTTTTCCCCCGATATTCGAAGGAGAATATTACCAAAAGATTACCACGACGGTTATGAAGATATGGTAGTAGAATGGTGGGAATAAACGTTAAAAAGATACTTTTCCAAATTTTTGCAATTGGTGAATTCAAAGTTACCCCTACCAATCATGACTACAGTTTCTTACATAATTTTAAACATAAAATAACCTTCAAGATGATATTTTTTTTACATTTTTCGATCTTGTTCTAGGGTAGTTATCAGTACCAATGATGAAGAAAGTGGAATCGATAAAATTGAATGGAGAATTAAAGATAAAAAAACTGGCAAAGATTTTGAAAGTGGTAAATTAAGTGGAAATAAAACAAATGTACGTATGAGAATCATTAATGGTATTTATTCAGGACTGACAAAATGAAAGTGAAAAAGGCTTCGATTTATTGACAAAATTTAAGTTAATAAGAGGATTTAGGAATGTCCATTTGTTTTATTTCTTTAGACTCTGGACGATTTAGAGCTTTATTTAAAGTTTAATACATATATATTTGATATACTCCTATTTATTTATAAGGTGGTCTTTTGACCGATAGATGTTTAGTTACTCGCGTCGATCAGTTGCTGATTTCATAGATAAATACCCCAAATCGTCTTTGAATCATTGAACAAAACTTATTAAATCCACAAATCTTCTTTGGAAGTCAGGAATATGATAGTTGTTTTCCATTTGATTAGTTGGTTCAAGGTGATATAGTCAAGAATTTGGATTTTTCAGGTTTAATGGACTTCCCTTTTTTTTTAAATCTACCTTCGAATTCGATATTTTTGTTAATAATTTTTTTTCTGATACTGCAATTAAAGTCGTTGAACTATTCATTATTTCATATTAACCATAATTTAGTTTTTAAGCCCCCATTATATTTTATTTCATTTGAAGTATAAATCATGACTGTATCACTTTTAGTTACAAGTCGATTTCTTAGATAAACAACAGAAAATTTCTATTTGCATACCATTATGAATAGTATAGATAGAAATGTTTTGTATTTTGATTAACTATAATTCTACAAATTTTATTGAAACATTGTAAACAAATTGGTCACTTGAATCATAATACACAGTTTTAGATACGTAGTTAAAACCCACTTGGAATTAAAATCTGTAATTTATGCATAATGGGATAAGCCCGTCTTTGCATTTGTGTTGGGTCAATGAAACTTCTTGGAATACTCATTTTCTGATCTATTAATCTTCACATTCACAGATGAAAGAGAGGCGAAAGATACCAAAAGGAAATTCAATGGTACTCCTTCGTTCTGTTTTTTTTCCCTTCATTAGTCAAGTGAATATAGTGTTACAATGAAGTGAAATCCCAAAATGTACTGCCTGATAGGTATTTATTATCTTTATTTATACGTTTTGGTGAATTAAAATTCTACGTTATAAATGTATCTTTAGAAAATAGAAATAATATAAAAATTCTTTTTTCCAATGATCGCCGTTATTACTCCTGCAGAATAACGCAGTATGCTTATACATTTCAGGAAAAACTTGGAAATTTTAGCACATGTATACCAATGGGTGATTGTTATTTTTACAAGCATACAATTGACATTAATAACTGCTGGATGGTTGTTCCGAAAGCAAATTTGTCAAGTCAAAATTTAACACTTGAGGTGGACGTGTTTAATATGGCAATGAAATCATCAACTAAAAGGATACAGGTAAAATTCTTTTAGAAGAATGGTATATCAAGTGGAAATGAGATATATAGGTCTATAAGTTCATTCCTCTTCCTTTATTATGTTTAAAGAATTAAAATGTTGTGTATGGATGTTTATGAAACACGATTATTTGAACTACATTTATTTTTAGTTCTTTTATTTGAATCATTTCAATACTGAGAATAATGGCTGCTGGGCGGATGGTCCTCTAAGTAAATGATAATTCACTATAGCGATACAAACCAATAGGTACAAAAAACTGTTCAGAAGGTTTTCGTGAGAGCACGTGTTTCTGCTTTAAAGTACTTTCTAAGGTCAATTGTTTTGAGAGAGTTGCAACTTCAGTATTAATACAATTATGTTATATTTATGTTTAATGTGAAAATAAGAGAGCCAATGTAAAGTTGTAATTTGGTGATGTACTGAATCAACTTTCGGTTTAATAGTTGAGGAATAGAATAAAAGGTAAGAACGAGCTAGCCCTCCTATGGATATGGAACAGATGTTCTTGTGTACGGTTGAACAGAAAATTCCCAGCTGATCCATAAGAAATATAAAAGCTACATTTATATTCCGATGCAGTTCAACGAGATCTAAATACATATAAAACAATTTACCCCATATCTTTAAAACGGAAATGTTAACAACAAAAAATGTAATTGTTAAGCAAAATTCTGTGAACAGATTGTTAGAATTCTCAATTTAAAGGGAAATATACCCTAGTACTAGTATTTTGCCATTAAGAATATTTGTCTTTTAAAACCATTTCGTAAGGTGCAGGTAATATGAGGCTTGAAAAAGTGTGGAAATTTATTATTGGTGTATGTATTGTTATTCATTCAAATTTGACTCTGAAAATCTTTTAATAAATAAAGGCAACAGTAGTATACCTCTGTTCGAAATTCATAAATCGATTGAGAAAAAACAAATCCGGGTTACAAACTATAACCTTGCCCTTCCATCACAAGATTGGTCCCCTATGATTATGAAAGTGCCAAATGACAAAATGTTCTGAAATTTTAGAACAGTGTCGTGGACCAAAAATACAGGTCAGATACGATTTTGTTTGATTGACATTTCCGTTGAAGATATATACCTTTAGTTACAAATGAATTGATTTTATTCTGCTTCCGGTTAATAATGAGTATACCGCTTAACTAGATCTTTTGGAACTTAAACACAACGTCATCGATCATAAAATATAGATGAATGTTCAATTCTGATGGTTTATATGTTTACAGTTTGAAATTTATACCCATTAGTTACCGTTAAAGATTGGATTTCTTCTGTTTCCAGAAGATAATGAAAACACCGTTTGACCAAATTGTTGTAAACGTTAACACGATGTCATGTATCATCATAAAAAACCCAGGTCCAGAACGATTTGGATGACGTTGACAATTACTATTTAACCTCATGCTCATAATAAATGACATGCAAAATTGGTATGTCTCGGTTTCAAGATAAATATTAATTTACCACTTGACCAAATATTATGAAATAGTCCAAACGGCAAGGATCCTTAAAAACAAGTCAAATTCGATTTTTAGAGTTTTCAGCAGAACTATTGCAGTTAATTTGATACATTTTTTTTTATTGTAACAGTATTGAATATAAAAAAGCGTTAATTATCAAAAGAAACTAATTGTTGCTCTAGAATGTACCTTAAATATATTTTGAAATGTATAATTCTTATCTTTGCTTTTAATTTGAATTCATATATACATATTTCTGATTTTTATACAGATTTCTAATTTAATGCAGTTTCATGGAATGGAAAGTTGTAAGTATACATTAAACTTTCTTTTTTATAATTAATAAAAAAAAATCACGATCTACTGACCTACTTTATATGCATAAAGATAATGTCACTAAAATTACTTGCATTATCAACCAGATGTTCTTGGTATAACTAAGACTAAAACACAAACGCAGTGTGTGTCATATCATCATATCTACATGTCAGTGTGTATCTCAGGGACCAATTTTGTCAAAGATCCAGTTTTATTTATATGTACATTTAACTTGTTGCTTGGTTTAATAACCGTCTTTGTTTTTTTATGTTGTGTTTTTGTATATCGTTGTTTTGTTCTTTGATACTTTTTAGTTTTTTTCCGGCGTCAGTTTGTTTTCGACCGAGAAGTTTGAATGTCCCTTTGGTATCTTTAAGCCTTTAGGTTTTATTTGCGAAATTGTACATAAACAGTTACAGATATATTGCGACATAATTCAGTTATGGATGTAACACGTCTTCTGATTGGCTGTAAGTTTTTTGTCTATCAAGTCAAAGAAATACTTTTTTTGTGAACGTGACGTCATCAACGCTTTTTGCATGATTTACTCCTTAAAAACGAAACTTAGAATTAAATTATAAGGAATGACTGTAATATTTTTTCTTTCTATTCTTTACTTTTAACATCAATAAATTTGACTAATAGGATAATTTTAAATTGAAAAACACAATAGTGTAACCAATAAATTCATCATAGATACCAGGATTTAATGTTTGTATTTGCGCCGGGCGCGCGTGTCGTCTACAAAAGACTCATCAGTAAAGCTCGAGTTAAAAGGCCAAAAAAGTACAAAGTTGAAGAGCATTGAGGACTAAAAATTCCTAAAAGTTTTGCCAATACAGCTAAGGTAATCTGTTCCTGAGGTAGAAAAGCCTTAGAATTTCAAATATTCAAAGTTTTGTAAACAGTTAATTTATAATTATGACCATATCAATGATAATTTATATCAACACAGATGTGCAATAGTATCATGCATATATATCTTATATATTTTGATAGTCTGCATTAGTGCAGTTTTCAGTCATACCATAGACATATTGTCATACTTTAACGATAAATGAATGTCATATTGCAAACAAGAAGTCTATCCGTGCAACCGTTATAGTTATAACAAATTACTCAGCTATACTGTATTCATTGAAAAAATGATTTGATAATTTGTTTTGAATTTCAAAATGTTGCGTTTCGCCGTGGTGCGAATTTCGATGTATCGAGAGTAGTCACTTTCATTTATAATTTTATAATTTTATTTATACATTGAGTGTCAATATCTTATTCTGGATTTGATTTACCCTGCACACCAAAGTGCAAAAATTCTCGTTACATTTCAACATCTTTCTGTTAAGCAACTGTTAATCCACCGTTCCTAGTTTTTCATACGTTTGAACAGTTCACAGCGTTATTGTACTTGTATGTACATCTTATGACGTTATTACAAAACTAATAAAAACAAGTTTTTGGTTAAAAAAACATTTCAATTGTCTGCATTATTTCTTAGTGAGAAGTCATGTTATATAAATTTTGAAAACATTATTCATCAAGTATAGAAAACAGAAGATGGTATCTAAGGGATTGATTTAAACAACGCATAACACTTGAACCTACTTCTAAAATACAATGTATCAACGGAATAAATTTCAGTAAAGTTGTTTTTTATTTATCATTTAGTGTATAAAGGGAAAAAATAATGATACAAATAACATTTCAAAAACATCTAAATTGCATCGCTTTCATTTTGCAGAAAATTAAAAAAAAAGACCTCGACAAAAGAGCACATTAATTTAGAATAAAGGAGATGTGGTGTGATACCAATGAGACAACTATCCACTTGTTACCAAAGAACGGAAGAAGTTTACAACTACAGGGCCCAGATGGTCTGCAGAAAATGATCGAAATCCATACCGTAAAATAATTAATAAAATGCCCCGGCGCGAAAAATCGGATGAAAAAAAAGCCAATTACCAGACTTGTGCTAAAATAATAAACAAAATCTAAATATGGCAGACAGCACCTAACTTGAATCTATAGTTCATAGGCTGCTGACTTGGGACAGGAACAGATATGAACTATTGTGTTCACCCAGCTTTGAAATTTGATTTACGTTTTCTTCTCAATATTTTCAGATGCAGGACCAATAAACTTAAGAGTGGATAAGATATATTCTAATGGAGTAAAACTTAAATGGACTAAAGGGAAAAGTTGCTACGACATACAAGGCATACGTGTTACATTTTTTAATAATTCAGGACAGCAAGAAACCAGGAATATAAGTAAGGACGCTGATTGGTATGACATGATTGGTTTGGACACCAATACCAACTTTACCATCAAGTTTGTGACAATTTATGCAGAGGACTCCAGTGATCCAGTTTATATTAGTTTTGTACCAGGTTTGTTGAAAAAAATATTTAGATAATTGTTATACTTTTTACCATAAAGTTGAATGTGTATGAAAGAAATGTGTGCGTTATTAAAAGGAAAACAATTAAATTATTTTCAAATCTAGTAAATATATTACATTGTTTGTGTTTCTTTCATTTTATTGACTATTTGAAATAAATTAACATGCTATTTAGGCGTATATTTCGGCGGAAATCATCTCGTTAATGTAAGAAGCAATACACTTTCGAATCTATATGAAAAATGTAGTACAGGTAAACCAAAAAAAAAAAATGTCTATATATATTTACAATATTAAGAAACTAAAGTATTTGTACAACAAATGACGACGAACGCCACAAACCTACACCGGACGCTTAAAATGCCATTCTTTTTTTTCTTTTATAACGTGACTGATTTCCTTATGGACATCACTATATTTGTAAGTAATTATCAACACATTTGTTTTTGTCTAGCTGTGCTATCCCAGTCATTTTCAATTTCTTATTTGTAGATATTTAGATATTTTTTTGTTCTTTGTCATGATTTAAAGTTGTCATTAGTACATGTCAAAATGCTCTGTAAACAAATTCTATTAGCTATCCGGTCTATCATTGAGGCCTGTTCCACGTCAGGAATATGACAGTTGTTTTCCATTCGTTTGATGTGGTTAAGCTTTTGATTTTGCCTTATGATAAGGGACTTTCCGGTTTGAATTTTCCTTGCAGACGGTAATTTTATAACTGTAGCTTTTATGTCATGAACATAACTGTGAAAGCCTTGATTTGTTTTGTGTTGACAAAATACTTGCTAGTTTTTAATTTTTTATTTAACAAAAACAAAGCTGTTATCCATTCAATTGGAGTGTGTTTTTTTCTAGTAACCAAAGGCGCTCACTTTAATTTATTATTTAGTATAAAGCTTATCTACATTTATATTTGATATTCAAACATATCAATGAAATCCTTTGTGTGTGTTGCTTGATTGTTAAAAAATGACTCTGATAGTTTTGCAGTTAAGGAATATTGCGTGTGAAAGAGCTGTCTACAGATTTATTTTATCAATGTCCTGTTTCTTTTACTGATGTCTCTTGTGGAACGTTGTCTCATTTGCAATCTCACCACATCTTCTTATTTATATCCTTACTCTGATCTGTTCGAATTAAGTTCTTTATTTTGGTGTAATGTGACAACTACATAAACGTACATTTTGAACGTAAAATTATCAAACAATAAAAGGGAAACATACTTGTTAAGATACAAAATGTAAAAATAATACTCTCTGATGATATGATTTTAAGAATATAAATGTTAACAAAAAAGTTAAACGTTTCAAATACTTATTTAATGTTCTTTGTTATGGTTTATATGTCTATACTTGTTATATGTTTGGTTTTGTTGTTTTTTTGTTGTTTTCTATTTTGTGTTTTGTAGACGGGTTTTTTTGCCCTGGCGTTGTCAGTTTGTCTTCGACTGATGAGTTTGAATGTCCAATTGGTAGTTTGCGCCTTTCTATCATAGTTGTGATAAGGTATTAAGGTACAAATAATATGGGTCCTTCTATTATTGTATGTATTGTATTATACTATAAATTATTCTATTGATTTTATTTGATCAATCAAGAACCAAATAGAAATATGATCAAAATTCTTTACAGTTTCGAGTTATTGCGATATCGTCAGGTTTTTTTATACGATTTAGAATTTTTGTTTTGAATGCTTCTTTTTGCTCGATTCCTTGTAAGCCTTTTTCATGTTGGGTTTATCTAGGTGAACAGTTCTTATCGTTGGAGGATGCAATGTCGTCCACATAAGACCCTTTAAAACATTCTGACATCAAACATTTAGCTGAAAATTCCTAACGGTTTTTCAAATACGGCTGAAGCTAAGACGATCTATGCCTAATGGTAGTCAAAACATTAATGTTTCTCGAATATTTAAATATTCGATAAAATGTACATTTACAGAAAATGACCATCTTTATATTTCACGTCAACATAAAACTCCTGACTACTGGTATGGCAAAATAATCGGTGACGAAGTATTCATCAGCTTTGAAAGCAGTTGCAGAAAGAGTGTGCGATAACAATATCCGGTGCAATGCTTAGCGTGAATTCTTTCATAACTGAAATACAAAAAAAATATCAAAGAAGCATTTTGATTTTGTTTCAAAATTATTAATAACGAAAAGACGATAATCCTAAATTTTAAGATACAATGTTAACATAATATCTTTTAAGTACTATTTTTTTTTAAATTTTGTTTCAATTTTATTCGAAATTGTTGTCTAAGTATTTTAAAATATTATTGAAAATGTGTTAATAAAAGGACAGCAGCTGTCACAAAACCCTAGTCTAACATATAATTTCCCTATGGTTTGTCCAATTAGTGTTTATTTTTACGTTTTATAGATAAAATTGTAACGATTTCAATATATTCATAAATACAACGAGGGGTGGTGTTCTCGAAGCTATCTTAGGATTAGGACATGTCCTAAGACCATCTTATGAAACGTCTTTGTCCTAAGTCGTGTTCGTAAAGCTCTCTTAACTTAGAATATATTGCATTTTTCGTCCTAACTTTAGGACACCTAATTAGGTGTCTTAAGATCAGCCTATCTTCATCCTTACTTAATAAAGTTTGGATTTCGCTTTTTGCTCATTATTTTACGTGAAGATGAACATGAAATGAAACGCACCATCGGTTATTAACTCGTGTATAAAGAAATTGTGCATGATTTTAATTCTTGAATTTCATGTTTCACGATACGATGACACTGCAAATTGAATTCTCACTTCAAAACAAATTGTTTTCCAGTTTAAATTACAATTCTTTTTAATATAATTTCATAATTACATTTGAAATCATGCATTTAATTATATACATGTACTTATAAAATTCGTATACTCATATTAATTGGTTTCGTCATTAATAAATTTTTTATCAAAAAATTACTTTAACGATTTAAAATTTCGCACTTGATATGTTTAGGACGTCCTAACATAAGATGCGTCTGAGATAGCTTCGAGACACAACTTAAGAGTGTTTAAAGCTGATCCTGAGTCCAACCTAAAATTGGTCTTAGGATGTGTCATAGAAGGAATCTTAGGATAGTTTCGAGAACACCACCCCAGATTTATCAAAATGCAATTGTATCAAAAAGCAGAGCTTCTATTTGATTAGAAATTTTAGTAATGCAGAAGGTAGCGTAGGGATATCATCATTGCTTTTGGCAAAAAATAAAACAATACAAAAAAAAAAAAACACACACAAAAAGACACAAAGCTTCCTACCTCATCTAAGTCTTTGAGGATTTGTCAACCTTTTAGAAATATTTTATTAGAAAATTCCTCAACAAGTTTCTCATAGGTAGTAAGACCACTAGATATATATATATGTATATCATGTAAACATTTTCATACATATATGCGGTACATTTATTCATTTCATTTTATTTAATTAATGAAGACTAAATCATCATTACTATCAGTGGAATCCATTGCAACGTAACGTCTGTGACAAACATTCCTGTACCTACTTGCTTGAATATAATGTTTTAATGTATATGTTTATCTGAGCGTCACTGGTTAGTCTTGTGTGGACGAGACGCACGTCTGGCGTATTGAATTTTAAGCCTAGTACCTTCTGCTAGCTATTATTCGTGTGTTTCTTTGTCCTATATGTTCTCCTATTTATTTGTATTGTGGTCCTGTCATGTGATGTTGTCGTTTTGGTGTTGTATTTGACGTTGCCATAAAAGCGGGAGGTTTGGCATGCCACAAAACCAGGTTTAACCCACCATTTTTTTTTCTTAAAATGTCCTGTACCAAGTCAGGAAAATGGCCATTGTTATATTATAGTTCGTTTCTGTGTGTGTTACATTTTAATGTTGTGTTTTTGTTGTGTCGTTGTTCTCCTCTTATGTTTGATGCGTTTCCCTCGGTTTTGGTTTGTAACCCAGATTTGTTTTTATCTCTATCGATTTATGAATTTCGAACAGCGGTATACTACTGTTGCCTTTATTTGTGTACAAGATGTAAGTTTGTACAAAATATAATTTGTACAGGGTTTTTGTACAAGTTATAAGTTTTTTGACAAAAACCGTTTTGCACCAGGTGATAAAAGTTTATCTCCTAAAATGTATCAGTTTACTGTCTTTAATTCAAATTCTCCTTATACCAAAATCATATCCATAAAAAATCTTGTTGTGTTCTTATAATATTTTTTTGTATCAATGTTCAGTATTAAACTGTCTCATGTAGTGATGGAAATATGAGAAAAATATACGAATCAAAAGACTGTGTGCTTGCATCATCCATTTGTGTTAAACACTGATAACTTTTACAAAAAATCTGTACAAATTATAATTTGTACAGCATTACAATTTGTACACAACACATATATATTCATATGATGGCATTAGCACAAAAAAGCACTGCATGTATAGCACGAGTCGTTTTTAATTTTGTACATCACATGAGTTATATTCATAAGATTTATATCGCCGTACAATATTATTTAATTATATTATATTAATGAACTGAAATATATTTGACAACTGACATTTTTTTTAACAAGAACTAGGGATTTTTATTACTTAGAAATTGACAATGACGGTGGTTTGAGACCAATACTTTACGACCAAATAGAGTATTACAGCTTTCCAGTTATGAACTTCAAATTGTTTTTTGCAATATCCCAGCATCGGATAAGTATGTAGAGTATTTCTCCCCTCATGCATTTTTCGATAGAAGGTTGCTCCTTACAGGAGGTTATAAAACCAAGGGTCTAATTGGCAAAGTGAGGTTATCCCTTCGAAAAATTAACAGATGCCTTAGATGCTTTGGTTAACCGTTATAAATTATAATTGTCATAGATGAAGGAACACGGATTTGTTTCAATTGTCTTAACCACAATAACCGTCATTATTTTTTCGATTTTGAAACCACTAATGAGTAATCATTAATAACTACAGAACAGTCGCTACTGTGACTGAGATCAACCTCGCTGTTTGATGAAGTTTGTGCTTCTCAGTGGTTTGTTTTCTATGTAGTGTATTGGATACTATTTTTAGGCTTTTCGTCGTTTTCACTGTTATGCAATGGTTTTGTCGGTTTCTCCGTGACTTGTGAATTTGGATTGTTCATTTGGTCTCACGAGACTTTTTTAAAGCGAATTCACAATGTGTCAAGTGCTCTTTTTAAAAACAAAAGAAAACAAGTTTATATTCCTAACCGTAAACTCTGAGGAATTCTGAAGAACATGGAATAAGAATACTTTATTTTTGGGTAATTTTCATTTTAATATCAACTTTGTTGTTCAGAATTAAAAGTAAAAATCGTTATACAATGTAACAAATTTCCTCTATTACTATTTACACAATTATATGTGTAGTTTGCAGTATATAAATATATCATGTTGAAATTTTCATGCATCTTCTTCATTACATTTTCATCTTATGAAATTTGCATGAATTCTTCTATTTGGTTTTCATGTTTATATCAAAATTATGTTGATATTAAAATAGTTGAATCGCTGAAACGATGCAACCTTAATTAGTGTGAGACTTAACGTAGTCAATAAAGACAAATAAAAAATAGAAGGTTCCAAGTCAATTACACTGTTCAAGGTGTAAAGCACATATTGATACTTTAATGAAACTTGTTTCACCTCAATATTCCAGCTCAAAGTGAGGATCAAAGTTCAAATGCTGCAGTGATCGGAGGAACTATCGGCGGTTGTGAGTACCTTTAAAAATAGAGGATAAAACACCGCGGGTCTTACAACGAGCAGAGGAACAAATAAGTTTCGTTGTTAAATTTGCAAAGTGCTTTGTTCTACTTTTATATTCAAATTAAAATATTTTACTTGAATATTGGAATAAGTTTATCATGGACATATAGGAAATTATCATTTAGACAAATAAATAAATTTAAACCATAAGTATCAACCATACGAAGAGGGGAGATTAATCGGGCTTTTTCAACCGCTTCATAGTGTCTGTACCATACCGATTTGCAAATGATAATGGAATAATCATTTTTAGATTACAGTTTTGTTCATTATAACTTATTTCAGTACTGTTTCTCCTGTTAGTAATAGTCATTATAATAGTAGTATTATGGAGAACTGGACGAATTTGTGAACCACGCAAAGAGCAGCAAGGGAACGATAAAGCATATGCATATTCGTTTGGTTTGCCAGACAAAAATCAAGTTAATAAAGTGACAGAATACAATGTAAGTGTTTATACTGAGAATTTAACCTTGATATAACTTAATTCAGCATAAATCAAATTGGTATCTTGGACATGGATTTTATCTGTCTAAATGTTAATGAATGTGCCGGTTCTTATAGAATAAATATTGAGTAAAAGTATATTTACATATTTTCCACAGTTTGTCGTTTAAAGAAGTAAGGAAATACACATTTTCGAAATGTAAGCAAATCTGTTTATTTCTATCATATTTGTAAGCTTCACGTTTATGTCTATATAGATGTGTATATTAGATAAATGCTGATACAATATATTTATGAATATATTTGTGTTATTTAACAGAATAAAACGTATACGACTGATGATGGAATGGAAGATATTTACCTGTATGGGGGAATGAAAATTAATAACCCTACATGGCTTATACAACACACAAAAATAGTCCTTGAAGATAAAATAAACAGCGGTAGATTTGCTGATATCTTCAAAGCCAGATATGACACAAAACAGAATGACATGACAACTGTTGTGGCCAAAACATTACAAGGTAACTGCAGAAACAGACTCTTTTCGTGCTCAAAGATACAGAGAGAATTTACAAAGGATGCAATAAAAAATCATATAATTTCAATAAAAACAGATAAAACCATGGTCAATAAAAGAAAACCGACGAAAAGACAATGCTAACGAAACAAAACAAGTAAATTTAAAGATTGAGCAACACAAACCACACGACAAACAGGGGTGAACCTTTGTGCTGCAGAAGGGTAACACTTCATGCTCAAATGAGGAATATCGTAAATTTCTTTATGAGTTTTTGAACAGCGGTATACTACTGTTGCCTTTATCTTCGTGATACACAGGAGGGAAAAGGTGTTATTTTAATGAATATTATAATTACAATGAATTCATAAAAACACAAAGTTGTCATAAAGTTTAATTCGTTTATCTTTTTAAAAATAATGTTTTGTTTACCTTTCACACAACAGTTATACTAATTTGTATATAAACCGTACACATTTTAACAAGAATTTACAGTATAAATCATATTTTGCAAATTTTTGATATTCCTGATTAACAAAAAGAATGCTGCACACATTTGTAAAATCAACAAAAGCTATACAAATTCTATTTCTACATAAATTTTTATCATATAAAGGGTACACTAAATGTTATAGGGATTCACTTTAGATCATGCAAAGCAAAAATATCCGAACAAAAATAAATTAAACCAGCTCCATCGTCATTTTAGTGTTAATACATATATATAAACATTAAAGAGCTCATCAAAACCCTTCACCTAACTTGTTTATCCATACTTTTAAATGAGAAACTAGAAAACTTTTTTAAACCTTTCATCCAATCAATAAAAATATAAATGTTTACCCTTTCTATATGACTTAGCTATAATGCGTTCAGAGCAAGGTTCGTTTTTTTACTAATACGGAGTCATCATAAAACTAACAAAGCTAATGAAATGTTACTTCCACCAGTACTTCGTATCATTGAAAGTTCATTTAGATTTTTCTAATTGATTTGGCTTTTTAACTGTTCTGATATTGCCAATGGTGAATCTTATATAGTTAAAACGCGCGTCTGATTTACTAAATTACTAGCCTGGTATATTAGCTTAGTTTGTAGATCAAAGTAAAATAACAAAAAAACCGAACTCCGAGGAAAATTCTAAACGGAAAATCCCTAAGCAAATGGCAAACTCAAAAGCTCAAACACATCAAACGAATGGACAACAGTCATATTTCTGACTTGGTAAGGCATTTTCTGACTCTTCGGTTGGATAACGTTTCGTCACCTACCTAGACATGTACTATCATTTGTGCAGTTATTTATTTTACTTTTTATATTGATATTTAAATCGTTTGAAATGTCATGGTTTTTCTGCGCCTATCATAGATTTGGCTTAACCTTTTGGAAATATTTTTTTCAATGCTCGTTAACATTGCTATTTATTTAGTCATCCATCTGTTTTGATTCGGGCGTCACTGATGAGTCTCAAATAAACGAAACGTGCGTATGACGTACTAAAACTTTAGCCTGATATCTTTGATTAGTTTTTACAGATAAACAAATTCGAATTTGATGGATCATAACCGTGGTTTATTTTTCTTTTGTCTAATTTTGATAAAATAAGTCTAATCTAATGACGAATAATTATAAAAAAAAAGTTTTACATGACAGAAATTTTTCACCATTCTTAAAAAATTTAAAGTCTTTGATTTGTAATAATAAGAAAATATATATCTCATCTCTCTCTGTTGAAATTTTGTATTGTCATTTTCACTGATGCGACAACAGATAAAAACATCAATCAGAAATTCAACTGATATGGTTCATATTTTGCTCTAACCTTTCCGTTTCAAACCAAAAGGATTTAAGTTTTCACGTCTAAACTTTTGTTGAATATCGTATGCAATAAAGAGTTTTCCAGAAACACGTATTGTACATAAGGAAATCATAATAATATGGTAAAAGCACGCATTAAGGTAAAATTTAAAAAGTAATTTATTCTTTAATTTTTAATAATCAATGTATGAATAACGACATTATTCGGGTAGATTTTGTAAGTTTCAACACTTCTGTAGCTTTAACATATGTTTAGATAATGATGAAAAACAAATTTGCTAAAAGCAGAAAATATTGATTTACAAAACAACTTTCTGTAGTCGTTGTCCCGATGTTACTGATAAAGCCAGCGGTCTAAAAGCATGGGTAGGAAGCAACCATCCCGTGAAACAGAATTTATGAATTTATCCTTAATTGTTTTCGCAAAATTCTTTAATATCGACTTTCATATATTCAAATAATTACTGATTTACTATTTTGATCTGAAACAATTTGACTTATAGGTAGTAAAAATTGAGACTCACTCAAATTAAATAAAATACGAAATGCTTAATGAGTTCAAACTGAATAACTCAATTTTGTATTCTTCAGGATGTTCGCTACTATGTTTCAAAATAACAAGCTTTATAAAACGTTACTAAAAAAGCAGAAAAAAATGCAAGGTCCGTGTGCTTGTTTTTGAGATATAACCCATTGAAAATTGGGCGGGGAATGATTCTCTCTAGATTTTTTCTACATTTAACATTGACACCTTTTTTCTTTTAAAAACTATGAAAATAACAAGGATTTTAATAGATTTTTCAAAAATGGCTTTTTTTTAACTATATGTTATAAAGCGAAAGAAAAGAAAAGTTGGGGTCAGCGGACAAAACATGTAATGGCACTACATAGACAAAACCAGATGATTCCAAATATTTGACAAAAAGTCAAAAACAAGACAAGCGAACATCCTTAAAAGAATAGAAAATCATTCAAATCTACACGTATTTTTTTTAAGCAAACTACAATGACGACAATAATCTGGTAATGATGGCGAAAATTAACTTCTTTGCAACAAAAGTTGGAAAACATCGCAACGTTCTTGGATTCATTGGAGCTGTTACTGATAACACTCATCGTAAGTCGCATTTCAACAAATTACAATATACAACATTATGTTCCTATAAGTACAAATGTCAAATTAAAAGAACAAAATATAGAGAAACGCAGAATGCAACAAACAATCGTTATGTATTTGACAGTCTGTACTTAACAGCTTCTTCGTTTGTATTAGGTGTGGATTTTCAAATATCTCTACATCGAGCATCACTGAAGAGGCAACCGGATGTAATAATAAAATTTGTAGAGTGACTGTTATTTCTTCTCCTAAACCATAAAATATCAGAAACTTTAGTGTATAACTCATTTTTTATGTGTACCTCTAAGATAGTTTTTGTTATCTTTGGCAAAATTCTACAAAATTGGGACAGGGTTTAGAATGGCACATGGGGTATTGATATTTGAGTTGTTCTGTATTTATTTGTCGATCTGAATGATTTATAAGATTTTTTATGGAAAAATTTGTCCCTCTTCGATTTAACAGAATAAAAAAAAATTCCCAGTAAATTCTCTTATTTCTATTTATAATCAATTCATTTTTTATATGATGAACTCTAGAAAAATATAGCAAGTTCATATATTTTTTTCTGGATTATTATTACTTTTCTTATCTAATTTCTTCGTGTAAAAACTGTTGGAACCTTGTTGTTTTGAAACTCACTATCGAGTTTCCCTCACACTGACATCAGTTGAGTCGTTAGTCCAGGTAGAGATAGACAGAATATAAGATTAAAACAATTAAAATCCTTGAAGCCCTAAACGAAATAGGACCATGTACCTCGATGGGGGAAGCTAGCATAAACGTGTTATACGAATCCATATCCATATTAGTATTTATGAATTCTTAGATTTTAAAATATAATTACTCTGTTATTTTTTCTTCTAAAATTGTCTTTTATTGAGCAATTGTTTAAATTGATCACACGAGATTTGACATACTAATTAATTTTAGCCTTTTTGTTGCTATTGTTATTGATAACATTGTCTATTAGTTTTCTAGAGTAATACCATTTTATTTATAGTGTGTATGCATAAAAAATAAATGCATTTGATCCCGGTGTAAATGAACCATTCTATTTAAAACATGTCAATTTCATTTTTACATGCGAGTTGTCATTACAATATCAAAAATGGTCTTTACGTCATACATCGTCATGCATCTATTTAAGGTTGTTACACATGTTGTGCGCACTCAAATCGTATCATACGTTTTTACATTATTCAATATTCGAGTGATTTACTGGCGCGGTGCAATGAAATTGACACTTGAACAAGTGTTTATTTTCAAACAGGGATTTAGTGCACGTACTCACACTGCATTAATGTCTCTAACTAAAATAGAATAACAAAGGACACCTGTATTTTAAACTACCATCACGCTGCCAAACTTGATTTCTTTAAAAAAAAAAAAAAACGTACACTTTCTTGATTGTTGAACTTTATATAGATTTTCTTATACTTTTAAATGCATTCCATTGCTTGATTCTGTCTCTTGAAATTTAGCGTGCACTTTATTTCACTATTTAGAAGGTTGCGAACATTAATCAAAACAATATTTTATGCATTTCATGTAAAACCATAAGAATACGTTCGTGTACTATCCAATACCACAAAAGTTTTGTGTATGTTAATTTTTGTACTTCACAGTTGGACCTTATATGGTATTGGAGTATTGCGAAGAAGGAAATCTAAGAGACTGGCTTTTAAAAAAGAAGGATAAAATAGGAGATGAAATGATAGAACAATTATTTCAGATTGTTTTTGGGGTAGCAACCGGAATGGAATACTTGGCTTCAAAACAGGTAGTCAATATGAATTGCAAAGAAACCTTTAAACAGAAATATAGCATTTGTCATCTAAACTAACTTTTTTCTAATCGCAAGGACACGAAAGAAAATGCTTTGCATCATTTGACTATTTTGCATTGTATTGAACGTTATTTGTCGTCATTGGTGGTTGAAACCAAAACTAAGTAATGCGAAACTTTTAAAAATTGAAACGGATTTTACCCAAATCAACGCGTAAGGAGGTCTACAAACCCGGAAGAAACTCCAGTGTAACTAGATGATATGGCACGAATTTGATCCTTTATATGTCTTTTTTCTCTTCAACTGAAATATCGAAGTTAAAAAAACGTTTACTAAAACTCTTCAAATATACCAGTCTTATAATATGGTATGTCAGACGAACATTTCGTCTGCATCAACTCATCAGTGGCGATCGAATCAGAACAATACGAAAGCCAAATCAAATACGAAGTTGAAAAGCATTAAAACCGAAAATCTCGAAAATGCCAAATATGACTAGGGCAATCTATGTCAAGGGTAATAAAAACCTTAATGATTCGAATAATTTAAATTTTATGACCAGTAAAATTACAGAAAATGAACTTATCAATGATATTTCATGTCAACATAAAATTGCTGACTACTGTGATGGTAATACCCTTGGTGACGAAACGTCCACCACCAGTGGCATCGACCCAGTGGTTGTTAAAACTCATCAAAGAAAACAAGCTTATAATTGGTACGCCAGACGCGCGTTACTTAGACAGTACCACATACAATCCACTATGTGCGTTCATAATCAATGTATAGTGACAGGAACTAAATATTTGCATTTAATTTTTCTTTTTAAATTAACTGATATTTTCATAATACTATACTCCTGTTTGAACAGTAATTGTGGGTATTTAGTTAGAAATCACATTGATAAGAAATATATATCGTAACAAAAACTTTCTGTCTAGTTCGGATGGAGGAGAGGTTTCAAATGAACTTGTATTTTACTCTTGTAAACTCAATTATGGGTTCCTTTTTCATCGACATTCACCAAACATATTGAATTCATGGTTAATAAATGTAAATTTGAAAAAAAAACCAATTTGACCTTGGGTTGGGTACAGTGGTGTATTCACAATATCTTTAAAAAAAATATTAAAGCAATATCTCCCTTTATCTTATGGGTTTATTTGTTCTCTCTTATATGGTCTTATGTATTTACCTGTTTTGTTGACATCAAAGTATAAGTATCGTTTTCTCTAAAGAAATGATTCTGTGTTACATTTTGTAAGTTGGAAGATGTATAGAATACTAAAAGTTCAGTTTTGAGGAATAATGTAATAGAAAATTAAAAGATACTGGAATTAATTTGATGCTCTGTTTGCGCATTTTTCATATTTAGTACTCAGCAGTGGTGCACAAAACCAAATATTGGTAAGCCGACATATCAAATGTTGACAAGCAATAAACCAAATATTGTTTAGCCGAAAACATCAAATGATTAGCAATTAACGAAATATTGTTTAGCCGAAAATTTCAAACGTAGCCGAGCTATAAACCCAAAACAATGTCGAATAAAACTATCAAAAATCATTGTCATAAACAATTTAGAATTGTACATTATTTCATAAAAATAAATTCAAATTCAATATAAGAATAAGTTTCTTATTATTTAAGCTAAACAAATCCTTAGAGACTTCAATTTGTATACTATATACTTTAGAGTACATTTAATGCTATAAAACATTTGAATTACATATAAAAAGGGATAACAGCAATCGGAATAAGAAAATGCTCTCTACAATAGAGTAGATCGACCACCAAAATTCCAAAAACTAGTCATACAAAGACAAACAAGAACAAATAACATATGGTCTAGATTGTCTGACTTCGTATTAAATTATAAGCCTTATATCTTTGATAACTATATATTCGTACAGACAAGCAATTTGACGAGGTTAATAAATAAAGGCAATAGTAGTATACCGCTATTCAAAACTCATAAATCGATTAAGAGAAAAGTTTCAGGAATATGTAATAACAACTATCACACACATGACAAACCTACACAGTGCATCTAGCAGGAGAGTTACAGATAACCTGAACAAGGAAATAAAAAACGGAACATATTTCTAAAAATCAGAACAACACAGTTTTTCGAAGTCTCATCATAAAATTTTATTGAAATTGGCAGTGTTTGTAAAAGAGAGACAAAATATGCCAAAGGAACATTCAAATTCACATGTCGAAAATAAAATGACAACGACATGTTAGAAAACGAAAAAGACCAAAAGACATACAACATTAAACAGAACATTACACAGCAAATGAAAGACTCAGCAACATGAACCCAAAGATATCAGGGGCGAAGATGCCCGGAATTATTTAAAATTATCCAACAAACGGAAGAAAGAACCAGTATAATTGAATTAGTGAGTTTATCACCCTTGTAGCTCATGCTGTTGAACGATTAAAAAAATATTCAGAAAATGTTCACATGATTATGTTTAATCTGAAGAATTGATATTGCAAACAGTGTTAACTGCCTGATCTAGTAATACATGAACATTTTATGTCATTTCTGATTAGATTGTTCATCGAAGATTGGCGGCAAGGAACATTTTACTTCCTTTTACATTGATACCGAAGATTTCTGGATTTGGGCCTACACCAAATGATGAAACAAAAGATAAGAATGATATAACAAAGGTAATTTTTCTCACGTTATACAAACGTTTTTTGCATTAATAACATTAGTTACATAGTGCATTTATTAGTTTTTCAACCAAAAAAAAAATACAAAACAAGAAGTGCTTTCAACCTTATCAATTTTGTCATCGATTTTCTGATTGCTATGTACTTTTGTTTTAAATTTAATTGCACCTCAAAGCTAACTTCTTGTGAATCTCATAAAAACATATATGCACTTTTGAATAAACAAGTTTTTTCTTAATTTTAATACAAGTACAGGTATGTTTGTAACTCAACACACAACAATTGAAATAACAAATTTAAATCAGATGAGTTGTTTAAATATTCTAAATTTCATCTGGTTATTTTTACAAATGAATTCAGTATACGATTTTACTCGTTTTTATAATATAAGTCTCACACAAAATGTTTTTGCTATGCAACAATATTTATTTGGAAAGTCTCATTAAACAACATGTAATTCACAGAAAATCCGGGAATCCACACATATACCACATCATTCACGAAAATGGAGATTTTTGAAAAAAAACACAAATTCATTCTCTCCATTGGTATCAACTTATAAATAGACGATGAAAATCACCCGCCTTTATACTGGATACTTTATAGACTTCCCAAAAACCCTTTTAACTCGATATGTAGCCGGTTTGTGTAGATGTTCGAGGAAACATTTTCTTAAGTTCTTACTTCCATTCGTTCTTCATATAGCCTTCAGACATATTGTGTTCAGGTATATTCAACCAGTGGGGTTAATCAGATGTGGATTCCTAAAAGTTCTTCAGACTGACTTTAATATCTAAATTACAATCTTTAAAATTTGTTTATTTTTCTACGCTCTACAATACTATTTTCCGTGATAAATTGAAAGATCTACTAAACTTTCTTTCTAACCGTGTTTTTCTACAGAAATAGAAACTGTATATACATCACTCTTGCTTTAGATCATGATAAGTCTTTCTGTGTGAAGAACCATACTGATTCCAACACAGATACACTGAAGATGAAAACATCCAAATGATTAACTTCTTGATCGACCATATATTTTTGGGTTTGGCGGACTGATATTTCTACATTCCAATGGTTACTAAAGTGTTCACTGACTTGTTTTTGTACTCATATGAATCCAGAATTCATACTAGACTATTTCAAAGAAAAGCAACAAAAAAAAAACATCTTGCAAAGTTCTTTAATTAGACTTTCAGTAATATTGATGATTTCCTTTCACTCTAAAACGAACATGTCCGTGAACGCTTAAATCTCATATATCCCATTGAACTTGAGATGAAGGAACAAAGATACTAATAGAAGGTCTGCTTCATATCTTAATTGTTTCCTTCATATTTCTTATCAGATACATACTCTCTGCGTTATTGTATGGCGTTTACATGTCGAATGAACCAAAGATACAAGCGTGTGTTTACAAATCTATCTTACAGGAGAGAGTACCAGTAAAATGGATGGCACCAGAGTGTACTTTGTCTACAGTAAATGCAACCACAAAGAGTGACGTTTGGTCCTATGGAATTGTTATGTGGGAAATTCTAAGTTTAGGTATAAAAAAGTTTAATTCCAATTTAAATCTAATTCCTACGTTTTGTTATGCAAATAGAAATACTTTAATAATAAAGTCTTGATATATTACGTAAGAAGTGCTGTTACTGTATTTTTACATTAAGACCAAGTCTGATTTATAAATAGCAGTACATGTTTCGTTATAAAAGAGTACAAAGTAAAATCACAAAAATACTGAACTCCGAGGAAAATTCAAAAAGGAAAGTCCCTATTCAAATGACAAAATCAAAAGCTCAAACACATCACACGAATGTATACCAACTGCCATATTCCTGACTTGGTACAGGCATTTTCGTATGTAGAAAATGGTGGATTGAACCTGGTTTTATAGCTAGCTAAACCTCTCACTTGTATGACAGTCGCATCAAATTCCGTTATATTGACAAAGATGCATGAACAAAACAAACAGACACAATAGGTAAAAATGTAAAAAATTGGGGTACAGCAGTCAAGACTGTGTTATCATCTTAATCACTATAAAAACAAACAAATGTAACAAAGAAGCATAAAAAGGCATACATCAAATTTAACAACCTCATTTTACTTTTTTGTTATACGATTTTTTTTATATATGTAAAATCCACCAATGAAGGATTGAAAAATTTTAAGTACTGGGACCGAATCCTTACCCTGACAGACACATGGTTAGATTAACATTAACTTTGACGTATAATCGTTTAATACAATAATTTTGTCGTTCAATGTATAACGGGATGCATCAGTACATAGTCACGTCAAATGGATATCACAAAAAACAGACTTAACAGTAAAAGAAATTTCTTGTATTATTATTTGGTATGCCAAACGTGCGTTTCGTTTACATAAAACTCAGCAAATCAGTTGGAAGACAAAATCAGAAATGAAGTTGAAGAGTCCTGAAAACAAAAAATCCGAAGCTATTCACTTTCATTTCTTATGAATAAATTTTATGCATATGTGACTTCTAAAGTAATCAGTTATATTCATATGCGACTTTGCAGAATATCATAGTCTAATTTAGATATATTTTTTTGTTATTTGTTTATTTTCATTCTTTAAGAAGATTTGATTATCTTTATGAATTAACTTAATACTAGATGTGCAATTTATGTAATTATTCAGGCGAAACTCCATACGGAGGAATTTCAAGCCGAAATGTTCCAGACAGAATACAGAATGGACACAGACTTGCACGACCTGAGTATAGCACAGATACGTACGTACCTATAATAATAGTTGTTTTTTGTTATCTATAAATTAACTTATGCAATCGAAAGATCAGCATAATATATCTCCATTTTTTTATTTACTGGATTGCATCAAAAATTAATTCCAAATTTATCAAGTGCAGTATTTTTGTTATAACATTTTGTATGTCGATGAATGATAAAATTACAGGAATTAATAAAAAGTAATATTTCACATCCAATTGATGATAACTTTATCAATGAATCAAACAAGTGAAAAAAATTTCCTTTAAAATATTGCTTTGTTTATGGACTAGTTATAAAATCTTATTTGAAATTGAATAATAAAGAATTTATATCATATGTTAAATTTTTTTCAACAAGAATATGTGTTGTAGGGAAAACATATGCCCCAGTATTACATTTTCATGTTCAGTGAACCACGAAATTTGGGAATAACCCGTTATAAGGCATACATAAAAAAAAATGTATATCACAATGTGTACTAAGTTTTGATACGTTGGGAGCACGAATTACCTTTAACCAATAATTAAACTTACTGCTCCAATTCTATCATAGGCAGTTATAGCAATTTTAAATACTTTTGATCCATTGATTTTCGTGAGAACCAATTTTCGTGGATTGTGACAAAAAAAATGTTGTGTGGATATCTGATTTTATAGTTTTGGCATAGTCTGACACTCCTCAAACATATGGCACTTCGTTGAACATCTAAATTGTGGTTTACCTATACCATGAAAATTGGTATCCCACAAATATTGATAAATTCACTTTATTTTAATATAATAAAAATACCGTGCAGCACAACATGTTGTTGTGAAGACATTTTTAGACGAAAGTGCAAAGGATAAGATATGATAAAAATTCTTTTTGGCCCCTTGAATTCGAAAATCAAAACGTTTTATAAATCAACCAAATAAAATCCGTCATGAGTTCATTAAACATTAGATGACCATAAAATTTATTTAGTGTCTATTTCACTCGTTCTTCCTCATAATGCTGTAAGAACAGTTTTTAAACGATCGAAAAAGCCATTTTACCGGGTTTGTACTAACATGAGCAACACGACGGGTGCCACATGTGGAGCAGGATCTTCCTACCCTTCTGGAGCATCTGAGATCACCCCCAGTTTTTGGTGGGGTTCGTGTTGCTCAGTCTTTAGTTTTCTATGTTGTGTTTTGTGTACTATTATTTGTCTGTTGGTCTTTTTCTTTTTTAGCCATGGCGTTGTCAGTTTATTTTCGACTTATGAGTTTGAATGTCCCTCTGGTATCATTCGCCTCTCTTTTGAGATCTTGTCATTAACATATTAACAGGAACAAAGGTTTTACCCAAATTATGATATTTTGCTACAAAATGTAATTTATAAACATATCAAACCTTTTTTCATATCAATAAGATTTACATACTATTAGTTTGAATGTCTTGAATTATATTAATATTTTTGTATTTTCAGGGGTCAAATAATGGCTCTGATCAAACCTTCTCCTTGATATGTTTTTGAAAATATATTGAAGGATGTTGCTAACCAAAATGAGCAAAGGTTTTACCCTAAAAGATATTTTGATACAAAATGTACATTATAAACACATCAAGTCTTTGCTCATATCTATCTTTTACTATGAGTAAATTTGCCACTTTTCGCCAAATATGACAATTTCAACATGTCAATGACGTCATAGTGACAACACGAATACCGTTTTTGCACTAAAGTGCACAGATTGTATTAATCTGTTCATGAATATTGCATGTTATATTCATCAAAGAGTTTTAAATAGTCATTGAAGGTTGCTTTCGTTAATTGAAATAGCAATGCTTAGTATTGTTTGTATTAGAATAATTATTGTGTGTAGGCCTGTCAACTAAAATCTATGACAAACATTATAATTTAAACTTTCCAATTGTCAACTTCCCATTTCTCAGCAGTTCATGCGATTACCTCAGTTTTTGTGTTGCCTTGATTTGTCTCTTCCTAATCGGATTTGAACATAATTAAACTACTGTCGCCTTAATATAATACCGATAAAAGCAGCTTTTGGTAATTGTTTAGTGCATGTTATTCAATTGATCATTTGTTAAATTGATTCCTCAAGATGATAAGGGGAACGTTGAGTAGTCAGATAGAAAAAATCAAATCCCACAATGTTAAAACGTTTATAGTAAAATCAAGGGTTGTGTAATTATATTTTGGTCTTAAATTGTTTTGTTTCTTGTGTTTGTGATTATTTTTTAAAAGATTTTGGTGATATCTACAGATCATTGATAGTATTTGTTAAGTTTATTTCCATAAATTGTCTAGACCCGTGACGATAAAGAGATTTACAAACAGTCACATGTTGTGTATGCAAGATTTCGTTTGACTTTATTTTTGTAACCTTAATTTGTGTTGTTCGGAATATTAGTATTTATCAGAACTCGAAAAAAACTAACATTATTCTTACTCTTTTAGACACTACAAAATAATGAAAAAATGTTGGAGCCTTAAACCAGAAGATCGTCCCGTATTTAAAAGCATTGTAAAGGAATTCGACAGCACATTCCGGACAAGCCCATCTGATGATTATTATTATGAAATGCAGAAATGAACAACGACGTTCGTGATAACACAGATGTAGCTTCCTTCAATAATGCTGTAGAAAAATTTCTTTTTGATTCTTAACCATTTGTTTGATACCTTCTCAGTTGTAATGACGAACATGTTTGAATTTTTAATTTTTTTAGCATCTTTTTGTGACGTAGCAATATGTTAAAATATTGTCATAATATGCTTTACAGTAACTCGCTGATTTGTAAGTTTTGTTTGCCAGGATTTGTGTACGAGTGGTAGTTTTTTGTTGTTGCTTAAATTAAAGATTTTTAGTTGATAACTTCTTGAATCTTTGAATTTAAAATACCTTTGAAGCAACAGTAGAAGCAGTACCACAGGAAACAGTATGAGATGTAAATATGACAGCCAATATTAGGTAGGATGGGTCAATATATCAACTGCAAAAAATCCGTGTTTTTAATAATTTTCAGTATGTAAAAGGACCCCTGCATTAAAAATTCCAGATAAGTCCCATATAGACGATATGATGTGAAACATACAAACTGACCACTTAACAATACATCATTCATTGATTGGTAATTCAAGCTTCTTTACAAATGCTGTCAATGTTCTTCACATATGAAAAAAAAATAAACATATGAAAAAAAGTCTCCCTACATATCTTGTTTACTGTTTGAATATCATATAATGTTACCAGTTTGACTTCGAGCAGACAAAAAGCGTTTAAAGTGGTAGATACTTCTTAAGATATTATTAATATAGAATGCATATTATATCTCTAACAATGTACCGGTTATATTATAACAACATTCACACATACATGCATACTCGGAACTTTTATTACATTTTTTAAAGTTTTTTGACAGACGAAAAACATTCAACATTAGAGTTTCGTGTTTATTTGACACAGATACTCCAAAATATTTTAGTTTAGACAAATTAAACAGTGAAATATTCGTTTCTATAACTGGATTTGATATGGTTTTATAGATCCTCAGAGATGCAAAAAAGAAACGGAATGAGTCATCCGCCTTTGACTTTTATCTATTTTTTTCTTACATCATATGAAGTTTATAATTTATCGTATTAGATTTTCATATATATAGAACTCGAGAATGAATCATTTAATGCTGATATCAATTGTTGTTTTCGCAAAAAGTTTACCGCTAATAATAAAAAAATTACAATATTTTAACTGACATCATTATCCTGTACCAGGCTGTATTAAATTTCTTGTCAAGATAAAACTATTATTTTCTAGGAGTCATTGACGTTTTAGCATTTGGTTATAATATACCAGAACTCTGTTTATTTAGTTTCTCTACATTCCCATGTTTGTTTAAACCTGAACTTAGTGTATGTTTAGACCAGTTTACTATCAACAAATATATGTCATAAAATAAATGTATGTATACATTACCGATTTCCCTGCGCACTGGAACAAGCCAGACACACTGGAGAAAAAAAAACTTGGGAAATTTATAAACAAAAACGCCTATACAGAACGGTCATATTTTTTTCTTGGATGGACTTGTTTATCCGTTTTTCCTTTGTTCATTTGTTGTCTATCTTCATTCGACTAATGGCGTTCAATGCTCTTTATTTTTATTTTTTTATTACAATTCTTGTCTTAGGAATAAGTACTGTCAAAGTCAACAACTTATAAAAAACATTTATTGGATTTGGTGCATTCGAAGCTCATTTCAAGACTTCACAATCAGGAACTCTCATACACAAACACTTGAAAGACAAGGATGTATGAATACTTAAATGCGTGATGACCTATATAACCAAAATGTAGCTAAATAGAATAGCCAAACTTATGTATGGTTCATTTTGCCTGAGGGAGTTGGCACCATAGTTTCATTAAAAAATTTATAATTTATTAACAGGAAATTAAAGAAAGAGATGGTATAGATCATGTCAATACCGAAGCACTAATTATTATGCTAATGATAGACCCAGGGACAAACAATCCAAAAAAAAAATGTACAGACCAAGTGCTTGAAAATAAACGTTAAGTACAGGAAAGCACATCCAACTAAGTAAGACATCACGTGACTTTGGTGACGTAGCGAGTCGCCATTTTGTGTCATTTTGTCACATATAAAATGCGTAGGTGCTTCAATAAAGTTCAATTTTCTCATTAATCTGACCTGTTTTCTAACTTTTGCAACTATATCCTTAGTATTCGAACATAGTTCTGACAGTTTAATTTTTTATTAAATTACGTCCCTGGAGATTCGTAAAAATCGTACTTTTCCTCGTCATTTCCCCGTTGACTCAATGGTAAATCTAGCGACCCCATGTCTACTTGCACATCAAATTCACAAATTCCGTAAATAAAAGTAATACTTTGCAACTCGATTGAGAATATCAGAACATATATCTGGCAAAATATTCTACTTCAAACAGTTTAAATCGAGGGCAAATTACGTCCAACATCGATTTAAAAAAGTGATTTTTTTCGGGATTTTTCAGAATGGCGGATAGGTTTGGAAGTGTCGCATGTATTCTTAAACATCTTGCTTTTTTCATGCAGAATTTGTGCTGTTTCTGTTTTTTTCTTCGTTGATATTCTGGTATGTTTGATTTCTAAATTTCTTGATAATAATAAATTATTTCAAGTAAAAAAATAGTTACCACTGAAATTTATAAGAAAATTTTTTTTTAAAGATTTTTATCACTTTTTTCTGTATAATTTATCTTTATATATATATATAAAAAAAAATATTCTTTTTAGAAAAAAACATTTGCGTCTCGAGAGAAAAAACATGCACAACAATGGATAAATGTTCTGTACCTATTAAAGTTAATGTCCCTTTAAAGTTTCTATGACCAATATATGACCAATATACGAACAGGTTAACTCAGATTTAAGTTATAATGTTTCGGAACAACAAAATTGTCAGGTAATGTAAAGGAATCGTGTCAAACCAAAAGCCATCAGGTGACATAAACATCCTGTGTACACATGTGTTTCCAAAGTTTAGTTTTAGTGATATACACAAGTTTTCTAAATGTACAAATATATTATTCTCTTTCCCGTGTACACTACCGAAGAAATGTATATCATAAAGAACTTTAAGAAAATGTGAACATTATGAAAAATTCTTCGATAAGTTGATTTTTGATTAAGAAAATAACCAAATATTAATGTTTCACGATAATTGTTTAAAAAAATTCAAATTTTATATTTAATAGATTTTTTTTTATTTCATAGAACATTAAACGATACTTCATTGCATATGATTTTTGTCATTTATTTTTTTAATTCAATGTATTAAGCAAAATCCAGGCATTAAAAAAAAAATCAATACTGAAATTTTAACTTGTGTAAAAAATATGTCATTGCATACATTTCAACATTGTATATCCCGCCAATATTTATCGACAGAGTTATCGATCCTGAATAGGACTGATATAGTTGGGTATGGAATACATCACAGCTGTGCTGAAACAATTGTTATCCTTTTATTAATAATAAATTTATTATAGATACCAGGATTAAAATTGTGTACGTCAGACGTTTCGTCTACAAAAGACGCTCGAATCAAAAACGTATAAAAGGCCAAATAACGTTCGAAGTTGAAGAGCTTCGAGGACCCAAATTCCAAAAGGTTTTGCTAAATACAGCTGAGGTAATCTATTCTTGGGGTAGAAAATCCTTAGTATTTCGAAAATCTCAGAGTTTTATTTACAGTAAATTTATAATTATGACCATTTGAATGATAATTCATGTCAACACAGCCTACTGAGCTGGTGATACCCTTTGAGAGAGGAAACCTCCACCATCAGTGGCATCTGTTACCGGCATAGATAACAAGAAGAAGTAGAAACTTAGTTATGCAACGTTTTTATTGATACAGCTCTCATTATAAATATACATTTAATATTTATATATATTATTTATACTCTCTTTGACAAAAAAAAAAATCAAAATTTTGCACAATATTATCTTTAGACCTCCATTTACAGGCTTGTTAAAATTGAAACTAGCATAAAACATACAACATGATAAAATGAATACATAAAAAGATATGAAGGAAAATCACAGTAAGTATTGTAATAAAGTTTGATAAATCTTGAACATAAGTATATTTTAATTGTTCCTTTACTTATGTCTTCAAACACACACACACAAATGCATAATAAAAATAACACAGGGACATGTATTGACTACATTTCAGAAAAATCAAAAACATTTATAAGCTGCCATACAACTGCATGTATGAGAGTCAATGTCCTTTTAAATCACTTTTTAGTTTTTACCTGATCATAAAGTTTTGACGACTAGCAGCATCCGAAATATCAATGGGAAGCTATGAGTATTTATTTATAGGTGGCACGGTAGTATTTGCATTCCGGAATTAAGGTTGCACTTTTGTGTACCCTACTTAAGTCAATGTATCTGAACAGTGTGATTGGACAAAAAATACAGTACATATCAACTGAACATACTTTCCCAAACTGAGGGATGAACCAGGTGTAGAAAAATATAAAATAAATTTACATACAGGTGAAAATGAATTTTTGAGAATTTTTGAGAATTTTGTATTCACTGCATGATAAAAGACCTAAAAGCACTAGTGGCCTTAGGGTTTTAAAGATAGCAAAAAAAGTAAACGGTCATGATACATATTCAAATTCATTTCTGAATATTATAATGAAAGTACATCAGTTAACTGTGTATGTAGAATTTTGGGCAGTGTTAGAAAGTGGTGATAATTTTAAAAAGGCTATCATTACAATGTATCCCTATGGGCCAGGAAATACTACCGTGCCACATATAAACACATCTAATTATAAAACTTTTGAATATGATAAAATATAAAGTCACGGACGGATGATTAGTTGGATGATGCCTAATATTCCTTTCTTCATATACAAAAATCAGTAAACTTAACATTTTAAGTTAAAATGTTCTAAATAAAATATGCCAGCCATCTGGAGGTCAACATACGTTCTAAACAGCTGTGGGTAAACTAAGCAGAGACTAACGAAGATCTGTGATAAACTCCAAATAAAAAAAAAGACAAAACACCCACCACCAAAATGTGACAAACGACAACAACCGAAAAAACCCAACTTAGAACAAAAGGAATGCAAGAGAATGATGTTAAATCTGCTTATAATATTTGATACACATTAAAGTAGAAATTATTTCCGAAACTAAACTTCATTAATCTACCCATTTTGTTCGTAAAACGTTATATTCCAAAGGAACGTATTCTGGATAAATTTCAATAGATAAATTATCTTGAAAGTAATCAAAATTGTTAGCATATGACAATGTAAAATATGGTATTGTAAAAATTCCATGCCCTTGAAAATCTAAGAAAGAAAACGCAACAATCTTTCCTTTTTTCGATAGCAAAAATAACAGATTCTAATCCATATACAGCGTAGTAACATTAACAGTACCTTGAGTGGGGGTATAATAACGTTTAAAGTGATAGATAATCTGGCACCTGGATATCTGTATGAATTTATGCTTTTCAGTTTACTTCAAAGTTGAACAAAACTCTGTTCGCAATTAATATTTTAGAGATTATGGTCAATAATGTAGATATGAATTCATACAAATGTAAAATGTGTAACATATAAATATTTAAGTCTAAAATGCGAAAGGTTAGCTCCCAGGTAAAGAGCTACAGAAACAATTTATTAAACTGTTACATATAATGAGGCATAATTTGTCTATTTTTATCAACATGATATGATTTCTTTCTAAATGATACACAAATATAAGGTGAACATGAACAATATGTTTCAGTCCAATACTGTCAGGTAAAGGTCATGACATGAAATATAAACACTCTAGACATTTTTACTGGCAGAAAACTAAGTACTTTGCCAAATTAAATTTCAAACAATTTCATTGTAGAACGTGTACACTCACATTTCAGCTGATGTGGCATCATTCACTCATTGTTGAATGTCATGCGATGACCTACATTTGTTTGCATTCTTTTCCTATTGTCTTTAGTGGGTAGTTGTCTAATTTGAAACTAGAAGCTTGATAGATTTGTATGATTTCATTAAAATTCTTAATCACATTTTGTCATCCTTTTAAAAGATGTTAATTATCCAAGTTCAAGTGATTTCTTACCATCTAGATACCATGACAGTCAAAACACGATTTTTCGGGAATTACACTCATACTGATATACTATTATTTTGTCTGCGGAATCTGACGAAATTACGGCAAAAGTAAGTATTTAATGTGATATTTAAAATAGCATTTTTTATTTAGCATTTAGCATTTCCTTTCAAACAGCATGGCTTATCATGATACATTTGTATATAACGCAATTTGCATGCAAATAATCTAAAATCCGCGGAAGTTCTGTTCAAGTTTGGTAAAAAGAAGGTTTATGAATCTAATAAATGTTTTAAAAACTTTAACTGCAGACTGTACGTAATGTTAACTGGAATAAAACTAAGTCCATTTATAAGTAATATACGGAAAAACAGGGAATAAATTTTTACAAAATTTCCTTCTAGATACTATCTTATGATTATAAACAAGCTTCTGTCCAAGTTTGGTACCAATCTAGGATAGTTTAAGAAAGTTATTAAAATTTGAAAAACTTTAACCACAGAGTGAGTGTAATGTTAACTGGCAGAAAAACTAAGTCCATTTATGAGTAAAATACGGATAAACAGGATATTTGTTTTACAAAATTTACTTCTGGATACTATCTTATGATCATAAACAAGCTTCTGTCCAAGTTTGGTTGAAATGCAGGATAGTTTAAGAAAGTTATTAAAATTTCAAAAACTTTAACCACAGAGTGAATATTTGTGGACGCCGCCGACGACGACGACGACGCCGACGGAATGTAGGATCGCTATGTCTCGCTTTTGCGACAAAAGTCGCAGGCTCGACAAAAATGTAGAAGTAGTAGCCATCAATATATTAAAAAAATAACCACTAAGATGCTTTTCTTGTTTGTGTGTTTGAGAGTGTTGAAAGACGTAAATGTCTTTCTGTACTGTTATATTTACGCTTGAATTCAATTGACTATAGCGTCAAGATTTCTGTTCATAAGCCTATGAAATTCCAGCATTTTGAAAATACAACACACTTTAATAGTTTCTTATCCTCCCCTATGATGTTTTAAGGACATGTTAATTTCAAATGAATGTCTAATTTATTTCGTAAATGTTATCATATTTTAGCAAAATACCTTCAACTTTCACGGGAATTATTAGTCGGAAAAAAGAAGACATGGTGTAGTCGCTTTCTTGGTACCTTAATTTTTAAAATAACAAAGTGTTATAAATTTATCGAACACCAGATGTTCTATTCACGTAAGATAAGTCTGAAAAATCAGAAGATGTGTATACGTAAATGAAATAGCACTTCAATGACACAAAAAGAACAAAATATATCTTGTGCTCCACATACGATCTTCAACAACAGACAAGTGCTTATATATGTTATAACATATGATACAGAAGTGAAAATCTTAATCGAATTCAGTCTTATGTAATGTAACTTACACTTAAAAAAATGAAATCAAAACGAACCCACAAAGGATAAAAAAAATGAAGATATAACTAATATAAAAATCAACAAAAAGGTACATACATGTACAGAATATGATAGTCATTTCAACAAAGTACTCAACTATACTGGTAATGTAAAGTAAAAAAAGACAAAAAGTATATCATCAAATTTTTGTAGTTCCAGAATGCAAGCTAAAAATACTAAAATTGACGATTAAGAATTCATATAATACTACACGCCAACAAAAGTGGCTGTACATCTGACAATATTTCTTACATGTACAACAAAGTCATTAACAATGCAGGAAGGCAATATGCTATGCATCTGTAAAGTATAATAATACAGAAATTAAAAAAGAAACATTTTTATTTTGTTTCGAACAATGGATAAGTTAATTTGTTACAGATATCAGTCATAACAACTCTGCTTTTTATCTAACATATTAGCTTGCCACTAACAATGTAAAAGTTGTTGATATAAGGAAAACACCAAGGCTTCCCAATTACCACCAATTGTAATTGTAGATAGTTCAGATAATATTTAGATACTAGCAACATCCTTGCTCAATTTTTGGTAAAGAAGTTGATGTCTGTCAACTATTTTAGGCATCGCTATTTTTTCTTAAATGATATTAACTCAAATCGAGCCGTTATTTCTCACTATGGATTTAATCAGATTTTTATCATCGCGGGGCATGTTTTAGGTTACTATACAGCTTGAATTTTGATCTTCGTTGAGACCTTACGGTAACCTGTAAATGTTCACATCCTTGTCTTATCGTATTTTTTGTGTGGATGTCCAAATATCAACCATACAAAATCTCCTTTTTTAATACATTCAGTCCACAAAAAAAAGATATGGTTAGGATGTTACAATAACAGCACTTTGACATTTTCACTAAAAGTCGTCGGACTATAACTACCTACTCATTGATCAAGCATAATTGTGAAATGTTTTAAAATTTGTTTTAGTTTCTATCACACATCATCCTTTCGATTAAGCAATTTTCGAAGGTGGCAACAGATGAGTTTCTTGTTTTTTTTTCAAATTTTGTAAATAATAGTTTTATTAAATTCATGATGACCATGTGGCCCTTAGTTAGTTGTATGGTTTAGCTTTGAAAAGATCAACTGGGCTAGCGGTTCTTTCTGTCCATGCAATCGATAGGTCACTTGTGTCTTTTCTATACTGCAGTGGAAAACCTGTTGAACTTGGTGGACAGTTTTCGTTTTGTATACCTGCCTGTACGAATATACTATGATCACTATGATTACTATTTCGTCGTCGTTGTCTGTAAAATAAATATCCCAACAAAGAATGAGTAAAACAAATGTAGCAAATAAAACAGAATACAGTTATAAATTCAAAACATATCTAAATATAATATTAATGAATAATCTATCTTTCCTCATATACATCCGTTTGATTTCATGGCTGAATTACGCTATTTGGACGTTTTAGGAAAATTTCATATTTCTAAACATACATGTAAGATACATAAAGCTTCAGCAGTTATGATAAATATGTCATTTTATTTTCAAGAATGGTCAGGTATAACTTCAATTAATACCTGTAATATGAAAATGTTTACCCTGATATATTTTGCATCGTATTTTATATTCAGAGAGTAAATACCTGAAATTTTAAGTAAAACTTACTTATCTTTATTCTTTTTATATTTCATCAAGACAAGCAATGACACGATTGTCACGAAAACAACTATTGATATGATAACAGCTATGATGGCAATCAGACGAGTACTTGACTTTGATTCTGTAACAAAGAAAAGGAAATATTATTTAGTATTTTCTTTTTATATTTCATTTCACTGAATAACTAAAGTTAAATCAAGGAATGTATAACCAAAACTAAAGAAGAAGAACATATTAACAAAAAAAGACGGATAGGGCAAATAAATGTGAAATAAACCTGAAACTCTCCTGGATATATGTCCTCTCTTTAACCTTATTAAAAAACATTAGGTTCATTAACGTTTACTTTTTTAATGACTTATTGAAAAAAATTAAAATTCGATTAGAAATAAAAATAAATTATGCTATGGTACCCTCATTTTTAGCTGATGAGAATGACAGAAAACTTAAATATTCCTTAAAGATCTTCTGTACACTACATAGTTCCTGCAAAGTCAAATTTATATGTTGTGTAATTTGACAGGTGTATAAATTTTGTGCATTCTTGATATTTTTTAAAAGGTCATAGATTGTAGTTTCAGAGGAAACTAAATCTAAAAATTTGACTAACCAGGTCCATATAAGTATATGATGGTTTTGTCATTTAACCTGATCAAAATGAAATTACAGTATTATCGGTGCCTTATTCTGACAAGATAGTAGGTCATATAATGCCCTAATATGCCCTATTCATTAAAGATCTTCTGCACACTACATAGTTTCTGCAAAGTCATATTAACATTTTGTGTAATTTGACAGGTGTACAAATTTTGTGCATTCTTGTTACATACAAAGTCTAAAGATCTTTTGGGTCACCAATTTTTGAAGTGTTCTACATAGTCCTTAGCATGTTTCAATTTCCAAAAATATACCTATTTTTCACATTCCAAATTTTCGAGCACACTGGTCTGCTCTTGTCACATGAAAATTCAATATAGAAATATTGTCTTTTCATGAATATAACAATATAAAAGTCTGTCTGTGCAGGTTAAACAAGTTAAACTGCAAGCTACTGCTCACTGATGATACCCCCGCCCAAATATGTCGGTAAACAGGAAGTTGTTGAGTGATGTAATGTAGTTCCTGAGATAAATGCGACGAAAATTTTCAACTACTTGGATGTCATGTGTAGAATGATGTAAGTGTTCGGTAAACAGGAAGTTGTTGAGTAATGAATCTGAAAACGCATCACACGGTATAACTGACTTATATAAACCCTGAAACCAAATTTCAGAAATCCTTATGGTGTAGTTCCTGAGAAAAATGCGACGAAAAATATTCATGGGCCGGACGGACGGACGGACGGACGAACAGACAGAGGTAAAACAGTATACCCCCACTTATTTAAAGCGGGGGTATAAAAATTAAAGATAAATATTCTTATAAAGTAGGCATCTTTTTACTATTGTTTATACAATTTTAAGAAAAGGTCGTCTCGATTTTTGTACATGTATTTGCGGTCTTCTCGATCTATTCACATTTTCCCTGGCTTTCTCTGATCTAGCTGCATATATATACGGATAATTAGCATGTTCCAGAGAGGTATACAGCCATTAAAAAAATAAATTGAGGTTGGTACGCCTGGAATTTATTCGCATAGCAACATTTTAAACCAATTTTACACCAAGCTCCTTTAGTCTGCTGTACTCGTCGTTTTCTATTTAAGGAGGGAAAGGATAACATTACATGGAAGTTTGTTTTTTATTTCAACTTTTCAAGTTTCTTGAGAAAAGATTAAAGTGTAAAAAGTGAGGGGCCAAGGAAACAAAGTGATGACAGTAGATAAATTGTCGCTTTTTCCCAAACATGATAAGCTTAACAACCACACATGCAACTCTAGTTATCATTACTTACGACAATTAATGTTTATATAACAACGATGAATAATTAAATGCAGAATTGGTAAGAACGTTACTTACCTTTATCATCATGGGTTCCAGGATCTAAAGTACAGGTTTCCTATGAAAATAACATACTATTAAAATATGTTTTATTTCTGTGTAAATTTAGAAGGTTACCTAAACAGCTTAAAATGTTGAAGCAGACTTCAGAATTACAGGTAAAAAATGTAAAAAAAAACAAACTAAGACACACAACTTAATACATACTGAATGTAACATCGATAATAATAAGAAGGTTTAATCTTCGACACATAATCTCTAAGGAATGACATGATATAATTTAATTATAGTCTTTTAAGGTGATAATTTATCTTTCATAAAGATCAATGAATTCTGTTGATAAACTGCAATAATCTAACCTTAATACTTCAATATCAAGAAGGATTTTTAACATGATTTTCCCAATTTGATTTATCTTCCCTATCCAATACTCATTGTATTTATGTATAACAAGTCGACACTTACCGATCTGACACAAGTCGATGTTGAGACATTACAAGTAAAACAGTCTTCGTCGAATATAATAACTGTGACCGAGTCCCCGTAATTAATTTGATCATATGACAGATATATATCATATCCTTCTGCACCATCGTTTGTCGATCGCCGTTTCCGTGATGACTCCGGGAATTCGCAGGAAATCATATTGTCAAATGAAAAAACAGCTGTTTTGATATGTGTACTCCCAGATAGCTGTTTCCCGTCTTCAGCAATCTTTAAATAGTAATATAACTCGGTTAATATAATGCAATACATTATGATTCATGAAAATATCAAATATAATTAATTGTATAATAAGAAAATGAAACTTTATAAATTTCATGCGTCCGAGGCGCATTTCCCTTCTTCATGATGCTCAAAGCCGAATATTTGAAAGCCAAGGATGCATAAGAACTATAAACACAACAATCAGTGTTGATATTCATACCCTCTCTTAATTTTTCTAATCTTTTGCAGGTCAATAAAGCATATGCCATTTATTCTTTTAATAGATTTCAAGAAAATTATGAAAATACAACTTCTATTATTTGCTTGTCATGGAATTTTAAATATAAATGAGTTTTGCATGATTTAAAATGTGGGTCTCTTTTTATTTTCAAGTAGTAAACAGAGGAAGAAAAACCAAAAGTTGAAGAAAAACTGACAACACCATGGTAAAAAAATCCTCAATGCACAAAATATTGTATAGAAAGCATGAGCGTCACGTTTCCAAACAAAATTCAGTTCTATAGAATCAGCAGTTCCTGCTCCGCCGGTCACACGCTCGCGTTATCTATATTCAAATTTATTCAGAAATAGTCGGTCATAGGATTCGTGTCTTTTTTTTAACCCGAAGACAATATCAATTTCCTAAAATTATTGCACAATGAAAATTATTTTACCCTATAACCTGATCAAATATGAAAAAAGAAAAAGGAAAATTCTGTGTGTTTAACTTCAGTGGAATATATTCTATGCAAATAAATACGATAACATGTTAACGTTTTATGCATATGACAAGGTGAAACGACTCGCTGAATCTGATTTTTGGCGTATTATTTCACAAAATTACATACCGCAGGAGGACATTGTACCCCAGGAACATTATTCTGACTCTGAGTCGACCAATGTTTGCTCATACTCCTAAATGTCACGTGCTTATCGGATGAGCAATAAATACCAATTTTCATTTCTTAGTTTCACCAACCTGAGGGTCTAACCCACGACCTAAAGCACTCGAGGTGCGCATGCTATCACAAAAAACACCGATGCGATTATTAAATATCGAAGTTATAAATGAAAAGTAAGGACGGATGCAACGTTGAATATACTATATTTATCCCTATAAATCCCTATTGTCCAGGTGGTGGTGTTGTAGAGAGTCCTTCAATGAATTTACTTCACCTAACTTTAAGTTATTGGATTCATTTGAATAAACTCGTTAAAGACAACAGGTCTGTAATTAGATTTAGTATGTTAGACATGTGTTTCGTCTACATCATATTGATAAATTGATTTCAGTTAAGATAATTGAAAAAAAGTAAAATATATAACGAATTTGAAAATCTCAAAACCTCAATTTTCAAAAAGTTGCGCCAAATCTGGCTTCTATGTCTGCGGGAAGAACAATCTTAGTGTTTTAAACGAATGATGTTTACATTTTATGAGCATGAAATTTACAAAAATCTCCGCATCATAATACAGTCAAACCTGTATTAAGCAGTCACTCCTGGGAAGTATTAAAAGTGACCGCTCAAGAGAGATGACCTTTTAAATGAGGTTCAGAAAAAAATCTGATTCCGACATCGCCTATGGTCGGGATCTCGGCAAATTGTTTTAGTTTTTTCAATCCGTAGAGTTATGGTTCTTTCGTCAGTGAAATAAAAAATGACGGATTCCGGCTGTAATTTGAAGAAAACATTCAAAATATATTAATATTCGTGGAGAAATAAGTCGGTGATACGGTTTTCAGTGGTAACGGAAAGGAGAAGAACACAAGGAATTCACGAATTCACCTCCTATTGCACAATCTCGGTTGCTAACGGGTTCCGATTTCCATTTTGAATTTGATACTGAACATATATTTTTCACCACGATTGTTTCGGTAATTAGAAAACTAAACTGACCGTTGTTAAGCGTTGAAATGAAGATTTCGTGCTAGAAATAGGTGACCGCTGAGTTGAGCTGAATCATATAGAGACAACGTTTAGGAGGGTCTAAAAGTGACCGTTAGAGGCAGGTGACCGCTGACACGAGGTGAGCGTTGAGGCAGGTTTGACTGCATTTCATGTTCACAAAGGAGCACTGATAATCCAGTACTCAAGACGCGTGTTTCGTCTTCATAAGATAATACAAATTTGCAGGTAAAAAATAGATAAATTCCTTTCAATAGAAAATATATAATAACTCAAGATTTAACTTACAGTGAAATGTTGAAATTTGCAATAAACTACAGGTATATGAAATACTCCAAAAATGTTTGTCTTTTTGCATGATCTTGACTTAGTTCGACATAATCCACCGTCGGGTACAGTTAGCTCCTGTGGTGCTTCAGAGATTGAGATCGAACAATCAGTTCCAATATAACCATCATAACAAACACATTCGGCTGTAATATACATTGCAAAACGCATCAGGACAATTACTCAAGTTAATCAAATTTCACTTGAAATATAATTATACAGTTAGTCATAACCTGTACTGCTTCAGAGTTTGATGTAGAAAAATCGGACCAACAAAAAAAAACCAACCATCATCAACATTCTTTATGCTGTAAAAACACATCAAGACAATTCTCAAATAAATCACATTTCTCATTACAACCAATTAAACCGTGCACGTTGCTACGAAATGTTATTTAACAGTAGATTTATAGATTTGAATCGATAGCATAATAGAAAGATTTGAAAGAATAAAAAAAGGACGGTTTTTCTATTATCAATACAAATATAAGAGACATCAGCCTTTTGTTTTCTATGTTGTGTTTTGTGTACTGTTGTTTGTCTGTTTTGTCTTTTTCGTTTTTAGCCATGGCGTTGTCAGTTTATTATCACAAAACACAACATAAAAACTAAAGACTGAGCAACACGAACCCCACCAAAAACTACGGGTGACCTCATGTGTCCCGGAAGGGTAAACAGATCCTGCTCCACATGTGGCACCAGTCATATTGCTCATTTTAGTACAGTCAAGAAAAACAGTTTTGTCTTTTTCGTTTTTAGCCATGGCGTTGTCAGTTTATTTTCACAAAACACAACATAAAAAATTAAAGACTGAGCAACACGAACCCCACCAAAAACTACGGGTGACCCCATGTGTCCCGGAAAGGTAAGCAGATCCTGCTCCAGATGTGGCACCAGTCATATTGCCTATGTTAGTACAATCAAGAAAAAAAGTACTGTGTTTGTAGAATTATCAGGGTCACTTAGGAAACTAACGATAGGAAATGCTGTTTTACTGCCGATGCTTAATTTTTTTATAATCTGGGATGCGTTCAGAAAAATTATAAACTTTGTATTTTTTTTGGTCTTATTCAAATTACATTAAGAGTTACCTATGGGCAATAATGAGTCTCTCATTCAATCAATACGAGAGATGATTATACACAACTAGTAAATGTTGTAAATGTCGAGTAAAATTTAGTTTTCTATCAGACTTCTCCGTATTATAAACATATCATTGTTAAGTTCATTTGCTCTTTTTTACCTTAGTTCGTGACCTAATCATGATAATTATATTTGTTATTTCTTAAAATTTAATGTACTTACTTCTATTACAGTGACCATGGTTACTACAGTTAGAAGGACATAACAGATTTTGTATCATTTGAAGAACTGAATTTCCATCACTTCCAGAGCTACTTGTGAAGAGACTTTCGTTCCTGTTTATTTCAAATTTACAATCATCCTCCATTAACCAGATGGTATATCGAAGGAATTCTGTACTGCCTGCGATCTGAAAATATATAATAAATTCATAAAAATTATGGAAATTACGAATGTACAAATTTTTCGAAAAATCAATTATAGTGGTTACCGGTACATATGGTGCATATTTGTTTTCTATTAAAGCGCATATGAGGTTTCTTTTACAAATTGAGGAATTCTTAATATTCAGATTCAAGATGAATATTACATAATATCAATATATCTGTACTTCAATTTGATAATTTACGTTATCCATTTTATCTTGTTAAAGTCAAATTTTTCCTAATTTGATTGTTTAGGTTCCCTCTTTTGTCTTCTCCTGACTAAACAACATAAATATCAGCAAACAATCTTTATCAAATTAAGAAAATTATTTTGGCAAATCAGATATTTCGGCTTAGAGTAACAATTCTGAAAGTGTACCATCATGGAAAATATTCAATATCTTTTTTTGAAAAAAATTTGGGATTGTAAACCATTTCCCCTCACAGTAACAATACAAACGTCAGCTTGTTGTTAACAAAACATCCATACTATTCCTATTGACATGGTTTGAATGCTGCATTTTGATTGTTTATATTCAATTTATAAACAGGCAATGTATGAGAACTAAGGTTGCAAATCCATAAGAAAAAGTTAATCTTGGAAAGATTTTTTTTATTTTGTATCTCCTAAGCGTTTTACACTTTTGGGATCCATAACGTTCTGTTTCGAGGGTATCTAATGGCGGGCGGATATATCAGAAACATTCGTTGATCACACTTTAATCAAGTAATACGTTTATTTGAAAGCAACGGATGATACAGATTTGGTGTATGTTGAATCAGTGAGTTCAGACGAAAAGATTGTAAAATGATGATTTCCTTGTAAAAATTGTAAGAAGCAATAGAGGACATTTATGATATCGTTCTAACAATACCAAGAAAAAAACTTATCACAGAAGCAACTAATCTAATTGCGGAAGCTAAATCTACCACCCAATGCCGGAAAATCGAATAACAATAAGTTGCTAACATTTATAACGCACTTAGATTTCAAGAGACTAAACTAGAAAAAAAACTGTTACTTTATCCTCTTGATCAAAATTGTGGTGACATATGAAGAAACCACGAAATTCATTTCGCAATGAAACAACTGAATTCATTCATACCTTAACGTCTATTACACATGATTCTATGTAATCTGATAAAACTAAATGGCCATACATCTGACATAAGGCAAGAGCAGGCATCTCTGAAAGTCCATTGGTACACTCTTGCCTTGCTGATTCTTCTGACCATCCATTTCTCCATACAGGATCCTGAATATGATATACTTAATTAAAAATCACTAGGTCGTCATAAGATAACAATGATATCAAATAACAGATATTACGTATGACTTGTGCAGAAGAAATATGTACTTCTGAATATATATCAACAAAGCAAACATCTGCAACGGAAAAATATAATATATTCGAAGCCAAATTTACAAATCTTTATAAATACCCCCACAACGACTACAAAAGCCCAAAAGGATTTTGAAAACCGAAAAAAGTTCACTTTTATAACGCGTTAAAAAGATTACTTATACCTAAATTTTTTCGGAAGGAGTCATCTGCAATTATGGATCAATTGTCTTGGTTTTTTAAAAATATATTTACCATGTGTTTACGCAATTAACTTTTGTTTAGCATAATTAATTTTTAACATACATTTTCTCTCAACTTGTCAAACGGCATTTGTCATAGAAATGTAAACTTAATTATGTAAAATCAAAAAATCAAAATTTGTTTCACTGCCCTTTCGGACAAATCTGGCTTACAATCGAACGTCTTGCACCAAATACTGTAACTGTTGTTTTCGGGGTTTAGATATCCTGAATCTTAGCTTCAGTTTGCATAACCCTATATGATGAATGACCCTAATGAAGTTTTCGTGACCATGTCTTGCATGCAGTTTCTTTTAAAATTGTTTATTAAATAGAAATTTTTAAACTAAATTCTACCTCGTGTAATTTTACTCGTGCAAACGTCAGTCGTGCAAACGAAATTTGAGTGCAATCATTTTTTTAATTAGTGAATGATATAAATTATGTCAATCAAAGAAACTCGGATGTTAGGCAAATTTGTCTGAAATGGCACTGAAAACACTGACATTTCTTGCCCTCTCACGATTATACATAAGTTTGTTTTAAATCTTATTTGAAGATATTTTCGTTTGGAATAAACATGATAAAGATAATAAACTGTTAACACAGAGATACGTCTCGCCTTTTTGTTTTTTTAATAGTAAAATGCAAATGTTGAAATTAAAATAGCAATACCATAACATGTTATTAATGCAAACTATTCAAAGTTAATAAACCATGACTGAAGGTACAGGGCCAATCAATCTCGATGGAAATGAAATGTACCAATGCTTATACAGTACAACTGCATACCAAATATCATTGACCTACCACTAGTGGTTCCCTATAAACTGGCCTAATCACAAACTAATAAATGTTAACTAAGCAAAAGTTTCAAAGTCAATAGACCATTGCTGAGTGGGCGGGGCCGAATAATCTCCATGGAAATGAGATGTCCTAATGATAATAAACTGCATACCAAATACAATTGAACTACCACTAGGGGATCCCCATAAACTGACCTAATCACAAACTTATACATTGATGACGCCGCCGCCGACGTTGTCGGCATCAGCATACTTATTTCTCGCTTTTTGACTCCGTCAAGGCGAGACAAAAAGTGTCCAGATGAATGTTACAGTCGAATATTCGAGATAATGCAACACGTGTTGACGACCATTGTCGTTCAACGTTAGACTTTTGTTCCAAGTGACGAAGTTGAAATCAGCCCTTCAAAAAATTTAACGGACACCATCACGAGTTGGTTGACCGTTAAGGAATATATGTTACTCAGATGACGATGGATATGTGACAATCATTGTAACCACAATCCCGTCCTCCTTTTCCCTGAATGTGAACATCCGAATCAGACTTATCACCGGGTTTGCACTTATATGAGCAATACGACGGATGCACCATGTGGAGCAGGATCTGCTTACCCTTCCATAGTACATGAGATCACATCCGGTTTTTGGTGGGATTCGTGTTGTACAGTCTTTTGTTTTCTATAGATATAGGAAGATGTGGTATGAGTGCCAATGAGACAACTCTCCATCCAAGTAACAATTTATAAAAGTAAACCATTATAGGTCAAGGTACGGCCTTCAACACGGAGCCTTGGCTCACACCGAACAGCAAACTATAAAGGGCCCCAAAAATTACTAGTGTAAAACCATTCAAACGGGAATGTTCTGTTTTGTATACTAATTTTGTCTTTTGGTCTTTTTTTTTGCCATGAGGTTTTCGACTTTGAGTTTGAATGACCCTTTGGTATCTTTTGTCTCTCTTTTTCTAGTCAGCGATATATATCTTAGTTTTGGTTTGTTAACTTGAATTGTAATTTCTTAATCGATTTGTGAGATATTAACATTGGTAAATACTGTCCCCTTATTTAGTAAGTGTGGTTATGTAACAAAGAGATTTCGTCAAAAATAATTTACGAACATGTTTGCGATAACATCATCTTCGTTTATCATTCTGTCCTGCTGACCATACAGAATAGGAAACAGAGGTATTTAATTTAATTACGTTAATAAACAGAACCATCGTTAAACTTTTCTACTCAAGATAAACGGTCATGCTTGTTAATAAAAAAAAGAAATGAAGATAATTATGTTTTATGGGATAGCTAGAATTAATCTCTTGTCGTTGTTTTATGAATTACACACCTAATTATGTCCTCCGACAAATACTATCATTAATAGTACAAGTCTTGTTTGGAATATTTGATGATTATATATTATTGTTAGTCTCTTGACTGATTCTGCTTCTGCAACTAAACTCGACTAATTGCAATTCATACTTTTACATACAGTATGAACACTGAACTCAGATATGTATAACTATTATGTGATCACTAAATAAACATTGTAGGAGGAAGGTATTTTTGAGTAAGTTAAGCAACAAACTTTGGATGTACATAAATTAGGTCATACCCAACTATATCAGTCCTATTCAGGACCGATAACTCTGTCGATAAATATTGTCGGGTATACAATGTTGTTGAAATCAGAGCAATTGTCTATATGTCTCTGTTGAAATGTATACAATAACAAATTTTTTTACACAAGTTTAACTTTATATCGATTTATTGAATGCCTGGATTTTGCTTAAAATATTGAATTAAAAAAATAGATAATAAAATCATATTCAATGAAATCTCGTTTAATTTTTTACGAAATAATACAAAATCCATTTAAATTAAAATTTGAATCAAAATATTTCTTTAAAATAATTATAGAAACATAAATATTAGTTTGATTATCTTTTAAAGCAAAAATTATTTTTTTAAAGATTTTTTTTTATAATATTCATATTTTCTTAAAGTTTATTATGATACATACTTCTTCTGGTTTGACACGGGGAAGAGAAGATATTTATTTGTACAGTTATGAAAACTTTTGTTTATCACAAAATTTACACTCTGGTAATACATGTATACACAGGATGTTTAATGTCACCTGGTTGCTTTTGGTTTGCACGTCTACCTGACAATATATTGTTATGTAACATTACATCCAAAGTCAGAGTTCACCTGTTCGTCAAGTGATGGGATTTTGAAGGTATGGAATATTTATCTATAATAATTGTTAGGATTTTTTTCTCTCTTGGGACGTAAATATTTTTTTGTTCTAAAAGGAATGTATAAATATATTTCTAAAGAAAGATAAATTATACAGAAAACAGGAAAAAAACCTTTTAAAAAAAGAAGAGAAAAAATTTTATTATAAATTTTATTTTTAACTATTTCCTGGTAACAGTATATCCTGGATATCTGTCAAAATAAAATGTTCCCGTGTCACACTTAAAATAATTTTTTTTTATCAAGAAATTTTGAAATCAATCATATCGAAATATCACCAAAGAAAATAACAGAAACATCAGAGATTCTACATGAAAAATTAAATTTAATCAAGGAAAGTGTTACTATACAAATCCTCGATTTGATGCAACATTTCCATATACATCATCCGCCATTTTGAAAAATCCTGAAATATTCACTTTTTTAATTCTATTTTTGACAGAAATTGCCCAGAAATTAAACTGTTTTAAATAGTATTTTTCGCCAGATTTATGTTTGAATATACTTAATCGATTTGCAAAGTTTTATATTTATTAACGGAATTTCTTTATTTTTTATACAAGTAGACATGGGTATCGGTACATTTAGCATTGAGTCAACGGAGAAATAACGAGAAAAAGTACATGTTTTTACGATTCTCCAGTGACAGAATTTAATCAAAAATTAAACTGTTAGGACCAACATTGTTTGATAGATTAAGGCTTGATTTGCAAAAGTTAGAAAACGGGTCGGGTTAATGAGAAAACTTAACTTTATTGAAGCACCTATGCATTTTATATGGGGCAATATAATACAAAATGGCGGCTAGTATACGTCACAAAAGTCACGTGATGTCTGACTTAGTTGGATATATTTCAGTGTGTGTGTGTGTATCGAAATATTTCGACAAAAAACAAATAAAAAAGACAATTATATCAGCCGATGTATTTTAGTGATATGACAAATTATGTGCTGGAAAAAAAGTCCTTGAATAATCTTTCAAATTTGAAAATTTGTAAGACACAACGGAGAAAAACCAAGGATTATCCAAAATATGTAGAAAATAAGCCTTATTTGGTTCTACTAGCTGTTTAAGCTTTTGCTCGATTTTTAAGGATCGAAATTCGTCCTTAATATTTTGGTTTCAAGCTTCACGGAATAGTGAATTGAAATTAACCATAAATGTTATTTTAATACATCCATTTAACACAAAGCTAAATCATACAACTTTCGAAAGCATATCATCTGTACTATCTTTTTTCCCCAGTCGTAAACTATTCGTATGTTTCAATTTCCGTCAAATCAAGATCAGATGTCAAAAACGGTCAATTTGTTTTCAAGAAGTTAGCACAATACCATATACTGTATTCGGAATAACAGAATAAAGTATAAAAACAAAGAAAAATTTTAGTAACATCAAAGCGCCATATGATTTCACAATGTTGTCACATAATTCGAATATTTAATATTGTTTCTATTTATACAATGTACTTACTGGTGGTAAATAATCTGGATTGTAATTTGCATCATATGTCAGTGTGTTCTCTTCCACTATATCATCACTATCTAAAGCATTTTTTTTTACGATTTTTTTATCATGAAGTGCCATATCTAAAGTGTCTCGTTTTCGCCTAGTTGTATGACATTCTTGGTACAACCTGTCTGCTATTGGTGTTCGTGTGTTTTTGCATTGTATCATTGGCGTTGTTAGATTACACTGAACACTCGTAAAATCGTTAATATCGTCGGTATGACCGGCTTCACTGGCGCATATACAATATTCTTTTAAAAACAAATCTTCTGAAGAAAACCTTGGAAACGGTGAAAATAATTCCTCATCAGAATTTTGAGCGACTCTGGAAGAATTAAATAAGTTGGTTATAAAAAATTGAAATGTTGAAATGAGTTAGAAAAAAGTAAACTAACAAAAAAACGAACTCCAAGGAAAATTCAAAAACATAAAGTCCTTCATCAAATGGCAAAATCAAAAGCTCAAACACATCAAACAAATAGAAAACAACTGTCATATTCCTGACTTGGTACAGGCATTTCCTTATGTAGAAAATGGTGGATTAAACCTGTTTTTATAGCTAGCAATTTTGACTTCATAAATCAAAGGCTAAATAAACTGCACTTACATAACAATCTGCTTTTTTTCTACAACTAATCATGTAATTAATATTTAAAAGAAGATAATACTAGAATAGTTTCAACTAAGCTTTATAAAAAATACTTAAATTAAAAAACTTTGCTAAAAACCAATCACAGATGAGAAAATATGTTTTTCATTCAAAATACTAACGACATCAGAATAACCTTCGTCTAAAATGAAATGTCTATAAAATCGGTATAAACAATTTGTTTTTCTAATCGAGGGGTTTGCGTACTGTATATAGATGTATTTAAGTATTTTTGCTATATTTAAAATCTCTTGTTGTATATAGGCTATGAAGCTTCGTGGCTTAAGCGCTGAACATATAATTAAAATCAACACAAAAATCCGTTTTTTGCCTTTATTGGAATAATTTAATGAAGAATTTTTCATGAAGTTTAAAAGAGTGCAAATCTTTGATTTTAAGATTGATAAGTGTTATCAAATTCAATCTGTGTCCTTCGGTGTTGCCTCCGTCCTTCTAACTATATAACGTGGGAAGCTTTAATTAAAAGTACATGCGAGATTGTCACCATAATAAAAAGACAAAATACATATTAATTGATGCATACAATCATATATCAGGGAAAAAAAAGACAGAAGGATTAAGGTTTACATAGTGAAAAAACATTAAAACCAAATGGAAACATAACACAACTGAATTTTGAACAAAATGACAAAGTACATGATTGTTTGAATTTTTAATGACTTGGAAGTATTAATTCAGTGCGTCATGTTTGTTTTTCGTTAACTGTTTTTTTTTTTATATAAATCAGGCCGTCGGTTTTCTCGTTCGAATTAATATTGTTTCACATTTTGTCAAGTCGAGGCCTTTTATAGGTACCTATGTGGTATGGGTTTTGCTTATTGTTGAAGGTCGTATGTCATTTGGACTCTGGTGGATAGTTGTCTCGTTGTGAGCACACCAGATCTTCTTATTTACCATCAAATATTTGATCAATTTTACTTTAAATATAAAATAATGCCTAGAATAGATTGTTACCACGAGGCTGTTTCACAAATATGAAAATACTTTTCATCGAAACTTGGTGCGTGGTCTACTAAAAAATAGGGAGACATAACAACCGATAGAACACCAGAGTAGGTGTTTTACATAATGCTCGTCGTTTATAAAAGAGAAAGATGACACCAAGGGGGCATTCAAGAATCATAATTCCAATAAAAAAGACAATAACATGGCCACAAATTAAAAGAAACTTGACAAGATATTGATTTCAGTATGTATAACATGACCACATATGATTTACTTCGAGTAACAATAGGTACTTTTTTATGTACCATTTAAGTATTATATATATTGTATGCATATTAAATATGGTTACATACCGCCATGAATTTACAAAATCTGTAGTTGATGATATTGAAGTATTTGATCCTCTTGGTACCAGATCGTCTGATGAATCTTTTGTTTGGCTTACAAATCCACAGATACCCTCACTTTGTTCAATATCTAATGCAGAAGGTTTGAGTGTAATTGTTGGAATCCAGCTACCACTCACGTGAATACTAATTTCTGTGCCTATGGGGAGCGTGACCTTTTACAAACATAGAATTTATTGATTAATGGAATAACATGAATGAATTTGTTGATTTAGTAAAAAAACAAGGTTATTGTTCAAGATAATTTTACGAATCACAATCTAATGCGGTTTTACTATTTTTTCACTGTTTTGTCGGGTTTTATTATTTGGAAAACTAAAACTACAAATTGAAAGGATGAATATATGATAAATCCAAAACTTAGCAACAGTCACTCAACCAATCATTGTATGCCTGCTTTTTCATTCTCCAAAACCTAAATCTCTTTATTTCAAAATTTGTTTTTTAATTCTTAATTATTTCTACTACTGTTTGTGTAAAAACTTAAATTTTTAGGAATTCTTTAACAATGAATAAGCAATGATTAACATAATGACGAAAAAATATATAGGTATTGCTATACAGTTGTTACGGTCCAACATACTGTCAATATTTAGATTTTGGTAATGCACAAGGTCATATTTTTTCTCGGATGTCATAACATTAAATCCATTAGATGTGTACAGATTAATATTTCAGTCTGGGAAGCATGATTTATTAGTAGTTGTTATTTGCCTGAATTTGGCAATAGTGGTTTACCGATGTTCAAATCTTATAAATGGATTTGGAAGATAAACATCAAGGTAACAAACAAAAACTGAGGGAATTGCATTAACTACTAATGGAGCAAGACCGACTGCGTTCACAAGGTAAGCGTTTCCTGCTATGCATGCGTCACCCACCATGCGAATGAACGCTAAAACAAAATTTCATAAGTTGGGAATAAGAAACAATTGGAAAAACTACACATCGTACGACTTTTTTGTTTCTTGTATCAACGAATTTAAGACCGAGAAAACATGTAGCTAGTGAGTTGAGAAACCTATTCGTGATGATGACCGTAAAACTTATGTAGAGTCGATTATTCAGTCTTCCTTCCTAATAACTTTGTTGAAGGAGGTTTTTATGCTAGGAGCACACTCCTGTTACTGTGACTTGACTGTTAGTGTTGCTCTCCACCTAATGCAACTTATTCAAAGTTCTGACCAAATTGCAATTGTTTTATAAAACCAAACTGTTCAACTGGTCAGAAATTTGAACAAACTGCTGTAGAAAACCACAGTCAAGTCGTGAAAGTGCAAGGTGATAAAATAAAGCATACTTACAATCCTATCAGACTTTAATTCCACTTCAATGTTATTATGAAAAATCAGTCTAACAGTTTGTATAGAAATTTTATTGTTATTGTCATACTAAAGGTGATGGATAGAAATTTTGAATTGCTATAAAAATGTCCAGACTAAGCTTTCATACAATTTTTCTTTCGAAAAGTCTTTTATATTCAAAAGAATCAGACATCATTTGAATTAAAACATCTTATATTCAGTAAAATATATGTGAAATTACAATACGTTGTTTATAAGTTTTCATGGGAGATAACCTAAAACATTATTCTTTTGAATATAGAAGACTTTTCGAAAGAAAAATTGATTATCTCCCATGGAAACTTCCTAACAACGTATTGTAATTTTGTAAATTGTAAGACCTCATTGACAGTCAGAGAGAATCACGAGCATGTAAAATGCCAAAATAATAGTATCCAGAGAATGTATGACCATAAATGTTCATAAGTGTATAGCAATAATATTTTGTTGTATTCAAATTCATTGATAACAATTTTAATATTTATACCGACAAAAACAATACTCGAAGATATATTTCCAGTTTTAAACCAGTTACCTTTTAGAATAGAATTATTTAAACAATACTTTACATATATCCTCAACAATTCTTTTATGTAATACATTATCACGTGGCGTGCAATAACTGTGTCTATTTGCAAGTGCAAGGAATGAAGAAAAAACTTTATTATTAATCAAAATTGTGCGATGAATACTCCGAGACACTTTATTTATACATGAATTATCTCCCATCAAAATTGCACCAATGTCGTATGTAAACAAAATACCAACGTCAAGGTTTGGTAATTCGTCGAGTGCCGAAGAATCCAGGTTTGGAAATTCATCGTGTACTTTAATTTTTTTGTTATATATATGTTGAAATCTTAGACACAAAATAATTCTCTGACGTAAGTGTTTGACAATCTTTCGTGTGTGCCTACTACAGTAAGACCCGTTCTTCTTAACAATGTATCTCTAAGTTCATGATAATAAAATCATTCTAGCCCTTAAAAGTGTTCAATTTCCATTATTGCCAACCCTGAACAAATACTTCCATGTTGGATGAGCGCTTAGGAAATAACCTTTACGGATTGACAATTTTTTTCTGGAATGTTTTATATTCACTTTTTTACGGGCCATGATTGTATATTGTTGATTTATTTTATATCAGTTCTTGTTTGAAAAATATACACACTTTTTAACCTGACCAATTGTTTGAGAGTGATTCTTGTACAGATTGACTATTAATTACACATTGAATAAAAATAATCTGAACAAACCTTATAACCATTTGACGTTTTTTCAATGACCATGTGTTTATTATCACAAACGGCATATGAAATACTTGGATAATATCTTCCTGATGCATAAAACTCTGTTGCGATAACATCACACGTACGGATTACAAATAGAGAGTCGTGACTTCGAACTGCAATTCCACAGTTGCAGGATCCTCTCGCGCAGCTTGTTGTTAAAGTGTGTACCTGAAATATTTTGTTTCATTAACTGTTTCATGTTGAAATATATTGTTATTAGCCAATCAAATCATCCTTTGGTCAGTGAAGACATTTATTTGGATCTGATTATATTTAATATTTTTATCACCTGAAATCAATGGAACCTATTCAATCAAACCTAAATGATGACATAAGTTATCAAATTTCCATGTTTACCCAAATTTTAAAACTCCGTTCCCTTTCCGTTTGACGTAGACGTATATCCTCATCCTCAAAAAAAGTTGTAATTGAAAACTCATCCATTGTGAAATGTCTCGAGAGACTTATTTTTGCAGCAGTGCTCTTGTTTTTATGTCGTTTCAATAAACTAGATTTTATACTTAGTGAGAAATTTATCAGATGATACCGCTAATAAAAGGTTTCTTTTCTGCTGAAAGAGAAAATGGACAGACGATGAGGAATAATGCAAGAAAAGCCCTACTCTAGCCCTTTGAATACTAATGTGTACGATCTATAAATGGAAGTAAAGATAAACTAGACATTTTGTTGTCTGTCTATTATTTGTTTTAAACAAGAATATGGGTCCGTAAGAAACCGTGCTTACTTACACTATCGGGGTGAAATCGTGACATATAATTTGATAAGTTCTTCTTCAAAGCGTCATTGTATACTACTTTAACCTGGTACGGGACGGACGTACGGACATACCAGTAAAATAATTTCACCTACATGTACTACCGTAGGCGACCTTAAAAATGCAACAGCTTCAAACGAGGTTTTCCTCCGATTGGAATATACATATGGGTAAGATACTCATCTTACGAAAAATACTGTGGTCCATGTAGTTTTCAAATGTTGTCTGCAGCCGAAACAAATCAAAATTAATCTTCTTCCGTATGCATATTAGGACAAATAAAATATACGCGATTGTTACGACATATCTAAATAGTGATATAAAAACTAAAGGCTCTAAAGAGCCTGTGTCGCTCAACTTGGTCTATGTGCATATTCAACAAAGGACACACTCCAACATTGTAGACGAGAATAGAATTCATGACAAGTATCTCTGTTTTGTTAACGTTGATCTTGTATTGCTGAGCATTTAGACTATTTAGTTTCTCTCTATCTTCTTTAGTTTTTACTCAAAACACAAAAGAGGGTAAAAAAATCCTCATTTAAGGGCAATCGCTCCTATTAAGAGTGACAGTCTACTAACTATATCGGCAAAATTTGACTTGTAAGTACGTACATCTTGCTTTACTGATAATTTTTGTGATTTATAGTGTCTATTTATCTATTATAATTTTAATCATATAAGGCAAAACGCAAAGAAAAAAAATTGGTTAAAGTCGTCATAAAAGGGCAATAACTCTAATAAGAAGTCAACTGACGATTTCAACCATGGGATTTAGTTTAAGAACTTGTCTTGCTGATCATTTTTGCAATTCAAAGTTTCTCTCTATCTATTTTAGTGTTCAAGATAATAGGCAAACATGGAAAAAATGGTAAAATTTGTCATTTAAGGGCAATAACTCCTATAAGAAGTCGTCTGGCTGTTTTGAAGTATATGAAAAATTGGTATAGCTTAATATTCTGGACATTTTTGCTCATGTCAGATTTTTCTCCAGTTGTAACGGTTTTCATAATAATAGACAAAACTTGCATTTTACCCCTATGTTCTATTTTTAGCCATGTCGGCCATCTTGGTTGGCAAGCGGGGTCATCGGACATATTTTTTGAACTAGAAACCTTAATGATGATTGTGGCCAAGTTTTTCTAAATTTGGCTCAGTAGTTTCAGAGGAGAAGATTTTTGTAAAAGTTAACAGACGACGACGGACAACGGACGCCAAGTGATGAGAAAAGCTCACTTGGCCTTTTAGGCCAGGTGAGCTAAAAATGAGAATATTTGGTAAGCTGACCGAGTTTTATCTAATCTTTATCTGTAGTTCATTATCGCTCAGCGAGGTCATGCTAAAATAAGGCAAAGAGAGAATGCACTCAATTGTAATTGTCGACAACACGTTCGTAAATTGTCAAAACATTGCAACATAGCTAATGCTTCGCGGAGTGACTTTTGATATGTCATTCCCAAACAGAGAATCTCATAGTTTAAAAGTCCAATCACTTTGAGACAGTTGTTAAGTTTATCGATTTTTGTCATTTCTATTTTTCTGTAAAAAACTCCATTTGCATGTCTGAATACAAACACCTCCCATTTTTATACTTATTTCATAAAGTAAAAGAATTTAAAGAAAGCTAATCTTAATAAAAACAAGCAAACAATTATATTGTATCATGAAAAATGTAATAATTATGTATTATGTTTTGATTTAGATAAAACAAATATAATTTTCAAAAAGGCCGACGAGCCCGTGTTTTCCTGCATTAACTATTGATGTGTACTCACCCAATAGGGATACTTTTTATGTCTGTACAAAATAAATTCCCCTGAGCCATAATGCCAGAATCTGTGGCCATCAGCAGTTCGATATATCGGGTCATTCCATGTACCACAGGTGCGAGATGTCACCGCAGAGTCATGATCAGACACTACCACCTAAATCAAAGGGAGTATAGTAAATGATTTCAAATATATGCAGACCATCAAATACCATGTTTTGTCTGAGTCGAACTGCCTTTATATATGTACTCAATACTTGTATGTTGAATTTGTAGTGTTATAACTCAAACAATAATTGATTGACCTCAAGAGCTCTATACAATAAAGCCCATTTTGCATTTCATTCAATAGTTTCAAGTCATTTGGCTTATATTACTAACTATCTGAGATTTCAAAGTTAGGTAGCGACAGTTATTCAAAATAAATGTACTGCAAAGCATGACGGACTTGATATGCTCCCTTCGGAGATCATAAATGACAAAAGGGTTGATTTGGGTCTATACTTCTATACCATTGTCCAACCGGTCGTTCACGAATCACTAGCATGTTCGCGTGAGTAGGTTGAGCTCAGCGTAATACTGAGTAGTCTGCATTATCAAAGCGCTTTAGGAAAGGAATATTTGCTGAACAATCGGACGTAAAAAATTGATTGACGCGAGTCTTCTTTAAAAAAAAATGTGGAATGAAGACTTTCAAGAATTCAAGACATTTTATCTACTGTTCTTGCTATACATGATAGATACATTGAGATTATTTTTACAATATAGTATGTTTTGAAATTGACATTCTATATAATAAAAAGAATGATGTTGTGTTTAGCATTGGTTACAAAGTGCACTCCATTTCGGGTCATGCATTATTTATTCAACATTGGCTACTAATTGCAAATAGCAGGAGTCGAGTTCTTTATATTAAGCCTTGGTTACTATTTTTGCATAGTAAGAACAAAAAATAATAGAGATATGGTCGTGTTTAGGTGTTTTTTTATTCAAATTTATTAAACCTTAGTATGGGTTTTTTTTTTGTATAAAAAAGAATAAAATATTTGTACTATTTCATTTAACAATCAATTGCCAGTCGATGGTTTCAAAGTTTATTAACCACCAGTCAATAGTTTCAAAGGCTAATTAACCGGTAAATTGATTTGAATTTCCTAAATTTGTTCATACTTCTTTTTCATTGGGCAAAAGGACGTCATTGAATATTTGCGTTGCTTGGCCTAGGCTTTTTTTTTTTGCATGGTTAGGTAAAATACTTAGATAACTGATAAATGCAAGCGTCTGTCGTTGTCATTTTCTAGTATTTTTTCAAATAAATAAATTACTAAGCAGGAAAACGTTTAAAATAAGAAGAAAATCTACATGAAAAATGGCATTTTTATAGAAATAAAACATAACAAATGTATGACATAGATCTGTCGTCGCCTTCTTCATCCGTGAATACTTTGATAATATATTATAAGTTACCGGTAATCATATGCCTTGTCATTTTAACATAAGGATCCCTGCTATTGATTACTGTAAATTTGATACTAATAAATATCACAAGGAAAAAATGTCTTGTCATAATCATATGTGCATGTATAAGTGATTATTTTTTTTCAGATAGTATACTAGTATTTGGATTTTTTAGATAGTGTTTTCCGGTATAATACATGTTTTGTAAAACACTTAATGACTGGTTATGAGGATTATATCAAGTTTGTTGTCTCTTTGATACCAACTACTGTGCTCGCTTTCGTCTCGTGAAATATTTAATATCTCAGGAACAACAAACTTGCTTTTATCAATTAGTCAATAAGTGTATCATATTACCTGAATATCTGGTATATTAACTGTGTTCCAAACACCTGAGAGATCTGTTACGCTGTTTGCTCCTGTTTTAATTCGAATGTTTCCCGTCCTATCAAATGAATTGTAAACATTGTCAACGTATCCAGTAACATTTAAATAAACAGGATCGTTCCAGCTCGTCGTGGAAAATGTTACCCCACAATCCTGTGTTTCAAAGGCTAATGACTGCGGTTCGATGTTTGTTGTGCATGTTTCCTCTGGATTATTTTGATATTCTGGCTGCGATACTTTCAGAGTGTGAGTGCACTGTTTCTTGATAACATCCGATGATCCAATGCAGCCGACGGGAACTGAGGACCTAAATGGAATTGCTATTTCTTGTCCTTCTTCTATCTGATAATTGTAACTTTCAGGCTGAAACATATTTAAATATGCTATTTTTCACATTGTAAAATATTTTTTAAAATGATTTTTTATAGCAAGGGTTGGTAATGATAAGTTTGGATAAAAAAGACTGAAACTTTGTAGAGTTTTTAAATGAGGGATTGGTTCGTTAGATAATATATATTTCTTTTTCTTTTTAAGAACACCCCGTTAGTCCCTTGATAGCGTGCTCTTCTCGAATGTGAGAGGTCTTGGGTTCGATCACAAGCCATATCGAAAAAAAACTTAAAACTTGGTATATGCTGCTTTCCCCGCTGACCATTCGGTATTTAGGAATAAAAAAATAAATTGTCAGGTTAGGGTGACATGTCTTCCTATGGACTGTGATCTTGTGAACTACCACCTGAAAAATCCGGTTTTTGAGACAATTTTGCATATACAGGAAATAATTTCAGACCCGTGCTTAATGCACGTTTGGTGTCTTATTCTTATATACTGAGTGCCAATAATAATGCAACCTATGTATGTATTAGGTATAAGTTAATAAAAATTGGAACTGGCAGATCTTCTTAATTAGAAATCGACTCTGCTAAAATTTGAAGTACATTGTATAATATTACTACAGAACATTTCCAGCTATTTTCAGGGCTTTTTCAATTGTCTTAATTTAACATATTAAACGGTAAAAAATTCTTAAAATTTCTAAAAATTTCAAAAAATTTCTGAAAAAAAATTGATTTAAGCCTTTGGATGATATTCCTTCATAATGGGACCTAATGTATAACAAAGGTTATCAAACAGGAAATGGAGATTACAGATTTTCATTTGGTCCTGTCTAATCACAATTGGCTGAACATTTTTTTTCAAAAGAGTTTTGATTTTGAATCCTATGGGATTTATTCCAAAAGGGACTTGGAATTGTGCACTCAGTATATTGTTTAAAAGAGAGAGGTATGTTGTTGAGAGAGATGGAGAGAGAGAGAAGTTAGAATAAAACCTAACCTACATAATAAGGTAAATAAACATTTTTAAAGAAATGATTTTAGTGTGTAAATATGTTTAGAATTAGGGTTCTGTAGAAGGAGTAACTTTACTTTCGTATACAATTACAAAGCTTTATGAGTGCCTTTGTTTTTTTTTTAAATGAAACAGTGTGTTAGATTTTAAAACATTTTGTCTGAGTACTAGTTCATTTTGTATGAACCTTCTCCTTTCATCTTTTTAAGTCAGGAAAACGAAAATATAGCCATAGCCGTCTCCGATATCTTCATTATTACATATAAAACACCTTTGTTCATTTCAGTCAATATTATACCACCTCCCCTTTTTTTATTGCCAGTGCATGATTCGAAGTTCGGAATTTACAAAGTGTATATTTATCTAAGTCATTGCTAGTATTGAAAATTTTTAGGATTGTTCTATAAACACGAATTCCAAATTTGTTTAAACTGGTCATTTTTTTTTTAAATCAAGTGTGTTACATATCAAGGCATGGTGTAGTACTTTTTACTGCACGCGTCCCAATAATAAGAATTCTTGTAATATTTGATAGATGTTTAATAGAGCATGGAAAAACGAACCATATAAATTACTAGTAGTTAAATCTCACCGTGAGAACAACAATACAAAATCTGTATGCCTAGCTTTTTTTTTTATCTAATTGTTATTTCAATTAAACTCTTAAACTTGGTATTTTTTTTATCATCATTTTATTTGACAAAATTGCAAATTTTAGCACGAATTGCTTCAAGCAATACACAAAACTTAAAAGAGCCTACAGATAAAGTCAAAACCATTTACAATAGAAAGTTATGATTGAAGTGAAATCCTATGATATTGGCAAGACAACGTTAACATTAAAAAACTCGAGTAACATATTCAAGAGATAGAAAAACTAATTAAAGACTGTCACATTTTCAGATTTAAAACATATGACAATGAATATAATTATGTAAAAGTTAATTCTCCCCGGAAGTAAAAGTTGTCCCCCAGACGCCTAGATAATCAAGTCCATGACCATAATTTTAGCAGCCTGCAAAATATTCATGACATGACTTGCGTTCGGTAAGTGTAGTAAGAAAAAAGTAAAATAACAAAAATACCGAACTCTAAGGAAAATTCAAAACAAAAAGTCCCTTATAAAATGGCAAGGTCAAAAGATCCAACACATCGAACGAATGGAAAACAATTGTCATATTCCTGACTTGCTACAGACATTTCCTTGTTTAGAAAATTGTGGATTACCGCTAGCTAGCTAAACCTCTCACTTGTATGACAGTTGCATAAAATTCCTTTATATTGACAACAATGTGTGAACAAAACAAACAGACAAAATAGGTAAAAAAAGTCAAAAATTGGGCTACAGCAGTCATCAGTGTGTTATAATCCTAATCACTATAAAAACAAACAACTATGTCAACAAAGAAAAACAAAATGGCATATAGACAGAGCATATATGCAAAAATGAAAGAAAAGAATACAAAAAATGACCATAGCACAATGACACAATGGCGGGATGCATACATGTAAATACCGAGCCACACCAAAAGGATATTACCACAATGGAATAAACTGTGAAGGTTAATAATATACCAAAACAAATAAAAGAACACTATAACACGTAATTAAGACGAATAACTTTATAAAGTTGATACGGTATATTTATCAACAAGGTCTTGGTAACGTCCGATGAACTTTTTTTAGAAAAAGGACGAGACGTTCTTTGACATAACACTGGTTCATCATTTTTCTACTCAAACACTGCTGACGTTTTATAAAGTCTAAGTAGCTGCTGCAAGCTCTTGAATACCGAATGAGTTGGGAAATGTATATGCAGATGATGAAGTTGGTACATTGCTGCTTAGGTGGGGGAAATTGATAATTTCAAAATTAAAATCGTCTCGTTTGTCATAGGGTCTTGTACTGAGATGACCGCTTTTTTCGAATTCAGTGCATAAGTCTAAAAATGAAACGGAGAAAGCCGTGTCTGTTGTTTCTTTAATTTCTAGTTCTTGAGGATATATTAATGGAACCCAATCAGAAAACTTTGGATTGTTAATGGAAAGAACATCATCAGTATATCTGAATGTGAAATTAACTGATCCGACTCATATGTAGACAAGAAGAGGCCGGCAACGAGAGGCGCACAGTTCGTTCCCAGTTCCCATAGGAATGCCGACAATTTGTTGAAAAAGTCTACCTCCAAATTCAGCAAATATGTTGTCAATGAAAAACTCGAGCACACTGATGATCACATGTTCCTCGGTGAAGCATGTTTTACCTTTTTATTCATTATTAACAAAATATGCCGTATGGTATCTCAAAGCAATAGATTTATAGCTTATGCTACCATTTTTATATAGAAAAGAATTGTGGATTATTTCTTTTAGAGGATTTTTCCATTTGACTTGGGGAATGGTGGTATAATGTGTTGAAAAATCAAAGGTTTTGATAGAATTGATTTCAGAGAAAGATTGAGATTTAAGATTATTCAGAAGTTCTTTAGGGTTTTTTAGAATCAACATATGGTTAATACCACTACGCGAGTAATCAGTTACACAGTTTCTGAAGACCCGCTTTTACTGCGGACTGTCAATGTAATGGACAATTCCTTTGTAGAACATGCAGATGAGCCGGCAAAGTACCGTTGTTTGTACGGAATTTTATGAAGCTTAGATATCCAATACAAACAAGGTAATTCCTCAGATATGCTGTTCAATGTAATGTTCATTGAAGCCATGAAGGACTTATGATTCGCCAAAATCTCATCCTTGCCCAATTTTAATGATAATGTTTTTGTATGAGGGATTACCTGAGTGCTCATTTATTCCTTATTCTTTTACAAGACACTCGTAATAGTACGATTAACATACAAAAACAATATTATTTGAAGCTTTGTTCGCAGGAAAAACAACATATTTATCGTGAAGAGATGATAAACATTTCACAGCTACTTCGTCTCTGAATTTGGACTTTGGTCGATCATTTACACAGTTTTTCAGCTTTTGGATTCGACGTTTTATCAGAGAATAGCTGATAGCTTTAATTCATTCTGACAAAGTGCCCAAATTGATTTCTTCTTGTTTAGCCCATGCTGTATCGATTATTATAATACAAAACGTTTTCTGTTTATAAATGCTATTTCCATCATTAAATGGGTGTCTTCCTCGAGGTTCGCGTTTACTTAACAATAATAAGAATAGAACGGTTACGTAAAACCGAGTAACACCAATATTTTTTTCTGTGAATTAAGAAAAGAATCTCAATTGGAAAAGCTAGCTTATTTTATTTAAACAAAAACAAAAAATAAAATCTGCACACATGCTTCTCGTGACCGGTAAAGACACATTCCATATTGAATACAACAGAGTTCTTTTTAAATTAACATGCTGAAGGGATTTTTTTTTTATTAAATTACTGTTTACAGAACTATACAGTATTTATACCTCAAACTCAAAATTACTACAAGTCTTATATGGGCCTTTTTAAAAAAAATGTCCATTTTTGACAACCGGAAAAGGAAAAACAAAATGTTGAGAAATAAGTGATTTCATTGTACATTTCAATACTTTAACATCAGTATAAACTAAATACAAAATATGCAACCTTAAACTGAACGGTAAGTTTGACAACAACTCTGTAAAAGTGAACATGGTGTACCAAAAGTTCCCCTTCGCAACGATGTTTTAAGGCTCTACCATGTTAAAAGATTAGTATTCAAAGGTATGTTTTTCTTCAAGAATCTGTTAAAATAAATGATTGTATACGGTTTAACTATTTGATTTGCAATTATAACTACTAGAAAATATTACAAGCCGTTTTTTTAAAGATTCACAAATGTCCACTGCGAACCTATATATGTCCCCCATGAAACGCTCTGTGTCCACTACGCAACGGATTGTGTCCACTTCGAAACGAAATGTTGGGTAGCGGACCGTTGCGCAGTGGACGTATTTACATATTAGCAGCCATTGTTGTTACACGCGGTCTCTCAGATACATGTTTTTATGATTATTGTGTTACATTTTATTTCATAAACTCCACACGTTTTTTTGTGATTTGAGGTCAACATTTCTTACAAAAAGACGTTGCAAAGTGGACAAGTAAAAAAGAACGATATCAATTGATCTTGCCAATTGATTAAATGCAGACGAACTATATCATCAGCATCCAAAGATAACAGTCATTTTATTAAATGAGGTTGTATTAGTGGCAAGTAAAAGGAAAGACTACAATCTAAATAAAAGAATTATTATAATTTTGCCAACTGTTTGTTGTCGTTGCGAAGTGGACATTTTTTCATGGACGCCACTTAAAAAGTAACTAGCACAAATCTATTTGAACTTATATAAATATTTGAATACTTTTAGTAATGTTCAGATGTAGCTCTATGACAAAACATTGAAAAAGGAGCAAAAAAGATTGGTAAATTGTATGAAATTTTGAAAATTTGAATAAACTTTCAAATGTGGATAGGGCGTTTTTGCTGTTTTTGAGCTTTTTGGTCTGATATTTTTAGAGAGTCCCTACCACAAGGCAGACAAAAAGTGTTTTCGTTGTCTTTAATAAGTACAATTTATAGACTGAGACAAAAACAAATATATATATATATATATATAATTTTATCACAGTTTAAGCCCTGGACAGAGAAAGTGGACATTTTTTTAAAACGCCCATATAGGACCGAGTTCTACCATATTTAACAGATCAGACAAAAGAGAAGTATTACACTTGTGAAAATAACATAAACACGAAAACTCTCATGATTATTTCAGCTTCACTCTAATGGTTTTTACTGCCATGTATAACACGAGGGTGAAAATACCAGAACAGGATCTACTTGTCCCTCTATGTACCTTAGTTTGATAATTTTGCTCAGTTTTGATTTTTCTGTATTATGTTTACCAGAATTGTGTTTATTTTGGGGATGGTGTCTCTCCATTTACAAATTATGGTTTTTGCCTAGATATCTTCGCTTCTTGTATAGTTGCTTTTTTAAGAAAAGGGGTTTAAATTTGCACTGCTTTAGCTCAAAGTAGTTTACCTTTACACCGGCTTCAAATAGCTCACTATAAAAATATGGCCCTGGAACAGAGTTTGCATCCAGTCTTGCACGAACAGCACATTTTACCTACAAAAGAATAATAGCCAAAATCTCATAACTATGTCCAATTGGTTCTCTAGCACATTTAAATAGTCAGTAAACTCATTTACAAGATCTTATGACAGGCACAGGAACATATGGCGATGTAATAATTATTGTAAGCAGCCGCCCCCTTTCTTTCGGCCAAAAAATATTTTTATGGGAAAACTTACAATCAAAAAAAAAAAGTACATACATCACTGAATTCTGTATACCATTAATAGCTGCATAGAAGACAACAAAAACACATGTGCATGGAAAATTCTACAAAGTCAAACCGTACAAAAGAATGCTTACTGACGCCAATTTTATAGTAAGTCTATTCGTGTATGGAGTGAAATGAAGTCTCAAGTTTGTTCTCCATATTAAGGAGTGAAACAACCAACCAATTTATTCACAGTCTTACTAAACTCGGAACGATAAATAACTTAATGCTCTGCATAAACATAACCTTCCCCTAACCCTTTGACAATTGTGAAACAGCACAAAACATTAACAAAATGTAAAAATCGGTTTAAAATGACCTATCTCATTAAATTAACACGACTAATGTCTTAGATTGCGGACGCATATTATTCCGAGAATGAAACCATTAAAGATAAAAACATCTAACCAAATATCAATATCTACAATTATATACTTATTCATAAACAAACTTCATTGGAAATCTCACAATATGTGCGTGATTGGGTAGACTAGAGACGATAAAGAGGTTGATGTATCAGATTCTTGCCTAGTGTTGCAGACCGTACTAATGAGTCGATTAGTTGCGGTCTCCTAGGTGTATACCCCGTTTTTTTATATATATATATATAAGTACACAATTATCAAGGCGACATGAATCACCTTCATACTGATTCTTGTATCCATAATACGTGTATCTCAAAAGAGTATACGTGTTTAAAAACGCTATTGACGAATTTATTAGTGTTGCATCTTACTAAAATCACTCGAGTAAAAGGGTATTTTGAAATGATTTTATCTGTACACTGTTTGAGCATATTTCTTTACGTTTATATTTTACATACCACCATATTTATTTGATAGTTCCCCACCCAGTCGTTTGGACGCAACAAAGCTTGACCGATGTTAGAGAACTCAAGCCGTCTGTGTGTAACTACAGACTGGTCATTTATAAACCAATACACATCATAAACATAATTTTGTCCAGAAACTTCAGCAAACGAGCATTTAAACACTGGCTCTAAGCTAGGTCCTAGAGCAGGATTCAAGATAGCACCTTCCGCTAATTCTGCTTGAACAAGCGATACAAATGTTTCAGGTGGTACGTCAGCTGAAAATATGAAAATAATAAAATACTTTGAGGTTTATTTTGAATAATAAATCATTGTGTCCTTTAAACCCAGAAAGCCACTAACTTTTTATACTTCATCTGCAAAACCCTTCCTTTTCTTATTGAAAACAAATTAGCAAATCACAAAATCCTTGACACACAACTTTTCTGGGCACCACCTCCCGTAAACACACACAACCAAAAGCCTCTTGCATCGCAACTTTTTTTAAATAGCAAAAACCTCTGATGAGATATTAGCATTATGGATATGGGGTTTTTGTAAATAATAATTAGGACACAAACAATTGGTGATGAAATATGGAGATATACTTACATGTAATAAGCGGACAGTTTTTTTTAACGACTTTTGTATTACATTCAAGTTATCACAAAGCAACTTAAGTACAGTGCCAATTTTTGAGATATAATTGAACTAACAGAATAATATTTAAAAACCATGTATGACTGAACTAATTATAAACGTAAATGATATTGTTAATCGTTACTTCAGTAATTTGAGACGATTGTGATATGTTCTGACATTTGAATAGTGTACATTTCCGAAATTTTACTGTATTGTATATATATTATTTGTACGTCTTAAATTCAGTCCATATTTATATCGTTTCTACAGAAAAACTGTTAGCCTTCTATACATGTATACTATTTATCGCGTATAACTGTTTTAAAAAGAGACCTCCATAAAAGTTAATATCAGAACAATTTATTTATTTTTAATTTCGGTTATGTTTCTCTAGTTAATTCAAAAAAAAGGTCAAGACTCTCAAAAACATTTCTAAAAACCTTTAATTAGCATTTAAAATGGTAGGTCAAATCCAGTGAAACTTTGATGGTATGTTCCCTCTCATGTAACAATGGGAAATCTGCCATTAAAATTTTGGAAATGGTCACCGTTACCATGGAAACAGCAAAAAATGTCAAAAATTTCAAAATGCTCAAAACTCATTGAAACTTAATATGAATGTTAACTGGCAAGTGCAGACGAGATTTTTGACTTTGGATTTTTCAAAATGGCCACTGTTACCATGGAAACAGCAAAAATGTGTAAAATTTCAAAATGCTCCAAATGTCCTGAAATTTTACAGAAAGATGTATAGCCACACATATATGTGCATTCACTGTTAAAAATTTTGGAAATGGCTGCCTCTTAGTGGCAATGGGGGAAGGGTGGCATCCGCTATTGCTTGGAATATCAATTCTAGCTAGATATTTGCTGTTTGTATGACGTTCAAGAGCGATACGAACACATTAATTTCTTTCATTATAGACATTTTTTTCTACTGATGTTCTACATGTTGTGGAATTTACGAAAATATTTACACCATAATTAGAATAACTTAGTTATTTTTGTGATCATGCACTAATTACAAAAAGGTGTTTGAATGATTGACATGATTGAAATGAAACCCTAAGAATTGATTATATTATAAAACTCGTAAGCTGAAACTCGGAAATCTGAATGTACGTACCTCACAGAACTCATTAGTTTTCTATTTTAACCGCGATTATTACAGTTTTCTTCTATGAATGCTATGGCTTCTATCGTAATAGAGAGGCGAAAGATACCAAAGGGACATTCAAACTCATAGGTCAAAAATAAACTGACAACGCCATGGCAAAAAAGAGAAAAAGACCAAAATACAAACCACATTACACAAAACAGGTGTCCACAAGGGTAAGCAGATCCTGCCCCACATGTGGCATCCGTCGTGTTGCTAATGTAAGTACAAAACCGGTGATAATTCTAATTCGGAAGGTCATATTCGGGGATAAGAGGACGGAATTGAGATAACGACAATTGGAACATATCCATCCATATTCCATAACGGGCAACCAACTCGTAATGGCGTCCGTAAAATTAACGAAGGGGTGATCCCAACTTCACAACTAGAAACTCTTGATTTAATAACTTCCTTATGAGCAGCAAAACTCTATCAAGCAAATTATGATAGGAAATTCAAGCCCTGAAATATCGTAAACTTTACAAAAGTGTTGTTATTTTCTTCATTCAATTCCTTAGAATTGCCCTTTTTAATTTTATGTAATATTTGCAATCTGTTGTTGTGAGGATAAACCTATTTAGTTTCAAAGAGAAATGCAAACCAAAATCAAAGAAATAAGGTGTAAAATCCAAAGGAATTTTAAAAGGATAATAGCATTAATGAATATATATCATCGTCTTTTAATAAAATAAATGAGATATATGCACTTTTTTACTTTATTTTTGTAACAGTTATTATGACTGAGACAAAGCTTACATGTATGATACTCTTTTTTAGGAGAATTTTTAAGAAAAATGGTGATTGCAGACAGGACCTAACAACCCTATATTGCAATTACTTTACTGTCTTATATTGGATTTTTGTGACTAAGTATTGTACCCCAATTTTTGACGTTTTTACTTATTATGTCTGTTTGATTTGCTCACACATAGTTGTCAATATAATGGAATTCAATGCGACTGTCATACAAGTGAGAGGTTTAGCTAGCTTTAAAATCAGGTTTAATCCACCATTTTCTACATAAGGAAATGCCTGTACCAAGTCAGGAATATGACAGTGTTTTCAAATCGTTAGATGTGTTTGAGCTTTTGATTTTGCCATTTTACAAAGGAATTTCGGTATTGAATTTCCCTTGGAGTTCGGTATTTTTGTTATTTTACTTTTTTCCAACCTCAAATACAATATTGGTTTACGTTTCAGAATCCTTGGATTATAAAAATTAGGATTCATTTTGAAAATTACACTTTTAAGTTACAGATTTAAAACTGTGAATATAAAGACTCAAAGTTTCTTTAATTTGTTTAAGACTATTTAAATTTACTATGATTTTAGTATTATTTAACGATACTTTCCTCTTATCCAATTTTCTTCTATGTCAGTTCACAAAAACTCATCATAGATACCAGGATTGAAATTGTGTACGCCAGACTCGCGTTTTGTCTACAAAGACTCATCATAGATACCAGGATTGAAATTGTGTACTCCAAACTCGCGTTTTGTCTACAAAGACTCACCAACGACTCTCGAATCAAAGTACGAAGTTGTAGAGCATTGAATGACAGAATGGCTGTCTTTGATTGTCGAAATAATTGGTTATAGTGCGACTTTAATGAAATAGGCGACGAGTACCACTATATTTTAATTTGTAACTTTATAAGTTCTTAAAGAATCAAATTGTTACCAAAATATTGTCAGAAAAATACTCAGTGATTTTCAACAACTGATAACTTTGTATTAGAAAGCCTTTCAAGATTTATTTAACTTGTATTATCAAACTTCTTCCAGCTTGTTTTGTTTAAGTTGTGTCTATTATGCAACTTAAATACTTTCCTTGCTGCAAACAAGAATTGTATTTAAACATGATCCTTCGGTTGAAATGTAAAGACTAATTCGTTGTCAAAATTTATACTGTTTACTAAAGTGGACTTTTGTGTGATACGGCAAAACTATGTTCTATTGTTTCGGCCAATGTATAGAAAGTTCAGTCTTAGCAAATAAATAATGATAAACAATAAGGTAAAAACAAAACATGCATTAACTTACATGAACACCCAGGTGAATATCCTGTTTCGGAATACTCTCCATCGGGGCATTCCACCTCTGTCCCTAAATGTAAATTAGTAGATATGTTATAAGCGTCAATGAAACATCGACCAATCACGAAAATGAACATATTCGACAGGAACTTGCAAACACAGTAAATATTTGGGTAGAGACATGTTCATGCATGCGGCACTTTTTTGTTGTTTTTTTTATTTTTTCAAATATTAATATTTTGACAAACAAAATACTAGTAATTCATTTAGAATATAACTGCATTACATTTTAAAACATAAATTTTACTGTCGCAAATTGGGTTTAACTAGTAACGCTCTGTGTATGCTTCGGAATAAAATATACTTTGATGACAAAAACTTGATTTGCGGATAAAAATGTGACTGCTTTGTTCAGCTTTAAAGAAGATGCATAACAATGCAATCCCGGATTAAATATAAATTAAAAACAAGGGCAGAAGATATAAAAATAGCGGCTTCTTTTAGTTACACACATATCTACCATATATATTTCCTTATTAAAATATATGATGTCGTCAAATTGAATTAGTTTTTTTCTCTTCAGCCCGCCATAAATCAGTCAGCATAAGAGTTTTTTTTTATAATTTTCATAATATCTATACTAAATAGTATGGTCACACAATTTTCCATAGTAGGTATTCTTCATTAAATGGTCATATGTGGATTTGAATGTTGGAGAAGTATACATACTTCCTCCAGTACTTCAAGTTACTTACTCCGATGCATACAAATAAGCACACGTGTGTACTTCCTCCAGTACTTCAAGTTACTTACTCCGATGCATACAAATAAGCACATGTGTGTGGTGAAGTAGTATGTACGGACCTCACATTTTGGGGATATTCTTTTTTAAGAGATAAAATGTTCGTAAGTAAAAAGTAAAAAGTTTGAATGTGATATTACTCTTGTTGACAGTTGATTCTTGAAAACTCGTCTACATTTAGAACAATAGACTCACTTAAATGAAATGGTTTAAAAGAAGACAATTATAATAAAATGTATAGATTATCTACTCTAATGTAAAAAAAACATGTTCAACTTTGTTTTATCACCAGATGAAAAGTTTGATTTTTTTTGTATCTTACCAAAACAATATGCCGATTTTGTAAGCTGGCTGCTTAGTAAATTGTAAACAAGAAAATCACCAGGACACCTTCTGATGTCGATATTCCAGGTGGACTGACACACATTCGTTAAAGTTTGAATGCATACAGATTGTGACACTTCAGAGTTTACATCTGTTGGTAGGGTACCTAAAAGAAATGAATCCTCTAAAACTGTCAAGTTATGTAATAGTAAATTTTCTTTATCAAGAGGTATTTGTTTTCTTTCTGATATAAGAAATTCTTGATTGCTACCGTCTTTTTGAATTTGCCTGTATGTTCCTTAATCACCCTTGTCTAATTCTGTTTATAAATTCTGATCAATTCCAAAATAGTAAAAATTATTCGATATAACTTACTAATATTATAGTTTGTTTGAGGTTGAAAAAATTATATATACCCTTAATCATGCATTGTTTATAGAAGCATATGTTCTCTTTCTAAAGTATTATATAATGTACATACCATTTAACCATATTGGGTACCACGAGCCACATCTGAATGTCCCAGGCGCTGCAGTAGGAATTTCTTCTCCAGCAACACTTACAATTCTGTACCATCCAGGATCAAGTCTGTCATCACTTATTGCTATGTCATTATCCAAGTCAAGAGTATACCCTGCAGACCTTTTAACATTGTCTAAAGTTGAATAACTTGCACATGGATCTGTAATTAGATTTTTAAGGACATACATGTACATTTTTTAAACCTAACAAAGGAGGATCAATGTAGATGAAGTTGTACAGGACAGAAGGGCATACGATACAGTTTTTATCTCACGGTGAATTTTTGACGAAAATTTGCATACATGCTATTTTTTACCTAGTCAATTCGAATATGTGATGAAAAATATACCTGCATGTGCTACTTTGAGGGATAAATGGGGTAGAAATTTTGGACATTAACTCAAAATTTCGATTTCTTGGACATTTTCTAATTTTTGAACAGACATACCTAACTTTTTTGTTTCAAAAGATAATCACAAGCGGGTTTTTGTAAAATATTTGAAATATCATCTTGTTACATAAATATACTCTAATATAGATTAGACCGTTGGTTTTCCCGTTTGAATGGTTTTACACTAGTAATTTTGGGGGCCCTTTATAGCTTACTTTTCGGTGTGAGCCAAGGCTCCGTGTTGAAGACCGTACTGTGACCTATAATGGTTTACTTTTATAAATTTTGACTTGGATGGAGAGTTGTCTCATTGGCACTCATACCACATCTTCTTATATCTATCTAAGTTTGTGTAAAATTTCTCAGGAAATAATTCATTTTTATGATTTTGGAAAAAAACTGGAATATTTTGCAGTATATTTATTCATTTTGAAAAAAAATTCATCGCTGATTTCTTTATAAAAATTGGTACAAATAATCGTCATACAAAATCAAGCCAAATGTCATTTTAAAAAAGAGGGGTCCATGTACTCGTTTTCAAGCTAATGATTAAAATCATTTCGTCAACGTAGCGTAGCAAGGAAGACGTTACCACTGTTTCGGAGACCCAAACTCCGAAATAGTGGTAACTTCTTCCTTCCTTCTAATTTCGGGTTAAATTTTGACCGAAAAAATTTGAAAGTCAAATTTTTTCGGTCAAAATGTAGCCCGAAATTGGTCAAATAGTTTCAGGAATTTTTTTCAATAAATGTAAAACAGACTATGAAAATATCCAAAATGTTATGTTATGTGACGACAAGAAGCTTTTCGGATATTCCAAAATGAGACAACAGCTGTTTACCGATGTTCTTAACTAGTTAACCCATTAAAAGACTCAAGATTAATATCGCATTATGATAGTTTAAATTATATTCTACATACCGGTCTGGGCAAACGTAATATCAATTTGTATAAAAACTAAGAAAAAATATACTGTGCACATGTACATTTTCCGTTAGCAATACAAACATTCAGTCTTTATAATAAGTTAAAAGTCTACGCAATGCTAGTTGAACACCAAATTCTGGATTTTCCAAAGTTTAAGACCAATAAGAATTAACTTCCTGGTAAAGTTTTTAAAACTGATTCATTCATTAATATAGCATTAAAACGTTTCTTTTTTTTTTTGTAACATAATTGATATTCAAATGTTGTTTCATATAGATATAATTGAATGAGAACCATAATGGTAAAAACAGTATAAAAAATACGAAATAAAACTCCATAATGGACAGCTCTGTTATTTACACTAAACCAATAGACATAATTTGTTATTTAAAGCGATTCAGATGGTGCGCATACAAGAGACAAGAGACTATGGCAAGCAGTGTTACTATTTATTCTAACTTCAAGATATCTAATTAACTTTATAAGATAACTCATATAGTTGTTAAGATATCGTATATAGTTTATAAGATATCTTAAATAGTTTATAAGATATCTTATATAGCTTATAATATATCTTATATAGTTTATAAGATATCTTATATAGTTGTATGTTAAGATATATTATAAAGTATATAAGATATATTACAAAGTATATAAGATATCTTACAAAGTATATAATATATCTTCTAAAGTTTATAAGATATCTTCTAAAAGTATATAAGATATCTTATAAAGTTTATTAGTATATATTGTCATAAAAGAAAAGATAAACAACAACACCATATGTTGTATAAATTAAAAATATGTATTCTCTATCCAAGCAACTTTTGTCTTGCAATCTTATTCTGCAATGTATCAAACTATTTTAGCTGTGTCTATTTAATATGTTGTATATCTTCTGCCTATATATTATATTATGCATACAATGTGTATAACTTACTATTATGTTCATGTGCAAATTAAAAGAAGTTCATTATAAAAAAAAATCTCTTATAAAGACTAATTTATATAAGATGTATTATATATTATATGAGATATCTAATATATTATATGAGATATCTTATATATTATATGAGATATCTAATTTTAATATATGAGATATCTTATATATTATATGAGATATCTTATATATTATATGAGATATCTAATATTTTATATGAGATATCTTGAATTTTGAATAAATAGTAAATCGGCTTGCAATAAGAGACACTTATGTCACAGTTTCAAGTGACTAGAAATAATTGTGTTATTTATATGGTGGTAAACACATGTATTTGTACTTCTGAAAAAAAGGAAAAGATGAACACAATAAATAATTTGACTCCGAGGTGAGCATTCGTTAATTTATAAAATAAATTAAACCTTAATTCCATTTGCTTAAGAAAAAGTTCACTGATGTGTTTTACTTTCATTGTCAACTCCTAAACTCTTTATTTTTAATACCATGATAATTGACCAAATCAATTTGACCATTGTCATTAAAATTGAAATAAAAATGCAACCAGTTTTCTATCAGTTGAGAAATACTTTCACGTTTCCGTCGGTTGATAACTATATATGGAAATTCCAATGCCAAATTACATCATGAGTATAAGAATAGTTTAGTTTCATTAATTTTTCTTTGCATGTGCATGTATTTTCCGTTACATAATGATTATTGATAATAGGATCTTCATGACAAAACATGAATTTACATTTAAGTTATGAAAAATATAATTTAAGAATTCTCTTGAATAATATTTCGGAGAACTAGCACACGAAGGACGACCAACAAGGAAGTCATAGATAGTTCATTGCGTACTTGTATTTTTAAATGTCCATGGCCACATATATATCTATATTGAAAAGTCATATGAACTAGTTTAAAGAGGGGGCATTGTACGAAGTACATGAAACAACACAACAAAAATGCAGAAAATTAATCAGTTGTAAAAATACATTTTTTTATTTCATTCATCGTTTCGTGGTATCTATAATTTGATTCCAGATGATACATTTGTTTTTTATAATTTGTTTTTTTAAATAGTTAAGAACGTACTATGATCTAATGAGAAGAAGTCAAAATTTAATAGCTTACAAAGTACTTTCAGTAAATAGTTAAGCCAGTTACTTAAAAGTTGAGGAATACCATAGTGACCAGAAAAAATTCAAATAATCAGAAATTCCAGAGAAAGGGCAATATAAACAATATTCGGCTAAATTTTCCATATAACTTTTTCTCCGGATTTACCCTTCAAGTTTTAATATATTTTACATTTTTCAAATTTGTTAAAACACATAGCGCACAATTAAACAAATACAAACAATATAAAAAAAAACTATTTCCTACTTAGACAAAAATTGTCTGCTGTCAGATCAGGGAAAAAAGGGTCAACAAAAAACTTCACGTACAAAATAAAAATCATGACATTGAACTCTACAAACTATACATAATATAACAATATGCATAGAAAACTGGTGCTTATTCATATAACCTAAAATATAACCGCCTAGAGTGGAATGGTATACAAATCTATGTGTGTCCTAATTAACTTTTACATTTACATTTCATTTATGCAGAATTTTACATATCGCATTGATTAACATCAGTTAAATTTTGAAAAGTCCCAAGAGTCATCAATATTAATAGGTTTGTGATGCAATAAGCATTTAAATCGACTACATTACATAGATCATTTCATTATGATTAAAAAAAAACCAGATAATCCATTTACAACTTACTAAGTACGAACGTGTCTGATATGGTATGATGAACGTTGAAAAGGTGTCCTATAAATTTAGAGTTTCAAAAAAATAAATTTTGACTCATTCAATCATATGGTAATCATTATTACATGAATAATGAAAGAAAGTGAATTTTACTATCAAGTAAAATTATAGTAAAATCATTTTTACATGGTCATAATCGACTTGTCCTTACGAAGCACCATATGTCAATTTTGCATGGAAAATAGTTGAAGAAATATCTAAATGAACTGTTAAAAAGAAGTCATTGAACCCTCTTTCTTTTTTTTATCTAAATTTATATTGGTAATAAAATTTGTTTTCATCATATCAAAATTTCTTAAATTTATCAAAATTTTTAGGTATTTAATGTGGTCTTGCTCCTTTTCATACGATTTAAGAACAGTAAGTTCGTAAGAAAAGGAACAAGAACTATTTCACATCGAGTAGAAATTGTAATATATTTTGTTTCTGAAATAATAATTTTAAAAACAGTAAGAAGAAAGTAAAAAGGTCCATGCCCCAAAATTCGTGGTTTCACTTACGGACTAAACGGTCGACAGAATAAGGGCGCTTTAAAAGGCAAGATATTACAGATACAGTAAGATTAAGGATTATTAAAAATGAGAATGGGAACGGGGAATGTGTCAAAGAGACAACAACCCGACCAAAGAGCAGAAGACAGTCCAAGGCCACCAATGGGTCTTCAACACAGCGAGAAAATCACGCACCCGGAGGCTCCTAAACAAAATGTGTACTAGTTCATAGAAAATGGACGTCAAACTAAACTCCGAAACATATAAATGAACCGAAATTTAAAAAAAACAAACATACAAGACTAACAATGGCCAGAGGTTCCTGACTTGGGACAGGTACAAACATGCGGCGGGGTCAAACATGTTTTGTGAGATCTCAACCCTCCCCCTATACCACAAGACAATGTAGAATAAACAAACACACATTCGGAGAATGAGCTATGTGTTTTTTTGGAAGGAATTTAGAATTTATTCGAAAAATACCTAAATGTATATGATCTCAATACTCATATGGTCCGAACCGTTATAAACCAAACGAGTATAATACTCATATGGTTCACGAAACAGATTGAGACTGGTAGCGTCGACAAATCAATTTCATACTGTTTTGGTGCCATTGAACATGTAGCTGTACATTAGGTTAAAAATTGTTTTTATACAAAACACTATAAAATTAATTCTGATTTATAAATTTTGGACATTTGTTCTCATTTGAGATACTTGTGTTTTTTTACCTGAATATCAAATAAAAAGTAAAAGGTGAAATTTATTTAGGAATCGATATTAGCTAAATACAAGTACAGTTTAAAAATATGTACCTTCGAAAATATGAATTAAACAAATACGGTAAAGGTAAAATCCACTCTCAAGTTAATATCCTTCCAAGGATAACACATGAAAGCGTTTCCGCTTATATTCAACGTGGTCATTAAAGTGTATATCGCTTTTATTAAAAAAAATAGAAATTAAAAGAAGGCATGCATTACTTTAATTTAAGTCAAAAATAAACATACAAATTTACTTATTTTTCAGGTATTGCTTTACTTCAATTTTGAATGCGTCCTGGTCATGTATTGATTTTTTATATCATTTAGAATAAGGAGATGCGGTATGATGGAAATGAGACAACTATCCACAAAAACAAACACATGACAAGGATGCGAAGGTCACATTTTTTTTTATCATTTCAACAATTTTATATCTTGTGGGCTCTATTCAATGTGCATTGTATTCATTAACGTTGATTTGAATATTCGGTACTGACATCTTCTGTTTCTTTATAATGTATACTCAGACAGTCAACTCTTTACTTAAGTATAATATTGTTTTATAAAAAAAAATGATACAAACTAAAAACGATGTTTCTCCTCGTTTATAATTTCAAATACTGAATAAATTTTGTATATACATGTAATTAAGGAGATACAATATATGACATGATTTTCAATGCCACTACTAACCATTAAAACTGAAGGACAAGGATAGTTACAGATCACCGTAGCCTTTACCAATAAGCCAAAAACGCACACCATATAGTAAGATTTAGTGCGTGAACCCCTGAGGGTTAGGCGTCAATGGTTAGGCGTTTTTAAGATTTTAAAACTGAACCATTCTAGCGAAATTAAAAAAAGAGCCAAGTCCGTTTATGCAGTAATTAAGGAGTTTTTAAAAATTGTTCCTATTTTAATTAAAATAGCAAAAATGGAATTATTATAATCATATTATTTAATTGGTAAAATACTGGAACAAAATATCTTTTATCGTTATTTAAATACAAATTGAAATAAAAAGAAAATAAATTAAAGAAAAACAAGCTGAACCTTAAAGAATCGTTGAGATGTGTAAGATGCAGATAAGAGATGCTACAACGAAACATTTCATTTTTTAATAAATATTTAACTTATTAAAATATTTTTAGCGGTATGATGATGATTCTGAAAGAATAACTTATTTTAGGACTTGATGTCTGAGATGACGGATAATAGAAAAGTTGATTATGCATAAATTATGCAATAGCAGGAGTGAAATACTAATACAGGGTCAGAGATAAAATAACTATGATCTTTTATAGAGACTGAGTGATACAGTCAGAGATAAGATAATGAATTTCTATTTATATTTATTTAGGCTCTACATTTGTATAAAACTATAAATAGGGGAAAAAAGCAATAATTAGAATAAAAGACGACGCAATGAAATCAGGCAGTTAGTTTTCTTGTATGAATTGTTTTACATTTGTCATTTTGGGGCTTATAATAGCTTACTATGCGGTATGGGTTTTGTTCATTGTTAAAGGCCGTACGGTGACAATAGTTGTTAACTTCTACGTCACTCGGTCTCTGGTGGAGATTTATCTCATTGGCAATAATACCACATCTTCCTTTTTTTTTGGTATATAGAAACCGTACTTAATATTATTTTAAAATACTAGTCAACCCTGGAAATTATGACAAATTTAAAGGCACCTTTTAGGTGTGTTAAATACAGAAATTATATGTCATATCGAAACAGTTCATCAATGAATATGCCTTCGAGTCCTTAAAATAATTCTATAGATATGAAACGATTTACAGACACTGAGTGATATTCTTTGGAGTTGACGTGATGGCTCTCTATTTATTTAAAACTTATGGTCTATGAAGTAAAAAAAAATGAGGTCTGATCTATTCCTCGATGTTTGGATTGAAAACTATTATACTTAAGTTAATAACGGTATATGATTGCGAGAATATTAGCAATTGTCCAAAGAATTATAATAACAGGAAGATGAATATTATCTATTCCAGATTATTTTATAAAATTATAGAGATGCGTATGTTAATTTTTTATAGGAAACTTTTTAGTATGTGACTGCACCCCCCCCCCCCCCCCCCCCCCCAAAAAAAAAAATCAGATTTAAAGTTGAAGTAGCTCGTGCACAACTTCATGTCCACCCTAAAGAATAATCAGTGCAAGTTACTGGGAATTCCGTCAATTTGTTTTCAAGGCGTTGAGGCAATCTGCATTCATAAACGAATTTAGAGGGTCTAGTTGACAAAGGCTTAGAGCTTTTTTGGCGACAAAATAGGACGATATCATAACAAATTAGACGATACAAAAACGTTTGTACTCATAAGAAAAACGAGCACAACTAAGAAACAATTTATTTTTTCAAATCAATATCCGTATTCAACGGACATGCGATTGCAAAAATGTGATTTTTAAATTACGTACTCACGGGACATGAGCTATACAGAATTGGCACTGTTATTCCTGCTTCTCTCTGTCTGTCACCCACTCGTATAAAAACAACAAATCAACAACTTCGTTATATTTAGGCTAATTTACAAAAGGACAAGTTATGAGATGAAAAAGTGAGATTTCTTTAAACAAACTGATTTACGTATAAAGTTGAGGTTTCCAACAGTTTCTACTCTAAATACCTGATTTGAGTTTGTTGCCTTGGGTATAAATAAATTGAGATCAAGCATATCTTGAATATGATAGCCAATGACCAAACCATACAAACCAGTGTAATAGGTTTTCCAAAATGGTTTTAGTTCGGGATTAACAAATAAGAATATCGCTTAGGGTTTTGAACTATTTTCAAACTGGCTACAAAAACTAATAATCATGATTCATTTCATTAAACTTTTTACAACAAAGACTGTTTTCACAGTTACATTTCGACCTCAGCCAGAAAGCTACCCCTTATTCCCAAAATAGCACCTCTGAAAGGAATTAACATACAGTGGTTGCTTCTTATTTATCATGTTGTAAATGTTATCTATCGGAAGCGACTGAGGGATGGGAGAGAGAGAAATTATTTCTTTAACAAGAAAATAATGCCCAACATAGAACATCAGTTTCATTAAAAATCCATGTCAGTTTATCTACATCTTATATAAAAAAAATGAGGTAAAAGCATGCATCTTAAACAAATATCTGATCTTTCATTCCAAACATGCATTTAGGTTCACGATTGCATTTCTTTTTGTAAAAGAAAGCAACTTGTCTATACTATCAAACGATAAACATCTTATGGTATGAATATTCCGTAATTTACCGCCTTCTGCTCTTGGTGTTCAGACGACATTTAATAGTTTGTCATACATCTGTTGTTTTTTTTTTACATTTCTACATTTTGTCTTTTCATATTTGCATTAGGACTTAATATTTCTGGCATTTAGTGTAAAACTGCAAAAACTGCCGGAACTAGCCACATTTGGATGTATTGTCATTAAAATTTCGACATGCGTATAAAAAAGCCATTTCAGATTTAAAAAAATCTTGTATCTATATTTGGATAGATCGTTTAATATTTTTTTATAATTAGTATTGAATTCTTTTAGTTATGTATCTAAAGTATCCGAATACCACACAGTTCATATCGAAATGGAGTAAACAGATATAAACGTTCGACCTTCTTTCACTAAAAACCATTGTCCCAAGTTTTGTAAAAATCAGATTCAAGAGTATAACATCTAATATAATTGCCTATAATGTGTTTGACAAATGCCAAAATAAAAATATAGTACATGTATGGAATGCACGATAGGCTTATCATCCAAATATTGGGTTCATAACGTTATCATTATCACCTTAATCCGTAAAGTTACGACTAGAGCTGATGAGAACCATGAAATAAAACATACGAAAAGAGAACAAGGAAATCCAAATGGCGAAATGCTCTCACAACAAAACCAGCTACCTGTCTTGGAAGAACTGGGATCCCTTTGACCGACATCCAAAATTTGAACCAATCAGTTCTGTAACCAGATTTTAAAAGGATGCAGTCGTGCTACAAAACAATTCCATTTTTCAAGTCGTAAATGACACAATAATGGTGTCTATACATATATATTATACAGAACAGGTATGCACGTGAAAACTTCTACACCAGTCAAACTTCCAAAATTGTTAAAACAGGAAATATTGTCGTAAAATGAATACTTTATTAAGAACATGCTGTTTACAAATTCTTTTCAATGCTTGATAATAATGTATAGCCGTACTACACAGTTTGGAATTTACAAGATTTCTCATTTATTGATTGTCCATTTCTTCTGATGGGTGTATGCTGTCATTGTTTAAGTTCTTCTTATATCTGTTAAAAGAAATGAAAATTAAAGATCTTAAATCGCTTCCATAAAAGAGAATAAATGTGAAAAAATAATAAGCATGAGACTGCTTGTCGACGTATTCATATCCCTTGAAGGCATTTACTAATACAGCAGTATATATATATATATATATAATGTGCCATTAATTAAATTGTGGTGAAGGTCCTTTTTCAAGTAAAAGTATAATGAAGTAAAAGAATGCCGAGATGTCTGAGCACGTTATCATGAAAGTATTTTCCTTCTCTTTTATTCTGGTGCTATGTGCTCTTCTAGTCTAAACGAACTTTTTTTTATTTTTTAAGATTGTAAACCACGTATAAAAAGCGTTTCCATACCTAAAATTAAAAATCCTAACCTTTATTTTGTTAAACATGAGTTATGATCAAACAAATCAATTATAAAAGGGTGTTTAAAGGTCGTAAAAAGTGTATTTGGTATACATGTACATGTATGTAAGTAAATTTGTAAAGCATTAGACTCTTAGACTACATTAGAGTAAGACCGGAAATACAGAAATTGACCATCGGTTTAGGAAATAATCCCGTTAAAACCTATTCGGCATTGATAAAATTTTAGAAAGGGGGAATCATATATTACCTTATTAGATTAAAATACATAAGAAAATTATCTACAAGACAGCAACTTATTAACAAATATATAACCCCTAAATAGGTCTCAGAAAAATAAAAATGTATTAAAGCGTTACTTAAAGACTTTTTGCAGGTAAGTTATTCAGTGGAAACAGATAAATAAGAGAACGTCTGAAATCGTTCAGGGAAAATTCACAGAATAAAACGATCTTTAAAAACAAAATAAATGCCCATAACGCGTCATGAAAATATTATATGAATGTATATACAGAATGTTCATTTTGGCACAGCTGGGAATGAAATGATTAGAATATCGTTGGTTTTTCCTGATAACATAATAACCAAATACCCTGTCACAACGAGATTTGCGAAGATTTAGAGAGAGTCATATATTACGTCCCAGGGTACAGGTATGATTGTACATTTTTGTTTTTAAAATATTTTTTTATGATAAAAACATGAGTTGCAAGTCGTAGTTTCGATAATAAGAATTATGTTTTAGCAATAACATTAACCGCAGTTTATTTGGTTTAAAAATTTGTAAAATAATCACCTTTTAACTAAAAACCAAATAAGTCCAATTCCAACGCATACTGCAATAACAGCAACACTTATCAATGGAATCTTCCATGCTTTACCTAAAATGATCAAGTAATAATGTTTATCTTTAAGTACTGTAACAGTTATTTTCTGGTACATGCTATGATGATGGATTGATGCCATTAAATATTAAAATATATTAAATAATTAACATTTTAATACTTCTTTGATGTAGAAAATACTGACAAATGTGGGATCATGTCGAGAAATTGACTTATAATACTCCGTCTTTTTTTTTACTTACGAGTTTTATTCCATTTGCCATCACCTTTTTTTCATATGAAGGAGTAGGCCTTAATTTGATTATGTCATATCCCTACTAAAGATTAATAATTACATTCCAAAATATACATATTAATTACTTTTTTCTCTAATTACTGCCTGTCTTATTTCAAGTTTCATCGAATACATGATTAGAAGTTCAGTACTTTTTTCAAATTTCTTTCTTTCATGAAAACATTGCCCACATAACGAAAGTGTTTTTTTCCTGTAGAAATATTGGGCCATGTATGTGGCTAAGTCATATTATGGCAAAACTAACCGAATTAGGCCTTTAATAGTAAAAAATCTAGATTTTTAATGTTCACAATCATGTTCTATCAGTGATTTCCTTAACGATAAATTGAATACCTTCGACAAAGCGCACTGTTTATCAGGAATAACTGTTTTTGTCGTTGAATTTATGTGACAAAACAACTTTTGAAATATGGCTAAAAATTATGCATTCTTGGTATAAACTTTATCATGTAGGGCTAAAGTTGATGTTTTCTAAATGAATTATGCAATTATAATTACATGTATATATTGTATGAAAATCTTGGTATTTTTCATAATGATCATTTTATTGAGTTATTATCCCTATGATTACATCCTTTAATCATTCGAGTTATTAAACGAAAGCATCGGATAAGTGTAAACATTGCAAATACATATAGTGTATACTTCTAAAAGAATAAACTCATATGTTGGGTACGCGATCGCGTTAACATGGAAACGCGTGAAAAGTCCTCAACCAAAGGTCCGTCTATTCATAAATAGATTGGGTGTTCTAAGGCCCAAAATATCTGTTTTTAAGACCAAGTGGAGGTCTGGTAACCCCTTCTTACTATTATAAATACAATACTGAGGTATGTTGACATTTGGATTACTACTACATGTATGCGTACTTTCAGTACGTCAGCACCAAAATTGACTGAAGAATTGAATGCCGATTACATTTTTGAGTTCCTTATCATTATCTCGGAACCAGAGGCGGAAGATGGAGAAGGTGATGTTACGGATCCGTTTCCTTATAGGGTGTAACCTTCTTGTTTTATAGTATGTCAATCTCATCTTTACACAGCTCTCCTTTTAGAGAAAAAAATATTGTGAAACTTTCCAGTGCCCCTTTCATGCTAGATTGATATAAAATTATAATAAATAAAACGTTCATTTTATTATTATTATTTACTGTCTTTTTTTTAAGTTAGTACGAAAAAGTCGAAAACAAACTGACAATGTTATGGCAAAAAAAGACAAAAAAAAAAACATTGAAAACTAAATCCGAGCAACACGAACCGCACCAAAAACCGGCGGTGATTTCAGGTGCTCCGGAAGGGAAATAAATGATTCATATCACATCTCCTGCTGCAAATATCCACACACACCGTATTTTGGGGGAATCCCTTCAAACGGTTATCAATGGAACATTTGGTGATTTGCTGTGATGTTCCTGACTTGGTACAGATAATATAAATGAAACCTATGCCAATTTCAACAAGAGGTTCGTCTTTATATTTATACGACAGACTTCTCTGCGTAATCTTGAAGTTCCTGTCCCAATTCAGACCAACTTTGTGCATAAATAAGGCCGTTGTTTTTCTCGTTTGAATTGTTTTACATATTTTCATGTTGGGACCTTAAACAGCTTGTTATGCGGTATGAATTTTACTCATTATTGAATGCCGTACGTTGACCTTTAGTCTCTAACATCTACGTAATTTGGTCTTTGGAGGATAGATAACCTTCTTATTTCTATATACAGACGTGTTTGTGTTTTATATGCCATGTAAAGCAAATCTGCAACTGCTTCACCTCTTGTATATATGTTATTTACGACAATGACTATTTTAGTTTCATATGCAACAACAAAATGAATTCCTTACCATTTTTTGATCCAGAAGTAAATATATCTGCAAAATAAAAAAAAATGTATTTGATCTCAGGCGAAAAGCAATGTATACAACTAAAACAAAAAAAACTTTTACAAAAAATATATAATGCAAATAATAAAAAATAAGGTTTGAAACAGCAATTATAATTTTAAAAAGTTAAAACTCACCAACTTTCATTGTTTGACAACAGTCTCCAGTATAATTTCCAATACACTGGCAACTATTTTGAGAGATGTTAAAATTGCCATGAATACAAGATTGACCACATGTTCTCTTCCCCTACAACGAAGATATAGTTTTATTGCATTTCAGGGCACATTGGTCGTACGATTTATAACTAGGCGAACAGCATAATTTTCGGAATCTTTTAGCGCTACCCCCTCCGCATGAATTTGTACAACTACTCCACTGTAACCACGCTCCTACGTCACATTCTTTGACTCCATTTGTTTGATCACAATAACAAACAGCAATGCAATGTTAGCTGAGAAAGATAAACGGAGAAAGAAGAACAAAATGAAATGTATGCTTCATGATGAAAAAAAGTTCGTTAAATTAATTTAGTTATAAGTCATACATGTATTATCTGATAAGATGAATATTGAAATTGTAAACAGCATAACAATAGGCTACTTAAGTGAAGATAATAAATTTAATATGAAACTTTGTTATGAAATAAAGTTTGTTTAATGATAAGATTTTTCAATTGAAATGTCAAAAATATTCCATATACTCTCGTTTAAGAAATATCTAATATATCTGAGGAAAGATGATTTATTATTTTAATATTATTTGAAATTCTCATGTTCATATTTGAATGTGCCAAACTTTGAATTACTTTTCGAATATTTGTTACACTAAAAATACTCTAAACACTAATTTATGAAATGTTCCATATAAACTCCTTATTTTTTTCATAATAATATTTATCCAAAAAAGTTATATCGTTCACTTTGTGCTAAACATCATGCACGGCCCTCAAAGATAAATTTAATTTAGAAATAAAGCTACCATCCATTTTTAGTTGCATTCGTAGAAAATGTATGTAGGTAAACTAGCATTTTGTATAATTTTGTTCAGTGTCTGTTTTTCCTGTGATTTTATATCCCCCTCCCCTTCAACCCTTTTGGTATATATTCCCCTTTTTGTATAAATCTGGTGCGTTTAGAAATATAGGAATGGAAAATGCCTCTTGGCATAAACGAACTGTTCCCATTCAGTAACTCTGGGTGATCGTAGGTCCATGAGAAAAACAAAACCGCAATACTGAAAACCACATGTGATTTATAAATATTCCAAAGAGATGTTATAACCCTTTTAACAGGATTGTGTTTTCAAAAGAAAATTTTAATCTCCAAAATTTCAGTTTACATTTGAAATGTTTGATTTGTAATGCTTTTCAACTTCGCATTTGATTCGGCTTTCTAACTGCTTTGATTTGGCTTTCTAACTGCTTTGATTCGGCTTTCTGACTGCTTTGATGCGGTTTTCTACCTGCTTCGATTCGGCTTTCTAACTGCTTTGATTCGGCTTTCTGACTGCTTTGATTCGGCTTTCTAGCTGCTTTGATTCGGTTTTCTGCCTGCTTTGATTCGGCTTTCTGACTGCTTTGATTCGGTTTTTTGCCTGCTTTGATTCGGCGTTCTAACTGCTTTGATTCGGCTTTCTGACTGCTTTGATTCGGTTTTCTGCCTGCTTTGATTCGGCTTTCTAACTGCTTTGATTCGGCTTTCTGACTGCTTTGATTCGGCTTTCTAGCTGCTTTGATTCGTTTTTCTGCCTGCTTTGATTCGGCTTTCTGACTGCTTTTATTCGGTTTTCTACCTGCTTTGATTCGGCTTTCTAACTGCTTTGATTCAGTTTCCTGACTGCTTTGATTTGGCTTCCTGACTGCTTTGATTCGGCTTTCTGACTGCTTTGATTCGGTTTTCTGCCTACTTTGATTCGGCTTTCTAACTGCTTTGATTCGGCTTTCTGACTGCTTCGATTCGGCTTTATAGCTGCTTTCATTTGGCTTTCTAACTGCTTTCATTTGGCTTTCTGACTGCTTTCATTTGGCTTTCTGACTGCGTTGATTCGGCTTTTAAACTGATTTGATTCGGCTTTCTTACTGCTTTGATTCGGCTTTTCTAACTGCTTTGATTCGGCTTTCTAACTGCTTTGATTTGGTTTCCTGACTGCTTTGATTCGGCTTTCTGACTGCTTTGATTCGGTTTTCTGCCTGTTTCGATTCGGCTTTCTAACTGCTTTGATTTGGCTTTGTGACTGCTTTGATTCGGCTTTCTAGCTGCTTTGATTCGGCTTTCTAACTGCTTTGATTTAGTTTTCTGACTGCTTCGATTCGGTTTTCTGCCTGCTTTGATTCGGCTTTCTGACTGCTTTAATTCGGCTTTCTAACTGCTTTGATTTTGCTTTCTGACTGCTATGATTCGGCTTTTAAACTGTTTTGATTCGACTTTTTAACTGCTTCGATTCGGCTTACTAACTGCTTTGATTCGGCTTTCTAACTGCTTTGATTTGGCTTTCTGACTGCTTTGATTCGGCATTCTAACTGCTTTGATTCGGCTTTCTGACTGCTTTGATTTGGCTTTCTGACTGCTTTGATTCGGCTTTCTGACTGCTTTGATTCGGTTTTCTGCCTTATTTGATTCGGCTTTCTAACTGCTTTGATTCGGCTTTGTGACTGCTTTGATTCGGCTTTCTAGCTGCTTTGATTCGGCTTTCTAACTGTTTTGATTTGGCTTTCTGACTGCTTTGATTTGGCTTTCTGACTGCGTTGATTCGGCTTTCTAACACTGATTTGATTCGGCTTTGTGATTGCTTTGATTCGGCTTTCTAACTGCTTTGAATCGGCTTTCTGACTGCTTTGATTCGGTTTTCTGCCTGCTTCGATTCGGCTTTCTAACTGCTTTGATTTGGCTTTGTGACTGCTTTGATTCGGCTTTCTAGCTGCTTTAATTCGGCTTTCTAACTGCTTTGATTTAGCTTTCTGACTGCTTCGATTCGGTTTTCTGCCTGCTTTGATTCGGCTTTCTGACTGATTTAATTCGGCTTTCTATCTGCTTTGATTTTGCTTTCTGACTGCTATGATTCGGCTTTTAAACTGTTTTGATTCGACTTTCTAACTGCTTTGATTCGGCTTACTAACTGCTTTGATTCGGCTTTCTAACTGCTTTTATTTGGCTTTCTGACTGCCATGATTCGGCATTCTAACTGCTTTGATTCGGCTTTCTGACTGCTTTGATTTGGCTTTCTGACTGCTTTGATTCGGCTTTCTGACTGCTTTGATTCGGTTTTCTGCCTTATTTGATTCGGCTTTCTAACTGCTTTGATTCGGCTTTGTGACTGCTTTGATTCGGCTTTCTAGCTGCTTTGATTCGGCTTTCTAACTGTTTTGATTTGGCTTTCTGACTGCTTTGATTTGGCTTTCTGACTGCGTTGATTCGGCTTTCTAACTGATTTGATTCGGCTTTGTGATTGCTTTGATTCGGCTTTCTAACTGCTTTGAATCGGCTTTCTGACTGCTTTGATTCGGTTTTCTGCCTGCTTCGATTCGGCTTTCTAACTGCTTTGATTTGGCTTTGTGACTGCTTTGATTCGGCTTTCTAGCTGCTTTAATTCGGCTTTCTAACTGCTTTGATTTAGCTTTCTGACTGCTTCGATTCGGTTTTCTGCCTGCTTTGATTCGGCTTTCTGACTGCTTTAATTCGGCTTTCTATCTGCTTTGATTTTGCTTTCTGACTGCTATGATTCGGCTTTTAAACTGTTTTGATTCGACTTTCTAACTGCTTTGATTCGGCTTACTAACTGCTTTGATTCGGCTTTCTAACTGCTTTTATTTGGCTTTCTGACTGCTTTGATTCGGCATTCTAACTGCTTTGATTCGGCTTTCTGACTGCTTTGATTTGGCTTTCTGACTGCTTTGATTCGGCTTTCTGACTGCTTTGATTCGGTTTTCTGCCTTATTTGATTCGGCTTTCTAACTGCTTTGATTCGGCTTTGTGACTGCTTTGATTCGGCTTTCTAGCTGCTTTGATTCGGCTTTCTAACTGTTTTGAATTGGCTTTCTGACTGCTTTAATTTGGCTTTCTGACTGCGTTGATTCTGCTTTCTAACTGATTTGATTCGGCTTTGTGATTGCTTTGATTCGGCTTTCTAACTGCTTTGAATCGGCTTTCTAACTGCTTTGATTTGGCTTTCTGACTGCTTCGATTCGGCTTTCTAACTGCTTTGAATTGGCTTTCTGACTGCTTTGATTCGGCTTTCTAACTGCTTTGATTCGGCTTTCTGACTGCTTTGATTTGGCTTCCTGACTGCTGATTCGGCTTTCTGACTGCTTTGATTCGGTTTTCTGCCTGCTTTGATTCGGCTTTCTTACTGCTTTGATTCGGCTTTGTGTCTGCTTTGATTCGGCTTTCTAGCTGCTTTAATTCGGCTTTCTAACTGCTTTGATTTAGCTTTCTGACTGCTTTGATTCGGTTTTCTGCCTGCTTTGATTCGGCTTTCTGACTGCTTTAATTCGGCTTTCTAACTGCTTTGATTTTGCTTTCTGACTGCTATGATTCGGCTTTCTAACTGTTTTGATTCGACTTTCTAACTGCTTTGATTTGGCTTCCCAACTGCTTTGATTCGGCTTTCTAACTGCTTCGATTCGACTTTCTAACTGCTTTGATTCGGCTTTGCGACTGTTTTGATTCGGCTTTGTGACTGCTTTGATTCGACTTTCTAACTGCTTTAATTTGGCTTTCTAACTGCTTTGATTCGGCTTTGTGACTGATTTGATTCGGCTTTGTGACTGCTTTGATTCGACTTTCTGACTGCTTTAATTTGGCTTTCTGACTGCTTTGATTTGGCTTTCTGATTGCTTTGATTCGGCTTTCTGACTGCTTTGATTCGGTTTTCTGCCTGCTTTGATTCGGCTTTCTAACTGCTTTGATTTGGCTTTCTAACTGCTTTGATTTGGTTTCTAACTGATTTGATTCGGTTTTGTGACTGCTTTGAATCGACTTTCTAACTGCTTTGATTTGGCTTTCTAACTGCTTTGATTCGGCCTTCTAACTGCTTTGATTCGGCTTTCTAACTGCTTTGATTTTGCTTTGTGACTGGTTTGATTCGGCTTTGTAATTGCTTTGATTCGGCTTTCTAACTGCTTTGATTCGGCTATGTGACTGCTTTGATTTGGTTTTCTAACTGCTTTGATTCGAGTGCCACTGTTGAGTCTTATAAAATCAAATCTTTGAATAAAATAAGTACAACAGGACCAAAACAATAAAAAAATTCTGTTTGAACTTCCTGACTTGTTAAAATATAGTGTTAACGCTCAGTCCCCTTTTTTAAATTCGATTATTGAAATAACAAAAGGTAAATCGAAGGACGTTCAAAAAGCTGTGTTTCATTGTTTCAACTAAAAAAGTTAAACACTAAATACTACTGTCACACACTTAGTGTCAAAGAATGATGACAGTTAATGAAAGCAAGCTCAAAGGTTTTAATATAATAAAGAAATCGTTTTATCTTATATTATTTAAATACATATTTTTGATTTGTTTCCAACTATACATAATACGTAATAATAACACCATCCACAAATAGACTAAAAGCAAACACAAAGCTATAACGATATACTTCAAAAACAACAACTGTACACTTCAAGAAAGAGCCAACGAGAGCATCGCTATCAAAGAAAGGAATTAGCAATATGTAAGGAAACTTTTTCTCGTTGGTCTCAATGTTTGGTGATAGAAGGAGAACGATCACTGGTTTTGTAGGATTAAGTAATAGTAAATGACTTTCATAAATCTTAGCACTGTGTTCAACTTTTCAAAAATAATTTAATAAGATATCGTATGACACAGAAAAGAAGTCCCTTTTCATGAATGCAAAAGTTGTAGCTAATAGACCATCTTACTTCCATCAGATCAAGGAGAAAGGAGAAAGGAGTTTAGTTTATCACGCATTACAGTCTTCAAGAACATAACGAAATTTTAATATACCGAAAAACAAAAAGTAGTGTATCAAAAGTACCTCGTTGTCGAAGAGCATAAACATCCATTTAAAGTACACATGCAATTTTGATTCCAATCCAATGGCTTTCTGACTGCGTTGATTCGGCTTTCTAACTGATTTGATTCAGCTTTGTGATTGCTTTGATTCGGCTTTCTAACTGCTTTGAATCGGCTTTCTAACTGCTTTGATTTGGCTTTCTGACTGCTTCGCTTCGACTTTCTAACTGCTTTGAATTTGCTTTCTGACTGCTTTGATTCGGCTTTCTAACAGCTTTGATTCGGCTTTCTGACTGCTTTGATTTAGCTTTTATGACTGCTGATTCGGCTTTCTGACTGCTTTGATTCGGGTTTCTGCCTGCTTTGATTCGGCTTTCTTACTGCTTTGATTCGGCTTTGTGACTGCTTTGATTCGGCTTTCTAGCTGCTTTAATTCGGCTTTCTAACTGCTTTGATTTAGCTTTCTGACTGCTTTGATTCGGTTTTCTGCCTGCTTTGATTCGGCTTTCTGACTGCTTTAATTCGGCTTTCTAACTGCTTTGATTTTGCTTTCTGACTGCTATGATTCGGCTTTCTAACTGTTTTGATTCGACTTTCTAACTGCTTTGATTCGGCTTTCTAACTGCTTTGATTCGGCTTTCTGACTTCTTTGATTCGGCTTTCTAACTGCTTTGATTTGGCTTCCCAACTGCTTTGATTCGGCTTTCTAACTGCTTCGATTCGACTTTCTAACTGCTTTGATTCGGCTTTGCGACTGTTTTGATTCGGCTTTGTGACTGCTTTGATTCGACTTTCTAACTGCTTTAATTTGGCTTTCTAACTGCTTTGATTCGGCTTTGTGACTGATTTGATTCGGCTTTGTGACTGCTTTGATTCTACTTTCTAACTGCTTTGATTTGGCTTTCTGACTGCTTTGATTTGGCTTTCTGATTGCTTTGATTCGGTTTTGTGACTGCTTTGATTCGACTTTCTAACTGCTTTGATTTGGCTTTCTAACTGCTTTGATTCGGCTTTCTAACTGCTTTGATTCGGATTTCTAACTGCTTTGATTTTGCTTTGTGACTGGTTTGATTCGGCTTTGTAATTGCTTTGATTCGGCTTTCTAACTGCTTTGATTCGGCTTTGTGACTGCTTTGATTTGGTTTTCTAACTGCTTTGATTCGAGTGCCACTGTTGAGTCTTATATGTAGACACGAGCGCATCTAGCGTACCAAGTTATAAGCTTGGTATCCTTGAGGGTTTTTTTCACATGAAAATGTCTTTTTTAATTAATGATGAGTTAGTCAAAGCGTGCTGAAGTTGTCCTTTGCCATTCATATTTGACATTGCTTTAAACTTCGACGCGTCAAGTTCAACAACTTTGAAACATCCAACCAGAATTCGAAAGACATCTTAATTTCAATATATATCCAAGAACTCAGAAGTCATTATTTGTTATTTTTATATGTTTTTTTTTCTATCTTAGTGTTTTCACACTAATGAATGTAATGTAGATATCAGAAATATGGCACTCTTTGTAAAATTCAATGGTTTTTATCTACACTACATTTAGAACCTGGTCTATTGTTGAGACACTTGTTTATTATTAAAGACTGTATGTTAACCTTTTTAAAATGTTTTCTTTGTCTTTTGATTTTATTTTGTTGTTAGCTGCTATATTTGCTGTGTTAGTGTAAACGCCAAATTACCTTTATTCATATCATTATATATGGAATGTTGGATTGCATTTAAGAATGTCTTGAAAATCTGAAAGTTCAATTTGCAATGTAAAGGAAATATGAATAAAAGACGACCTGGGGGAATCATGCATGAGACAGCAAACCACCGATAAGAGCGGAAGATATCTCAAGTTAAATATAGTACATGTACTATGGTCCTATGTAATAGACAAGCCAATCCCGAAATCTCCCAGGGTCTTGTAGAGAAGTGAAAAAAAAATAGAGACACAAAGATCTGCCAGTAAAATCAAATCTTTGAATAAAATAAGTACAACAGGACCAAAACAATAAAAAAATTCTGTTTGAACTTCCTGACTTGTTAAAATATAGTGTTAACGCTCAGTCCCCTTTTTTAAATTCGATTATTGAAATAACAAAAGGTAAATCGAAGGACGTTCAAAAAGCTGTGTTTCATTGTTTCAACTAAAAAAGTTAAACACTAAATACTACTGTCACACACTTAGTGTCAAAGAATGATGACAGTTAATGAAAGCAAGCTCAAAGGTTTTAATATAATAAAGAAATCGTTTTATCTTATATTATTTAAATACATATTTTTGATTTGTTTCCAACTATACATAATACGTAATAATAACACCATCCACAAATAGACTAAAAGCAAACACAAAGCTATAACGATATACTTCAAAAACAACAACTGTACACTTCAAGAAAGAGCCAACGAGAGCATCGCTATCAAAGAAAGGAATTAGCAATATGTAAGGAAACTTTTTCTCGTTGGTCTCAATGTTTGGTGATAGAAGGAGAACGATCACTGGTTATGTAGGATTAAGTAATAGTAAATGACTTTCATAAATCTTAGCACTGTGTTCAACTTTTCAAAAATAATTTAATAAGATATCGTATGACACAGAAAAGAAGTCCCTTTTCATGAATGCAAAAGTTGTAGCTAATAGACAATCTTACTTCCATCAGATCAAGGAGAAAGGAGAAAGGAGTTTAGTTTATCACGCATTACAGTCTTCAAGAACATAAAGAAATTTTAATATACCGAAAAACAAAAAGTAGTGTATCAAAAGTACCTCGTTGTCGAAGAGCATAAACATCCATTTAAAGTACACATGCAATTTTGATTCCAATCTTTTTTGCTATCATAATGTAACTGAAATTCATTTGATGATACAATTTCTATTTATTGAAATTTACAAAAGTTGTACTTATCTGTTCCTACCATACATGCTTAAAGAATAACATTTGCATAATTTCTACAAAACTCATTTCAAAGTAAATGTATTCACATAGTTATGAGTATTATGCACGAGTAATCGGATGGAGGTCCTTGAAATATTTGCAATCATATACATATGACTTATTATACATTTACAATATATGGTATCAATTAATCTGGGGTGGATGAAGGCTTCGAGGAAAGTGGATTTGTAATTGTCAACAATGATAAAAGTAAACCTACGTATTATTGAATATATTAAGAAAGTATATAAACAAGTATCAGACTTGATAAGAAAATGGTTTTATTTAAAATGAACTGGACTACATTGTAAGACGGTAAAAACGGACAATCTGATAACTGTAACAAAAACCAGAGCAAAATGGATTGACCATTCGAAATGCCTAATGCCTAATGGCAAGACTAACAATCTTTAATAAACGACGCGGAGAAGAACCACCAAGATAAGATATAAAAACTAAAATGGTCGGTGCTTCTGCAGGTGGACTGAAGGTACAATCATCCAGTAGCCAGTGCTTCGTTATTGGCATGATTTAGATGATAGCTTAAAGGGTGACTTGGATATAGAAATCTAGCCACTTTGATCTTCCTGGATCGACAGTCAAACCCTTGTCACAGTAAGGCGTCCGTTTGGCTGTGCGGGGTGTATTAATATAAAATCGCAGCCACTTTCGGTCAAAACGAAGACGTTATGTAAACCCGATGCCTCGTGTAGAGAGAGTGCCACGTTAAAGAACCCTTTCAACAACTCATTGAGGGTCCATAGGTGGCCAGTTGCAAAGCTAAATTTTAGTCCCTTTCCAACATATCTTCAAATGGCAGTACAAATTCCATACCCATCACCCGGTCGGCAAACCTTGCAGAACTTCCATTTTGATTTAATTGTTAAACATGCATATTTGCCAGTGGGTGTAAAAAACAACGCTCAATCAATCATTTAAATGGTGCATTTTGTCTGTTAGAATTCAACGTTTCTATAAGGTTTTTTGATTTTCAAACATCTTGGTCTCGAGCATCACCGAAAAGACATTTATTGTCGAAATTGTCGAAATGCGCATCCGGTGTAGTAAAATTGTTAATGTTGTTACACAAGAATCATTTGATTTTTTCTTCTTCATAATACTCAAAATTTGACCAATAAAATACTAAAACTAAATACTGACTGACGGAAAAATAATATGTTTTTCTTTTGGAAAAGAACACAAAAGAACGTAATTAGAAGAAACAGTACTTTACCGGTGTTAATATGCTAATTGGAGATGTCCCTCGTTGATATGTTTCGGAGTTTTGAGACTATGCTGTCGATTTGTCATGTAAAATTATCTCCGGGAATACGGTTATTCCAATATATGATTTGTAAAACTTTGAACAAGATCGTCTTTAAAACCACTGAAAGGATTGATATGACACTTGACAGATATGCTCTCATTAAAACTACAACTGTTGTAATTTTGTTGGAGAGTAAATGGGGTTAATTTAAATTAGAGTTTGCAGGATTGTCGTTTGGCTGATTTAAATGTTTATTAACGATGTGAACTACATCTCAACACTTTCTACAAGTTATTTCCAGATGAGTGCTTAATGTAACTGATTTGATTACAACCTATTGGAAATGAATGGCAGGAAAACCTCCGTATTATTTTACTTTTCAAATGAGAATTTTGTCAATGGTGTTACTGTACAGCAAGTAAGATCTTATTGTGCACGACTAAGAGATTAATGCAAATACCAGGACTACCTTTTGAAAGCCAAGCACCTATGCTCATGTCAAGCTGATGAAATAAAATGGTTTCTCATACTATTCATGTATAAACAAAACTATTAAAAAGAATATTGACAGAAGCTAAAAGTGTCAAATACAGATCGTTTACAAATCATGGTTTTAGTACGTCAATAGTTACTGTATTTAGATTATCTTCCATGCAGCCAATGTTTGTGTTTTACATTGATAGAATTTTTGTGATGTCATGCGCACATTTGTATATAATAAAATAATTTAACATTTGAAGAACAGCAAAAATCAGAAAATGAGTTTTGAAACCTAAATTAACCAAATGTCAAAAAGGCTTACCAAGGAGTTTGATGCTGATTTTATGGATTGTGAAATCGACAGATTTATAAATGTAACAATTCACTTTCACATGTTTAAGCAGACATTCAAAAATTCTTTAATATTTCGAGCGTGTAATTTTCGGTAAACGAGATAATCCCCATTCACCAAAGAGAACTAAAGAATTTTAATGCGTGAAATATTTTTCTTCTTCTAATATTGAATAATGATAAATGAAATTGAAAGTGACCAGTAACATTTCTTAAGTGCGATCATTTGCCGTTATCTCAGCCAAGCATTTGTTGAAATGAAAAAAAAAAAAAAAATTGGGTGCTTCCGATTAACCGCTTTTCTGGATTAACCTTCATTGGGAAAGGTTTAACAAATAAATACCATCTGCATGCAGGTTTTTCAGATTGTATGAATGTTTTGTCAACACAGCTGACCCTCCACGACTGCGCCTAACTCTGGTAAAAAAAAAAGGATCAGCAGTTTAAACGACAATTAGTCCTCTATGATTTCTATTTCAGCCAATATCCTTTCATCTACCAAAAATTCATAATCCGTATGACATTGTTTGTCATTCCATAGTAGAAGAAAATTGGAACATTGTGAAAAACATTTCCGTCGATGTATTAACTTGGTGTATCTTTTTATGACAGTATTTTAATTGTCAATTATATTTTCCCTTGATACAGTAGAAGATATCAATGAGGTAATAAAAAATTACAAATCCAGTAAAAAAAAGACAACGCCGTGACTAAAAATATAAAAAGATAAACAACAAATTTAAGATTGATCAATTTGAACACCATTAATTCAGGTGCTCCGAAGAATAATCAGTTGTCATCCATTCGTTTCATGTGTTTGAGCTTTTGATTTTGCCATTTGATTACGGACTTTCCGTTTTGAATTTTCCTCGGAGTTCGGTATTTTTGTTATTTTACTTTTTTCTGCTCAAATTGTGGCGTCCGTCGTGTTATTCATTTCGGGAAAGAATCGAATATCAGGGACGACTTTGGTGAAGTCCTGTTTATACATATATAGATAAATGCAAATCAAAAGCCCAAAAAAAACGTTTAAGAACTGTTCACATTTAATACTGTAAGTAATTTAAAACGAGAATTAGGTGCAGAAGTATCAAAGAAACTTGAATTATATCATCCACGACATATACTACAAAGATAATCAAGGGCATAATTTTGAATGTCAAATTCAAAATCCATCCAAATCTAACTTGACGGGTTGTTTATGGTACATTATATTGTCCTAAAATCTAAACAAAATAATTTTCAATTGATATTTTAAGTTAACTAAGGAGAATAACTCTTGAACGGAAATGTCAAAAATTATTAAAATATAACTTGACCGGTATTTTTTGGTCCATGAAATTGTGTTAAATTTTCGAAATTTTTTGTATTCCGGAAATCAAAGAAGTGATGGTCGAACGGACGGACAAATGCATAACGTAATACTCCCTCTTCGAGGTGGGAGGTTTGAAAATGGAAGGGACAAGAACAACCCTATTTTCGCCGAAACTAATCTTAGTATTCTTTTTGTCAAGATATCAGAAGTCAGAAATGAGCCCTCTGAGGGTATTGCTTATATAACCCAATGTATCCGTTCAGCCTTACATTGAATGAAAAAAGCCCAGGTTTAATTTGTTAAAAGGGAGAGAGAAGATACCAAGCGACACTTACAACTCATTGTCAAATAAAAACACAAACAACATTGCCAAGACGAAACGAACGAACACATTTCGATGTCAAATGATCACTACTTTCACGAAAATCATTAAACGTATTTAACACTAAGTTAAACAGGTTCTTCTTATGATATGACTTTATTTAAAGTATACATTTGAAAAAAAAGTATTAACAAAAAAAAAACGAACTCCAAAATAAATAAAAAAAAGGAAAAGTGAATAAAACCTGACAAAATAAAACGAGATTATATCAACCAATGGAACGAATGGAAAAAATTAGTAATATTCCTAACTTAATACAGGCATTTACCGAAGAAAATGGTGGATTAAACTAAAACATTCCACTTGTATGTTTTTAGTTCAATTATAATGACACAATTGGGTGATTAAATCAAACAGACATAATTAGTTAATGTGACAAGCATCCAGCAGCCAAAGCTGTGTAAGCATACATCACAGACATACAACACAACTGACTGAAAAATTCAAACCAACATACAACTAAATCTGACAAAAAAAGGTTGTTGGAGTTGATAGAACATACACTATAACAAATAAATACAACAAAAGTAGCAGTTTGTAGTTTAACTAAAACATAATTCCATACTAGTATAAACTTTTCCGAAAAAGTATAAATTAAGTAAATTATAAATACAAGGCTAAACAAAATTAATCAAACACTATAAAAACCAAATGCGCCCGAATCACACATCTGGACCCACCTGCACCAGGAACACCCAAAGCCAAAAACCCAAAAGCTAGATGTACAAATATCGAGCCATGTCAAGAGTCATACGACCAAAATGAACATAATAATACAAAGACAAATAAAGGGAAACTGTAAAGTGAATAAAAATGATACACAACTTCAGCACCTAGAATCTATAATCCAAAACAATCTTGTATTATTTGTGAAGTAGATACTGAATATTTATCTATTAGGTGTATGTACTTTTTGATGAACTTTTCGAGACGAAACGCTGGCAAAATTATTTTTTTTCTTAGCTCAGACATCGATGTGTCTAAGTAGCAGCTGCAAGTTCCTGAGTCGTATGAGTCGATATATTGAAGTATTACAGAAAAAAAAATCGGGGAACCTTAAATGTAACAAAAACAGATTGACGGACGGGGTTAGTACTATAGGACCTTTCTGATTCGCTGGGAGGGGTTTCAAATGATCAGTCAAGGACACGGGAGACGTGTACATAAAACAACTACAATTATTGCGGTCTTAATTTGTAATGAATCAGCTATACTGGATTTATTAATTTATTTTCATAAAATACTAACAGAAGTTATACAACTGTCTTCTTGTCAAAATATCTCTTAGAAACACATTGAAAAATTGATGCTTTCAATGACGTGTCAAGCTCACCTAATGTTAGAGGCGTACTGTGTCGAATTTTGTTAGTTCAGAAAAAACCACTAGCAACAATATGAATGAAAATTGAATCAACCAGAAAGTCGCAAAATATATCTATAATCCCACAACCGTCACAAAAAAAATAAAATGAATAAACAACATAAGTATACTATTTTTGTTCAGATACATTCGTTCTAAAGGGAAAATCGATAGAAAATATTGTTAACTGCGGATCTGTAACGCAATTTTTAAAATAGTCTGTTTTTGAATAAGATATATATAAAATTGTAAACATGATTATGCTGATGGCACTACACATGTTAGTCAAGTGCTGCTGGAAATGTTGCTTAGAGCCACACACATTAAAACTAGAGGCTCTCAAGAGCCTGTGTTGCTCACCTGTATCTACTGTGGTTTTGGAAATCATGTAAAAAATGGTTAAAATCATGATAAATAGTATTAGATACCCCAATAATGATTGGGACCAAGTTTGGTTTAATTTGGCCGAGTAGTTAGATTAAAAGCAGGTCATCCCATTGTAGTCTTACAATAGTTAATGAAGACCCCTTTCATTATTTGAATTGTTTTCAAGTTGTGACCATTTGAAATTGTTTTTTTACAATTTTCGCGTAGACTTCTATAGTGAACCCCTATGTTCTATTTTTAGCAATGACGACCATCTTAATAGTTGATGAGCGGGGTCATTGGATACACTTTTTAAACTAAATACCCTAAGGATGATTTAGGCCAAGTTTGGTTTAATTTGAACCAGTAGTTTTAGAGGAGAAGATTTTTGTAAAAGAGTACAAAATTTTACGAAAAATTGTGAAAAATTTACTTTAAAGGGCAATAACTCCTTATGGGGTCAATTGACAATTTTGGTCATTTGACTTTTTTGTAGATCTTATTTTGCTGAACAATTTTGCCGCTTACAGTTTATCTCCATATATTATAATATTCAAGATAATAACCAAAAACTGCAAAATTTCCTTAAAATTACCAATTCACGGGCAGCAACCCAACAACGGGTTGTCTGATGCGTCTGAAAATTTCAGGGCAGATAGATCTTGACCTGATGAACATTTTTACCCCATGGATTTAGTTTTTAGTTTCAGAGATATAAGCCAAAAACTACATTTTACCCCCATGTTCTTTTTTTAGCCATGGCGGCCATTTTGGTTGATGGGCGGGGTCATCGGATATATTTTTTTAACTAGATACTAAGGATGATTTAGACCAAGTTTGGTTTTATTTGGCCCAGTAGTTTCAGAGAAGAAGATTTTTGTAAAAGTTAACGGACGACGACGACGACGACGGACGACGGACGCCAAGTGATGAGAAAAGCGCACTTGGCCCTTTTGGGCCAGGTGAGCTAAAAAAACACACACCAACACTCAAAAGACAAAATCATCATTGAATTTGAAAAGGAAAATAATTGCATAATTGCTACTGTACTGTAGTATGTATGGCATAGGCGAAGTCGTCAATATCAAATGTCCATAAAGAATTCGTTCTAATGTAATGGAGGCGGGTCGTTGTGTAATAGTTAAATATTGCATACAAATTTTACACTTGATCTAAAGACACACGTATTTATCGATTTGTTCGCATTGACGACTAAATATAAGAAAATTCATGTATTGTCTAGTGATCATGAAGGCAATTACATGTAATAGTACGTTAAAGTAAACAAGGGAGTTGTAAGACACAGCTGTCGGTGAAAGAGGATTGCTAGGCACAGTATACATCAAACTTAATTTTTTGGGCCAAATTTCAATTTCAATGAATGCAACTGCAGTATGTGCATACTCAACAAGATATCTGAAAGGCTGTTAAATATTTTCTTTTCTAGTTCATACATATTGATGCAGCAAATACGATCTGACTTCATGTTTGACCCATTTCAATAAATACGAAATGTTCACTTAGTAAGATCAACAATTACTCACATCCACTTCATTTGAACTTTGGTGGATAGTTATCTTATTGGCAATCATACCACATCTATTTTTATATAAGAATTTGTCAATGTTTTTTTTTTTACTAATTTAAATGTATTTTCATTCAACTCGATGCACCACTTCACCAATTTGTCGACCAAGAGGAAGGAACGTGAGTTACGTTTGTTTTGTTTGAAATGGTACTTTCTAATTGACCGTAATTTCTGAATATTTCACCGTTGAGCACATCAATGACCCTGTGAGCATAACCGTAAAATGAGGATAGTCGCTCTTCGATTTCATGCATTTGTTACAGTTGTGGATTTCCAATACGGAGATAAACCACAAAGGCTAAGGTTCTTTTATATAATCTTTATTCTAAATATTCAGTATATCAGTACCCTATAAAATAACAATTATTACAAGTATTAAATACCATAAATAACATAAAATACAGTAGATGTGACACATACATATTATAATCAATTACAAAGAAACATGCATAAACAATCTGTCTGCATTACTATAATATTTGCAACAATTCCTCTTTAAGAATTGTCAGTAAGACAATTCAAACTTTACCAATAAGGTAAGTAATAATATAACTCTTAAAACTACAGTTACATTTCAGTATGTATTTCATGAAGTTTTACATAAGGAAGATAACTCTTCCAGGTAGATATTTCAGTACTTCATATCATACTATTCTTATATTATATATCAATATATTCACTTAGTTCATGATATGTATATAACTAATTACCAATCTATGGAACCAGGTAAGATAAACATCAACAATGGTTGATTACAACATTTCTATACATCTAGTGTGTCACTCTATCATAGACTCAGTTCTGCACAAACAATGGGTTCTGCAAACAATAATGATATAATACAATAAATATACTCAATTGAGATGTATACTTATATTTCTAATCTAGTTATTAATACACTTTAATCACAATCTAATAATAATTAAGGTTACATATTCAAGTCTAGAATTAACACTGTACTGATACGTATTATCAAATCTAAAAATAGTTACAGTCAACAACCATGACAAAAGGTCAAGGTCATTTCAAATATCAAACTAAAATCTCCTTTTACACTTTTATACTGCAGATTCATAAATCATGTATGCACAGATTCATATCACTCTCATTCAAACCCTTATTTACATCAGGATAGGGTATACTTACTAATTGGCCAATAAATTCCATATTCACAACAAACACCATTCTCACAAACTCAAATAATGAAAAATATAACTTACCATCTAAATTACTTGATCTTTTCCAAAATGAACTATCATAATCGAACAATCCTTTAGTTGCACAATCACAGTTACTAACAGTATTTAACTGAAGACAAACTAAAGGCATTTCAACTTCAAAATCAAATAATATTTTCAAACGTCAAATTCTCCATTTTGGAACCCATTCTAACTCAAAACATAATTGGGGTGTGTGTCCCAATCAACCAATCAGAAACCGAAGTTTATAAATACGACTAGAAAATATAATGACAAACCAAGTGTGTCGTAATTAGGTGAACTCTACAGGTAGACCGTTACCTATACAGTGATCGAAGTTTAAACACTTAATCTATCATGAATAGAAGATAATCAATGTAAATCAAGCAATACTAGATAGGTAAAAAGTAAAATATATTTATTAAGATAATAAATATATATGTCAAAGTAATATAACTGTAATTGACAATAAATGATAAAAACCTGACTCTACTACACATTTACATTTTTTCTATAAGGAAATATTTTATATTGACCATGGTTAAAGTTGATAGAGAGAAAACAACGCTTTATTTATTTCATGTGTCCGATGCGCTTTTCTGGATTTACCTTCACCAGGAACGCTCAAAACCTAATATTTGAAAGCCAAGGATGTATGAGAACAGAAAAAGTTGACGAGCTATCTGACCAAAAAGGACCTAAAATATTAGCCAAACCAATTTTAGGTCATTGACAACTATGCCTGAGGGAGTTGAAACCTTAGTTTTTTAATAATTATTAAATTCATAAACGGATAATTTAAGAAAGGTCTGTTATAAATCAATAGACGTTACTTGCCGAAAAATAGACTTGGCTGATTCAACTAGAAAAAATGCTACAAAAGTAATTCATATACAAATACAGTTTTCTATAAACCGTCAAATGACAAATGTTAAATGCAGTGCCTTGGTGATTGTTAAATGCTGTTGGCAACCAACAGTGCTAACAGCACATCTTGTTCATGAACAGTGTTAATCTGCATAGAGAATAGTATGCATTTATACGACTTAGACCTCATTTGCAGTCAGTCGGAGACAATATTTGTGCAAATATATAGTGTATTAGACGGACGTTACACAGCCAAATCATTCAATCCTTCCCAAGATATTGGTATGTTTCTGGTTAAAAAGATGGAAACTACCTTCCTTTGGGTGGAGTCAAATGTAAGCAGATAACCAATCAAAAGTAGGGACATATAAACATTGTTTTACAAATCAGTTTTAAAAAATTAAGTTTTCAATTTCAATAAACCTCATGCACACCTTCAATATATTTAAAAACAGCCAGCAAAGTGAAAATTTCCTAGCATTCAAACTGTAGGAAGAGTTATCTGGAATAACTATATACCCATAATGGGACGGACGGACGGAAGGAGGAACGGACGGACGGACGGAAGGAGGAACGGACGGACGGACGGACAGGGGTAAAACAATATGCCTCCCAACTTTTAGTTGCGGGGCATAAAAAGTTTGAAGTAAATTGATTTAAGCATTAAAATATATCAAACATTCGTGGAAACATGAAAATGATCAGAATTCGGGAATAATAAAACTCCTGCAAATCGTATCAACTTCTATATATATACATAATATATTTATATTAATAGAAAAAAAACAGCTGTTTGTTTGACGTCATTTTAAGCGCAAACCAACCAAATAATCTCTTAATTAATTCTGTTTATTAAGCCCTGATTTTTTTATATACTTGGGTCATTATTCATATATCAGTTGTCTTTATCCGTTATGTTAAAATGCCAATAAAACCGCATATATATATCTATATATATATATATATATATACAGCGTAGAGGCTTTCGGTATGCAGGCATTGGTCAACATGGTTCTCTATCCTCTTCATGCCGGTCGGCATTTAAGGCCCTGATACATTTTTTCCATTTTACACGGTCTTTAGCTGCTGTTCTTGCTGTAGCCCAGCTGTTCCATCCAAGTGATGTTCTTTCAGTCTCTACAGTCCGTCTCCAGGTGGTTTTGGGACGTCCAACATGGTTAAGGTTTAGAAAAATTAATGTATTGAACATTTCCCGAAAAAAAGTTTCAGGATTGATTTTTTTTTAATTAATACTTGTAAATTTTCTATCTATATTTAGAAAAGTTATTACCCAATATTAAATATAAACCGATATTAAATAGTCGTTATAGACAGTTATAATAACTTTGTGCAACAATAAATTTGAATAACGGTAAGATATTATTTTTTATATACATGCCGTAATTGGTTAAGAATTTCATTATATTATATCGTTATTTTTGTCTGTCATTGGTGGTAAGGGTAAACCGGTTAATATCAGGAAAGCTGTTAGGAGACAACACTAATGTAGATATTTACATCAGGAATATTTTCCTGGAATAAATGTAACGGCACAGAAGTTCCGAATTATTCGTTGTTCTCTTGAAAGTCGCCTAAAACCTCCACTTTTCAAATTGCTTTCTGATGTTCCAATTCGATAAGGGTTTTGTTAAGCAGAAATTGTCATTTAAATGTAAAAGGACTTCTGAATCAGTAAGAAATATAGCAGCTATGGAGGCAAATCTCCGTATTTTCATACTAGTTGAGTTTTCTCACAAGTCCAAAAAAGGTTTGTCATTTCTAGTATTCGTTAAAACTGATCTCAGCTAAAGATTTTATAAGTAAAATTCCCGATTCCATAATAGGGACTCATAAACAAACAGCTATTAATTTAGTTATTTCGAAAAAATGTTATATTATGAAACAATACTACTTGTAGTATAGATATACATCACTTGGATAGTACATTCATTATGTACAATTGGGGTCAGGCCAATATCCCCTGTAAATATTTTGTTTCTCTCATAGGGTCATACTCTAAAAGTTATCCTACTGGAAATTGAATACAAAAGAATCAATATCATATACATTAAATATTGCTCTACAATTTTACATATTTCTTTAAAATCAAAATGCTGTTCAACACTACGTGCTGCTGTTGAAGTAATTTTGGCAAATTTTGCATCGAATGACGTCGTTTACCTAAAATAATTAATTGAAAAAAGATAGGACGTAGTTCTAATCCAACGAAATTTTGTTAAACAGCAAATTTATATGCAAACAATTTCGACACATATGTTGATATAACTGAAACCTCTGGATGACTTCTTATATGAATAGTGTCCTTTAAATGACTATTTTTGACTAATTGTCGTGTTTTTGTCTATCATCATTATTCATAAACTATAATAAATAAGGGGAAACTGTAGCAAAAAGGATTAGCAATACAAGATCAACAAAAATACAAATTCACTGCAATCATTAGAAGATTCATTAGAGGAGTTTATATACTTAAATGACGATTTCTGACTTTGTTCCGTGTTTAAGTCTATTATCTCCAAAAAAAATATATATGGGTAGCAAAAAGCAAAAAAGATAGTAAAATTGAAACTAGGAAAATTGAGATCTACAAACCGTGATATTTTAATGACTACTTAGTGGGGAACTATTGAAATGAAGGATATATAATTTTTCCCTTTATTTAATGTTAATACTCACATAAAGCTGTGGGCTTCAAGTTATTTGTTTCTAAAAACATTTTTCGGGTTGTTAAAAGGTAAAACTAAATATGAAATTGACATATTTGTGGCAGGTAAGCGATTTAGGTCGTTATGAACCTCTTATCTTATTCCTTATGGAATTTTCAGGAACTATTTTCCATTAGATTTGACCTACCTTAATGTTTGAGAGATGACGTAAAAATTGAAATCCTCTGCTTTAAAACGGATGTTAATTCTGATCAAATTTGCACTTTCATTAGAGCTTTCTTATTTGAGAAGCATTGCATAAAACCACCGTAACAGATGTGTTTTTACAAATTGCTTTTTAAAAGATAGAGCAGATAGCAAAAGGCAATATAAAGTTCAATGAAATGACAGCAGCATGGCCAACAAAACCGATGAAAAGACAAACAACAATAACAAAAAAATACCCAGTGCTCCAAATTGGAAAGCAGGTCCTGCTCCGCAAGTAGCTACGTCGTGTAAATTATGTAAGTAAAAGTTCGTTGACATGTTAGACTTTTCCAACTGTCACCCTGGTGCCGATATTACAACACATATGATCGTCGTATTGATTTTCTTTTTTTTTTTATTATTTGCTGAACTTAAACGTAAAACGGCAAAACCATTTAACACCAAACTTGACAAATATGTTCATGTAAATGGCCTTAATAAGTGTTATTAATTTAGTGGCGGTATGAAATAAAAAATAGACGCCGATATAGATTTTTAATGAAATGAAATCCTTAGAATGTTTTTTCAAATAATTGTTACTTTGGTCCGGATGAAAAGTCTTAGATAACGTTAAAGGATAAATAGAAGTCCAATTTGTCTGAGTTTGATGGAATTTTTTCTCGATTAACAATTATTATATAAATATGAATGGATATAAAATTGACAGCTAGCTGAGGTCAAAATTAACATTAAAACCAAATGGGATTATAGCTTGCCTTTCTCTTCAAGAACGGATGATGATATGAAAACAAACCGTGCAGAAATAGATGAAATTTACACTAATGTTTCATTGTGTAGAGTTCCAAAAGAATCTAACCCCAAATTCTAGATGCTGCGCATCTACATTTTCTTCCAAACATCACAGGTTATGCTACCATCGACTGTTTAATGTTACAAAATGTAAACAATATTGTTTAGTTTCAGATTAATAGTCTTGTCAATAATGGAATGTGCAAACAAAAAAGGACACATTATAGCTGTACTACTAATAATGGTGGAATTGATTGACCTGGGACTCGACTTGGACTTTGTCATTGAAGTAAATGAAACGGACCAGGAACCTATTCGAAGTGAAAGTGAACTGAGAAAATCGATCATAGCATTTGCAATACTTGGAACACTTACGTGTATAGGTCAAATTATATCAGCGGTTTTAGATGCTAGGAAGGGTTACTCGAATTTGACATTCTCAATAACGATGTCGTTTATATCAACGTGGATTGAAGATATGTCCCAAATCATATTGGCCGTTTGGGTAGCAGTCATTTCATCCGAAATTATTTCCAAAATACAATATGCGAAAGCAGGTTACGCAATCTTCGAGGCATTGATTCATTTTGGAGGTGTTATATGGCAATTGTGTTACAAGAATGAAGAGAACGGATACAAAACAAACGGCAATTGTCTAAAGACGTTGATCGCCTTGGAAGTATTTGCGGGGTCCTTATTCTTGGAGCTTCAATTTTTCTTCTAACAGAACTTCATTTTGACCATTTTCATTGACCATTTTGTAATACAACACAATTAATAGTGTAAATGAAGTAGTATTTTGTCATACAGCTCCTGCTATTTGGTTGATAAAACAACAATTATTTGTTCTTTCACTTGGTTTTCAAGTTCCTTCAGACGCATCAAATTTACAAATAAGTGTCATTCAGTTGATATTATCAGATATTTACATTTGGTTATCAACGGTATGTCCATTTCAGAAATTAGTATTTATTAATAATGTATTTTTAATGTATTTCAAATAAAATTTTATTTTTATTGGTATGGGTACCAATATATGCCCCGACCGCTTATTGGCAGGTGAATGAAATGCGATTGGAGTTTTGTTATGATATAACAAACAAAAGAATTAAATAAAACTAGGAGTTGAATATGATTGCCAATGAGACAACTTTTCATAGACCATGACCAAAGAACAAAGACTTGAACAAAAGATTACAGGTCATCCTTCAACAATCCATGTGCCTGGTTCGGGTTGAAAATTATATGATATAGTTTTGTATATGAGAAGCGAAAGTAAACAGTAAATTGAAATGCACCCATTAAACTGATAAAAGTTTTAAATAGTTATGAAGTCGACAAGATAAGAGTTGTGATAATTTACAGACTCGTTGCCCAAACCTGAAATGATTCAATTGTCTGTTTACAAAATGCTTTTTAAAATGAATATGACCGTCTCTAGCCTGAATCATGACTTTTGATCTAAAACTAGAGGCGTTCTGAAATCCTGTATCGGCCGGATCAGAACTCGGCCAATACGGAAAAAATCAATATTGGCCGAGTTGACACTTGTGTATTGCATACGCAGTTTTCATCATATTAAGTCAAATAAAAGAGTAGTTAATTAATAATATAGCGTTATTAACTGACTGTGTCTGTATTGGCCCTGTTATAGATTCGAGGTTAGCTGTTTTGGACCCGAGACTCGAGGAGCCAGTTCATAACACTTGTATTAAATGATTTTAATTCTTTTATCAAATGATTTTAATTCTTTTATTAAATGATTTTAATTCTCTGACTAAAATAAGAAACTTACCGTGAAAAAGATACAAAAATTCATATCTGAACTTGTCTTTTCTTTTCGTACTGAAGATGGATTTTTCTCAACATTGGTGCGTCTATCAAACGACTGTTTACAGTTTTTGATGGGGTTCGTGTTGCTCAGTCTTTAGTTTCCTGTATTGTGTTTTGTGTACTAATGTTTGTCTGTTTGTCTTTTTTCTTTTTCAGTCATGGCGTTGTCAATTTATGTTCGACTTATGAGTTTGAATGTCCCTTTGACATTTTTTGCCTCATTTTTACGTTAAGTTGGCGTTCATTATCACTTTCGATCTAAAAAAAATAGAGACGTTCAGAAATCCTGCATTGCCCCTGTCAGAACTCTGCCAATACCAAAAAAAATTAATATTGGCCAAGTTATTCTGTATTGGCCGAGTTGACACTTTTGTATCGCACAGGCAGTTATCATCATATTAAGTCCAATAACAGAGTAGTTAACTAATAGAATATATTATAACTTTATTGTTAGTGTTAATATGGGTGAAAAAAGAGAACATATAGAATTTCACCAAATCTGATTTATCTCATAGATTTTAATGAAATTAACTCAATTATGAAGTTTTATAAATATTTCATGAAGATTGAGAAAATCCTGGGTTTTAACTATGATGACTCAGCATAAATTCACAGTTTACAGTATGCATAGTTTACTTAACGCCCTGAATGCAAAATAAATTCAAAATATATGCATATTTGTAATTTAAATTGTTTAGAAGTGCTTATATTTAATCTTCGCAGTCATTGAAACTCATAGATCATTCCTGAATATTGTTGGTGGGTGTTTTTGTCCTGTCGATAACCCAAAAGTAAGCCGTAACGCCTAAATCTGCTTTTTTGTGACCGCGGCATAAAAAAAATACAAACTAGAAATACAAAAATACCTCAATAAAACTAACAATGATGTGTTTTATCCTAAATATGTACTATTCCATATTCCTAGAAACAGCAGATAAATTTAGCAAATTTGAGGCCCCAGTGGCAAAAAAAAAGAGAAAAATGCCTACCCCCTGGCTCATAAAACAAATAATTTAACCTGTAAATACTATGATTTTATTATTCTTAAGGTCTTATGTATAGAAAACAATAACTGTGCTTGGAAGTTATGCAAAAATCAGATGTTAGTAGTCAGTTCTATAAAACTTTTAGTGAATTCATACACCAGACTGGTAACTTCATACATACAATTTTTGCAAATATGGCTTTGTTTAAACACTTCTAGTTCATATATTAGCTAAATTATGTTAGATATATGGTTAGAGATGATACTGTTGTGACAAGATTTCTAAACTGACCATTTTAGGCAGAAATAGGTATACAGTAAGGTGTGGACTTGAGACAGAGGCAGGATAGGATACTTGATATAATCTTGAATGTTGGAATGATTAACTACTAAACTTTACATTTATAGTATTCTGAAATGCTTTCAATTTGTTATCAGAATAGTTTCAAACAGGTTCTAGACATTTCATGTCAGAAAACATGCACATAGGGTAAGCTGGCAATAATTAAAGTCTTGTTTTCAAATTCTTTAAAAAATTGAAACAGGGGTGGGGGTATAAAATGTACTGTAAAAGAAAACTTAGAGTATATGCAGTGATTTCTTTAAAACTATAATTCTGATAAATAAGTATTGTTGTGAGAAAAAGTGTTTTTAGAGGGTTTTCAATTTGATAAATGTAAGTATAGGTTGCATTTTGTAAATACAGCTGTTTCACAAACCACGCCTCTTTTGGGGAAATATGCATTTTGTTGTGTTTACGTACTGGTTCCCAGATATGATCTCTATGTTTCATCTCATAGAGACATAACTTGGGAATATAACCAGTATGAAAATATATGATTGCGGTGAAAATTGAATTCTGAAGTAGGTCCAAAGTAAAAGCAGGAGTAGTACAGAAGTTTAGTATAAGTTTAAACTCTAACAAGTTAGGGGCATATAAATGTTGAAAATATGCCGCACAGTCCTATGTTTTGACCTTTGAATAAAATAGTAGTGCATATCAACTTTCCATTCTAGGATATATTTTTTTACGAAACTTCATAGTAAAAGTGGCACAGTTTTAGTCGCAAAGAGAGTTCCTATGGGAAATTGCATTGTCTATATTTACAGAAATGCAACCTAAGCACAGTTTGTATAAATTACATTTTGTGCATTTTATGCTAATCCCCTATTCAACCATGAAACTAAGAGTTTTATTAAGCTTTAAATTTGTTTTTCTATATGTATTGTTTTAACACAAAAACACGGGCAGCCATACTTATATTTTATACGGAAATAAAATATGATATCGGAGTGCCTTGTACGGAAGTACGGAAGGAAGCGTATTAGCGCCATACAACTTTTTTTTTTAATTTCTTCCTATGTTTGCGTTATAACGCAAACCTTTGCGTAATAACGCAAACATTTGCGAAATAACACAAACTTTTGCGTTATAACGCAAACCTTTTATTTTATTTATTTATTTGTTTTATCTTATTTCTTATTTAAGATTCAAAGGAAGGAGCAGTTATTAATGGAGGAGGCTGCATATATTAAAATTTATCTTCTTTGTACTCACTGCAAAGTAAAATGCTTTACTATTTAACTAATAATGAGCAGGATAATAGATATAAGAAGATGTGGTATGAGTGCCGATGAGAAAACTCTCCATCTAAGTTATAATTGGTAAAAGTAAACCATTATAGGTCAAAGTACGGTCTTCAACACGGAGCATTGGCTCACACCGAACATCAAGCTATAAAGTGCCCCCCCCCCCCCCCCCCCAAATGATATACATGATAATACATGTACATATGTTACAATGAAAATTGAGTAAATTAAAGTTATACCGAAGAAAAAAAACAACCCTGCTAATATAGCTATAGCCGAATATAAATATACTTCCAAAGTAAGCTCTCGTTTGGGGATTGTGTCAAGTCAAATAGACAAAAAGATCTTTCTGCTGTAAAATGATTTATTAAGAAAGATTTTTTTTTTAATTTTGATGTAAGAAATCGTTTTTTAAAATCTCAGAATATGATAAAGATTCTTTGATAAAAAGTCATGAAATTTTCAATCTAGTGTGGTAACTTAGTAGCAATTTAAATGAAGAGAACATAATTTTATTAATAAAACATCTTCCATGAACCATGAAAATGAGGTCAAGGTCAGATGACACCTACCAGTTGGACATGTACACCTTACAATCATTCCATATACAAAATATAGTAGACCTACTGCTTATAGTATCTGATATATGGACTTGACCACGAAAACTTAACCTTGTTCACTGATCCATGAAATGAGGTTGAGGTCAAATGAAAATTGTCTGACGGGCATGAGGACCTTGCAAGGTACGCACATACTAAATATAGTTATCCCATTACTCATAATAAGAAAGAAATTAACATTACAAAAAATGTTGACTTTTTTTTCAAGTAGTCACTGAACCATGAAAATGAGGTCAAGGACAAAGGACATATGACAGACGGAAACTTTGTAACATAAGGCATCTATATACAAAGTATGAAGCATCCAGGTCTTCTAGCTTCTAAAATATAAAGCTTTTAAGATGTTAGCTAACGCCGCCGCCGCCGCCGGATCACTATCCCTATGTCGAGTTTTCTGCGACAAAAATGAAGAATTTTAAAATTTGTAGTTTTTCCAAAAAATCATGATTTGCAAAAATCACAAAAAACCCATCTGTATGGCTCCAAACTTTTGTATTCCGGATTTTGTGGCATAAACGAATATCAAGATTATAAAATATTGCATCTGATACATTCTTCACGAAAATCTCAGAGAGCATATTTTTTTTTTTTTAATTTTGGAAAAAGGTCAATTTAGATTTTTTTCAATTTTTTTTTACTTAAATCGTATAAAAATTTTCCATACATAAACATTATTCATGCAATTATTTCATATTAAATGATCAGTTATGTTAAAGCAATAATAAGAAAATAAACTATTCACATTTAGATTTCTTAAATGGTCAATGATAATTAAATACAAATGTCATGTTTATTAAAGTGCGAACAATAGGAGATTTTCTCTTTTACAAGACCTTGCTCGGTTGTTTTATTTTTCCCATATTTTCCCCGATTAGACAAATCAAACATACATTTTGCATGCAGGTTGTTGGAAACTGGTGGCATTATAGTGAATGACCTAATTTCAAAGTTCCAAATAGTTACCCTTTCTTTTTACATAGGTGTCGCAATTGTTTTCGTAACCATTGTTATCAAAACTAATGTTTCGATAACTAGACACGATGGAAGTTTAAAAATCGGAATAAAAAAAATTCAAAACATCATATTATATAAGTATACATGTAAGTTTTGGACACTCGAATAATTTTGTTTAGAATCTGGCAATCTGCCAAATATTGCATTATTAATTTCAGTGTAGGGATATCCTACTCAATGAGCTATTGAACATTGACGTCTGTCGAATAATGCATACAATTGTCGATCTAAATACTATACTAGGCTTAAATCCAACATAGTAAGATTTAGAGAATTAAGTCTTAATAAAAAAAAAAAATTATTATGTTCTACAAATGTTTGATTACGCAATGATTAGAATAACAACAAGTATATCCGGCACCGAAAAAAAAAGAATAACATTTGTTTCTTTTTTTCAAATACTTGATTCAAAATAATACGAACAACTTTGATACGCCTGTATTATTATTTTGGAGTAAAGTTGGGAAGAATAACAAAGGCAGCATCCGATAAATCTATTTAATCGAATTTGGTAGCTTATTTTTAAATTTTGTTCTTTTTTGTTCTTTTTGGGGGGGGGGGGGGGGGGCATTTTCTGTTTTAATATTTTGAAATTCCAGACAGTATTTTGATTAAATAACTTTAAACAAATATGATCGATATTAAACAATATTGTTTTATGAAAACTATAATTTTATAATTTGAAATTATTTTGCCGGAAGAATTAAATCAAGCAACTATTGCTTTTTTAAAGAGAAGAGATATTTTTTGGCTTTAAATTCATAAATTATATTCTGCAATTATGGATGGTAAAGGCAAACTCTATTAAAACTATGCAAAAGCTTACTAATCATGCTAAAGTTGCTGTGGAAATATCTTGAGCATCAGCTTGTGCTTTCAAACTTTTTACTTCAGGAAATGTTTTGTTGGGTGTTGAGGTGTTAGAAATTCATCCATTTCAAACATTCACTGCCATCTTGCTTTGTCAAAATATCAAGTACTTTGATATACTTTTATGGTCTTCTTGGTCACTTCATAATATTCCATTGTTAATTTTTTAAATTAGAAATTCCATTTGTTTGTAATGTGATTCTCACATGTTTGTCTACCTCCCTTCAATTCCAAGTCAATCTGTAATATGTTGATGAAGCAAATCGTGCCCTAGTTGAGATAATTGCTATTTGTTTTTTTGTTTTTTATTATATGAACACAAAGGTTGATGGCTTCAACATTAGTTTTTTTTTCATAAACTGAAGTTTACAGTTATCCATAGTTTAGTTATGTCATTCCTCATACAATGTACAATGTTTGTAGAAAAAATGTCATGCAATGATCGTTGGAGCAAACAAAAACATCTTTGTTGTTCAAGATTTGTTTGTCCATCAAGTTACACTGTGAAAGGGACATCATATTATGAATATCATCATATCATGAATATTCAGCTACTTGGTCTTGCAAAGAAGGAAGATGGACACTAAAATCATCAGCGACTCTTTTCACAAAAAATCTTACGATTAAAATTGATCGTAAGTTATACTGAAATGTGTATGACTTACGAGTATTTTTACTCTTAAGATTTTTTGTGAAAAGAGCCGCAGGCTTCTGGATTACGTTTCCTGAAAAAATAAACACATTTTAATACAAGATATAATATTCCACTGTTTATACATATTGATAGTTTCATCAATATCTGATTGGTTGAGACTATCCCACGTGTCATTGAACAAATCTTAATTTTTCCTTCTGAGGATCATATTCCCCTCTGAAATGTCGGGATTACATCGTGCGACGTTACGCGCGGTTCATGTACGTAACGTTTTGAACTTCTTATTCTTCTTAAAATAGTGATAACAAAAATCATTTTCATATTCTAATTTATTTCAGACGATAAAATAAAAAGACTAATAATGAACTTTTGATCCGTACTGTTTATCAATGTGTATGTCATGTTTAGTTTAACTTATTAAAACAAGCGGATAAGAAAAAAAAATGTATGGAAAATAATAATTAATGTAATGACAGTAAACAAAGCATAGGCAGTGGAATAAAACATTCATTTCCCTTTGCCTCGGGAGATATGAAGATTTGCTCACCCTCGAAAAATCATATTTCCCTCGGGCAGAGCCCTCGTGAAATATGAATATTCTTGGGTGAACAAATCTTCATATCTCCCTCAGGCATGGGAAATAAATGTATAATATCTAACGTTGATTCTAATTGGTTGTTGCTTGACATTTAATATTCTGGGCAACTAATTGCATCTATTCTGCAAGCAGATAATATTTGCTTTTTAAAAAAAATATCAATCTTTATTAAAATAGGATACGGATAAGCCGCATCTTATTTTCGCCTAATTGTATTTCTATGTTCATAGAACCATGATATCGCAAACTTAATCCTAATTTGGCATATACATGTACATATATGTAAAATAGTTTACTTTCATAATGAGCATGTGTTTTAAGATGTTGTGACTACGGACTATCCTAAATCAGCTGGATGGACTGACATGATATGACATGACATGGACGACAGGTATAGCTGACAATAATTTAATTGAAATTTTAAAATAAATTATATGCAACTATAGGGCATTGTACGGCCTTCAACAATGTGTAATTCGTATAACGCACAGCAAGCTATAAAAGTCTCCGAAATGACAAATGTAAAACAATTCAAACGAGAAAACTAACGGCCTGGTTCATGTACAAAACAATATGATGAACTACTGCTTATAGTATCTGAGATACAGACCTTACAAAATAACATTAACCTTGATCATTGATCTATGAAATGAGGTCGAGGTCAGGTGAAACATTGTCTCATAGACACGTAAGCGTTGCAAGTAACTCATATAACACATTTATAATTAGTTATCATATTTTGTTGTGCTTGTAATAAGTGACAAATGAACCAGACAAAAACACTCTATTTATTTTAAGCAGTCACTGAACCATGAACATGAGGTCAAGGATAATGCACATTATGACAGACGGAAACTTCATAACAAAAGGCATGGGCTTACCATGTATGAAGCATCCAGGTCTTCTACCTTCTGAAATATAAAGCTTTTTTGCTTTAACTAGTTCCTTAACTATACTATCAAAGAATTTATCATTAATTTTTGTAATAAAATATATGAAAATAGTGGAGTGTTAAAAATTCTTTGGATGTTTTAGATAAATTACGTGCTTTTGATGGTCCTTTTTATTCTGTTGACAGTCTCTATTTTTTAACTCTTTACACTACACCTCCACACAATCCACACAATCTTATCAAACAAAAGTTTTCCTATTTAATTAAATGGTCGTTTGGTAAATCTGTATGCAAATATATTATATTATATCGATCATGTGAGGATAATGTATGTACGTTAAACTCTGTTGTCCGGAACAACGACAGTGTTTTGGCCACGTTTATCGACCTAAAGAAAGCGTTTGACTTCGTAGATAGAGGTATGCTACTTTATAAACTTTTACTCAATAAAATTGATGGAAATATGTACAATTCTATAAAGAATATATGTTCTTATATATCTACCAGCATTCGAATCAACGATAAAACGACGGACTGTTTTACGTTTAATTCAGGAGTGCAACAAGGTGATAACTGTTCCCCTACATTATTCTCGATATTCATTAACGATTTGGTCCAGGAGGTTAATAGTTTGGACACTGGGATCGATATCAAAACTTCAAAAGTGTCTATATTACTGTATGCAGACGACATCGTGTTTCTTGCGTATAACGATAAAGATATGCAAAAAATGTTGGACAAGCTTCACGAATGGTGTAAAAAATAGAGAGTGTTGATTAATACAGATAAATCCAAGGTGGTGCATTTTCGTTCAGTACGTAGAAAACGATCCTCTTTTCAGTTTCAAGTTGGTGACAACGTACTCACTTTTACGGACCAGTATTAGTATTTGGGAGTTATATTTACTGAGAGAAAAACATTTCATTTGAATGCTGAAAATTTGGCACATGAGGCTGGACGTTCACTCGGAGCTATCATATCAATAATATACTGTATGGAAAAGTGGGGAATAAAAACTTTTGAGAAACTACATGTATATACATCCTGCGTTGTTCCAATCATTGATTATAATTTTGCAACTTGAGGATATAAAGACTTTCAGCGCATTGACAACGTTCAAAATAGAGCAATAAGGTATTTTAGGTGTACATAAATTTGCTTCAAAAGTTGCTATTAATGGAGATATTGGATGGATGCTATGAAAACAGAGACGATTTTTAAATATTATTCGATATTGGAATTGACTTCTTGGAATGAATGATAATAGACTTTGTAAACAGGTATTTATTTGGGATTATAACCGGTGTGTTAACAACTTGTCATCAGAAATTAAGGAAGTGATGAACTATCTGGGATTATCAGAACAATTTAACAGGAAATTACTCTGTGACTTAAATGATGTTAAAATTGGCTTGCTTGAAAAATATAATGAAGTGTGGACACATCATGTGAATAACTCTCCCAAACTACGAAAATATAAAACTTTTAAAATAGAATTTAGAACTGTATCTTACGTTGAAATGAACCTACAGAAGTGTGAAAGATCGACTTTAGCTCAATTTCGATGTGGCATTTTGCCATTGCGTGTGGAAACAGGCCGTTACGTTGGTGAACAGATACACGAGAGACAGTGTCGATTATGTAATAACAAAAAGGTCGAAGATGGAGTCCATTTCCTAACTGAATGTGATTACTATACAGAACTGAGAAGGGAACTTTTAACATACCGGGATTACAATATTTTTTTAATCTACCTAAATGTGCTAGTTATATTTGCTGGAGGTGTGATGAGATGATTGAAGCTGTTTATGTTTTCCTTGATAATATTTCTGAACGTTTCGGCAATAATCAAGAATTTTCTAAATATACTGCCGAAATTTACCCAAGGAACTTACTTTAAATAAATCAATTATTAACGGTAATAACTGTCCTTTCTTAGATTTAGATATTTCAGTTTAACACGGGGAAACTCTTTACTAAAATTTACGATAAAAGGGACGATTTTTCGTTCCCTATTGTTAATTTTCCTTTTATGGATGGTGATGTTCCTTTGGCACCATCTTACGGTGTCTATATATCACAACTCGTTCGCTATGCCCGTGTCTGTTGTGACGTTTTGGATTTTGATGAACGTAATCTATGTGTTACTGGTAAATTATTAAGTCGGAGATTTCGTTACAACAAATTACTTAAAAAAAAGCTTTACTATATTCTTCCATAGATATAAAGAATTGGTTTTGAAGTTTGGCTGTACCTATAGAAAACTTAATTCAAACGGGATAGCACATCCTCATTTTTATGTTGTTTACCGAGCCCGGAAATTTAGAAACGATCCGGGTAAACCAATCGATCCTTTAAGTAAACTTATTCTAAAAGGTTACCAATTCAACACTGTTATTAGATCTTTGAATATTGTTTTTATTGGTATTACTATTGATTTTTGAGCCCACAAATTTAGGTACGATCCGGGTAAAGTTTCCAATTCTTCAGAAACACTTATAATAAGAGGTTGAAAATTCAACACTGTAAATAGATCTTTAAATATTGTTTTCATTGGTATTAATATTGATTATGTTATCAGTAAATTAAAATCACACTAACTATTATTGTTATATACATATGCACATTCGTGGCTCTACAATTTGTCGATACCTGTATCTTGGCATTGCACAAAGTCCTGTTTTTCTCTGACTGTTTATGACGTCTACACACTAAATCCATTGGATGTTGAATGTGTACTGATTGATAATTTAGTCTTAGGTGCATGATTTTTTTAGAAGTTGTTATTGGCTTTGAACAAACTGTCAGTAACTGCAAGTATTCTCAGATCTGTGTTTTTGTTAGATGTATTTGAATTTGTATCCATCTGATGAGTTAAGCCTTTTTTCAACTGATTTTTATAGTTTGTTCTGATGTTGTACTGTAACACCACCGTCCCGGGTGAGGGGAGGGTTGGTGCCTTCAAACTCGTTTAGTCCCGCCACATTCTGTATGTACCTGTTCTTATTCAGGAGCCTGTAATTCAGTGGTTGTCGTTTGTTGCTGTGTTACATATTTGTTTCTCATTCATTATTTTGTACATAAATTAGGCCGTTTTATTTTCTTTTACATTTGTCATTTCGGGCCCTTTTATAGTTGACTATGCGGTATGGACTATGCTCATTGTTGAAGGCCGTACGATGACTATAGCTGCTAATTTCTGTGTCATTTGGTCTCTTATGGAGAGTTGTCTCATTGGCAATCATTCCACTTCTTTTTTTTTATATTGAACAAATAGTTTACACCGTCGCTTCTGGGTTGTAACCCCTATGTCTCCCATTCTGCGATAAGTATCAGTTGAAAAAACTCTTTAACTCATCAGATCGAACAAAACTGTTGTGAACAAAACAAAAGTCAACTTATATTGTGAATTGGGAAGAATAAAATTATTGTATTTTTCAACTTTAATTCTGAACTAAATCTGACTATATGTTAACTCAGATAGGTTTTAGTAGTCAAACTTGTGTATCACTACCCTGTCAACACTGAGGTTGTGAATTCGAATCCCACACGTGGTAGCACGGTGCGCTCGACTCTAATCTTAATTGACTAGGATTGTTCGTTTTCCTACCGAGAATTCAATAGCTACATGTAGTTATTCTGTTTATACAATGTGTTACATTAAATTTGATTGACATTTCTAGCGACTAAAGCGCTGATATTTTCGAAGTGATCTCACATGTGAAATATCAGTGTTTATTTCACTCTAGGAAGTAGCAAAACAATTCTGTTGTCAACTTTTTCAAGTTATACAAACTGTTCGTGGTGACATAAAACAAAATTCCCGTTGTTTTATTAAGTATCTTAATTTAAAACAATGTAATACATGGTATAAACAGAATAACTACATGTAACTATTGAATTCTCGGTAGGAAAACTAACAATCCTAGTCAGGTGGCATTTCAATATACATGTAAATATTTGTCCCATACATAATATATAGCTATAAGAAGATGTGGTATGAGTGCCAATGAGACAACTCTCCATCCAAGTCAAACTTTATAAAAGTAAACCATTATAGGTAAACATGCATTCAAGTCTAGACACTGCCTATACACTAGGGGCTTATACAGAAAATTGTACATTGGATTATGTAAAACAGCTCTAATTACAATGATAATAGTGATCTCGGAATCGTCCCCTCACCGTCACAACCCCACATCAATTACTTCATGAAATATGTTTAACTTACCAAGTTCAAAAAGTTAAAATGATTCTAGAATGTTTTTTTGTTACAAGTATGTCTCTTTCTAGCAGGTGATTGGAACATGTTCTTTTTCCGCCAGCTACTGCTCGGCCTGACCCCTTCTTTGAATGAACTACATTTGGGTGTGTACTTCGCTGAACTAGTACACATTTTTGTTTAGGGGCCAGCTAAAGCCCGCCTCCGGGTGAGGGATTTTCTCGCTGTGGTGAAGACCCATTAGTCTCATTAACATTGAGATTATTAATATCTTCATTGAGCGTTTTGCAATAAAAAATAATAGAAGAATACCATGTTGTATACCATTCTGGTGCATATAATTGTATAATTGTAAGTTTGACTTAACAAATGACCCTCATTCATGTCTTTGATTCTACAAAAAAAAAAAATAAATGAACAAATGATATCAATTACTAATACTTTATATAAAATAATAAAATAAAGCACAATGAAAAGCTATATCAACGGTGTTCAATTTTGTGTAATTTGCGTCTAAGACATCCATTTTTTCACTGCAGGTGTAGGCACATCTAACCAAGTTTGCTTACAATCATGTAGATAATGCTCGGCACCCAAGCCATACATCATACAAGGAAATTTTCAAATGATAAGACCAGGTTTCATTGGACGTTGTATGCATATAAAAAAAGGAGGATTGGAATCAACAAGAAGTAGTTTGCATGCGCCTGACCAATGTCAGGAACCTTGTCAGTAATTGTCTTAATGTTCTTCGTAATTTTTAGAATTGGGTGCTGACAGCAGATCTTTGATTGCATTTGATAATTGCATTCCATCTTTTAATGACAATTAATAACTTTACATATTGTAAAGGTACCTGTCTATTGTTGAATAGATATAAGAAGATGTGGTATGAGTGCCAAAGACTGTATGTTATCCTCTAAATGTATATCGTTGTTGTTTCACATACACAATATCTTTCCTTCATTCACATCATTAAAAAAATGTTGAGAAAATTAAAGGATTGGAATTGTCCGTTAAGATACATTTCTACCAAAGTTTGCTTACTTTTCTCAGTAGAAATTAGGGTAACGCATAGTGTTTCAACTATAATTTTATGATTCATGATTTACTGAAGCAATTCAATTCCTTTAACCACCACAGTAACAATAATTGCTAAGTACTAGTAACTTGATGAACGTTTGGTTTTATCTATGATTACAAAGGAAAACTACCCTTAAATAAATTAGGGCCTGTGAAGCGCTTTTCTTGATTTACCTTCAAATATAATGCTCAAGTACAAATATTTGAAAATAAAGAATGTATGAATGCTTGCCGAGCTATACGACAAAATAGGACATGAAATACATTTTGTAGCCAAATTTTTCTACGGTCAGATTTCCCTTAGGTAGTTGGAAACTATGTTTCTTATAATTACTAACGTATTAACTATTCTAAAAATGTATGTTATAAATCATGTCAATGGTGAACCGCTGACTAATGAGATGAGTGTATCCTGTGGGACTTACAGTCCAACAGCAGCGGTATCAACCCAGTGTCAATTGTTTAAAATGTCGGACAAAAGAAAAAGAAAATACATAGGTGCCTGCATTGCATATAGAATCCATATACATCTGGCAATATTGACGTTTTAGAATTGAGAAAAAGATACTTCAACTAACTAGCAAATTAAACTGATGGTAATAATATGTACAAAGTAAAATTTGAGTAGACAGTTTGACATTCTAAGATAATTCAATATATTTGGAGTCACTAAATTTGTTAGTACTAGTATACCAATGTTGCTAAAATTTATATTATGACGCCGCGTACGGTGTTGGTGTTAGTTTTCAATTGGTAACGTTAACTGGACGTTATTTTCCATGCATTGCATAAATATCGTCGTACTTCTTTCATTTCTTTTATCTGCTTTTTGATAGTTTCTGAATAGCATTTTTATTAGTTGAAGCAATTATTTCATCACCTGTTTTAAAGTTTAAGTATCAATTGTTGAAAGCAAATTCAAAATTTACAACAACAAAAAACATTTAATCTAATTTACTAACTGCAAATAAAAGGAAAGTAAATCTCAACTATGAACAAGTTAACGGATACAGTTATCAATTTTAATTAGATTCGATCAAAATCTGTTGAGAAATTGTTTCCAAAAAAAATATCCTCAAAAATCATAGTTTTGCATGAAATATGTAGGGAAACTACATGTCAAGTTATACAGAAAGTAACGTCAAAGCGAGTGAAAAAGCATGGTGTGACATTATACCTAGACAAAAGTAGTCGCTGACTGTGTCGTTAATATTTTCGTCATATAGTCGAAAATGGATTCAAATAAATAATTTCAAATGTTGTTTCCCTCCAAAACTGTTGTATATGGCTTATCATACTTTTAACTAAAATGTAAAAAATTACGTTTTGTGACATTTTGACTAGACACAAACAAAAAGATCGTGTTTGTTTCCTTTTTTACATTTTCCCTTCAAACTTCTACATATTTTTTTTCATACACCTAAAAAACATCTTTTCACTTTTAAAGAAAATTTCAGATTGTAAAAAAGACCTATGTCTATTGTTTTTCATTAAACACTTAAAAAATACGCCGAAAACGTCAAAAAAGGCAAGCATGACATTTCAACGGATTTAATGAAATGAACAATATAGGACATAATTTAAACAATATTTACTAATGGAAGACATAGAAAGTTTTATATTTTTTGTATAATTTTGACACAGGAAGGGTGGATATTTGAATTTTGATTTGTGTCTGCAGCATTCGTTCGATAAAATTTGAAATAATCGTAAATTCTGCGACGATCTTTTGAAATATTGTAACAAAACTTTTATTTTTTTCTTTGTCATATACTGAATAAAAAGATATATTATTTTCGGAATAATCTATTTGAATTATTTTTTAATATTACTCTTACTTTCTCCCCTATCCATTTTTTTTTGGCTTGTCCACAAAAAAAAAGTGAACTTTTCTTCCTTTTCAGATGCGTTCAGTTAGCGATGACGTCATAAGTAAAACATACGTCATTATCACCAAAGACTGCCCTTTCTAGGAAAACCTCTTTTACAAAAAAAAGTTTAAACAAAGACGAGAATAGCATTAAAACAACGCTGGTCATATACTGTGGTGTTACTTATCCACACGAGCAAAATCGGTGTGATTTGGGATTATTGTTACAAAATGAAAAAAAGTATTGATTTTAAGGCATATTCCATTTCTGCTTTTAGTTACGCAAATTTTGATGAACATTAATATGGTTATCAATTCCGATACTTCGAACAAATACAATAAAGGCGAACTGGAAATCAAAACCCGTATTAGCACCAACACCTTACGCGATGTCATATTCATTCCATCCTGCTGAGTAACAAAATTTAATGATCCTAGAACTGCTCACTTTTCCGGAGTACATGAGATCACCCCAGTTTTGTTTGGTTTTTTATTTGGGGGGGGGGACACGTTTGAGAGTGTAAAATATGTATACTAGGCTATAAAAGGCTTCGGCATGACAAAATGTGAGACAATTCAAAAGAAACTTGGTACTAAGCACAAATACAAAAGACACAAAGTACCGATCTGCATGGATACCTGCATTTACTAAGAGCTAGTTCAAAGTATAACTTTTCAACTAATAAATAAATCGTTTTCTAAAAGAGGGACGGATGACATAAACAAATGTTTTAACCCTGCCACTTATGCATGTGTATTTCCAAAATCAGAACTTCGTTAGTAGCTGTCTTATGTCATATATATCTTAATTTATTCTGTTGTTTGAAAACAAATTGTGTTAATGACAGATCTTT